>NC_141825.1:12672606-13357606 GCF_982586985.1 Callionymus lyra | reverse complement strand
AATTTCTATTTTTTACTATTATTATTTACTTTTTTACATTTAAATCACATTAATGACTTTTTTTTTTCTTACAGACACTTAAAATAACTTAGCCCTTCAGGAAATAAAATATCCCACCTTTGATCAGAATCCATAAATATTTAGTTTTGGATAACTCTATCTGGTGGATAGAAATCTAATAAACTATTAGTGTCTACTGTGTGTTGTAAGTAAGTTATTTACATTTGTAGAGTGCTTTTCCAGACCAGGGTCACAAAGCGCTTAAACAATCAAAACAATTGCACAATGTTGTGCAAGTGAATTCTATAAAAAAGCTCATAATAATGATATTTCAAATGCTAAAAAAAAGGCATTCATTTTGTATGGATACAATCATGTCACATTCTTGCGTTAAAGGTTTGATTTTGTCAGCACCATAAGGACCTCAGACAAGTACCTTCAT
This sequence comes from Callionymus lyra, assembly GCF_982586985.1. Taxonomy (NCBI): domain Eukaryota; kingdom Metazoa; phylum Chordata; class Actinopteri; order Syngnathiformes; family Callionymidae; genus Callionymus; species Callionymus lyra. Next base: position 13,357,164 of record NC_141825.1, on the reverse strand, counting down.
GACTTCTGTCTCCAAGATTGCATCTAAGAAGAGATTGATCTCCGTCCTCTCCTCTGCAGTGACTCGCTCAGTCACGCCCGTGGACCGCTCGTAGTTATCCAGGAGACTCATGAACCCTGCAGGAAAAGAGTTTTAAAAAAACAACTTTTTGATCACCTGCATATGACTCCAGTCTCACTGGAGAAGGTGGTGATGTTCTTCAGCTTGTTCTCGTTGACGTTGGAGAACAGGGGCAGAGCTGCATGGTCCGGCACAGCATGGGTGCCCTGGCTCACAAAGCCAGCTCGACCCTGCAGGAGACATTCCTGTGTTAGGAACAAAAAGAGTGAGAGGAGGGAGAAGCTCCATACTTGGACAGCAACGCTGTAGTCCACTCCAGGTGTCATCCTGTTGGCGTCCAGCGTCCACAGCTCGTTGAAGAGCGTGGACAGCTCCTGGTTTATAGCAGGTCTGTGGCATGAAGGGATCAAATGTGTTTAAAAAGATTTAATAAATAAAACTGTTAGGTGTACTTACGTAGATGCCTTTGACCCGCTGAGACCAACGACCAGCAGGACAAAGACTCCGCAGAACCTGTTGAACGTACAGAAAAATGATGGAAATAAAACTTTCATTTAATTTAAAATCACTTTTTAAATCATTTCAAGAAGAGTTACCTGACAGCCATGTTTGCTCCTGTGAGTCTTTCCAACACTGCTCAGAGTTGTGTCAGAAAGTCTCCACCCAGCACTTGTTGTCCTGCAGGACTTGGGCAATCGCCGCTAGGGATTAATAAAATAGCGCATGCGCAGGTCTGACCCAGTACACCTGCAGTTTAGTAATGAACCAGCAGAGGACGCTAACACCATCTCTGTTTTAGGGCAACTACTGTGTTGATTCAAGTGTTTCTTAAATTGATCTTGGACTCTATTGTATCATCAGTAGGTGTCTCTTTGTACAAAACTATCTTTTCATTTAAATATTTACATTAGAAAATGATCATAAGCCCCGCCCACTGACGACGCTTTGTTTTTCTGGAGCTAAAATCTTGTTTACCATAAAAACATCCACTCTGCTGTGATTGGTCAATCACTAAGGTTTGTCACCACGTGTCATACATTCCTGAAGTCTCCACCTCCAACTCCAAGGGACTCATTGTATTAACAATGCAGGCGTGATTACAGCCGTTAGGAGGGTGAAGCCATTATTACGTCATAATGTACTTCGCTCTCATAACATCTCTTTTGCTGAGATTTTACACTTCTATTTCTAAGTTCCCATTCTTGTCCAAGATCTTAGAGAAGGTGGTGTCTGAGCAGCTGTCTTTGTTCCTGGACGAGAACGACATCCATGAGAAGTTTCAGTCTGGCTTCTGCAAACATCACTCTACGGAGACAGCTTTACTGAAAGTGTCCAGTGACATCATGATGTCGGCTGACTCTGGTAAATTCACTGTTCTGGTTCTCTTGGATCTGTCCTCAGCCTTTGACACAGTTGATCACCAGATCCTGCTGAGAAGACTGAGGGATGAAGTATGACTGTCTGGGTCTGTGTTACAGTAGTTCTCGTTGTACCTTTCTGGGCGCAGTTTCAGTGTATCTGCCAATCAAACAACGTCTGAATCAGCAGATTGTGTGGAGTCCCTCAAGGTTCCGTTTTGGGTCCTTTCTTATATTTGCTGTACTTGATTCCCCTCGGTAAAATCATTCAGAGATTTCCTGATGTTTCTTATCACATTTTTGCTGATGACATCCAGCTCTACTGCTCTTTTGATCCAACTGAGCCCCAGAAGCTGAACAGCCGAGTCATGATAAGGTTCCAGGGTTGAGTCAGTACTTGGGTGATTTAGGTCAGTCTGTCAAACTGAGCCTGAGAAACCTGGGTGTTGTATTTGACAAAGAGTTTGATGGATCTACTTACTCCTTCAAGAAACATCTTAAGACCTTATTTGTGCAGACTTTTCCCTAACTTTCTGCGACTCCTGTGTATGTCTTATGTTGTCTTGGCCTTTTAATGTATATTTTAACCGAGTATTGTTTTTGATTGTTAAAGCGCTTTGTGACCCTGGTCTAGAAAGGTGATTTACACATAACCTTTACTTACTTACTGTACTTACTTCAACAAGTAAGTAACAAGTGAGTGAATTAGGAGAGTTTGGTTTTCACGTTTAAATACTTTTACATTGAAAGAGTCGGCAACTAACAAGTATGTAGAAATAAAAAATGCTTGAATAGTAAAAAAAAAAGAATTTTACGTCAATCATCTTTTTTTGTTAATCAATCTTTGATGTTACACTAATAAAATATATCAATTTGTTTAATTAACAAAAAGCCAATTTCCTTTTGACCAGGCACATATTTGACATGAATTTTAGTTTAAAGCCTGTTATTAACATTTATTGGATTACAAATGTCTGTTAACCCGATTATTCTCTTTTTCTATCGTCTTAAATATACCATTAAATAAACCTGAGAGAAAGAAACAATTAACGTATCAATTTTTACAAACTAAAATAACAGTTGCTTGTCTGCTGCAATTCTTTATTAAGAGTACATAAATAAAGATGAAAAAAACACCCTTTATTAGTTTGTGCCATCAGGTAGAGGCGACTGTACATCAGTAGTGATGTGTCATAGGAGTCGACAAAACACATTTTTGTATTTAAAAGTATTTATTAATTGCAGAGGAAAAAAACATCTTGGAAACGGTTTTAATTTAACTCCCAAATACATTTTTAAAACCAAAAGAGATTTAAATTACTTAGTCGATCTAAAAAGAAAATGTAAAAATGGTAAAGACATCTTTGCTCCGATACATCCCATTTTCTAAAAATATGTCTGGAGTAAGAAATATAAAAAAATAAGTGTTTCTATAAACATGGTTGCTTTTCAATTATTGTATCGTAGTGATATGTTGTGGTGCAAATACACGCAGAAGAGTATTGTTAGGAGATACAACTTCAGTGAAGAATTAAAAATACTATTCAATTAAAAGATTAAATTCTGTAGAAAAATTGTAGCAGCTGTGGCTTTGAAAACAAATTGCATTTTAACTTTAATATATGATAAATGCTCTTTTAGTGATACTAAAAAACATATTCTTAGCACTTCGACTTCTGCTGGTTTACATGTTCTTTCAAATAAACATTTCAAGAGCATAAAGTACAAAAGATCTCCAGAAACCAGCTGGTGAGCAGTGGTGTCGCCCTAAATGTTCCCTCCGTCACGCACACGCATGTAAACTGAAGCTACACACAATGTGACGTGAATTCTTTTGGCTCATCTCTGTGGTACTGAAGGAAACGCAGCGGGAGTGATGGGGGGGCGACACACAAAAGTTCTGTTCTCTCAGTGCAGCCGCTCGCCTGCACTCGACTCCTCGTCCGTCACGCTGGGATTCGGCGAGTTCGAGGCCTCTTTGAAGAACTCGTCGTCTTTTAACATGCTCTGGTGGAAGACGAGAGGATTGTGGGAGATTATAAAAATGAGGTCAGCAGGCGCATACATCCAAACGAACAACAAATTAATCTTGAATAAAGTTTAAACGAGACTTGATAATTATACTGGAAGACAAGTTGTCCGGAATGTTGTAAGCTTTAGTAAAAGAAAAAATGTGTGTGATTTAAAGTGAACACTGTGTCCCAGTTGTTTAACAAGCACCGCATTTGTCACCATACTTTGATTAATTCTTAATGGTTCTTACTCCTTATTTCACTTTGACCCAATTTAAGCCATTTGTTCTGAGATACAAGATCACAAAATACTTTCCAGGGTCTTACAGTTCCCTTTTTTTTGCACACTGTACTGAATGTTTAATTATATTGTAACAAGCTGGAGTCAGGAACAGCAAAGATCTTTGTCACAGTTTACACTCATTGTTACACAAAGGTGAATTATTTGAGCAGCGAATAAACTTCGATAAAACCACAGAACTTGGTGGTGGGAACCAGTTACCAAACCCACTTTAATAATGGTGCCATCAAAACAGTGAACTCCCATGATGCCTTTCTACACACTGCTCTATAGAGTGATGGCTTGTTAGTCGCTAAGATAACGTATTTAAATCCTATGTTGCTTTTTAAAAGAGATCACAATCTTTGATTAGTTGGCTGGGCGGCAAAGCATCAGGGGAGCTATTCAGGTCACCGTTACTGAGAGGGATGGCACCTCGTATGCAATGCCGAGTGTTCAGAAATGTCATAAATATGATAAATAAGTGACCACTTAACATTTAAAGACACCTTTAAAGTATACAAAAACAAACATTCAGGCTTTTCACCGTAACACAAGTCATCATTTGTCTACACACAAAACCACATACATGCACACACAGTCACATAGGAGTTTACACACACAGGCACACGGATACAACCAACACAGAGAGGCATACACAAAAATACATACATGCACACAGGCTCGTACAGGCGTGCACAAAAACAGACTCACACGCTCAGACGCACACTTGGAGGCACACAAACGACACCGAAGCACACACACGTGCTACACATGTTGTGTTCTTACGGTCAGATTTTGGATTTCCTCCGAGAACGCTCCGATCTGTCGCACCGTTCCTTCCGAGTCTTCCATCTAGTGCAGCAGGAGGTGAAACAAACTCATGAGCTGAACCGTATAATGTGTAACAACCGAAGCAAATACATTCATAAAGATGATATTTCGTCGGGTTAGTAAAATAAGAGAACTCACCTGCTCTAGTCTGTCGAGGTCGTCCTCGTAGATCTGGAGCTCGAATCCTTTCTGGAAACTTCTTCCCTTCGGCATCATCACGTCCATGGGACAGACGTACTCTTCGCTCTCCTCCAGTTTCTTCTTCCGGCCAAATGTGCCAAATGTCGATTTCCTCGGCTGGAAAACAAGGAAAATGTAGGTTTTGAAATGGACTAATTGTATCAATAAATGTCTTAAGTGTTAAGTGTAACATCCAGAAGCACAAAACTGACTCCAGTAATAAAAGACAAAACATTATTTATAACTGGGTTATTTCACCATTTTTAAAACCACATTTGTATATATTTAGCCCTGGGAATAACCATCACTGTCTTAGTCTTGCTCCCTCTCAGTGAACTCAGCAACGCATGTGTTTTGCAGATTTATTGCACGTGAACTTAAATATTGTTTTTAACAATACTGTATCAATATTCAATGTATTTTCTTTGGCTTTCAAATAATATTGAATTGTAATCACATAATTTATGGTTTATATTTCAAAAATTGTGTATTAAAGAAAGTAATTCTATTTTTTATTTACCATTAACATTCAAATATTCACAGCGTGTTGCAATTAAACAAGCATTAAACAAGCATCACTTCCTCCATAGCTAAAGAACAATTAACCCTTGTGAGAAGCCAGGCAATGACTGGGGATAAGAGGATACAATCGACGCCAGCAGCTTTTAAAGCTGATGTTTTGACATTTTGGTTTCAAAATAAATGAAAGCAGTTACGACCTCATCAAGGCTCGTAACTGACCAGAGTCAAGTACTCGACACTACTACAAATATATTTATATATTGTAACGTTGATACGTATCATTGCGCCAGATACTTTCCAATAAACACGCCTCTTTATTGCTACCTTGACTTTGCTGGTGGCCGTCAGCAGAGTGTAGTCGGGATTTTCCAGACACTCCTGCTTGAGCTGCTGAGCCTCGGAGCCGATCAGGAGGTTGAAGTGAGTGGCGAGGTGGCGGCGCAGCAGAGTCTTGTTGGGGGGGATGTTCAACAGCAGCGCCATGGTTTCCACGTTAAACCTGGGCTCCAGTACCTGCGAGAGGACGGCACCGGCTCGTCAGCGGACCGTGGGAGGTGAGAAAACAGCCACCGGACCCTGAACTCACCATTAATCCTCCGTGGACGCCGCTGCCTCTCAGGTTGGGGGCGTACTCGGCCAGATCCGCGGAGCGAAGCCACTCCATCACTCTGTGGTTTGTCCACTGGGAGATCTCGGCTGGTGAGATGTTGTTCTGTTGAATCAAAGAGTAAAACAAAGATCAGATAAACCAACTATTTTTCAAATTGAACACGTTGAAGTGTATGGATCTGGTCAGATTCAAAACATTGCAAATTATGTACAAAAATTAAATAAAATAAATTGCCAAAAAGCGTGAAAGCGAAAGGGAGGAAGGAAATGCCAAAACATCAAAAATATGAAAATGATGTGTATCTTTGTCTGGAGACATAAAACAGTAAAACTTGAAATCTGTGTAAAAAAAAGTCTCTTCTCGTCTTGTCTACTTCCCCTAATAAGATATAAAAGAATATTTCTAAATAAATGTATGTAAGAACAAGTTTGTAACTGCTGGAGAAAAGAATAGTGTGAATGGTTATATTAAATTTAAACCAGTATACTGCATATTTATGGGGATGATAATAATAATGTACAGTATGTGTATATATTATTTATTGCCAATATTAATTGTATCTTGTGTATTTTTATGTTTGTATGTGTAGAAATATTTGCCAATTTCTTGAAAGAAAATCAAGGGTTAGGACATCTTTCTACCTTTTAAACTACACTGTTATGGTATTTTTGTATTCGTTTCGTTTGTATTGACAATAAATTATATGTTTATACACATTGGAAATTAAACTATTAAATCACTCATTCGTTCTTTTATTATTATTCATTTATTTTTAATTGTACCTCATCTGACGGTCGGCGCCGCAAACAGTTGGGCTCGTAGTTGTTGAGGCGCAGAACCTGGATGGCCCTCTTGATGCTGAGGTGATGAAGGACACTTCCCACCTTCATAGAGAGAAGATCATCCTGGAGGAGAAACATTTGTTAATGGACAGGTCAAAATGCCTTATTTTATGCCACTTTGTGTTCCATCCAGACAGTGAATCTTGTCAGCGTTGACCTCACAGTCGACACCAAACGTGTGAAGCACGAGTGAGAACGAACCCGTCGCGACATCCCTCAACACTCACCACGGTCATGTAGTGCAACATGCGGCCGTCCACCCTCCCCTCGTCAAACTGGGTCTTGTACTGCGGCAGACCGATGTCGTCCAGCCACCCTGGCGAGCGGATCACAGCCATTATTGATTTGAAACACTCTTGGATCTTGAATCAGACGCTCGTACTCACTGGTCACCCAGTTGAAGTTCAGCTTCCCCTTGTTGTCTTCTTCCTCGGAGCCCAGAGCCTGCAGAGCCAGCTGCAGCTTCTTCCTGTGCAGGGCGTGTTTGATTCCCAGCTCCTGAGCAACAGCACCAACCAAGAAACACACAATTAACTTTAGAGAAGTTGACTGGAGAATATCATGAAGAAGTTTTAACTGGGCTGGTGATATAGAAAGAATTTCCGTGTTTACTGAAGATCTGATTGACTTTGATAACTGAAGTTATATCCATATCAGAATAAGTAAGAAAAATAAAATAATAAATATTAGTCATTATATGAGCCTCCTACTTGGGTCATTTAGGTATGTGTTGTGATAAATATATAAAAAAATATATATATAAAAAAAAAAAAAAATGAATGTGATATTAACAGTAATATATAAACACAAGTTGGGATTTTTTCCATATTTTTCTCCAGTTTATTTTAAGGGACAACCAGTAATCCAGAAAAAAAACAAATAAAAGAAGTTAAAAAAGAAAGAGAATGTTTTCATATTTATATTATTTATGTTTTTATACTTATTTAGTCTGTGAGTTTTTATGAGTGTTAACATTTCACAAAATTTCAACTGATACATACCAATATAATCTACATTCAAATATAACTTATATTTGAACATAAATAACAAATATGACCAGTTAATCATTTTTTAACTATAGTCACATTCAGTTTTATATTTTGATCTTAAGGCTGAGGAATTGTTAAAATAAATATGCTGTGTGTAACTGCTAGTCCTCTTCTTCAAGATACGTTTATTTTTTTTGTAATTTTAAATTACATTATTTAGTTATTTATTAACATTAATGAAAGTTTTTGACTGTGTGACAGTTCAAAAATACAAGAATACAAAAAGACAAGTGAATGTTTTCCAACTTAATAACAAAGATGATGAATACTTCTAATATTATTGTGTTCTGCCAATAATAACAAGTTTCATGTCCATGAGGGTTTAGCTAGTGATAAAAACAAAAATGAACAATATTTTTTATACATTACATTATGTTAGTAAATGATACTATATTCAACAATTTCTCTTTATCTCACTCCCTCTAGGCTTATAGGCTGCAGCTCTACTGTTATCCACATACCATAAATGAAAGGAATCTCAAATATTATTTTAAAATGCATCCAGACTTAACTACCGTAATTACAGTCGTACGAGCAAAAGGTCTCAGTTTTGTGCTTTAACGTTGCGTTATGGATTCTACAGATGGGATCAATCTTCGAGGATTTACAAGAGTTTAAAACGTGCACGATAAATACTTGACGGAGGAGTTTAAAAGTCAAACCTTCTCCAGGTCCTGCTGTGAGGCCTGCAGCAGGGTCTGTCCAGTGGAGACCCAGACCCGAGCCATGTTCACATACAAGCCCAGACCCTGATCCTGCAGCCAGTCGCAGACCTGATCCCTGGACCAGCGAGCGAAGGGAGCGTCCACGTCACTGCTGAGACACAATGTTTGGATAGAAACACTTCAGTAAGAGATTGAATCCACATTCCCACGAGCACCGAGGGATCCTCGCTCACACGTACTTGTTGCCTCTCTGGAAGTCACGGGACCAGCCCAATCGGGGTCCTGCTGTGGCTCGGACCCCTCCTCTCTTAAACTCTCCTTCCTGGACGTTTTCGTCCAGGTTGAACGTCGTCGACTGGCTCCTCTTAAGCCTTTGATGAAACAACATATTTCATCTCTTTTCTCTTCATGTCGTCATAGAACTTTAAATAAAACTGTCACTTACTTCCCGAAAAGTTTCTTAATGCCTTTGGATTTTTTACTGGCTTCTGGTGTGGTGGGGAGAGTGTGTGTGCTGTCGCTGTTCTTGGACTGCTGGGGAAGCCCGGCCAGGTCCAGGTGGTCGGTTCCGCGTTGCTCGGTCTCAGCTGTACGTACAGACAAGAGGACTTCGTCATCGCCGGCGCCATCAGTGAGTGGAGATGGACGGAGAGACGAGGAGCTTCATGTGTCGGAGACACCGGCGCTCCTCGTCTCAGAGGTGAGTCGAACTCATGCATCGCTTTTATGTTAATGTGTTTCACTACGAAGACGGAGACTTTGCCCAGTCGGCATATTAACAGCCACATCCATGAGATGTTTCTGATCTCATTTCTTAACGCTACTTTTAAAATGTAAACATTGAAGTTAGTCGTGTCGTCCATTTTAAAAGTTGCTTTAAATTAAATTAAAGTTTCCATTTCATGAGATGAGTAAGGAAAATATGTTTCATTGATGATTTTAAAAGTATAAAAACTACAGGTTTAAGTGTTGTAAATTACAAAGAAAAGGTATTAATGTCATCACAAATAAGTATACTTCTGTCCAGAAACTCACACCTAGAATAAGCATTTTAAAATCCAAATTCTCATTGAGTTCATTATTAACATTATACTTCTTTTTAATACCATATGTTTAAAAAAAATATACAATTACATAAATAAAAATAATAATGTTCCCACATAAATTTACATTTTTTATTTATCTTTTCTTACCACCTAATAGATTGAAAAACAAAGTCGTGTTTTTGCCAATGGTAATGTAAAGTACTTTTATTTTGAACAGTTAGCTAAGCAAGTTACTAATAGTGCAACATGTAGTCATTTTAGGTGAAATTTACATCCAAGCAACACTTGTGATTCTGTATATTGGGAATAACGAAAAAAAATGTCTAAACTCAAATTTAGGAGAGGAAATCATTCAATGTTTTGAAATTATACATTTTAAAATTAAGTGCATCTTGTCCATTTTGGGGTCTCTGAAAAACAACACTTAAATAATGAAATTGAAAATATTTAAATAATTTACACGAGAAATTATATTAAAATTATATAAGATTTTTTATTTGTAATGTTGGAGAAGAATGACCCATAATGTTACATTAAATCCCTACACTTACTTCACAAACTTTGTATCAAGATTAAATAAAAATGGGAATTCCTATGAAGAAAGAGATCAGTTTTGTTCATATGCCGACTGGATATTAAGGTGAACATCCGAGAAGAAGAGTGTCAGAATCCAAACTTTCCGGAATACACATTTGAATTGATTTGACTACACAAAAGCATCAAACAAATACATGCAAGCCGGAGGGAAGTAAACACACAACAGTGTGTTGCAGTCTTGAGGTCACTACGTTGTTAGAAACTGACAAACAGATGCACGTTTTAAAAAAAGAGAGATCAGTTCAACAGAGATGCAAAAAAAAATTCAGAGGACTTTTTCTCCAGTTTCCTCCAAACTACTGTCGTCCTGCAGCGACCTTACTGTACCTAGCATAGGCGCACTCGCACTCCGGCTGCGGTCTTCATGTGTCACAAGCAAACACACAACACACGACAGGGCCGGACAGAAAAAAGACAATGAGCAGAAATGATGGTTTCAACAACAGCAGCACAGTAGAGGTGGAACAAACAGAGATATTTCACATGTCAATGCTGCACACAAAAAAGTACACACACCACAGAAACCAACTTCCAGATCTAAACGTGGATCAAGGCTGCAATTTATGGTCTCGTTCACGGGAGTGGCTTTAGAGAGTCTAAACTATTGTGGGAGGAAATACTCTCACTTCTCAGTAAACTGGTGACTTGTTCATGACAGCGCAGGAGTCAGCGGGTTCTCGCTCTTACCCAGGTTTTGCGTGCCGGACGACTTCTTTCCTCCGCGGATCTTGAAAAATCCTTTTCCAAAAGACGACCTGGCCTTTTTAGAGCCAAAGCTGTCGAACTCCACATTGGCGGGCAACGTCGCAGAGGGATTTAACGGAGGCTTTCCCGTGTTCACACTGAGCTCATTCGCGTTCTAAGAATTAAAACATTAAAAAAAATTAATTGACTCATACTGTACGTTTAAGATGAAAAGTAGAAACTCATCTGCATGAAATACACATTCATCTAGTAAATGCTAAAACAAACACATCTTATAATTCTTTATCATATTCAACATCACAAATCAGAAGCATAAAACACAAGGTTTATTATTAATATGTCAATAAAACAAAGTTCATGTGCCTGTTGCTCAGTTACACTGATAAGACTCTGTTAGCACAGAGATCAGGCCTCATCTCCAAAACCTCTGTTGCCATCACTGACGTTATTTCAATCGATGGTAAAACATGTTTCTGTAAAATCAGGTACGACTTCTCTTAAGATAATAATTATTTTTTATCTAAGAGTTGAAATGTTATGCATTTAATAAGTTGAAGTCCATTTGAATACTAATAAAAATGCTAGTTCTCTTAGATTAGATGTGAACTTCTTTTCATTTAACTCGTTTCTAGAATCTTCTTAACAGTTTTGACCTGATTTTCAATTATTCATTTGTTCAAAAAAATAGATATAATCTAAGACAAGAACAGATAATTTCAAAAAGAATAATCACCATTAAATATAAGGGTTTATATAGGACATTTTAGATTAAAAACTTGACCAAGAATAAAAAATGCAACATGTGAAGCTAAATAAATGTGTTTTATTTATGAGATACCTTATCGTTGTTGATCTGATCCTTGTTGCGGTCGTTGTTGTTGTTGTTGGCCACATCTTGGCTGTGAGGATTCAAATATATCCATTAATAGCAAGACTATCAAGAATCAAGTGCGATAAATGGATATTTCTTGGGGCACATTGTAGACACAAACAGTCTAAACAAGTATTTGATCCAACTTTGTCCTCAACCTTAATGAGGTTTGTTTTGTTTCACCTTTGACCTTCTGTGGACGTCGACTCTGACACGAGGTCCTGGTCTACAGGGCTCGGCGTCGCTGAAGTTTCATCACTGCCTCCGTTCAGCATTTCCATCTAATCGTGAAAAAAAACGTAGGATTTCACACAAATTTTCTAGCAGAAAAGCTGTTAACTGACAGGAAAAGTCAAAGATTCTAGAATTAATTCTCAGATCTTGTCACATGGTTCACCTCGTTGGGACTCTTCCTCTGCATTTGTTCCACATCTGCCTCCTCCGGCTTGTCAGAGTCTATCGACATGGGGTTGCTGGACAAGGACGTGACGGGACTTTCAGCAGGACTCTCCGGGTTCTGGCCGTCTTTACACCTCTCTTGATTTCACAAAGAAGAACGTTGCTTTGATGAAACAAGTTTTTAAATCAAGACGCTCAGGATCTTTAATCGTTCCTCACCTTTCTTCACTTGCACCGACATCACCATGTCTTGAACCTTCTTGTATCGATGGACTGAATTTTTCAGCTCCTCAATTTTGCGATCCTGCGAACACAGCACGTTGAAATCCAGACGGCCAATCATTTCGTCGTATCAACTCGTCCGCAGACACACAACCTTCTCTTCGTTGGCTGCCATCAGAGACTCCACCGCTTTTTTCATCCTCTGCACCTCCACGTCTGATGACAAAGAGAATCCGTGAGTGTCGACTGAATAAACTGGTAGATTTAAGTCACACACACACACACACACGTGGTCAGTTTCAGAAACACACTCACTTTTCAAACAAGTTGTGATTTTTAAAGGGTTGCAAAGGACACTAAAGGTGGTCATAATGTAAAATATTCCATCATCTCCACACGTGACGAGCGACTTCTGTTAAACATTCAGTGATCGAAGCAGAAGACACGACAGGGATGAAAACACAGAGTATTTTAATAAAAGAAGTATTGGATGAGTGAGTGAAGGGTCAAAACAACACGTTTCAGTCCAAAACAAAAGCAGACATTCTTGTTACGGCTTATGATCCTCATAGCATTTTTCTTGGCGTCTGGTCTGGTGGAGATATTAGCACTCGGGTGGATGGGAGATGGACAAGCAGAGACGACTCATGCTCATCATGCAGGGACGATGCAAGGACGAAAGTGCAACAGAGGAATGAACCGCCTTACGTTTCTCTTTCAGCCTCTTTCTAAGATTTTCATCTGGATGAGAGACTGAACGGGAAACATTGTTATACTCCTGGAAATCCTCAAAACATTTCTATTGCAGCTCGATTTTTTTTAATTTCAAAAATATTTATGCCATTTTGAATTATTTTGTGAGGAATTCTCATTATTTGTAGAGAGTACTGGTTAAAAATGTTGGTTAATTACGTCTTCATTTAACTTTGATCCATGTTAGCTGTATGTATTTAATGACTATTTAGCACAAATGAATTTTTATTCAAATTATAATTTATATGATACAATTCAAATGTTATAAATCCTAGTGTCTGGTTAATCGTTTGATAAAAAAAAAAACTTCCTTTGTTTAGTGTAATTAAGTAAGCTTTATTTGTACCTTTCACAGACCTCAAATACTAACATTCTATTTAATTGTAATTGAATGTTTAGAATTTGTTTTGATTTATAATAAAAACACTATTCATTTTCAGTCATAGTGTAGACTGTGTCCTTATAATGTAAGTATAAGGACACAGTAAGTAAGTTATTTTTATTTGTATAGCGCTTTTCCAGACCAGGGTCAGAAAGCGCTTAAACAATCAAAACAATACTCATAAAGTATATACTTTAATGTAGACATATTCTGTATGTATGTATGTATGTATGTATGTATGTATGTATGTATGTATGTATGTATGTATATATATATATAATTTAAAGTGAGATATAACTGCCTATGTACATTGCATTAGTACCCTTACTTGGTTATTTCTAGTCAGTCACATGGCTACACTGGTATTTGAATGTAACAGTTTTATTTTCCTGTTTATATTCAATTTTTCATATTGTTTTCAAAAACTGTACCAGCAGATAATTATTGTGTGCAATGTTATTAACACTTCCTTCCCAAAGAAAGTTTTTGAACATTAATCTTAAGTCAAGTTTAGAAATGGAAAGTTAAATTTAAGTAAAGTGTAAATTGTTGTGTAATTGTTTCCATTTTTTAATCATAAATTAATTGTTGCTCAATTAATACACAGACAACTGTGGTAACTCTTCAGCACAATACCAGTGCAGAGTAAACATGTGACACTTGTGACAAAACCGGATTCCCTACCTCTGTCAGCAGACTCTGCGTTGCTCGAGGGCACGTTTTTAAAGCCCGTCTCGTCCTGTAGCCTCCTCATCTCCGCATCTTTGCCCTCCAGCTGCCTCCTCAGCGCGACGAGCTCCTCCTGTTCGCCACACAACAAACGGTGAAGATCTCACGCACACACATGCAGCCCTGACGACACAAACCACAACACAAGGCTCACAGATGCTGACGTGGCACACAGACATGTCAACAACACCTGAGGCTGACCAGTGGAATATGGGTGGGGTGACAAATTGTCTAAAGGTGCAAAACTCACATCAAAGCACCAGTAAAAAAAAAAAAAGGGAAAAAAACAGAAGGATCTTCAAGTACGAGAACACAGCAGCTTACTTTAAAAATAAGTTACAAAGTTTAACACTCAATTATTGGGAAAAGATTCAGGACAAGATAGCACCAAACGTAGCTGAGAGGGCGGGTCTACATTGAGACTTTTAAAAAGGGGTGGGAGAGGTCGACTCTTTAATCATACTGCAGACACGACAAAGAACAGCAAACCTTTGTGGCCTGGAGTTTGTACTCCTTCCGCTGTTTCTCATAGTGCAGCTGGCCATATTTGATTTTAAGGCTGGAAAGTTTAGCCATTACGTACTGGCGGTGAAGAGACAGAAGAAAAATGTGGGGGCAGACAACACAAGTCATGAAATATTAGAATAACCACAGAATATCCTCTGAATTATTATTATTATTATTATATGATCAGTGACATCACTTTTTACTCTCCTTGAACTTTATTTAATCATTCTTTAAAATGTCAAATTGAAATGCAATCCACATATTTATGTTTCTTGGACAAAAAAATGTAGCTAGAAATAGAATACAATATTATCGGTAGGAGATGTAAGAAGAAAATTTGAGTTTAAGATCATAAAAAGACAAATATTTAGAGCAACAACTTTGGTGATGTTATCAACAAGTGGTAGGAAAAACAAGTGTTGATTTTTGTGTTGCGCGGGTTCAGTTCAAACAGCACAGGCAAACAAAACTGAGGAGGCTTCACAGAAGTCATTCAGGCTTTAGGTGATTTTAAAAAGACAAGTTCAAGACTGAAATCAAGAGTAAGAAGCACAAGCAAACGTTGGCCCTATTTTACAATGATATAAATCTAGTCAGAGATCGAGGGATGTGATGAGGAGAATGCAGGAGGGGTGGAGACAACTGACATCGGTTATGAGTGACAGCTAGAGTGA
The DNA here is from genome assembly GCF_982586985.1 of Callionymus lyra. Taxonomy (NCBI): domain Eukaryota; kingdom Metazoa; phylum Chordata; class Actinopteri; order Syngnathiformes; family Callionymidae; genus Callionymus; species Callionymus lyra. The sequence goes on along the minus strand of NC_141825.1, from coordinate 13,341,867 downwards.
AAAAGATACATAGTGGAGACAGTAGATCTGATGCAAAAGGAAAAGTTGAAGATGTCGAGGTTTTATTGGGAGTGACTGGCGAGGACAATTATCAGCGATGGCTCAGGAGGGAAGTTCAGAGAGAATATTAGGAAGACCAGGTGGTGTAGACACATGGAAACAAGAGAGGGAAGAATGTTAAAGAAAAAAAAAGAAGGCGACCAAAGAGGTTCTTAGATGTGGTAAATGAAGACACGAGTGACAGCGGATGATGGAGATAGGTTGACCCTTGTGAGGAAGTGCTGACAAGTAGCTAATCATACATTTAGGATTCATGTATTTATTTCTATCATGTATAAAATGTCTAATTATACAAATAAATACAACATTATTAAAGCAAAAAAAAAAAAAAAAACTGAAAAAGGAGTAGAAAGAAGTAAAATTATTATTTAGACCAGATCCATACATGTGTGATTTTATAAATGGTGCCTTTGAATGATCTTTGTATCCTTTATCGTTTATTGTTCTGAAGCCAACAATTGCCTTTCTTTTCTCTTTTGTACACAGTGGTTTTGTAAGATTCTTTCCAAACCTCGATGCGGTAAGACAGGTATGGCAAAACTAGTGAGAAATATAAGTTTGTCCACAGAATTGAAAAGCACTTTGCCAGTTCCATAAGATTTCATTTTTCTTTCTTTTTGTTGAAAAAACGGGTTTTGTCTGCGTACAAACATTTTTACGTGATCTATGATATATGATACGATTTATATTAGAACCAACCACAGTGGAACTCCACCTGTAATGTTCACTATTTATGATTTATAGTCACAAACGTGTTCGTGTTTCGTAAATAGCTCGCCAGTCATACAGCTATGATCAAATCACAAACAACTCACCTTGGTAGATTTCAACTTCTTCTCATATTGCATTTTCTCACTTTCCATATCCGTCAGTCTGTACCGTAGTTCGTTTATTTCGAGGATCAAATCCTGCAATAAGAACGTTGCCGTCACCATTTACCAACACAAAAAGCTCTGTTGCTATATTCACGGTATGCTATATTTACATTCTTCTGCCTGGATTCTTGGATAAAAAAAACAAAACAAACACATTTGGATAACAATAACATCTTCATGGAACAGTTGCGTCTGTTGGACTGTCTTCACTTGCTGGAGGAGCGTCTGATCAAAGAGGTCTGCTGGTCCAACAGCAAGATTGATGTTCTCTGAGGCGGAACATGCACGCCAGCTTTTTGTGTTACGCTCGGCTGGAAAAGATGAGTGAGCGGCTACAGAACAAAATGTAACTTGGCTGAAAGCTCTCCAAGTGCTCTTGAGGGGGATGAACGAGAGCGGTAGAAAACTCTTCTCTTCACCCGGATCACAACAATGTTCCTTTTATAAACCGTATCTAGAGAAATCTATTGGACAAACTAGCTTTTTTTTCCTCACTTTACAAGATGTTGATTTGTGTCAAAGCCTTGGATGACATCATCATCCACCCACAGTTCTGCATGAATGTTTGGTGTGTGTTGGTTTAAGACACTTGGGTAACAAACTTACCTCGCTGTCCCTGAACCCGTCGTCGAACTGAAGTCTGTCCTTCTCCATGGAATTCAGCTTCAGCTTCAAGTTGGACAATTCCGACATCAGCTCCAGCTTCTGAGTCTCCAGAGTCGTCCTGCACAACAGCTCCTGAAAGAGAGTTCACGTGACAACATGAGTGGTTTTAGATGTATTTTGTCGTCAACATCTCCAGAGCGACACACACCTGCTGTAGCATTTCCTCAGTGGCGTTGAGTTTGTCTCGGTGCTCGTCCAGACACACATCCAGGTCCCGAATCTTCTCTCCCTGAGCCTCCACCTGGTCCGTCAGGACGCTCACCTGAGCAAACAACAGCCATTGTATTAAAACATAAATCTACGTTATGGATTCAAAAAGTGAAACGTGATTTTGTTCAAGGACTCGAAGATATTATTTATGACATTTTTACAAAGTAAACAATCACATTTTAGGAAGAAAATGAGGATAATTACTTTAGCATCTAAGACAAACTTTGTATAAATATTAAAACCACATCTTTAACATTGTCTCTTTTAACATTGTTGTTTTATTATTGTTTGGGGTCACATTATTCACAGGGACAGTGAGGGGCCGTTGAACCAAACAAACAAATTGCGAAAATTCATATAAAAAAGGATATGACGCAATAAGGGTTACGTTTTGAGTCATTCCAAGAACAAGCTCAACAAGTTATATATTCTCTTTAAAGCTGTAGCTTTAATTCACTGTTTTTTTAATTCTCCATGTTTTGTAAGAAAAAAAAATGGTAACTTTTTGATTCTCTGAACTTTTTAAACTTCTTTCACTCTTGTCTTTCTCCCGGTCGTTTTATAACATGTCCTTATGGTCTGCTTGTGCGTTTTGGCGCCTCATCAGTAAAAAGTCATTATTTTTATTTATTTACATTGAGTTCAACTAAATGTATTATGACAGTAATAAAGGTTTTATAAAATGAACCTTATAAAATGAAAAGGAACTGAAAAATAACTCCTTTAAACTTTAAGTTGTTTTTTTTGTGAGTGTAGTAATGAATAATAGATAGTATACAATGCAGTCTAAAATAGTTTCATAGTTGCATTCTGTCCTCTTTTGGGCCACAGAGATGTGGACAAGGTACAAAGAAGTAAAGCGTCTTGAGTCATGTGAAAGAAAAATAAAAGATTGTTTCAATAGCTCAATGTTAAACCAGCGTTAGAAGGAAGGAGGAGTTTAAGTGCAACAGCAGGAGCGAATCAGATTTTCTACGAGCCATAAATTCTGAAGAATCTTAAGAACTCTCTGCACGTGGAAGGAGACGAGAGGTTATGACTACTTTGGAACATCCTGTTTGGATACAGACAGACATAATGTGCATGTTCAGACTCGTCAAACATCCCTGGTCTTCCCGGCTCATCTCAAATAAACTCAGACAAAGAACCAACATGAATAACTGACTAAAATAACATTCTTTTGATGTTTTCATTTCCATGAATCATCGTGGACATCTTTTTTAAAAGACATTAGGTTTGAGGAGTCACACATGTGGCAAATGACTAAAACCTCTTGACCCTTGACCCCCAGCTGGTAAAGTGATGAAGACAAGAGCAGCTGCTTGTTTACCTGAAGCACCAGCGACTCCTTATCGCTCTCCAGCCTCGTGAGTCTTTCCTGGTAGTGGTGGTCGCCGCCGCTCAGCGAGATGTGCCCGTTGGACTAATAAGGAGAGAAAAGCGTGATTACAGAACAGCGTTTGTTAACGTGAGCGTGAAAACCTTCCGTCAGCCACATCAAGTCTTGGATGAATGCTGCACATCAAAGATGACTCGCTGTAATGCTCCCACAAACAAAACCTTCTATGGCCCAGAAGAAAGGCTCGTATTCAGACGGGTGAGTTACAGCATTACGCTGGAGCTCCGGCATCCGTCTGGCAACAGGCCCGCCACTCTCCCCAAAACAATTCTGGCTCCACAAGAAGTCAGACGGTTTTCCTGCAGCCGACATGCTCGGCAGTGCAGCTTCTGCTGCTCGACACATACATTCCTCAAACTATATTCTAGAAAATATTTCAAGTTTTACACCAATAAAATGACAAAAGGTCATGTTTGGTTTGGTAATTATACAATTACATATAAAGGATTGTTCTTAATACATGTATTTTTTGATTAAACTCTTCATTAAGCTCATTGTGATCATCTCTTCTATATCTAGCTACATCTGTGGCCAAGAAGAAAATCTATTTCAAGACATAAATATGTGCACAGCTAAGTGTAAAAGGTGTAAGAAAATATTGATACATCTAATATCGAAAACATATATTTTTTTTTATGATAATGTTTTAATATTCAACCGCACTGTACCGATTTTTTATTTACAATTAACACGCGAGTATTCACAGGATTTGTTCATTTTAGTGTTGCAATTAAACTTCCTGCCACCAGATGTCAGCAGTTATCACGTCCTCCACAGCTGAAGGAACAATAAAATCCTGCAAGATCCTGTCAATGACTGAGGACGAGAGGATACAGTCGAATCCAGCAGCTTTTAAAGCCGTTAGAAAACTAATGAAAGCAGTTACAGGTGCGTCTAGATCACACGTGTCAAACTGGTCAAGAGATAATGCAGGTTTTGGATCCAACCAGTGAAGCACATATGGTTGAACCCATAGACATATATACATAAGACGCCGCATCGACTGCTCACGGATGTGTATAAAGGGCCGCCATCTTGGTATACAGTGCCATCAGAAGCAGCTTTAAGAACTGCAGGGAAGGAGGTACTTCTATATCTTAAAATACAATTATACCGTATTCAAAATGTTTTTTATAATAATATAAATAAATATATAATAATGTCTATCTATCTGGTCTGAGGTTCGAAAAAAAAAAAACCTTCAAAAAAGCTTGACAAATGAGCTATTTATGATCACCTTTATAGTGTAAACACAGTATTCCTCTCTAGACGTAATGCACTGTAGGAGCAAGTGGCACTGTACCAAGATGGCCGCCTTGTTTACACACCACTCTAGTGGGCGGCAGCAGTCGATGCGGCGTCTATGTATATATAGATGTCTATAGTTGAACCAATCATGTAGTCTGAAGACTGTTATCAGTTGAGTGTCATTCAGGTGTAATGTTGGGTCTAACATTACATTTAGATATATATATTAGATATATTTTATCTAAGTAGATAAACTTTTTAATTCAACTTTTCTAAACTCATGTTCATGTCAATTAGCAATAATGTCAAGTAAATGACCAATAATGTTAATTGTAATACTCTCCTGAAGTGTATTTATCTGTGAATCACTAAGGTGATTTCTAGTCATTAAAATCATTAAATGTCCAATAATAGTCTCTCGTCATTCTGGTGGGTTTATTTTCCCTTGATCTTGTGAGCGGTGAACTTTATTATGCGTGTCTCTGGCTTGAGTCCATGACACGGTAGTTTTAATGACTGCCTTGTGAGTCAAGCAAGAATGGATACACAACATTATTCACAGTATTTAATGTTTTTTTCTCTCCCTACTTCTACTCACCATGTTGCCCTGGAGCCACTCCACCAGACCGTCGGCTGTGGAATCAGGGATCTGACAGCGGAGACTGTCTCTTTCATCCGAGTCCATCACTTCCAGGACGCTCCTCAGGTCCTCCAGCAGGTGAAGGGCCCTCAAGCTTCCCATGAAGGGGGAAGTGGGCGACTGGCAGTCGAACAGGCCGTTGGAGTAGTCGAGGGCCTTGGAGCCTGGAACCAGAAGGAAAACAAAAGCGCTTGTGTGGGAGAGCTGGAGTTCACACCGAGATAGAAGAGTTGTTGTTCATTCACAGAAAACATGGTCCCATTCATTTGTTACACAAACAAACATAGTGATGATAAAAGTTTGCCTGTTGGATAATTTATTAAAAGAAAATGAATCTCATTCAGGTTCCTAAATTAGCTGCATATTTCAGTATATATGAGCCATATTCGAAAACATTTGTAAATTGAAATATATACATTTTTCAAGCATTGCAATTTTTAAAAATAATTTAACTCAATAATGTCTTTATTAAAAGGCTGCATGCGTTTTTATTTAATTAATTAATTCATTTCTATATTAAAATGTTGAATTTGTATTGTATTGTATTGAATACTTTCATAATACATTATTATTTATATTTTTTTTAACATAGGGTTTGATATTTTAATAAAAATAATTCTAGAAAAATTCAATATCTTTTATTCGTAGCTTTTTTCCCCAATCAATTTTAAAATAAAATGTTGGCATCATTATACCAAATCATATTGGATTTAAAAAGCTATGAACTTTGATTTTAAGCGAGTTAATGCTTAAAAAACGTTTTACATTTTAAACTTAAACATGTAATATTCTGATGGCACTTATAGACTTTCATAGCTGTACTTCAAATTAAAGTGACATGAAGAAAACATGTAGATATACTTTTCCTTCCATCTAAAACATCACAACTTTACTTGTACTTAAAGAATCACACAGATCAATATTTTTCATCTTTTACGTTGAGTGAATTGTGTAACACAATGTAATAGCAGTGCAAGTACAACTCGTGCTCGTAAAACAGGAAAAGTCGGACTACTCTGGACTACTTTAGGTTTGTTGTGGGGAACAAAAATGCTTATTAAATCAGCATCTGTCCTGCACACACTCCAGATTTTATCTCAGTAGCGTTTCAGATTTACCATGCTGGTTTAGTTATGCTACACACACACACACACAAAGAATTTTTTTCTCCAAACCTGCAATAATTCCGTCCATCTGCTCCAGGGCAGCTGCCAACATGTCGCTGGCGTCTGACATCATCTTTACTCCTGGTTAGGTTCTGAAAAGAGAAATTTAGAAATTGTTTTTTCCTTTATAAAGTGACTAATGGTTCTGACAAATGCAACAAAGTCAAACTTGCCCTTCAGTTTTTCAACGCAAAGACACGCTGGCGCTAAACTGAACATTAGCATATCATTACAGAGTTCCCACCCGCAAATTAGTCGACAGACTCAACAACGGCGTTCCTCAAAAAAAAGAAGAAAAAAAGACCAGTCTCTGTTCTTATAATATATTCTGTGTTTCTTTTGTTTTAAGAGATAATTCGGACGACCAGGCTGCTGCGCCAGACTGTGTCTGGTACCTCAGAGTGGCTCGCAGAGGACAACGGCTCTTTTCTTTTGTTTAATGGAGAGACTCCTCACGCCACACGTTTACCAACATGCGGATATTCATGGTCGCTTTAACATCGTGCAGAACCTCCTCAATCGTTTATCACCAGTGAATTCATTCTTTTAAAAAAAAAAAGAAAGGAAGATACTTCAGCTGCCTGGCATCCTGGGAGTTGCAACCTCACAAGCAGCCTTTTTAAAAGGTTTAACAGGAAACCACCCAAAGACCTAAGACTGTAATTCAGCATTCCTGTGGTTCCACTTTCCATTATGTGTAAAACGGGCATGCGTCTAAATTTACGAATGACATGACACGCAGAAAATAAAGGAGGCAACACATGATGAACGGATGCACTGATGAGAGGGGTTCAAAAATATCACAAACACAATCATGGGTTTTGCCAAAATACCTTTTACAACTGCATGAAGACATTCCATAGAGAACCAATGAGCGAAATGATGAGCCTTTATTTACACATCAGGACCAATTTTGACTTTCACTTTGAAAATAATCATCATTTTGGTTAAATCATTTGGTTATAATTAGATTACTCTAAAGAATGTTTTACCTTAACATTAGTTTTATACTTTTTATGTTCCGATATTTAAAGCTAGACTAGTATTATTACATCTTGTTTAAAGTTTGTTTTCTAATTGATGACCAAATTTAACATTCATTAAGTTTTATATCAGCTTAATTAGACTTAAATATAATCATAGAACAAATAGACAACAATTCTCTTAAATAATTGTTTTAAAGTTTGTATAAAATGACCTTTTAACATTATTTACAAGTGTATTATAGCAATATGTAAAATAAAAACATTAGTTAAGCAACATGCATAGATAGATAAATAAAAATGAGGCGTGTTACACAAGAACTATTTGAATTAATCAAGTTATTGTTGAAAATTATTGAATATGTCTAAACTCAAATGTCATATAAAGGATATGAAGTGTTACTTTTTTTTAATGTGGTTTTCTCTGTCTTAAAAATAATATTTACTCATCATGCAAAAGTATTTATACTTTGACATGTTTTTTAATTAAGTTTACAAATAAAGGACCTTTGAATGAAAAAATACGGAAAATTAAGATCACTTTTCATCCATCCATCCATTTTCTGCCACTAACATCCAAAGCTTAGACAAAAAAAAAAGAAAAACCGAACCATGAATGAAAAAAAAGACATGAAACGAAGCTTGTCATGACCAGACAGGCTCAGAAAGCAGCCGTCCAGGAGTCAATCATTGACTGGGTTTCAGCCGCGACACAGAAACCCTGAGTGCTGAACACAAAGAGTCCTTAATTACAGGGGTTTTCTGAAGTCCTAGAGACGCTGGACACCTCTGTGGATTTCTTTGTCCAGCTAAGAGTATTTTAACCCGAGAACGCTTTACTCATCTGCTCTGAGATTAGCTTTAAATCACTCAATCGTCAAATATAAAGTCCATCTTTTACATTTTAATCTGTGTTGAGCTGGTAATACTTTGCAAAAGTTCCTGGTTTATCCGTCAGAGCAGCTTCAGGACACAGAGCGCAGCATTGTTCGGAGCAGCAGGGTCGTTTTGACTGAAGACCAGCGCTACAGTACACATGGCATTTAAATAAGACACCTGCCCTCTTTACAGATGCCTCAAATAAAGAAGTGAAAAAGGGGCTTTGAAAGAAGAATACGAGCACCATCCTTTGGTGAAACCAGCCATAAAATTCACAGCGACGTGCAGAGAATGGCCAAACACAAAGGGAGAGTGGACGAATATAATGGCTTTTTCAACCCATCAGCTGAGGACGCCGGAGGCAGAGAGAAGAGTTTTCCTCTGTCCTTGCTGGATTCTCCGGAGACTCCAGCAGAGTCTTTCCATTCCTAGATCCCGGGGGTTTCTTGTAAAAAATAAAAAAAGCGGAAATGCAAAGCAAAATATCAGCTCCAGGATACAACGTACAGTAGCTGTATCTTTATAAATAACTACATAAATAATAGAGAAATAGTCTAAAAATCCAGGCCACCACTGTTATTACATTTGACTCTTTTATAAACTCAGAATTTGGCATTTAATAACCAAAATCAGAAAGTTTACTTTCCAAACTGAGTCATGAAACCTTGACTCATGAATTTCTACCGCCACAAGCTTCCTTTGGAAAATCTGTGAATAATGTCTTCTCTACCTCACTCAGCCGTTCTCAACCGTTTAAATGTGCCTGTAAAACTGATTTCATTAGGTTATTCCACAGCTCGGTATGATGCCTGACTGCATTTTACATGTGACAATGTATATATAGATATAGATATACATCTATACATACATGTTTTTAAGCATGAGGATTCCAAGTGAGGTTTCACAGTTAAAATGTATCTTCTTTAAAGTCTTGGTGTGTAATCTCACTTGATGGTTGTGAGAGATAAGCAAGGCTAGACAATAAACTAGTGTCATTTTTTTCTATAACACTCTACATTACAAGTCTCACAACGACCCAGTTTAAAATGTCAATGTATGCCAACAGGTCATTTGATCTCTTTGTACCCTTAAAATGTATTAACCCTATACAATAGCAATGCAACATTGAATGTGAATTTTGGATAATATTGAGCAACAAACATTTTTATTAGCAACCTTCGTCCCTTTTTTCTATCGTTTGTGCAACCCAGGGTCACTCTTATCAAACTATTAATGCTAATTATTCTGCTTAAAATTGTCTTACATCCAGGAGAAAATTAATCATTAAATAACTACTTTTTAAACTCATTCTTAAGAAAATAAACACAGCTGTCGGCAGCAGCTATTTAAATAGCTTGTTTCAGAACTAACCGAAAGAAAGTAAAAAAAAAAACACCTTAAACCTACACCTGGTTTTTGGTTCACACAAGGACATCTTTGTTTGGGACTTTCTCGCACGTGACCGTCAACAGCCTTCACTCAATGAGTCGAATACATACGACTTGTTTGTCACATGAGCCTCGACACGAACCAACAGGTGTGGAGGCAGATTCTGGTGGAAACTTTAAATGTTTATATGCGTCACGTTAAAGAGCCCATTTTCTTGTCAAGCGTTGACCCAGAGGAAGGACTACAGATTCCAGACCAGAACTTTGAAGTGGTTGTACCGATTTGAAAATTCACCCAACCAGCCACCAAGCGGACCCTCGCTATGGAATAACCTGCGGCTATTTCGAGTGGGCAGAAAACACCATTACTAATTTTACCCCGGCAAAACAAACTACGCCTTTATCCAAACATGTTGTGGGTGTCAAGCCGGCCGCCTGGGAGGGAAAAACAAAAGCCATGAGGCGACTAAGAATACAGTAGAAAGACGTTTACAAATAGATAAATAAGAGTAAGATGGATGTTTTTAATTGTCTTCTGTTGAAGTGTATGAAGTTCTTGATGCACAATAAAAATACTAAGTGAACTTATAATTCATTATAAATGGATGAGATGGTTTAGGTAAAATAGGAAATCCATAGTGAAAGACCTTAAACGCAACATATAGGTCAGACACATAAATCCGGGTCTGTAAATATAGGAGTTCACACAAGGGCATTCCAGGGATATATCTGGTTCAAATACTCGGGTTTTTTCCTACAAGAAAAGCGTATTTAAAAGGTCGTCTGGAGGACAATACAACAGCTGATCAAATTTCTGCGGTGAAAGGAGTTGAAACAGTAAAGTCTGCTGGAAGTCATTGGATTCACGTCTGATCTTTAGGGTCACCTGAACGCATCACCGGACACGCTTTCGCCGTTAAGTCACCGGGGAAGTGAATATATTCTTTTATTTTTAAGTTCCAGTGCAGTCGACAGTCACACATTTTCACACTTTCCTCGTGTTGACACATGAGGAATGTGAGGAAAGTCGCGGCGGAAAAATGGAATCACAAGAATTGACGTGGCTGTGGTGCCTTCAAGTTCCTATTCCATGCGACGTATTTCAGAAGCACGCACATGTGTAAATGTAAAATAAAAATAAAATACTCAACAAGGAAACAGAGCAATTTAAAAGATTAATAAATGACAACCAAGTACGTTTACTTGGTTAAAATGTGGCGGTGCTGGTGAGTCAAGCTTAACTTGGATAATGGATTTACTGGCTTAAACAAGATTTACGTTTAAAAAAAAAAAAAGGAGATACAAATAGTTGGATTCGAACCATTGTGGACCGAGCCTGGAATGTTACGACCATCTGCGAGCCATTTGTTTCACTTTAACAAGTTGGTGGGAAAAAAAAAAGAAATCAGTGCCGAAGCATCGTCTCTTACCGAGTCTCACGTGAACGCAGCGCGAAGGTTTTTCTCCGTCGTTTTTACGTTATTTTTCCAAACTCCAAACTAACTCCGGGCAATGGTTCGAGTCTCAACTTGTCTGCGTCCACCAGCTCCAGTCCACATCGCTACGCCATGATGTCTGAGTGACAAGGTTGGAAAAGTGGGGACGTCACAGCCGGAGAGTCCCGCCCTCCTCCTGCTGGGATTGGCTGGGATTGGCTGGGAATGATGGACGCTCCAGCATGGAGGTCCCGGTGCGTTCAGGGGGTGCCGGAAACGTAATGTTACTAAAATGGTTCCTTTGTCGATTTAATATTAAAAGACAAAATCAAACTTCGACTAAAGGACTACATTAATAAGTGGATAACTCGAGGTTAATTAAGGTATAGTTACGTAATAAAAACGTGTTTATTTGACTCGCACGAGTCATCAACAGAACGTGAACGCAGCACAGGAATCTTCGGAAGATGAATGCGACATCTAGTGGTTTCAACAGCAAACTACATTTTTCTTTTGTATACAAACAAAGCATTCTTTAAAAACATGACATTATTATTCACTGCTTAAAAACTTCGCTCTTAATATGATAACGAGTTATTCTAGATATGTCTATATTAAAAATGTTTAGTTTTTTTTGCTAAAGTAAAGCAACACTACACTGCAGGTCAACTATGGGCCCCCGAATACAGTGTCCATCTCCATGGGCCCCTCCACCTCTAGCTTTCCCAGGTCATATTTTGACATCAAATCAAATCATCGTCCAACACTCCCCTCATTGAACCCCCTCGATCAGAGACGGCCGCAGACGTAACAAGGGCCGACAGTTATGACAAAGAGAAGAGTCCTGTGTACTTTTAACTTCCATCCATGCAGACGACTGTTGACATTACTCAGCAAACACAAGCCAAAGATCCTCCGTGTTGTTTCAAGCCACAACTGTGTTTAAAGCAGAGGATTGTGAGGCGACATTAACAGGTCAAGTTGAGGTACTTGATGACTTTTCTGGGAAATGTTGACAAAAAAAGGAACATTGTTTAAAAACATAGGTCTGACTATGGAGGTTAGTAGTTGGACGTACTTTCTGTGGTTGTGTTGTGAGATCAATCACAGGGGTTTTTGTATCGTGTTATTATTTAATGTATATATTTGGTCATAATAAAATGTCATACTCACATTTGCAACTCATAGAGTATACACTTTCTTTTCCTAGTAATTTAACTATTTAAATACAACTACAAATGTAAATAAAACGTTTCATAATCTCAGAAACTTTATTTTTATTTCATTTGTTTTAAATAATTAAAGTTGAATATTTACTTTTAACATAGTAAATATGAAAGCAGTATGTCATGGATTTATGTATGATTATTCAATTTTGAGTATTAGATCTTGCAAACATCAAATTATCATGATGATCTCTAAACTATTGTTTTTGTTATATTATTGTTTTTCTTTCATATTTATGATTCTGATATTATTTTACTATTTTAGTATATTTTAACACTACTATTACTATTACCCCAGCTCGGGTTCTGAGGTCTGTGGATCAGAATCTACTGATGGTTCCTGAACACGGTTCAGGACCAGAGGAGAGAAATCCTTCCAGGCTGTTGCTCCTAAGCTTTGGAACGATCTTCCTCTCTCTTTGCGCTTGATGATCTACTGACTCCTTCAAGAAACATCTGAAGACATTTTTATTTGTTCAGGCTTTTCCTTGATTTTTTGGAACTGCTGTGTTGTTCTGAGTGTTATCGTGACCTTTAAAGTATATACTTTATTGAATATTGTTTTGATTGTTTAAGCGCTTTGTGACCCTGGTCTGGAAAAGCGCTATACAAATAAAAATGACTTACTTACTTACTTACTATTACCATGTTGTATCCAAAAAAGAGTGTTGGAAGTAAGTTAAAGTCAAACTCAAATGTAATAATTAGGCACATTTACATCATCAGCTGTATTGATTACTTCTGGTAAAAAAAAAAAAAGGCCACCCATAAAACATATACTATGACTATCCTAGTAAATACCATAACGCGCTGCAACAAGTGAAGCTCAAAAATCATCATAACTACTTCTTATTGGTCGGTCTCAAGATGCCCTCACAAGCCCCTGTTTTCATTAAACCATTATTAGTTTCGTATTTGTTATGTATTTTGTGTGAGGACGGGTCGGTGGTGACACAAAGAAGGATGAGAAGATTAGCTGTGGCTCTGGGGCACCAGGGATTAAGGCGAGGAGTGTCGGGAACCACAATCAGTGACGCTTTGATTTAAGGGTGATTTAGGTTTTGGTTTAAGAGCTGTTTTAAGTGGGGGTTCCAGCACAGCACAGGGTTAAAACCAGATTAAGGGACAACTGTGGGCCTTAATTACGGTTCTTCAGATGACTAGGATGTCAACGGCAGTATGTTGACTGTAACTTTACAGCCATTAGAGACCAATATGAAATCAAACCTTAAAGATGTAAACTTTTTTTTAAGATTTTCTTAAATATCTATTTATTTATTTTTGTACTCTGTTGCTGTAGGGTGTTTGGTGCAAATACTCACTCATGACTCATACTTGAGAGATTATTTGAAACCAATCACAATCCCTCTCAACTGCACAAACACCCTGGATCAAACAACCATATTAAGATTAGATTAGACAGAATTTATTTATCTAATAGTTATTTCATGGTAAATATTAATATTGACTTCATTGGTGTCCAAAAATCACCCAGTCATCCTACACTCACACACATGCTTCTGAAAACCGTTAATGGTGATCAATCCAGTTTTTAACAAGTATTCTCTAAAATAACATTATTTTATCCGACAGTAAACAAACAGATATTTACACAAGAGTTAATTTGGGCAACAACTGAGGTCAGGCAGAGGAGATTAAGGACTTGGCAGCTCATTTACACTCAAGAAACCTGACATTAGGATTCTTAATTGTTAAATAAAACCAGGACATCACGCTTCATGTAAAGCCAACTTCTTTATTTTCAAATTATTTGGCAAAAAATTAGCAATACAATAGGTGTCACGATACAGTGGCAACAATACAACATATTGCGATGCTGTAATAACAACAAAATATTTGTTGTATTCCCCGAGGTACTCTGGTGTTGTAGAATTTACAAACCACATGATTCTTGACAAAGTCGCAACTGCTTTTTAAAATATATATATACAGTATATATATATGGTAATAACATAACATCAGCTTTAAAAGCTGCTGGAAAGTCAACTGTATCCTCTCAACCCCAGTCATTGTCGGGGTCTCGTGGGATTTCATTGACCCTTGAGCTGCGGAAGATGTAATATTTGATGCCATCTAGGGGCCAAAGGTTAATTACAACAAAAAATGAAATAAAACACTGTGAATATTTTAATGTTAATCCAAAAAAAAAAAAAAGAATCTTTCATTTAAAACACACTTTATTGAAATGCAAACCATAAAATATCTATAATAAAAGTAAAATATTTGAAAGCACAAAACAATAATTGATAAAAAACATTGAAGTGCATCGATATTTTCTTTGACCCCTAGTCTACATACTAGACAGGTGGTCATAATGGTATAGCTCAGGTTAAGAATGTGAAAGATAATACGCACAAAGACACCTAACTATATACACAATTAACAAATTAAATATAAAATCGAAGGGAGCACACGTGTACAAAAATCTACTGGTTTATTTTTAATGGACAAAGAATACAGAAGCATGTTCTCTGCGAGGCTTCCACCGTCGGGCAGCTCAAGTATCAGACATGATTTCATCAGCAAACAGTGCAATTCTCATATACAACACAAAAAACGTTACAAAATACAACTCGATAAAGAACCAGTCGACGTCTATGGCACGAGTCCTCGAATCTGCGTTTGGTTAGGTAGTGACGAAGCACCGAAGCCCTGGCGTGCACTGATACTATCACCCGGTCCATCCAAACGACACCTTTTTTACAGGAAGAGCACAAACATCCTTGTCTGCTATTGTGTTGATCGGGAGACGACCTCAAACGTCAGCGTAATAATGCATCTGGTCAGATTCGACCAAAAGGCACTTCAGACACAAGCAGGAGTACAGAAAACATTCACATGTTCGACTCCTTGCGATTCAAGCTTAGCAGAGATATCAGGTATTCACATCACTTTCCCTCTTTAGACATGTTATAAATAAATAACTTGTTAGATTTTCTCAAGTAAATTATACAGTTTTTTTTTATAGCGATCTGTCAATATACAGATGAATAGGACTCTAAATAGGACTCTAATGGTTGAAACATGCCTTGGGGAAGGACTTCACCGATGAACAAGACAAATGTAAATATAAAGCTATAATTATGCACCAAAAACAAGCATAAAAACACATTTAAATCACTGATAACCGGTCAGTACAGCCAAATTGTGTTTTCAACTTTTATATAAAACGACAGCAAACACACTGGGATTGTGACGCAGTACGACATCGTTTGGATGGTGAAGTCCTGGACGCACCAGTCCTGACGTGAGGTAAACATGGTCGGTTCAGGACACAGACACCTCAGAGTAAAAGCCTGCTGAGCGATGGAATGGTAACTGCATAGTGAAATCTCTTTTCGTACATGAATCTCTGTTTTGTTGCATGCTGATGCGTACTTTACAAATAAGTGTACCGGATCTATTGCTGGTGTGGATGAGAGAAAACACATCGGGAAGACCAACCCAACAGTGAAAAGTAGATGGAAATATTACAGGTTTATAGATAAAAATTATATGAGATACAGCAATATAAAAAAGTTTGGTGGTTCAGAAGCCACATCCAGATGACGAGGATTTGATTTCAGAGTAATATTAATCTTTCTCTCGTCATTCACCTCCATCTTCCCATGAAGGGATGAAGGTTGTTCAAGCATCTTATTTTCATTCCAGGTCAAATATTTTCCCGGCATATTCTATTATAGCCGCTAACAGGATCTGAATTCACTTTGGCATGGAACATCCCAGCATCCTTCGTTTTTAGAAGTTGGCAGAACATGTGACCTCTTATCTGGGTAAGCCCAATGACTCACCCGTGAGCAATTTCAAGGAAGTCGATGTGTAGATGCGATGAAAAATGAGGTTGAACAAATAAAGGAAATAACTGGATGCCCTCAGCCAACGAAAAAAAAAAACCCCCCTACATAATAGACACGAGCACAAGAACTTTCAAATGTCTCCGACACAATGGATTACTAGTAGGAAGGATTCTAGCATGGAAAACAATACGTAATTCTAGCACTAAAGTAATGCTTATGCCAGGTACACATGGACTACTTAGACTACTTTCCTGATCCGTGTGGCTAGACGTGTGCGGAAGCATGCACGAACACCGTTATCAAAATATACTACGATCCCCGACCAACCTGTTAAGGTTCAGCCTGAAGCCATATTTCTTTCAATGAGCAACGAATCCAAGCCGACTCTTCAAGTGTGTGTCCACAGACATGTACAAAAAATAAGGATCATGATGGTCCCGCTCTTGCAGACCACAAATACAGTACCTCTCCAAGTTATACCTTTTGTTTTAAAATTCAGTGTAAAATGTTGACTTAACAGATGCACAAATGAAAACAATGGGTAGATATTGAAAGTCACCAGGCGTCAGGTCAAAAGATTGACTGGTGTCTTGATCCCGCAAACACGGGACGGTCGGTGTGACATGAGGGGGGGTCAAAGGTCACAGGGCAGACAGGCTGCTTTAAGGCATTCGAGGCACATGCAAGAAAACATGACGTCCTGGTCTGTGGTCTTTCCCTTCATTGGTCAGAGCAGCCACTCGATGTAAAGTATCGTCAATAAATATAGGTCTTTAAAAATGCTGCCTCTGTCGATCAGCACGTGTCACAGTTCGCCGTCAAACATCTCCAGTGTCCACTGCTCCACGGGTGACTCCTACAAAGACCAATGCATCTCTTCGAAGTCCACGGCGTCGCCCAGGTTGGTGTCCGTCTCCAGGAGACTCATGATCACCGCCATGGCCGCCTCGTCGTTGCTTAGGTGACTGAGGCCGGGACCGACCATGCTGTCCAGGTCCAGCTGCGAGTTCTCACCTGCAGATGGTTTTAAGTGTACGGTGAGATCCACGCTCAGTTTTTCACTGTCAGTAACAATAATAACATTACAGACGATAAGAATAAAGACAACCATAACATTAACTCACAACAATAGCAGTAAAAACAACAATATAAACAACATCAAAAAAGACATTAACATCATCAAAGACAACATTTATAATATCCAAGAAATAAAAATCCAGTTCAGTAAAATAGAAGAAAGTCTGAATAAGGGTCAGAAACATTCTTCATTTCTCCATCTGCACCCTTACAATCTCTACAATTATAATCATTAATAAGGAACATTTTACATTATTAAAATGACATGAAAGCGGCTAAAGTTTAATCACACGCATAACCTTGACTTTGTATCTATTTTGCCAACTTTGGCTGAAGTCTTCAATCTTTGACACCACAAATATAAAGAAATGTCACCTTGTAGTGGAAAACTTAGTTTTTTCGTTTATTAAAAAAATGTTACTTTGGTAACAACAAATATTAACATGAAAAAACAGTTATTTAAATGTGTATGTCAAATTTGATACAGTTATTCATCATTATAAATTCATTATTAGCAATATGTTCAGCATGAGTTTAATGTATACTAGAAAGTTACTAGAACATTAAATAAATTACTGATTATTAACAGTAAATAGTTAATTAATGGTTCATATCGTTTCCTCTGCTCACATGTGTCAAACTGGTCCAGAAAAGGGCTGAGCCGGTGCAGGTTTTGGATCCAACCAGTCAAGCAAATATATTTGAACCAATCAGGCGTCTGAAGACAGTGATCAGTTGATTGACAGTCAGGAGCTGCATGTTTAAGTTCACACTTGATTCGTTAACTCATGTGTGCTGGTTGGAACAAAAACCTGCACCGTCTCGGGCCTTCTCTGGACCAGTTTGACAACCTGTGTGCCTTAACCAAAGCCTAACCTTTATTAACTCAAAACTTCATATTTCTTAGTGACTGGACGACTAAAGAATACAAAAGTAATGTCCATACCTTCTCCGGATGACAGTGCAGCTCCCTGTGGCTCGTCCTCAGAGCCAGACTTTTCTGCCATCTCAACATCAGCCGACTCTCCATTTGGCACCTGCAGGGTTTATTCATCATTCATTTGATGTTATTTTAATTCAAATAAATCCATATTAAAACGAGTGTTATTGTTGATATCCTAAGATGCCAGTGAGTCAAGGAACAAAGATTACTGATGTCAACAATTACACAGACAACCTACAATAACCGTTACACTGATGATGAAGGATAGAAAATTGATTTCCTTTAAATTTCGACAAATATAAATGTATATATATGTTGTGGTGAAGAGATTTTGGTCAAACTCTGATTAAGTTGACGACCCTGATTTAAATCATAAGCAACTGATTCAACTTACGTTGTTGCTGGGTTGACTCAGCGTTTGGGGAGATTTATCGTGGGGAGTACTGAAGGGACTGACAGTTCCACTGGAAGGTGAGGAGTTGGTTCTGAAGGAGAAAAGGACAAATTTCATTCAAATTTGCTCAATGAGGAGACAACGATCATTTCAATCACCTGTTCAAATCCATCAGCTCATTTGCGATTTGGGTCCCGATGCTTCCAGCATAAATCATCGCTCCTGTCGACGTGGACATTCCCGGGATTATTGGAAGAGACTTCTTGCCTTCTTCTGAAAAGATATGAATAACACGGAGGATAAAAGAATCTACTTCTTCAACGCTGACACGCTTTGAACTAACCGTCAGACGCCTTGGAGCTACATGTCTTTTCCTCATGTTTTCGCAAACAATCCATTTGACTGCAATGAACAAAAACATGTGAGTTATTTTATTAATTTGAAAACAAATTTATTTTTTACAGTTTACTCACGACATTACTGTGTTGGTGGACACGATGTATTCCACTTCTTTGGTCCAGGGATTCACAAAACTAAACCACTGACTCTGAAGCGTCACAAAAGAGCCAAACTTCGTTTTGAACTTGTAGCAGTTTGTTTCTATTTTCTCTTTCGTTCGAAGAACTACGGAACAGGGAGCGAGAGAAAGACTTAGAGCCTGGATCCACGAGGGATCGTCACGACATCACGATGAATTACCTTTTCGATGTCGCTCAGTCAAATGTGTCAAGTCATCTTGATGGAAATACTCATAACAGGACGTCCCTAGTAATTCTTGAGGAAGATAACCGAGAACGGTTGTTGCTCTGTCACAGGAATAAAAGTGATTACAAATAATGTTGCATTTTTTTAAATTAAAAATTAAACATTCTTATTCACCTTTGATCAACGAAGGTGAATTTGCCATCCATGGCGTACCGTGTGACAAACTCCATGGGCTTCACTTTGACTTCCCCGTTCATTAGTGGTGAAGTGTGGGAGTGGATGCGACCCACCGCCACCAGACAGCTGAAATAGGAGCAATCCTGCTTATCCGCCTCCCCCTCGCCCTCGGCCCCCAGCTGGCTGGAGGGCCAGCTGCGAATGTAGCCTGTACAGTGGACTGTGCAGTACTTCTGGGACTCTGTGGGGAAAAAGTAAACGATCAATATCTGTACACACAAGACAGGAATGGAAAGTTCTCCTACCTTTCTTATTGGAACTGCTCGCTTGGAATTCATTCTCCTCCACTTTGATAGCAATTTTGTTACTCTTCATACGGCAGAAGAAGGAGCGCCGGGCGCCCGTGCAGAGCCGCATCCCCCCGACTGGGAGGTCGGCTTGGACCTGCAGACCAGCTGGAGACATGACAGAACATTCAACTGGTGTGTCCACGAAAGAAAAGATCAAAATGAAGCCGCTTTACTTTTGGCGTCAATGAGCCTTTCGCGAGGATACAACTCAGACGCAGAGAGCTGCTCTTTCACTTTCCCCATGTCCTTTGGGTGAATGTAATCGAACAAGCTTTGTCCGATCAGTTCCACCTGGAGGGAGAGGAAGCGACGAGTTGAATCTCAAAACACTGTGAGCACATGAGTTTCATCAAGAACACATTTATGGTCAGTGTTGCAAACACAGCACAACACAGGACAGAACAGAATTAATTAAATAAATGAATAAAGAATTTTATAAAAATAATATTAATGAAATACAATAAAATAAAACGGAGGGAATATAAAATGCGTAAAAATTGATAAAATCATTGTTTAGGTGTCAAAATAGGTCCATTAATCATGTTGTAAATTAGGTGTGGGTGACTTATTGATAATAGAGGGCATAAAAAAATAAAAGAAAATCTCCAACATAACTTGTTGTGCAGATAAATCAATCCCCATTTAAAAAAGAAGGGCCATAACAGTAAGAAAGATGAACATAAGATGTTAATATAAGTGTTTGTGGCAGTTTATTTTCGTGTCTTAACAAGAAGGAGCTTTCTCGCCTGCAGTTAATACAAAACTCGAGAATTCTGAGCTGCTCTAGTAGGAGAACTCACATTTCCCTGATTATTAAAACTCTGCATTGGTTGCCAGTTTCTTTCAGGATCAACTTTAAAATTCTGGTTCTTATTTTCTGGGACTCCTGTGTTTGTCTTATGTCTTGGCCTCTTAGTGTTTTTAAATCTGTATGTATTTTTAACTGTGTATTGCTTTTGATTGTTCAAGTGCTTCGTGACCCTTGTCTAGAAAGGCGCTTTACAGATAACTATGACTTATTTACTTACTTAGTCTTGAGTTTCAATCTGTGTGACCACCAGAGACAAAAGCCTCACCTTACTATAATTTAATATCCTGGTAACAGACTCCGAGACAAACACTATTTTTCCACGATCACAGCCCACCACGAACAAGAACCCGTCTGCAGCCTGCAGAGGAACAGACAGGAGAGAGTCAGACAAGAGCGAAGATGTTAATGTTTTTGTTTGACAGACAAAACACTAGACACATTAAGAAAGGTCAAATAAGAGCCTTGTCCAAGTGATTGCCTGTTCCTGGTGAAAGTCATAACTAAAACAGCAATTACGCTTGAATGGGTTTGTTTGTTTCATTACACTGTAAGTACCGTGAAGTAGATTTTGGGGGTGTTCCGTCCTTCTATCTGGCTTTATAAAGATTTTGAAGGGTTTGTTTTTTTCACCTGTATGGCTTTCAAGCACTGCTACTTATGTGGCCAGCTCTGGTTAGATTTACATTTAAATATTTGTTCTTAAAATGACTCAAATAAACCAACTTCTATGGGTTTGTGTGGACAAAGTCTGTTGGTCATTCTACACTAAGAGACTCCAGGATGCTACAGATCAAGAATCACTGGTAATCCTCTGAGACAGAACAGAACATTATGTCTTTAACAAAAATTCAACAATTCTTGAACGAATTTGTTTCACTGATTTATTTAAAAGCTGTGTTTTTTTCATGGGAAAGGAACACAATCTCTTAAGTGCCTCCATAACCTACCAACTTTGAATTATCACACTTAACCAAACACGTTGAAACCTTTCATGAACTAAACATCACCAGGTTTTTATTTGCCGAACTGAAAAGCAAATAAAGCAATTCAGGATTTTAGAGGACAAGGTTCAGTTGCAAACACACCATTATACTGTTATAACTATGATGTACTTCACCTTTAGCACAAGATTTTTGAGATCCTCTTCAGGAAGGAATGATGGTTTGTAGTTGGTCTGAGAGAAGCAGCTGGATGAACCTAAGCAGAAATTAAATTCACAAATTAATTTAGCATTTTCTAAAACTATTAGCACCAGTTAAGGACTCACAATAAAACAATCATACTGAATTGAGGAGTAAAAAATTAAAAATATTTGTTGTAGATTAAACAGAATTTCCAAGCTATCATACGAGAAGAATCAATAAACTTTTTTTGTTTCCAGGATGATTATATCACCCAGGCAACCAACGACAGAGACACAAGAGACACATTTTTCTCTTTCCTCTTTCTGTGATGCAGTGCCTTAACCAAGATAGTTAAGCTGGCATTTATTTAACCCACATAACTTCCTTCAAGGAAACCCTCAGGCATTAGTAAATAAGGCTTCCTAACCAGCCATAATCTACTGACAGCTCTATCCCACACCCTGTTTTTTCTAAAGACCACATTAAGCTATTTGGAAGTATGTATTGTGTCCTGAGAACACTTCAATATAAAATATAAAATAGCAGCCTTTTTTTAAATGCCAATTTGTACTCATTTGTTTCAGGACTAAAAGTACTTTCTTATTTTAAGTGTTAATTAAAGGACAGTTTAAGTCACATGTCAAATTCAAGGCCCATGATTTGCAATTATAGTAAAACTGATGTTGAAGGAGTTTAATGCGATTGCTAAAGAGCTATATTGATTTCTTTCAGTAATGTTTTTTTAATCAATGGACCTTTCATGAATTTGAAAGCAAAATGTATATTCCCTTATTTAATATCCTCATGCAGAGGGTTATATATTTTTCATTTTAACATTAATTTATCTTCATATAGTCTTTTTCACCTTTATTATTTATTTATTTTGGTACAACGGCACCAGTATATAGTGTGGCCATTTAAAAAAACTAACTTCGCAAATCTGCTATCAGATTTATAAAAAAAAGCTTCAAATAACAGCTAGAAATATGTGTTCACATCATTGTTATTGTTTTAACTGTTTAATCAAGATTTAAGGAGTGGCTGTATAGTTGCTGATTAAACTACTGATACAACATACAACTGGGATGAAAGGTCAACATTTCATCTGATTAAAACCTCCATGGCGAAAACAAGGTAGCACGCGAAGACGTAGTGCTCGTAAAACAAACGGACATTTTAACAAATTACCTTTGAGGGATTTGAGGTGCTGCACTGCCATTCTGAGCACAGTAAGTTTGTCCAGCTTGCGAGACATGGGGTTACACGATGGGATCATTGCCGAGAGCTCGTCGATGAGACAGTTCATCTTGTCACGTCTCTTTTTCTCAACCTTTTTGTGGGGCTCTCTGCAGAAGGAACAAGCAACATCAGTGATGAAGTGGTTCCACGGTGAACCAGAAAAATGTCAGTGACCTACTTGAGACATTTAATCCTCACATGTTGGTCGTCTTCATCCGACCTGCAGGAGGACAATCATATTTTCAAATCCCCCAAAAATCGATGTAAATGAAGCACGTACCCGTCTTGCATGTCTCTCATGTCAGTGTCAATGCAGGACTTTGAGTCACTGTCAAGACAGAAAGTTCTTCATCAGTCACTGACGATACCAGACATTAATATTCAGGCAAACGAGGGAAAAGTAGTCGCTCACTGGGTATCAATGCTGCTCTTGCGCTTCCGGGGCATCTCCATGCTCAGGGATACTCTGGCAGCAGTCGACGCAGTCATGAGGCTCAGCAGTGAGCTGGACATCAGTTGACGGTCGGAAACCGGCACTTCTGCTAAAACAAAAGATTCACTTTGATGAAGCGGACAAGGCTTTAGCGTTTTTTTTGTTACCACCTTACAGATTAACTACCAAGTCAGCCGTCTTAGGATGCATTAATAAAACATTGTTTATGTTTTGGTTAAAGGACATCGTTTTATTCATGCTACCAAGTTCTTGACAAAATAAAAGCAAGCCTGCACAAGAGTTGTCTGATATGTACTTACACTACACTGTTGTAGCCGATTGTCCTTGTAAACATATAAACGACAACTTGTTTTTTACATGTTCAAATAACACATCGTCCCTCACAACTATTTAATTACCAGTCACTTCAATTTAGATCTTTAACATGACTAATAGTTTTTCAAACTTTGTTACTTTGATTTTTTTTTTCATTATATGTGTTTATCTTGAAGGAAGACATTAAAATACTGTCTTTTGAACTATGTTTGCGCACATTATTTCAATACATATCCCAATGACAAGCAAACCAATGTCTATGAACGCACATTTTTTCTTTATGGGCTAAATAATAACCATGCCTTTAAAATAAATGTGATCTTGACACTGTCGCGTTAAATGGAATGGTGTTTCTTTTTCAGTTGAAAACTACGTACAGTTGTCTATAATATTGTTATCGTATCTATAGAGGTCAACTGGGTCCACATATATCCTCATCCATAATCTATAGAGAATAACTCTGAGCCAGGCATAGTTAGTGTGGGCCTCTATATGGACAGTCTCTTGTTCATCCAATGAAAGATTATTTTCATCAGGGTTGGCTCCACCAGTCAATATATACCTTATATCTTTCATCATCATTTTTCTAGTGATGTTTCAGGTGTTTTTTTTTTAAAGTAAAAAATAGATGATAAAAATGCATTTATTTAACAACAAATGAAAATATCAAACATGAACTTCTATTAACATATGATGCCCATTTATTAATTTTCAGTGAGTTTAAAAAGATTTGCAGGGAGTATATCAACACAAAAGATGATTATGTTAGAGATTGGTTGAGAGGACAACGGATGTCTGACTCACTTAACACACACACACACACACACACACACACACACACACACACACACACACACACACACACACACACACACACACACACACACACACACACACACACACACACACACACACACACACACACACACACACACACACACACACACACACACAGTGATGATAATAGGAATATAAACACATTTTCTCTCTCCAATACACACCAAATGATTTGTATTTCTGTTCAACACAGTTAATTGGTTTGAATAGAATCATGAGGTCATGTATTTATTTTAACAATACACCATCTGTTATAAACCAATTTTATCAGAGATTACATCTACTTTTTGGATGAAACACCGAGTTTCTTTGATGGTCTTGATTTTCTTCAGAATTCTAATCTTTAGTGGCTTCTGTCCATTCATTTGGTTTAACTGGTTTGTCATTTAGTCCAAACACACCCTCCAGTTTAACTCTTCAACCCCTTTGTCTCTTTGTCTTGAATTTCAGTTATAATGATGCTATAATTCAGGTTCCAGGTTTGCTGTAAATCCAGGCCAAGAGTTTTCCCAGAATTCAGTTTTTGGATCATGCTTTTGACATTCTGACAGAATTAAAAAACATTTCAGTCAAAGCATGTATGTACGCTCACAAGCGTCTTCACTGAGAAACTTCTAAAGTAAACGGTGCTCAGTAACTCTGGTTTAAACCAAACATTTTTGTGGACCTCAGTCAGTCACAGTTCAACACCCTTTTTATCCCACCCCCACAGTTATATATAGAACACACAGAGAGGTTCAGACCAATGATCTGCCAACCTTGTGACGCAGCATTTCGTGCTCTCTTTAAAAAGACCCTCTCCGTGCAACCACCCACGCTATTCCCAGAAATAGGCATTGGAAAAATTGTATTTACATGTATGACTCACAAACAAACAAAATTAAATGAACTTGTCCCGGTCAATTGTTTGGTAATCCTGTTGTTCACCTTCACTCTTCTGTACCACTCGGTCCAGAGTCTGGTTCTGCTTGCGGTTTTTTCCTGTTCTTCAAGTTTTTACTTGCCATTGTCGCTTATTGTGATTCGCTCAAATATGATTGTTTTTTCATCTTAAATAGTGCTATTTAAAATTGCAGTTGTCTTGATATATACACTGCTATGATTTGACACTTGAATTATGTCTGAAATGGGACTCACAGGTCAACCGAACCGAGTGAACCCATCGACCCCGAATCCACGATGACACATATTTCTTTAAAGTCTTCTGGACTCGATCCTGGTTCACACATAAAAGTCGTGTTTGTTTATTCGAGTTGTTGACATGTTGTGGACAGGATTGTGTGACACATACTTGCCAAAGAAAAAACAATTATCAGTTGAACTTGACCATGAACAAGACTTGATAAAAAAAAAAAAGTGAACTAGATATTGTTCGCATCTCGGTCTTGAACCGGTATTTTTTTTCAAGCGTCTGTTTCCCAACCGTCGTCCGTAAACAGGCCTGTTAGCTAATGCTAAGCTAACGCAAACGGTCGCGAATACGAGTTTTTTTAATAAAGATTTTCACATTTCTTTTTTCGTCACGAACCACCGATAATAAAGCAAAAAATATGCCATCGAAGTGTGTCGATGACTTGGACGATATGACGGTTAAACGGCGAGGAATATGCAAGAAAAAGGGGGCGATTGATCCACTGATCTACTGACCTAGTTTCTGAGCAGCGCAAAGTTACAGTCAAACGCCGGAGAGAAACACAACAGGAACCGACGTGTTTCCTGGATTATCATTCCAGGTTCAACTGAATCCCTCCGCGAGTTAGTGCCGCTGCCATTGAATTGAAGTGTCGAGGCGGAAAAATAAACCTTTATTTACCTGCCGGTTCTTCTCCTACGCCGTCATCGACCCCATCCACTGCGTCCTTCGCCGACATGGCTGGAGCCGGAGCCCGGTCGCCGGGGCCCGGTGCTCCGCTGCATGGATGAAGGAGGTGGAGGTGTTGGAGGTGCTTCAAGGAAGACAGAAAATAAATCCACAATTATTTTTTTTTTTTTAAACAGTTGTTTTTGGATGAGATGGAGAGAGAGAGAAGGGGGGAAGTCGAAGGAAACGAACAGAAAGAGGCTGAGTTGTTGTCGGCTTACTGTAACACGGAAGACCGGGCGCCCCCTATTGGAGGTTATTAGTCAGTGCATCTAACGCATCCATCCCACGTTATGTTGTTTACTCACAACATCAACATGTTCTCAGTTGACGTCAATCATTTGCATTCCATCGTATAGAATCTTTCTCTGGAATCCGAACAGATTATAGAGATTGAAAGGTAGCATTAATTATTATGATTTGAGATTAATTCAGATTCTATGTTTATTATGTTGTTTTTTTTATTGCCATTATTGGTGGAATGTTCCACCAATTATTTTAGGCACGTATGTACAACAGTTAACATGAAAAAGCAAGATCATCTTAAACATAAATAAATGTATTTATTTATTTCATGTTAACTGTTGTACATTTGTACCTAAACAAATTCTTAATTGGTGGAACATTCCACCAATAATGGCAATAAAAAAACATCTGTTAATATTTTAATTTTTTTTGTCCGTTTTTTTTTTCGTGTTGTTAATTGTCCTGAAATCCTTCCCAAGTGCAAAACAAATAGACTCAAGGACTCATTCATTCCTCGGGCTATTAAATTGTACAATTCTGAGTTCGGGGGCAGGAGTGCAGTGAGAGTATCTGGATGTTCTGTTCCATGTTAATCTTTGTATCCTTTGTCTTTGTTATTATTCTTTGATCTATGTTCTTTATCTGTAGACTTATATTGTATCATCTTGTTCTTTCTTTTTATTTCTCTTTGTTCTTGTTCTTATTTTTATTTTAATTTATTTTGATTTTATTTTGATTTTTTTATGAAAAATTGCTGTATTTTCTGTGGCTATTGGAAAAAAACAATTTCCCGAAGGAGACCTACTGAGGGATCAATAAAGTTTTACCTTACCTTACCTTGTTTAATATTTTAACTGGTTTTTACAATCTTTTTTTAAATTTTTATGTCACTTTTATTCTTTGGTTCCTCTTTTTGATATTGCTATTTATTATTTTAAGTTAGTTTAATGTTTCTCCTCAACAACACTTCCTCGTATCAAACGCTAGATGGTAGACGTGTGTTGTTGTCACCTGTGGAGCTTTCTGGGTTCATTGAGTTCACATGTAATGTCTCAAATAAAAGTATTTTTTAAATAAAATGACAATTTGCCATTCCATTGAAGCGAAATAACTGTTTTGATTTTCACATTTCAGTGAATCTGCTCTTGCAGCAGTTACAATTTGGAGCATGCTTTCATTCATCACGGTTTCTCTGTTATAGTGTTATTAGTGTTGTTTTTGCTTCCAACAGTCTCTACATCAATCGCAACCATCTTGCCTGCATTGTTTCACAATTTCTCCGAACTCTTCCTACTAAGCTGACTCTGATATTCCTTTCTATTTAGCCTTTAGCCAACAGCGCCATCTACTGTGCTTGGGAAAAATGAGGTTATGCTCCGTAAAGCCCCATTAATAACCCATTACTCTTCCGTCATAGACACTACTGTCAGTGTTCTCCATGCTTCCACCCTTCCTGCACTCTCTTCTTTACCTCCGCTATATATATATATCTGGAATGTGAAGTAATTTAATACACGTATATTTAAGATTTTATATCTCTACATTTGTATTTTATTGCTATTCTTATTTCATTTATTTTGTATATATTTAATTGTATTCATTTTATATTTTAACTGAATTCAATTGTTCAGCACCTTCTCAACAATGTTAAAGTGAGTCTTAGATTAGAAATATAGTGTAACTTAATTGATCTCTCGGGGATAATTCCTTAGGGCTAATAAATTGATTTTAAAGTATTAAAGGAAAATGGGTTGTTTGCATTAGAAAATAAAAGGATCTTAGTAAATTAATTCCATTTGGCCTTTTTTTCAAGGTTTTTGCCACGTTGTTGCTTAATACAACTCGTTTGTTACTATAAAGAAAGGTTTATACACAAGTAACGAAATGTTTAGTTGTATTTTAAAGCCCTTGTTGAAACAAGACAAAAAAGCACTCAGCACCACACGCTCACCACTGCTATTTAATTTTTAACATAAAATTCTTAAAATTGTGCATCTTTTATGATCCGGCTGAAAAGGAACTCCCTCCATTGTTGACGACAAAAAAGGGGGTGATTGTGCATCATCTTCTTCTATCAGCTCTGTTTCCTCATTAGTCAGCCAGAACACCTGACATGGAAAAGCTAAAGGTGAAGGTTGGATGACTCTGTCTTACGTTTCACCTGCTGTTTTTTTTACTCGTCTTCTGTCGCTCCTCGGTTTGCTCCTGACTTGTCAAACTCATGCATCTTTCATCGTGCTCACAATGGGTTGCGATCAGATGAACCTGCGAGAGGCGTGGCGCCGGGTGATGATAAATAATGTGTAAATCAAGAGGGCAGGGTTTAGCAAGAAGGAGCAACATCTTCACCTGGTCAGTCTCACAAAGGAGTGGATGAGATGGAGGAGTTTTCTCTGAGGGATTTTTAACTTGGTGGTGGATTCCCCAGAGGACTTTTTCTCAATGAGTTGGACGGTGAGGACTACTTCATCATCTGCTTGCTCGCTCTTCACGACGGTGTCTCTCCTCTGAGGGTGGAGAGACAGGATCATTTAGGAGCAAGAACACTGACTGGTGGAGCCAACCTCGCTCCCACAACCTCTCGGAGGATGGAAGACTAGTGGCTCTCGTCTTTTCTTTCAGCTTTTTTGGGGCGACCAAGTCAAGACCTAAAAATGCCGTTCGGTGGTTTAGCAGGTTTGAAAGATCAGGTGCTGAAGCCTGGGAAAGAAGAAGTGAAGAATTCCGTTGGAGACTCTCTGGGAAAACTGCAAAGGTGAAGTCTTCTTATTTCTTACAGTGATCCTGAAAGTTTTTAGAACCGATTCACATGTCATATAATAAGCAAAAGTGACATATTTTCAAATGGAGAAATATATCTTGTGCCATAGAGAGGGGAGAGGCTGCTGTGAGCACAATGAGTCCCCGAGATCCTCATGATAAAATAAATGTTTGATTCGTGTGCCTGCAGATGATGTAATCATAGCTTTTATTTTAAGACCATGATACATATTTCATAGCTGAGATCTGATTCAGAGAAATAAAGTGCATGGGAGTATAACAACTTCATGTATTTACTTTAAATATTTAAATATTGAAAAAAATAAATGCTCATGAAGGAGAATCTGTCGTGTAAGATTATTGCTTCTTTAATTTTTATTTTATTTTAATATAATTATAATAATACTATTTTCTAGATGATGAATTCAATTTTAATTAATGGTAGCTTAATGGTAATTTATACTGACATTATATGTTTTACTTTGAGGTATGTACATTTGCCAGGGGGAAAAGAAAAGGGTTAACTAGATATTTATCTTCTGTAATAAACATTCTTTTTATTTCACTAGATTAAAACAGCAAACCAACTGAATTTTTATTTTGAATTTTTAACCTCACATTGAATAATGAAAGCCATTGATGGTGTTGAATAAAAAATGAATAGTTTATAACACTTATTATTGATTATTGTTTTTAATGTAGTAAAGGAAATTTGAAGTTGATTGCAAAAATTATTAAACAATTCTCATATAAAAGTAGATTGGCTTAAAAAACGGTATTTTCCTACTTAATGGATATTAAGTCCAACATATTCTATATATTATATTACAAAATATCATGAATGAAAAACAAATTTGTGTAAATGTTCTGTATACTGTTATCAGAATGAAACAAAGGTACTTTTTGGACATTTCAGGAAAATAGATGGCAGCAACGTTGAAGAGGAAGACGTGATCGAGCTGACGGAGGATGGCCGCCCTGTCGCGTCCACATCACTCCCTGCTCCTCTGTTCGACTGCAGCTGTGGAGGTCTGCCCAAGCGCTACATCATCGCCATCCTCAGCGGCCTGGGATTCTGCATCTCCTTCGGCATCCGCTGCAACCTTGGTGTCGCCATCGTGGAGATGGTCAACAACAACACCGTCTATGTGAATGGAACTCCGGTACTTCAGGTAAAGTATCACAGTCACCATCCACTCATTAAAACGATCTTTGGGAATTTAGTGTTCAGTGGTTTAGACACAGAAAAGTCTCCAATGATTTACTGTAAAGAATAAGTGATGTAAGAAATAAATCATATACCCTTAGTGCTGTAACAATATGATAATAGCTGTCCCTGATATCTAAAGGTATACAAAATACATATGATATCTCAGTTAAATATTGTTACAAAAAAGTAATACTTGAAAAGTGGGTTGTTCTGATGTTCTGATGTTCTATATTTTAAATGTTCTACTTTTAATGAGGTTAGCAAAATCACGTTTTAGATTCATTTAGTTTAAGTTTTACCTCATGTTATATAGATTTGCTTTACAGTTTAACAATATCTGTATTTTTGGTTTTTGGTCTTTAAATTCAAACGTTAGATATAAAATGTATATTAAATCAGGTCAGGTATTTCTAGATATTCAAAATAAATAAATGTAGCAACAGCTAACAAGTTTACTAGTTTTTCCTCAACCAAACTAACCACTACATAACTTGTTAGCTTGTCAAGCTAACATGGCTGCGCTCAAACGCCTAGCTTTTAGCTTATACATATATCACAGCTAAGTTAGCAGAACCAGAACTTGTGAGAAAACAATGTCTATTTTGCGATATCCTCTCTTGTTATGAAAAAGACCAAACAAGATTTATTAACAGAAAGTTGAGTTTAGCACTTAGCATGGCAGCATGCTTAGCAATAGTATTTAGCATGTCCGCTAGCTGACATGATCATGGCTGTCGAACACAATCTCACAAAATGGACGAAAATGTTAACAAAGGCCAAGGCAGGGGTTCAATTTCTGTCTTCCATTCAATTTTTAAATGCTAATGTTAGTGACAAGCGTTGTGGTTTTCACAATACATATTTTATCTTCTTTCACGTAACACAAGAAACAGTTTTTTGAAGTTTCCAGATTAACTGCAGATATTAAGGATATATTTGTAAGTATAATAAAACTATTACAAAAAAAATCTAAATTTAATATTTTTTAATATCTTACCCTTTTTAATTGAATACAGTAATGTTGGCGTATTAGTTCTACCAGACAATACCAAAAGATCGGACTTTAAGCCGATCATGCAAAGTGCAGACGATCACATGACAGCATTGAAGCACTGGCGCGTTAATTCATCATATGTATTTATTTTTGATTACATTTATTATTTATTAAATTAGATTTAATTATTTTGATGAAATAACACAATTAACCTTTCACTATAAAAATGAGCAAATTCAATTATAGTTTTTAAATGTCCCTAAGAATATATTGAATTAAATTATTGAAGAAAAAAATGAATGCTTTAATGCAAAATGTTAATAAAAAACATTTAAAGATAATGTTAAACTCAACCAATCAATATTCTGATGGTTGCATTAAAGAAGTGTGTGGGTCTATGTCGGTCCATGATGTGCGTCTCTTACTTCTACAGAGAGCCCAATTTAACTGGGACCCTGAGACGGTGGGGCTGATCCACGGCTCCTTCTTTTGGGGCTACATTGTGACTCAGATCCCAGGTGGATTCATCTCAAACAAGCTGTCTGCCAACAGGTAAAAAGCTGCTCGTTTGAAAAGCTCATCGTAAGGTGGGTTTAGAGTAACGTAAAGAAGGGAGGACGAGAAAGACCGAAATCATTCACAGGTGGTTTGTTGAAAGGGGTACAGCTGTAGGCATGATGAGCAGAGCTGATGGAGCAGATAGCGCTCTGTAATAAAAGCTTCACAGGAAAAGAGGACACGTCAGTGACAGAGTTAATAATGAAAGATCCTGCTTCTGATTTCTTTCTGAAACACCAGCCACTGGAATATTACGAGTGTCACTTACACACTGTTTTGGAAAAAGAGAAGGATGGGGGGGTGGAGGTGAAAGAGGACAGACAGAAGAACGGTGTTGTAACGATGAAGGAATAACTTATGGATTAAGTGGGACGTCTTTATTGAAGTATATAAGTAGCAAAGGTTTGTTTCATTTCATGGATCTAGATAAAGAAGGTGAGCTGCCCTCCACTGTCGAACATCTAAATGAGCTTAAAGAAGTGAGCAGAGTCTAGAACAGACCTGGGCCACATGCGGCCCTTTGACTGTATTTATGTGGCCCTCGTAACGTCAAAGTATGATCATGTGTAAATGGTTCTAATGCATTAACAACCTATATTACATTTTCACATAAAACTTCCCTGCTTTTTGTGTGTATTTTTTGTGTATATATTAATCCCTCAAAACATTTTTTTCAAGTTATTCAAGAATATTTTGAAAAAAACGAATCTATACAAGAATACAATTGCATCTTATTTAGCTTAATAAATGTCATGGCCTAACGATGCATGCCCTTTTTTTTAGGGATTTTTTCGTCTTTCTTTTTGCTTGACGGCCCCTAACAACATTCACAGAATTTAATGTGGCCCTTGAAGAATTTTAATTGCCCTCCACTGGTCTAGAACCAGTCCGGGTTAATCCAGGTTAACATCATAGGTATTCATTAGATAAATAGAATGAGGTTACAATATTATAAGCTTTTATCCAGTAGTTGAAAACCCCAACAAAACCCCCTTAGTATATATTGAAATAAATATCGATATACGCTTTGTGACCCTGGTCTACAAATATTACTTACTTACTTACTTAAATTCAGTTTGGATGAATTTTCACTGAATATTAAAGAGCCCCAGACAAGAAAAAAAGTTGCCACAAAATATAAATTTGAATTACTAAAATGTGACTAAGTAAGTAAGTGAGTTCTGAGGCTTTTTTTTTTTTTTTTTTTAACATGCGATATGGCTCAGTAGAGTATGAAACGTTATATACTACATTTTTATTTTATTTTTAAAAATAAGACTTTTTTGTTATTGAATATAATAGTGGGTCATATGTTTTCTATATGGTATACTTTTGGCTTAATGAACAATTATTGTGATTTAAGTAGATAGTCATCACTATGCTTCTTGAATTTACAGATAAGATTCAATAGTCTTATTTTTGTAAGTGTTATAGTGCTTCAACTGTTGCTGTGCATTATGGGACTATGGCGTTTAGGATAAATAACCTGACGCAACCTTTATATTTCAGTGAAAACTGTTAGCATTGAATGGCTAAACCAAATCATTGTGAGTGACTTCAAACGAATGAATTAACTTTACTGTACAATAAATCAATGAACACAGAAAGAACATGATGCTAACAGCTAAACATACTTAAACAACTTCTCCCGCTGCAGGGTCTTTGGAGCCGCGATCTTCCTGACATCTTTACTGAATATGTTCATCCCCTCGGCGGCCAGAGTTCACTACGCCTGTGTCATGTTTGTTCGCATCCTACAAGGCTTGGTGGAGGTATGAGGGTCAACACAGCTGCAGCTGAAGATAGTGTTGTTGATGACGATGTTACAACTTGTGCCCTCGGAAGGGAGTCACGTACCCGGCGTGTCATGGGATGTGGTCTAAGTGGGCACCACCTCTGGAGCGAAGCCGGTTGGCGACCACTTCATTTTGTGGTGAGTGACGCCTCTCATACTAAGCATCAGAAAATGTATCTTAAGAACAAAGTTGTATTTATAGTCAAACTGATTATGAATAACAGGATAGGTACAAATGTGTGTCAGCCTTTAGAAACGTTTAATTTGCTTTTATTATTTGACTTTGACCCCATAAGGGCCGAAATAAAAATACATATATAAATAAATATATATACATAAATATTTATAAATCCAGTCAGAAAGCCTCATGTGACGATTATTGGAAAGTAAAAAGATAAATAAAAGATTCAGTGCAAATTTGTAAAGGGTTCCATGTAGTTTTTGCATGTGTACTTATTATTATTATTGCTGATGCTTATCTTTATTTTATGAAATTTTCCTTTCTTCCAATTTTGTATCAATTCTTCATTTCTTTATTATAATTCATTGTATTATTTATTTTGTCATTATTTTTAATATGTGTACTGTATGTCTGAAAATAATGTCTATTTCCCAATGTGGGAAGAATAAAGTTGTATCAAATCAAAAGGTATTTAAAATGTTTTAAAGCCTTCGTTTGTTACTAGGCTTTGATGTAAAATGTATAAAGTAATCAGTAAGTTAAACTATTATTATTATTTTCTTTTTGGTTCATTGACATTCTACTATAAGGTTTAGAATTATGCTGATGCCATGACCTCCTGTTCCAATCCAATGATATTGTCTGTAAAGTAAATAGATTTAAATGATTATTTTGAAGAAGATGATTTTTAAAAGAATAAATATGATACAGAAGGAACAAATGGACTTTCCCGTTCACGTCTCTGAAAGCTTTTATGAAGAGCGTGGCAACAGAAAACACCTCGACCTCCATATACATGAAGTTGTTATTCATAAAGCAGGCAACACTATAATGGCTAATAACAGTAAATGCACCAACTGAGATGATTTTTGTGTGAATACAGGGTCTTATGCTGGAGCAGTGATCGCCATGCCATTAGCGGGAGTGATGGTTCAGTATGTTGGATGGCCTTCTGTCTTCTACATCTATGGTGAGAAAATATTCTTTATTTTAGTTCATTCAGCTTCTAAGGTTTGCCACAGCAGTGGCCTGATATGTTTACACGATACATTTCTTTTAATTAAAAAATCACATTTAATTACATGCATACATCATTTTTAAATTTGATCGCAATGACACAAGGAACAATTTCTCCGGACTGACTTATTTTTTAATAATGGTAAAACATGTCTCCCCGTTCTATAAATATCCTTATCTCAATTGCTTTGGAGTTTGATTAAAATGATTAGCATTCAAAGAAAATTCATGACTTGGCCATTCTGTTTTAATAAAAATGTACTGTGGATCTCTTGTGATAGAATCTCATGATTTATCGTTGTAAATTAACATTTTCCTGACGGGGTTCTGTGAGTCAGACGTGTCTCATATCACTTTAATAACATAAGTGGCAACAAGGTCTTGTCTTGTTTAAATTAGTCTGTGCAGTGAACATCTTTGTATTTACAAGAACAAGCTCATGTGTCGATGCTACTTCTCCATTAGGAGTTTTCGGGATCCTATGGTACATTTTTTGGCTTCTGTTGGCGTACGGGAGCCCAGCACAGCATCCCACCATCACCGCCGAGGAGAGGACCTACATTGAAACCACCATTGGGGAAACAACTCGCCAGCTTAGTGCGACTGAGGTCTGTAGAAACACTTTGTTAATCCAAGTATCAACATCCATGATGACACCTACCTCCAAAACAGAAATTTAAAACTCCATGGCGACGTTTCTTCACATCCATGCCAGTTTATGCCATCATTGTGGCCAACTTTTGTCGGAGTTGGACCTTCTACTTGCTGCTTATCAGTCAGCCGGCGTACTTTGAGGAAGTCTTTGGGTTGCCTATCAGCAAGGTAGAATTTTTACCATCTCTCTTGTCTCTATGTTGCATCCTGAAAGTGAGTTTCTTCCTACAGGTGGGGATCCTGTCCGCAGTCCCACACATGGTCATGACCATTGTGGTTCCTATCGGGGGACAACTGGCGGACTTTTTACGCAGCAACAAAATCATGTCAACCACGAACGTCAGAAAGATCATGAACTGTGGAGGTCAGTTAATTATGCATCTAATATGAAACCTTAACAACTGGTACAATAGGTAGGTAGGTAGGTAGGTAGGTAGGTAGGCAGGTAGGCAGGCAAGCAGGTAGGTAGGTAGGCAGGCAGGCATGTAGGCATGTGGCTAGGTAGGTAGGCAGGCAGGTATACAGATAGGTAGATAGGTAGGCAGGTAGGCAGGCAGAAAGGTAGGCAGACAGGCATGCAGGCGGGTAGGTAGGTAGGTAGTTAGGTAGGTAGGTAGGCAGGTAGGTAGTTAGGTAGGTAGGCAGGTAGGTAGGTAGGTAGGCAGGTAGGTAGTCAGGTGGGTAGGTAGGTAGGTAGGTAGGTAGGTAGGTAGGTAGGTAGGTAGGTAGGTAGGTAGGTAGGTAGGTAGGTAGGTAGGTAGGTAGGTAGGTAGGTAGGTAGGTAGGTAGGTAGGTAGGTGGGTAGTTGGTAGGTAGGTAGGTAGGTAGGTAGGTAGGTAGGTAGGTAGGTAGGTAGGTAGGTAGGCAGGTAGGTAGGTAGGTAGGTAGGTAGGCAGGTAGGTAGGTAGGTAGGTAGGCAGGTAGGTAGTCAGGTGGGTAGGTAGGTAGGTAGGTAGGTAGGTAGGTAGGTAGGTAGGTAGGTAGGTAGGTAGGTAGGTAGGTAGGTAGGTAGGTAGGTAGGTAGGTAGGTAGGTAGGTAGGTAGGTAGGTAGGTAGGTAGGTAGGTAGGTAGGTAGGTAGGTAGGTAGGTAGGCAGGTAGGTAGGTAGGCAGGTAGGTAGGCAGGTAGGCAGGTAGGTAGGCAGGTAGGTAGGCAGGTAGGGAGGTAGGCAGGCAGGTAGGTAGGCAGGTAAGTAGGCAGGTACTTTAAACTCTGTTACAGTTAAGCTACAAAAGTGTTTATACTTTAAATGTTGAAATTATTTTTTTGTGTCTTTTTCTGTGTATTGAGCTCATTACTATCTTTTTTTGGACAGGTTTTGGAATGGAAGCAACTCTGCTGCTCGTGGTTGGATTTTCTCACACACGCGTAGTGGCCATTACTTTCCTGGTCTTAGCGGTCGGCTTTAGTGGATTTGCCATCTCAGGTATTACACCATTCTTTAAAAGTCTTATTTGTTTTTTTCACTGCAGTTCTATTTTGTGCTTATCTTGTTAACCCACTTGCTGGAGTATGAAGAGTGTTATCTTGTGTAAACCTGAGAGTCTGTCTGTACTTGTGTCTCACATTGGACTATTGACCTGTCACCTAGTAATGGTGTGATTGAGATATAGTTACATGAAATAACCAATCAATTCCAAACACACAGCACCAGACCCTTAAAACACAGAGAATTAATGTTTTTTTTATGAATTTTCCTTGACAGGTTTCAATGTCAATCATTTGGATATTGCTCCTCGCTACGCTAGCATCCTGATGGGAATCTCAAACGGAGTTGGAACTCTGTCTGGGATGGTGTGTCCCTTGATTGTTGGTGCCCTGACAATACACAAGGTATATGAGTTTCACACATTTATTCTACAACTCACTTTAATAATCTTGTTTTTCTAAATAAACCTGTGGTTCACACAAAAAAAACCCATAGAAAACCTTTTCTTTTAGTAGTTTATTTATGACCATTTCTCTTTAAGCCCCTTGGAATCTTCTATTCACATCTTACCCTATCTCCATACATCCTTAGACTCGCCTGGAGTGGCAGCACGTCTTTATAATAGCGTCGATGGTTCACTACACGGGGGTCGTCTTCTACGCCATCTTCGCCTCCGGGGAACAGCAGGACTGGGCGAACCCAGAGAGCACCAGCGAGGAGAAGTGCGGCATCATCGACGAGGACGAGCTGGCCGAGGAGTCCGAGCTCAACAATGACACTATGGTGGCTCCGAAGAAGAGCTACGGGACGACGGACAATTCTTCCGGTCGCAGGCAAGGCTGGAAGAAGACAAGAGGCGTGACGATGCAAGAGGACGAGGAGCATTGTGGGAACGGAGACTTCCAAGATGGATACCAGTGAGAAACCTTACGCTTTCCTGTGGATTTTTAACAAAAAAGCAGGAGACACGTGGAGTCAGAACATCTACGCGTGTTGACTGTCGACCATTTTAAATCTACTCAGAGACAACTTCTCAACAAAACTACCAACAACATCCCGGCATTAATGCCTCTTCAAAAGAGCCAGTTCAACTTTCACCTGTACAATTGTACATTAGTTGTTACGTGTCTTACTTTGGGCCAAGTGCAAATGTTTTGATTTGTTTTTGTGACAGCTATGCAACATGTACTGTTCCATGAAGCTTCGTCTAGGTTTTATAGGAGTCTTGATAGTGTAGCTGTTTGAACTGGGATCCAATAAGACTGTGAGAGCTTAGTATTTACTTGCACACTATACACATCATAGTTCAATATACTGTAAAACAAGGATGTTATAGCAAAAGAGAGAGCCATGAAAGTCTTAACTACAACAGAAGAAATGTAGTTTTTCATTGTCTCTGCTTGCTCACTCAAGGAGTCTATGTTCAGTTCATCAGCATCATTTTCTCCAGCAGTTAATCAGCCTCATGTTTCTAAGATTATACGAACGTAAGTCAAATGTAAACATCTTCTTACACATGTCCTCGCTCCCTTTGCTTCGTCTCTTCACCGTGTTCAAGTAAAACACTGATGGTCACAGTTATCTTTGTGCCAGAGTTTGTTGGCTTTGATTGTTCTTCAAAACTGTGACATATTTAATCTATTCATTAAGGAATCAGTGCACACGAAATAAATAAAAAAAATGTGATCATGAGTTTTTGCATTTTGGTTGTTGATTCCATGACTGATTATACACTACAGTTCCCACAATGCACTGCAACTGCCGCAGTCTTGATTTTCTCAAGTCTTTATCTCAACATGAAGGATAGGAATCAGAAAAGCTATAATATTAAATATTTTGTCAGTGTACACAGGTTTCAAGATTAGAAAAAAAGTTGAGCTAGAATTTTAGTTACTGCTA
Source organism: Callionymus lyra (assembly GCF_982586985.1). Taxonomy (NCBI): domain Eukaryota; kingdom Metazoa; phylum Chordata; class Actinopteri; order Syngnathiformes; family Callionymidae; genus Callionymus; species Callionymus lyra. The sequence goes on along the minus strand of NC_141825.1, from coordinate 13,302,843 downwards.
ACTGTCTAGTCACAACAAGAAAAAAAGCATTTTAAGAACAAGTCTAATTAAATGTTCCTTTGGAGAACATGAGATGAAGCATGTGTGGGGCAGATAAGTGTCTTGTTTCAACACCCTAAGCCTCCGTTTCATTCCACACCGAGACATTCTCAGACGCCGTGCATATGAGTCCGGCTAAAATTTGATCTCTGGTTTGATAAAATGGCAAAACAGGCGGCCATGACGGAGACTCGCGGGCACAGGTGAAGATTCAGCCACGGTCATAATTGAGGAGTTCCTCTGGTCTTGAATGAATATTGTTGATCTATTGTTGATTGTTGAGCACGATATAAATGATCAAATATCATTATTGAATTAGTAAATGATGATGATTTTTTGTTTTTGTTTGGTCAAACACTCAAGCATACAAAAGAAAAATACAATACATATACAAGAGGAGATTAAATCAACAGTAGGATGATCATAATAACAGGACAAAAACATAATATTATGATGTCAGGAAATATTTAGTTATATAATTGTAAGAAGATGTGGTTACTAAAACATGAACAATTACTTTCCATAAAATAGTTATTCCTTCAAATTACAGTTTCCCTAAAAATGAACTATTTTTTTAACAACAAACCAAATAATGTAACCAGAGAAATAAGAAAAGAATCCTGAATTATATGACATTCTATGAGCACTCATATGCTTGTTGTGTATCTGGATGTACCATGCATGTGTGTGTGTGTCAGTGTGTGTTTGTGGCTGGTCTATAATTAGTTGTTTACATTTTTAATAATCTAACACAAGCTCTGCTCTTCATCACACTTTCATAAACATCCTTTTAGTTATCGGTGCTCATTCTCAACCGTCACCATCATCAGTGTCGGAACGTCTGACTCAGAACAACACAAGCTAATTAGCATTGAAACGTCTAACAAGTTATTGATTCCACTTGAAGTTTCAAGGTCAAAACTTTTTTTTTTTTTTTTTTTTAGACCTTGAGTGCGGTCGATCATGTCCTTGTTATTTAAGCGCGTCTATTATAGGTGAAAGGTCGACACAGACCAACAGTGTGGATAAATCTTGAATCCAAAATACAACATTTATGGGTTAGCGCTTACATTAGCGAAGACGGCTATTAGAAAATGTATGGCTTGTGCAGGACGAGAGCGTCGTTCGTCACATACTGTCTGATCACAGTCCACAAACACTCCGACAGCTCATGGCAAAGGTCCTGTTTATTCCAGAGAGACCGTCTGTTGACTCAGAAGGGCCTCGGATGGAGCAACATGCCATCAATCATTAATAAACTTGTGTTTTTTGGGATCTTTAATTAGGATTCCAAAAGATGTCAATGGTGGGATTAGCTTAGTTCAAAGTCAGTCTTGGTGAATGTTTCAGATCGTGTGATCCCATTGGTCGTTGTGTTGTGCTTCTCATTACATAACCGATCAGTTCAAGGTCATATTGATTACCAGATAGTTGCTTCACGGTAGACTAAGTATTAAAAAAAGGGTAAAAAAAAACTATTTATTGTTCTTTTATCGCTGGTGAATGTTGGGGGTAAATGTTTGTGAATGTGGGCGGGATTTCTGGTTTGTGGAATCTATCTTGACATGTTGAGATATAAGGGGTGGGGGGCGTAAAGAGGGGGGGTGGACGTGGTCAGGGATGTACAGTTTAATTAATAACCACCATTCACGTCCTCACTGATCCTTGTCCACATGCTCCACACTCAGGGAAAGTCATTGAGCGACCACTGATGGAGATTTAATGCAAGCCTGGATATCAACCCCATAGAGAATCTTTTTTATTTATTTATTTTTTAACAGTGCTGTAAGGTAAGATCCGCGACACGCAATGTGGACATATTTCATTTTCACTGCCAGGTCCTCTGTGGCTCTGTGTGGGAAGTTTGAAGGAACCGGTGCTTTCTGCAGGCTGCTCTGGTCTCAGGGGAAATTACCCTTAATTAGAAAAAAAAGTTTTCAACGCCCATTAGAACCATGTTGTGGGCTGACATGGCCATAGAGCCTTTATTTTACTCTTCAGAGATGTGTGAAGCAGGAGGTCCTAAAAATGCAACACCGTACAAAGGAGTATTTTGGTGAACAAACTCAAATGGAGTCGCCTATTTTATCAATATCAATCACTTGATTCCATTGATTTTTACAAGGGGTTTTATCGCGAAACAAAGGTTAAATAGAACATTTTATTGCTTAAATGTCAAAAGTATTGGGAAGTTGAAGAGAAAATTATGTTCACAAGCTTAAAATCTATTGACCCACTTATCTATCGACTGGATAATAACCACTTAAAATAGGAATATTCAACAAAAATACATCGGGATATATTCCTTGATATGAGTCGAGTTAGCAAGAGTAAATCCAAGAAAAGATTGATGTTTTTAGTTTAACATTAATATAGAGTTAAAGGGCTCTCCGATCTTAATTTATGTTTCATCTATGTTATATTTGTCATTCATAACTTTTTTTTTTACCAGCATGATTGTGTTAAGGACTCGTGATTATTGCCGCAGAAGAATGAGAAAAAAATATGATGTGTGTTTCTGACTAGATGTTATAAAGATGCAAAAAATGTTTAAAATTAAATGATCTTATACAGTCCACAAAGTTAGTTCTGTTGAATTCAAAGGCTAAACAGGAAAAAACTATTTATATTTCTGATATCTTTATGTTCTATAGTACAGATGATTTGTTGGCTGATTCATTATTAATGCAGTTCTACTTCCATATCATCATAGAAATAGGGACATGTTCTGTGACTGGTTGGTTGGAGCCACACATGTTGCTCAACTAACGTTCCCTCAAGGACCCTGACAGTGGAATAACACAGTTAAACAGTAACAAAAAGTAGCACATTTAAAAACCCAAAACACAGCTTCAACATACATTTCTATGTCCAGTACTTACAGTGATGATCACTGCAGAGTTTGAGACTTTATACATGATTTTTATAAATCGTGGTATTTTGTGGAGAAGTACAAGTTTATATGTTCACTAGAGCAATTGGAAATCTCAGCTTTTACACAACCTTTCTTTTGTCAACTTCTGAATAGTTTTCGCTGTATTCAGTCAAATTGAACAGAACATATAAAAAAGATGATTTTACACTAAAGATTTAAGCTGGTTTTAAAATTCTTAGAGTTTAAAAAAAGCAGATCATTTGGATGTAAAAGGATCTTTGACTTTCCACTTAAATAAAACAATTGTCTAATTTTTATGAAATCTACCTTCAAGGTGGAATTGTTGCGACGTAAAAGCATTTTTCACGAGGATATTTTGATACATTTCATATTGTTTTCAGAGGGAAGGAGTAAAGCAGCATCTCTCCTCATTATCTTACTTGGTCCTCATCAACATTCCTGAATGAACGAGTGGATGGGCCCCGACATAAACGTGGTGGGACCACTGCAGCTCCCACCCAATGATGAATTCTCGATCACAGAAGGCTCTCACTTGTTTGGTAAGTAGCTCTGATAAGGTGAGGTACAATGTGGTCATGCAGAACTTTAACACTGTTGGCCCTCGGATTAAAAAAAGAAAAAAAGATTTAGGCCGGGTAGATCGTTTAGTTGAATCTTAATGCCAATATCACACAATCTGGAATGTTTATAATATAATGTAAATTTGCCCTTTTAAAAGCTAAGGTCATTGCGTCATTTCAGCCTCTTAAAATGAATAAATAGAATAAGTCATAATTAATTATTGTAGAAAATATACAGTACTGTATGAGACCTATTCATCCGAGCTGTCTCTGGGAAATTCAGTGATTTTATAAACTAAAGAGTGTGTTGAGACAACTAACGATACCTTAGCTGAGTCAAACATGTAGTTATCAGCTGAAAACTGGCAAGAAACCAATGAAAGATCAGCCTCAGGTCACATGCTTGATATAAATAACTGACAGTTTATAAACATTTTTCGACACTACTAAGCAGGGGTGTAAAAACTGAATTACTCAAGGGAGCAAAATCTTTCATCAGTCCAAACAAAATGTATATTTACCTAACAGGAGAAATGCTCTTGATATTCTACGGTACTTCAGTCATGTGTATCTGACCCACTGGTGTAAAGCAGTCTGGTGGTCACAGGGCGGGTTGTCGAGGTACTGAAGAGTATCTTCTTCAAAATAGTATCCATATAGTTCTACGACATCGGTCATGACCATTCAATATTAAACCAATCAATACAGAGAAAAGGATTTGATTCTAAAACGTTACTTTGTGCTGCTTTAAGATAAAAGCTAGAACAATAAATCAACAATGGCATGTTGTTAATTATCTTAGGTGGATCTCGATAGTTCCATGTAATCTACTAATGCAGATTTATTTATGACTGGATACCGTCAGATAACTGAGCAATTGAATAAGATAAATAAAGATAAGATCAGACAATAATTATGTCCAACCACAGTATAACCACAATCAAATCAAGAAACCAAATGATACATAGAAAGTCTATCAGTTTATCATTTGTTCCTGCAAATATAAGAGTCACTGTGGAGTTTTATTGTGAACGGTCCAAGTGTTGCAACACTCTCCCACACAGTACTAGACAGCACACAATAACGATCTGAATGTTTTTACAACATTTTACTTTAACACTTAAGACAATTGAGTCTTAATGACAGCAAAGACAAGTATCTGTATAATAATACCTGCATCTTGCCATTATTTATTTGTTCATACAGTAATCTTCACTCATAAATAAGCGTGTACAGTAGCAACATCATGCTCCCTGTAATAATACAGAAGAAATGTGACCACGTTGTTAATGAATAGCTTTGTCAACCTTTGCGCCTCGAAGGATTTCACAAGCAACAAGCAAGTACACCAGCGTCGGAACTGTTTTCTGAACTTTTATTAGTTTGCAAAAATGAAGACGAAAGTGTGAATCAAAGCGAGTGGATTAAGGACTGAAAAATGTGTTGTTGAAAGGTCAGTGCTTTTCTCTATTCTCGGTGAATGGTTAGGAACTCAAATGGTAATTCAATAATGCTAATGGTGACTCTTTTACCTTTTGTTTAAAATAGGGCTACTTGAGTTGTAAACCATGACAACTTGGTGACACTGTACAGGTTCCCGGTTCTCAAATATGTTATCTACAGATAAGAGATACTTAAAAACACACAATGTTCTCGTTTGGACGTTTTTGTTTAATATTTATGTGTTCATAATTCAAACTATTTATGTATTGGATCTTTAGATTCATGCTGCTGCATCTATTGTATCTTTAAGCCACATCTTCAACGGATCTTTGTGAGGAGATCCAAATGTGGAGTGGAATCACCGATCAACAAGCAAAAACAGAGTTTAAACACGTTTATTCAAAGAAAAACTAAAGCAAAGTAAATTAAAGTTCCACAAAGAATTTTCCAAAACCGTCCATAACACAGTCCAACCTAAAGCGCATCACAACCCTGGCGGAGAACAAACTAAGGAACACTGAAAAACAAAGAGAGCGGTGGTCAGGGAAAAACACACATGCTAATAAACACGACAAAAAGCAGGCACTAGGTGAGTTTAGAACAACAAAAAAAAACAAATAAAGAAAGTCGAACAGGAGGAGAATAAAAAAGTAACCTAATACACAATCTGGCACCTGCTGCTGGGAAAGGGGCTGCTTTAAATTTTGAGCTGATGTATTGATTGCTGAAGCGGTGCAGATAGTGCAGCAACAGGCTCTGAGGTACTGAACAAAACTCAAACAAGGACAAACAGGAAGTGCGTCAAACTATATCAAAAGACATGACAATCTCAAGTATTAACTTGAAAAAGTAATGGTGTATTGTTCAAGTTCATCACTTGATGCTTTTATTGTTCTATACTCTTTTAACATGTATTCATTAGATCTTTCTGTCTTTTCCAGATATTCTGGCAGATCAAGGCAGTCCTCTACTGCATGATCCTGACATCTTAACCTTCAACAGCTATCCCAGCATGCAGTTCGCCCCCATGGAGCCCACCATATCCACCCCACCGTACTACTCCAGTCAGAACTATTACCCTCAATACTCCGCAGATGACTGGTACTCACACGCTGGAATATACGAACTGAGAAAGGGAGCTATGGAGATGGGCTACGATGCCGAGAGTGAGGAAGTGGCCGCTGTGGTTCCTACAGTGTGCAAGCGAACGCGACACATTCCTCAGGCTGGGAGGGTCAAAGGGGAAGATCTTTGTGTGGTTTGCGGAGACAAGGCATCTGGGTACCACTACAACGCTCTCACATGTGAGGGATGCAAAGGTAAGAGTGTCTGAAGTAAATTCCAGTTGTAGTGTCACTGAGCATAATTTGGGGCAGAAATAGTTTGATATAATGTATTTACTATTCTGATTATAATTGTTTTGATTTTTGATTTTTTGTATATATACTGTGTAGGCAGAAATATAATTCTTGTCTGGTGTACATGTTTACCAGCTATAAATGCCTCCATGCATGAATGCAGAAATCTTCTCTCAACAAAAGATCATCAACACAAAAGATCTGATTTGCAGTTACACTAGTTAGTCACGTGTTTAGTTAGAATCAATCACATTTCACACTTAACCAGGGAAGTTCAAACTCAAGAGTTGTCTGTTGAGGTTTGCTTTTTTTTCTTTTTTCTAAATCAGAATTTGGTGAAACAATACTATATTATAATGTTACCATAGAAGTCTGCGGTAAAAAAAAATCAAACAATCTGCAAAACAAAATGAAAAACACATTTTCAACTGAACTGTAATACTGTACTGTACTGTTGTGAATATGAGCTGTTTGGTTAGAAGAAAAGGTTTAACAGAAATGTTTTTGCTTTTACAATCATAAATGTAGCTTTGTCAATTGTTTGCTAGAAATCAAACAATGGCTGAGTGAAAACACTTTGCAGCTAAATGTGGACAAAACTGAAACTCTGGTTATTGCTCCTGAAGATTCCAGGGTTGAGTCAGTACTTGGGTGAGTTAGTTCAGTCTGTCAAAATGTCTCTAGTTCAACACTACAGAAAATTGACCAGAAACTGTTTCTGTCAACTGAGAAAAATCTCAAAACTGATCTCACAGCATGATCTGGAGCTTATAATCCATATGTTTGTGTCTTCTCGTCCGGACAACAGTTTATTTTGTGTCTAAACAAGAAGCAGCTGTCTCGCCTGCAGTTAATACAAAACTCTGCAGCAAGAATTCTCACCCGCTCTAGTAGAAGAACTCACATTTCCCGATCCCTAAAATCTCTACACTGGCTGCCAGTTTCTTTCAGAATAAATGTTTTAATTCTGGTTCTTACATTCAGATCTATTCATGGTCAGACTCCTCCTAACATCAGTGATCTGATCCAGCCTTACACCCCAGCTCGGGCTCTGAGGTCTGTGGATCAGAATCTACTGATGGTTCCTGAACACGGTTCAGGACCAGAGGAGAGAAATCCTTCCAGGCTGTTGCTCCTAAGTTTTGGAACGATCTTCCTCTCCCTCTGTGTTTGATGATCTAGTGACTCCTTCAAGAAACATCTTAAGACATTTTTATTTGTGCAGGCTTTTTAACTGTTTTTTTTGTTTCTGTGTGACCCTGGTCTAGAAAGCTGCTTTACAAATAACCTTTACTTACTTACTTTAAAATTCACAAGAACAACAAATGAAGTGGATGCTCTGCAGCTAATTGTGCTAATTTGTGGGTTCAATAATAGAAACTGAAGGCTTGGGGTTAGCAAGCAAATGCTAGCTTGTACTGCACCAGTTAGCTTTGGAATGTAATGGAAAAAAAAGAAATGTTCCTTTCCAACTTTTCCCAAGATCTTTAACTGTTTTCAAGTATAATTTATCTCACATTTTTATATTTTTAATGTACAAACATGATTTATTCTATTTGCCTTTTAATCTGTAGTTCACATTTTAGGACGGTACAATCTATGTATATACCTATACTTTAATTATATGTATCCCTTTTATCGAGGTCGTAAGCTTTTTCCAAGTCATTCTCTTGTTTATCTTCATCCTGATACACTTACGTGGGAGTTATCATTATCATAGCTGTGACTTTTTGAGCGATGAAATAATAAATATGAACTTGATCTGTGCACACAATTAAGGAAAGGTTAGTTTCGTCATTCTATCGTGTGTTCGTGTTACTAGTTAAGTTCTGCAGTAATGTAATATTGTTGCAGGTTTGTTTAAATTATTTTATTCGCATGTTAAGGCATACAAAAAAAACAGTTAAAAACGATTTAACAATTTAACAATGTAGTGTATAAATTTATTGAAAGATGAATTTGTTATGAAAGCGTTTCTTGCATGATGCAAGCAAGTCAAAGATTCTTTGTGATGAACGGTCACACAATGATAGTCTGGAATAGCCCTGAACGCTACTAAAATATTGATATGAATCATTGTTATAGGTATAACGCTCTGACAAAAGTTGGATCATTATGAAATAGACAAAAAATATTTTTAAGCTATGAGTATATGATGGATATTTCATGACATCAGTGTGGACAACAACAGAAAAGTCACGCTGTTGAAGTCAAATAATTGACAGAGAATTGTCCAGGAATAGTTTCAGGTCTGCTCGGCTTCTGCGTGTCTGCATGTCACTGCTGCCAGATTGTGTTTCCTCTCAACTTTCCGCTGCACAATGCAGAAGCAACTTGAGCTGAAGGGATGTCCATGCTGGTCTTTGTGCTCCATGTCTCGAGCCTGAATGTCCAATGAGGTGTTCACTGTGTGTGTGTTTGTGTGTGTGTGAGGGGACATCTCCGGCTGGAAAACCGGCAACAAGGTTGACTTGACTCTCTGAAAAGATGAATAGAAGATGTTGCCTAAAATAAAGCGATTCAATTACATAAGGTTTCTAATTTAGGAATTCAGCTTCTTAAAAAAGCCCTTTAAAAAATTCACAATATACAATAAATATATTCAACTGTTATCATCTGGTTGGACTTTTACAGTAGAAACAAAACATAGAACAAGTAAATAAAATAATAAATTCTAGAACTTTTACTGATCTTAATCAACAGATGAATTTGAATTGTACGGCCAATTTCGTCAATTATAAAAACTAACCAAAATATAAGACCTATTAAACTCTTTATTTTTGTATTTAATTTTTTCATTTTTCTTACCCAGCCAAGTAAGTTGTATTACTTTAAATGATATTGTTTTATTGACATACTTTTTTCATATGATTTCATTTATTTTATGAATCTGTTTAGCTTCTCTTTGTGAGTTTATTGTATATTCACTGTCCATGTTTGTTATGTTGTAAAGTCTTCAATCTTTATCCAGACCTTTTGAAAACAAGTTAAATGAAAAAAATAATAATAATAATGAAACAATGATTAAGTTAAAGTTGTTTTTTTTTATCTTCTATTTTTTTTAATCCCCATAGGTTAAGGTGATGTTAACTAGGTATAGGTGTAAGTTAAATACAGGCGATGCTAGAACTAGAGATGCTGAAGAACATTTTCACTTCTAAAAAAAAAACTACTCTATAGAAGTAAAAATATAGAATTTTGTCAAACAAGATTGACAGGAAGAATTAATTTATTTTCTTGTTATGATGTAATGAATATGTCTTGCCACTGATCCGAAGCACTCCTATAGGCTTATGGTTACAAAACACATTCCAGGAAGAGTCATATATTATTGAGGCAGCACTGATCAGCTGTTGCTCAACCAGTATTTTATTACTTCAGCTGATTCTTGATTTCTTATATGTTAACTTAACATCTGACCTTCGAGCACAGAAGTCGGAGAATTCATTTTATTATCTGCTACCACAATGAGTTTGATTGAAAACTGACTTTGAAATGAGTGTTTCATATTTAATGTATCATAAAAAATATGATCTCATTTTACATGTGAATCAAGGCAAATGCAGTTCAGGTATTTACTCAATTGCTGCTGTTTTCGCAGGTTTCTTCAGACGAAGTATAACGAAGAACGCAGTTTACAAATGTAAGAGTGGAGGAAACTGTGAGATGGACATGTACATGCGCAGGAAGTGTCAAGAGTGTCGACTGAGGAAGTGCAGGGAGATGGGAATGCTGGCAGAATGTGAGTATTTACGTCTCTTTTTATTCACCTCGTTTATACCATTTAAAGATAGTGAAGCCTATATAATGAATATATTTATTGTAAAGCCTCTAAGGCTTGTTCAGGATTATAAATAAAACCAAATAGTTTTTTGAAAAAAAAAGTCATGACCTAGATCAAAATGAATGGACGAATTTACAAATAAAATTCTGTCCGCCTTGATAAAGGTAAATTAAATCATATTTTATATCATATATATCATAAAGAGAGGGAGTATAAAGGGGTTTTCTCTAAAGCGTGTATGGATTCTACAGCCTTTCACACCTGTGGTTCAGGTTCCCAAACCTTATTGAAAGTGTCTTGAAATGGAAAAAAAAAGTGTGTCTGAACCTGAAAAGTTGGTTCATAATTAGGACAAAAAAAAGTTTTACTCAAAGACCTTGACAACATCGATGAGCTTGTTGTATTCTGTATTTACAAAATGACTAAGGAGTCGAGGAATCAGTTTTACTTCCACCTGAGTCATATAGGCCCCGTTCCAGTACCAGAACCATACTGGTGTGTAAGGTATGACAGAGGCCAGTTGATTTGGTTTATCAGGATGACTCCTAGAACACAGCGGGAAAATATGTCTCTTAGTTGGCGTGGGAACCCACAACCCACTTTGTCTGTATCCTGCAGGAAAAAAAGAAAATTAAAGATTAAAGACTGTACTTATTTTTAATTAGAAGATAAACCAAACAGCAAAAAAACAGTTATAACTGATATTGCAAGATTTTGACTATGTAAGTTCTGATATGATCTGAATTCTTATTTCATTCCGTCGGCAGGTTTGCTGACAGAGATCCAATGTAAATCTAAAAGGCTTCGAAAGAACACTAAGTCCTCACCAGCAGAGACCGCAGACGACACGGAGACCGACAGCAAACAGGTCACATCAACCACCAAGGTGTCAAAGGTCAGTGCTGACTCACTGCTCACTTTATGTAATGGATCATCATTCTTTCTTCGAAGTCAAGCAAGCTGCTGTTCATCTACACTGAAAATCACTATGTTTCTTGTCTCTGAAGGAAAAAGTACAGTTTACAAAAGAGCAACACGCACTCATCAAACTCATCGTCGAGGCTTACAACCGACACCAGATTCCTCAAGACATGGCCAAAAAACTGGTATATTTTCAATTATGAAAACACCTGAACGAAGAGCTTGTTAGATGAAAATAAACAAAAGGGTTTAGATAAAGATTTATATCTTTATGAATATTTTTTTATTGATTTTGCTTTGCTTGTATTTTGCATTATATTTGAAATCACAAATGTGTACATTTTAGTATATATTTATGTACATAAGAACTTTTATTCTCAACTTTGTTTTATGTATTTATTGTGTTTTTTATGATGAGTTTCCACATCCTTTGATAAATATTGACCCTCTAATAATAATGTACTTTTATAAGTATGTCAAACTCTTACCTGTACCTGTAGTCCTTACTTTATATTTTCTTGATATATTTATTATTTACTTCATTAGACTTACCTTCCTATGTGGCTTTTGTGGAGGCAGAAACCTCAAGCATAACCAGACAAACAATTGGCAGGAGGCACATGAACAGGAAACTGTTTAAAGACCAGCCGTTTTGACCATGACCACAATATAAATGTTGACTGTTCTGCCTCTGCCACAAATCAAATGAATGGCTCATAAGAAAGCCTGACCCTGTGACGCTGCCTCGCTAGATTGTGAGCGTGTACAAAAAGCTGATGGAGCCGAAGCATCTGCAAGTGTAATGATGTGGCCTCATATCAGACGACGAGATGGAATAGAATTCCGCTCAGCTTGAGGAGAAACAGCATATCAGTTTGGAAAAGAGACTTATAACACTAAAGTATGCAAACAGAGTGACCGTCTTCTGATCATAACTTTTTTGTTTCAAGCTCCTATCAAGTCTCAATAAGATGTTTCTTCCTCAGCTACAAGACGAGTACAGCATAGAGGAGAACTTCCTTCTGTTGACAGAAATCGCAACAAGTCAAGTCCAAGTCCTGGTTGAGTTTACCAAAAATATTCCAGGTACTTTTTTATCACACGGATAGAAATATAAACTTGTTGGCGTCCGAATGAGTGAGACGAGTGTTGACTCTCCTGCAGGATTTCTGTCACTGGATCATGAGGATCAGATCGCTCTGCTCAAGGGTTCCGCGGTGGAGGCCATGTTTCTGCGCTCGGCTCAGGTTTTCAGCAGGAAAGTTCCTGGTGGACAAACGGAGGTGGTGGAGGAGCGAATACACAAGAGCGGTCAGTCAAATCCACCGTACCAATGTTGCTAAATTCAACTTATTTTCAGAAGGTAACAGGTGGTAATCTTTATTTGTTTTTTTGTGTCAGGCTCAACTAGAATCCAGCTTAAATTATAAATGATCTGTGTTGACCTGGTGATCCTTGGAAAGGTGTAGGTTACACATGCACTCCACGACTTCTGTTACGCTCCTTTAATTTGCGTCTTAAGTTGCCGTAGATCTGCTGAATAGTGTTTCTTCTCAACGACTGACATTTACTCCACAGAACACGTCACTATCAGACTCCACTAGTTTCTTACCTGTAGATTATTATTCCCTTTTGTCGGTTGTGGGGCGGGGGAGTCGATCCCAGTTGCTTCGGGTTGAGGTAGGGGACACCCTGGACAGGATGCCAGTCTGTGGCAGGGCAAGCCAAACAACCATTCACACACACATTTTGGACATTTTCCCCAAGTTCCCAATCAACCTCTGTATGTTTTTGGACTGTGGGAAGAAACCAGAGTTCCCGGAGTAAACCCAAGCAACACGGGGAGAACATACAAACTCCACACAGAAAGGTCCAAGATGCCTAAAACCTTCAATGCCTGTATGGCAATTAGTTTTCATTTCCTTAGAATTTTCTAAGGCTGCCCTTTATCAGGAACTCTGTTCACATTTTTGTGGACAACATTTCTTGGGTAGGTCAAAGAGGTTCTTCAGTTTGGTGATGACAGGATCTCATCGCGGCTGTTCCCAGACAATGTGCTGCTTTTGGCTCAGTATTAATATCAGTTATGATGTCTTTTTATAGGTTTTTATAGGAAAATAGAGCTGAGCTAAAGAAAAAGCTCTTTATTTACCTGTTTCTACTTTCATTTATGGTAAGAAAATAACTGAAGGAAGGGACTGATGGACCAAGATCACGGATACGACGTTGCTAAAATACCTTCTCCACTGGGTGTCTGGACTCTACCATAGTGGTTAGGTGCGGAGCTCAGTATTTTCAGGGAAGACTCAAAGTAGAAACTCCTGCTTCCCCACAGCGAGAAAAGCCAGTTGTTGTTCCTCTCGAGAGGAAACTCTTGACGTCTTTCTTCCGGCTAAAACCCAGTGATCCTTCCTAAGATAAGCAGAAGAAGACGGAAAGATTGTTTAAAGAAAGGGTGACAACACACAGAGATCAACTCCAACACCAACTGCGAGAATTTTCAGAATAACTTTTGACACTATTTAAATATATTTTTATTATATTAACCATTAGATTGGTTATTCCTCGTATAGACTGAAGAAAATAAATATACAGACTGTAGAAAGTTCACATCATGGTGCAGGTTAGACAGTCAGACAGACGGTGACAGTGATGACAGAAGTGCTCCGGGGGGACCTGTGGGAGATATTCACACTAAAGGCCAGACTGAGGAAATATGGGAGCAAAGCTGTCTGAGGAGTCCATTGTTCCTTATCCAAACATCAAGAGTGCTATTGTGTACTTTTCTCCCTCTGAGCCCATCTGGCATTTCTGAACGCTCGCTGATGTGTCCCAGTCAGTCACACATCCTCTCATAGTTTGGAGGCTATAAGAGGATAGTAGTTGAGTCGTTGAGTCGTTGAGGTCGTGGATCTATTTGTTTTGAGTTTTCTGGAAACATTTGATTATCTTTCACGTCGACAGGCTGAATCAGATTCATGGCTACAATTTCCCAGTCAGTTTACATGTGCAGATCTCTTCCTAGAGCTGAGATGATTATAGTCATTGACAACCCATACAGCTGTGATTAGTCCACTGAACATCAGCCATTCATATGGGCCAGTAGACTTTATTCACTTTTTACTGATCTTTACTCTTTACTCTTTACTTTTTTATTTTAGGTATGAATTATTCTTTTATAATTGACATAAGAAACTTTATTCCCAAGAATGTACTACCACAGTTTTATAAGATTTTCAAGACTAGAAAAGAGATATAACATTATATTTTGATAAAAATCGGAATGTTTATACAGAACCAATTCTTGAGATAATTTTAATGTATTGTTTATAAACACAATATTGTTTTCCAGTAGGACTGACTGGCCATGTTTAGAGAAAACATTTAAAGGAACTCACCATCTTCTGGACTTATTGAAAAAAAGGAATAGTGATAGTAAATGTATTAGAAGTTGTAGTGTTAAGGTGGTGGGTTACTACCTACAGTATATTTCCGTTATTTCTTTTCTGGCACCACAAAACCCCAGACCGCCCCCCCCACACTAGACATTCAGGTCACGCCTCTGTTCTTCTGTCAGAAAAGCAAGATAGACGTAACTAAATTGATTTACACAGTAAAAACAGCTATTTAATGGAGTGCAGTATTGGGTGCCACTGACCACTGCTGACCAAAGACATGCTTAGGTACTGAACTATATGTGTTTTAGGTATATCCAAGGACTTCATTACTCCCATGTTCAGCTTCTACAAAAGCATCTGTGAACTCCACATGGTGGAGGAGGAGCAGGCGCTTCTCACTGCCATCACCATTTTAACACCAGGTGAGTTCATTGTTGGATTTGTCATCGCTTGACTATTATTAACGGCTGCTCTAATTATCCACAGATCGACCTTATGTGAAGGACCAGCAGGCTGTGGAGAGACTTCAAGAGTCCATGTTGGATGTTCTGAGGAAGCTGTGTTTGCTGCAGCATCCACGAGAGCCGCAGTACTTTGCCCGACTACTGGGCCGGCTGACGGAGCTGAGAACTCTCAACCACTACCACGCTGAGATGCTCACGTCCTGGAGGATGAACGACCACAAGTTTACTCCTCTACTGTGTGAGATCTGGGATGTTCAGTGACAGGAAGAAAGGTGGATCTGGTCATGAAGTCACCTGTATGCCAAATATTGTGTGTGATGTTTACTTAGAATTGAGTTTGGCGAGTTAGTTTCCCTTTCATGTAAATAATAATGTCTTTTTTTTGGTGAGTTAAACACTGGAGTTTATGATAAAGATGTGAATGTGAAGGATTGTTTCGAAAAAATAAAACATCATTGTTGGTCTTTATTAGCAAATCTTAGTCATAAAACCCACACCTTTTTTTTTCTTTAATGGAAATTATTTTAGCTTTTTTCTTTTTTCTTTTGAATAAATTATATTATATTATATTATAACTGTAAAATATTTACATTACACACTAGTGTTTAACTAGCTTGACAAAATATTAATTTACTTTAATTTTTTTTTTTTAATTCACAATGAGAATTAAAAGAAAAAATGTTGGTCCAGAATTTAATGTTGGACCAAACATTTTTTGGGGGAAAAAATATCATTTTCAAACTATTTAAATTCTCGACAATACAATTTGCCAAAACCTTACAAGTAATATCTGACAGAACAAGAGACAGAACATTTCCTCACCAACCAATAATAACTTCCTAACAACCATAAATATATATATATATAATAATGCCAAATATTACAAAATATTTTTTAGATTTATTTGATATGTTTATGGCGCATAAAAGTCTAATCTAATCTAATCTTAGTCCTTCTTTGATGTTCATATTTATGTTCCTTTTCTTTTAATTATTAGATTTTCAAAATAAATACTGGAGTTTATGAGAAAGATGAAATTTGACTATATTTTGTATATAGTTTAACTGGACCAGGCCTTGAATTCACAGCGAGTATAAAAAGAAAAAAGAAACAATACGTCATTTAAAAACATTTTAATTCTCGACGATGATGTGATTCTCAAACGTACAATCTAACGGAACGTTTGCTAGATAACCAGCGTGTGAATGATACGCGAGCCACTCAAAAGCGTATATAGTAACTACATTACAGCGTCACCTTGTGGAAAGATTAGAAACCGGCACAAAAAGACATTTAAAAGGGTTGTTATGACCTCAGATATTTCACTTCAGGCAACTTCCTATTTTTGACCAAACAGGGCTCTTTCTAAATGAAATATTCAATTTGTATTCATAATCAATGAATTTAGAAAATATTATGGCGAAATTAACATGTTGATTGTATTTATAACTTAAGTTATATCTTTTTTTCTGAATATATACGTTTTTAATTCAACTGGAAATGGACGACAATCTAATAAAACACCTATTGTTTGAAGTCAAATATCTTTTATTTCTGAACATGTCTATTTTTTCCACATTTATCTCCAAGTTATTGTAGTAAGTTTAGATATGATGGCAACAAAAATAAGTCAAAATTCAAGCAGTTCATAATGACAACAGGTTCACTACTGTATACCAGGACAGGAAGAGCATTCATCCAGAAAAAAAAAGACCAGAAATGTAATTAAAATGTGTGACTGGTAAAAGTATCAGAAGTCAGTTCTGTCCAGGTTCCTTGAAAACGTGTGCTGGTCATCCTCAGTGTAAACCAGGAAGCCGGAGAAGGTCGTGTATCGGCCCTGGTTGCTGTAGACGGCGTAGCGTTCGTCCTGCTGGCTGTAGAGCCAGACCCGTTCACCCCTCTGCAGGGACAACAGCAAACTCTGACTCTGCATCTCCCTCCGCTTGGACATGTCTTCGTCGAACACCATGGCGCGAACTTCGCCCGCTCCGCTCATCAGCTTCACCGAAACCGCCTTACGCGGATGTTTCCCGATGGTGAAGGCGAAGAAGTAAACCCCCGGGTACTTGCAGGTGAAGACGCCGGAGGATCTGTTGAAATGGTTCCCTATGTTGACGTACTCCACGTCAAAGGTCAGGGGCGGCTTCTGGGGTCGCCTGCTGGCCTGGCCTACGCATGTGGTCGTGCGAGCCATGGAGAAGGCCGACCGTGGTTGACCTGACGTGTGAGCTGACATCCCTGCCTCGGTGATAGGCGGACAGTTGGAGTAGGAGAGTCCCGATGGAGCCAGATGGTTGCTGATCAAGCTGTTTGAAGGCGAGGCAGGATATACTAGATAACCAGAGAAGGTGATGTAAGGACCAACGTTGCTGTATAAAGCATATTTCGGGCTCTTCTGCAGCAGCAGCCACACGGTGTCCTTTTCCCTCAAGCTGAGCATTACACTTTGACTCTCTACTTTCCTTCCCTTCTTTCTGTTATCATCATAGGCCATGGCCTGAACCTCCTGCAGGTTCTTCACCAGGATGACGGACAAACGCTTCTTGGGATATTTCCCGACCGAGAAGGAGAAATAGTAAGTTCCGGGGACGCGGCAGCGGAAGTAGCCGGTGTCGGGGTTGAAATCTCCTCCGATGTTGACCAGGAGTCGGTCGAAGGTCATGACCCTCTGGTTTCCTCCCACCATGCTGTGCGTTCGGGTCGCTGAGAAGGCTGAACCGGGACCCGGTGCAGGCTGTGGGGGCTGCAGAGACCAGACTGAGGAGGAGGAGGTGGTCATCGCGAGGAAGAGACATGCCAGGAAGTGTGTGGCACTCTCACCTGAAGAAAATATGTATGAAATCCAAACTTGAAGTTATTTACTTTATGTATTTCTGAGTATTTGTTCGCTTTGAGACTCTTTAGATGCCATATTTAGTTAATTAAATGTAAATGTAAGCCAGTAAGTACAAAAAGAATATGAATAATAATAATAATGAATAATTTAAAACTTACATTGCTTATACTTGAATTATCATTTAAGATAAGGTAAGGTAGAACTTTATTGATTAAATTAATAAAAAGGGTTTTTCCAAAAGCCACAGCAAATACAGCAATTTTTCACAAAAAATAAATCAAAATAAAATAAGAACAAGAACAAAGAGAAATAAAGAGAAAGAACAATTTCATGCGAAATATTTCATGCAAAAACAGAAAAGTTAGGAGATTTGGTCTGAAAAAATAACAAGGAGGATTTCTACAAAAGTTAAAGACCAACAATGCTATTAAATAGTAACATTCTATCAAGAAATAAAAGTTGATCTTTCCTCTGATTGATGATTTAAAACATTTTTATTGACCTTTCAACACAATGTGTTAAAAACGTGTTAAATGCTAGGAGTCGGAAAATACTAGTTATAGTTATTATTTTAGCATTTTTAAAACGAGTATATTATTGCAAATTAATCATTTATTTCTTGCTATAAACCTGCTGCAAATGGCGGCTTGGAAAACTACTGATCAATTGCAAACTGTGCTGACCTGAGGGAGTTTAACTAAAGCCACTCAAACAATGCTTTGGAGTTCTGGGACAATGATGAACTGCTTAAACTGGAAATAAAATATCATAATGCTATGCTTTGTTATTTACATCATTTAAATGTTGACCTGCTTTTTATGGTACAAACATGACTAAATACAGGTTATTTAGAACAATATTTTGTGTATAGAATAAACATCATATACACTGCTGCTGTTGTTTTTTTGCAGTTGAATGAAGCAACCAAAGAAAGAAAACATAAAAGAAACACAACTTACCTTTAGTCCTTTGAAAAAACAAATGTTGAACACTAAACATATTTTCTTTGTATTTTAAAAAGAATGTATATTTTTGCAGTGAGACTTTCCCATGGAAAAATGTCCGGCTCAAGGCTTAACTCCAAAAGGAACAATGATTTTGTCTGCATGGACACCCTGGTCAGGGGAGGAGCTCCAGAAGCCCACATTCTTCAGCTCAGTGCTAAAATAATAAAATCTTAAATAAAACTAAAATCTTTGACAATATTTTGAAAGCATTGCTGATTAAAAAAAAGGAATTTAGTAAAAAAAGAAAAATTTACAAGACGTGTTAATGTATGGATTCAACAAAAATTAAGTTTTGAAATACTGACATTTTAGGATTATAGATAATAAGTAGGTATTACATCCTTCCTGTGCGCGGGAGCGTGACCGAGATATGCGTGCGCGTACTCGGAGCCATACGTGAGCGTTCCCGCACAGTCAGTGCCAACAACGGCGAGCAGCCAGTAAGAATCCCGCAGTTCAGACAAGATGGCAGAACTAACCCGCAGGATCATCAAGGTACATTTTATTCGAATCAAACCACGACATGGTTATTTCAATTCATCCGTCAAACTCCACTAATCTTGTGTTATGTTAACAAACGCTATCCCCTCATGTCGGTGTCGGCTCGAGGCGCTAGCGTTAGCATCCATCCGTTAGTTTGCCAAAGTAACTTCCGCTTCATTTCCATTGCAAGATACACCCAGACACGACGTGGTAAAAAACACAAATAAAATGGACGAGAACTGCTTCGGAAGGTTTACCTCGCTGTACTGAAGATTTTTACTTATGTTGAAAGACTCAAAATGGGCGCCTGGTGTAAATGAAGAGCTTGGCCAAAGAGGTTTGTCTGCTAATGCTAAGTTGTTAGCACTGTGTGTCAGTGACAGTGAAACAGGAAGCATGAACAAGCTAGCTTAACTTTAGTTTTATTAGTAGTAAACATGCAGTTCAATATATACAGTGCGGTGCCTGATGTTTAAAATATTAAATTGTTTATCGTCGTCACCCATATAACCCCTAATATGGTGTGTTATCATAAAGATGGTGTCGGTGCTCACAACATACTAGAATGTGTTTGGATTTTTCGTATGAATGTAACAAAGTGGAAACATAATAATTGAATCTGGATTTATCATTGTGATTAAACTTACTTACTGGAGTACTTTAAACAACTTACACAGACCAAAAATCGTGTGAAATACCAATACAGCCATTTTATTCTATTCCATACTCATGAAATATAGGCAATCTTGATAGAATGACATCTTTGATTTGAAATGTACTCAATCTTTATAGTAAGAAAGTAATGTTTTTTTTATATAGCGCTTTTCCAGACCAGGGTCACAAAGCGCTTAAACAATCAAAACAATATTCAATAAATAATATACTTTAAATGGCAAGATAAGACTGATAACACAAAAGTAGTTCCAGAAAATCAAGGAAAAGCCTGAACTAATAAAAACGTCTTAAGATGTTTCTTGAAAGAGTCAGTAGATCCATCAAGCGCAAAGAATCATATATTAGATTAATTTCAAAACAACAGTTTTCTTTTGGCCACAGTGGTTTTCTACAATAACAACTATGCAAAATATTCGCATATAAGGATATAACCTGCAGTTGAATATTATGACCTAGATAAAGCGTGTCAGCAGGGGAGTCACCAACATACAAAGTGCCACACCACAATTGTTGGGAAAAGAGGGGGAAACCTCTACGTAGTATTTCCAAGCCCCTGAGCCCTATGAGCGTGTGACCGGGGTCAGGAGCCTCTTTCCCGTCTGTGTTTTTACTGCAGTTTTGTCTGTGGTTTATCTGAGAAATGTCTGGAATTCTGATCCCTGCTACACCTAGAGAAGTGACTAGATGTCACAACTTAACCTGTTTCATGCCAACGTGTAAATTTATCACAGGTCTGAAAGATCACATGCTTCAGTTCAGATCGTGGTCAAAACAGTCACTTGATTCCTTTTTTGTTATTTATGAATATTACACTGTTATAGGAATCCAGATAAGGACATTTTACCCTAATGATAATGTTTTTGACACCTGAATGAAATGGTTAATTTCTCGCGGTTCACAATTAAAATCCAGTGGCAGTGCTGCAGTGGAAGTTATGTGGCGGACTAGCTGAGTCACAATTGTCCAACATCAATGAGCCAGTTCAGACATTTTGAGAGTGAAAGCAGATTTATTGCAATGTAATAGTGAATTGCAAAAGCGTGGACTTTCGTTTTAATCATAATATTTTTTACATCCAAGAGGGAAAATTTGTGGATCATCCTGCCATGTCATTTGATAGAGTATGTTCTTTGACTTGAATTCGCAGGAGACTCAGCGTTTGCTTGCAGAGCCCGTCCCAGGAATCAGGGCAGAACCAGACGAGGGGAATGCCCGATACTTTCACGTGGTCATCGCAGGACCTCAGGACTCACCCTTTGAGGGCGGCACATTTAAACTTGAACTCTTTTTACCTGAGGAATATCCCATGGCAGCTCCGAAAGTACGATTCATAACCAAAATATATCACCCCAATGTAGACAAGCTTGGAAGGATATGTCTTGACATATTAAAAGGTCAGTAGAAATGTCTTTCCTAGATTATGATTCACACATATGACATCGTCAAAGATTTACAATGTGCTCTTTCTTTCTTTTCTTTTTTAGATAAGTGGTCACCAGCTCTCCAGATCCGGACGGTGCTGCTATCAATCCAGGCACTACTCAGTGCACCCAACCCTGATGATCCTTTAGCAAATGACGTCGCAGAGAAGTGGAAAAATAACGAAGCGGAAGCCATAGAGACAGGTGAGGAATTGATCTAGCTGTTCCAGTTAATTTTCATTAAACAAGATATGGTCCAGAGGCTAGTTTTATTGTGGCTCTGTGCCTCTTCTGTTGTGGCTTTTATTCACTCTCTGTGACGCTTTTTCCCTTGTGGGGGTCGCTGTGGGGGGCTGGGCCTTTTTAATACCAAATATTGTGGTTATTTTTATGATGTAACAATTGTCCCTTTCTTAAAATCACAATTCTCAGTTTAAAGTAAACTTCAGAATGTTCTGTTCCCTTTGTCTGTTTTTAGTTTGCAAGAATCGACATTAATTCAAAGGAGCTTTGAATCATCAATTTCTTTTTAATCTGATGGGAAATTCATCAGTAAACAAAAGTGTAAAGGAATTAATAAAACGTTTAAATACAAAAGTTACAACCTTAAACCAGGAAAAAAAGGATGAAACCGTGAAAAATAATGGGGATGAAAAACAACTTGTCGACGGATTATTTTATTTTGCTTGGTTAGTGTTGGTCGACTCAGTCTAGTCCAGTATAGATGTACTGTATTAACGTGTTTGTCATCTCTCTTCCACAGCCAAGGCGTGGACCAGGCTTTACGCAGGAAACAAGAACGGCGTGTAAATGAATCTCTGAAGCACTTGGAAGCAGCACTCATGATTTTGCAAAAAAAAAAAAACTCTTTGTTTGCATTTAAAGGACACTCCATTATTGTAAAGGGAACAAAAACAACTGCTGACAACTGGCGATGGAAGTGCACATTCGTATTGATAATAACTCGTCTTTGTTCTAACTCACTGCTGATGGAGCCGAGGGTTCCATCCTCTGCTTTCTTCTCACTTGGACGCTATGACCTGCTTCTTTAACAAGTGTGTCCGAGAAGTTAGCAGGGTCTTATGTCTCGCATCTATTGAGGCCGTAGGGTACGTACAACAAGAACGACTGCAGATGTGTTCAGTATCCTTTTTATGTTTCTTTAAATTCTTTGGCTGCCGTTCAGTTGCAGCAAGATCTTACTTCTATGTGACGTCACCACCAGACGAAACTGTATCGTCAATACATTTGTTGACTAACATCAGGCTTTGTTAAAGTATTATGACCAAGTGTCGATCAAAGTCTGCACCTATTATATTAACCCTTAATGTTATGATAACCTAATTAAGATATTTCCCCCCGAGTTTTATTCTTGCTCTTTCGGCACTAAAAGTCAACACTCAAAACATTTGACAAAGTCAATATTTATATTACTACTCGGGTATTGCTTGATGTCTCCTAGAATATTAGGGGAAAATACAAATTTCTCCTGCCTTTGCTGCACCTCATCATCTCAGTCGGCCATCTTGCTTTTGACTTTAGAGTATTTTCACACTTTTAACAGCTGACCAATTGGCAGCAGTGTATGCTATGACATACTGGTGTCCACTGTTGGAATCAGCTTCTGAATAGTGCCCACTTTAATGGTCACTATGCATAAAAAGGTTCAGATTGTTGATGTCTGATGTGCACTCAACTGAGGAGAGGATACATTTAGGTGTAGGTGACATTATGGACTATTTATGGATTTTATTTTTATTTTTTGCATATCCATTCTTCATATGTGAATACTCATCATGGTAACCGGTCCCCAGTTTCCCCTCCGGCTCATTAGGTTGTAATCACGTGACTGAATAGCGAGTGATGAGGCTGTATCAAGCGTTAGATCAAGACTAATGGTGGCCTTGTGCTGAAATGTCTGTAATTATGTCACTGTTTTTGTATAAAATCATTAACTATAATATTCCGCAGGACCATCTTCCTGCTCTCCGAATGTGGACATGGTCCACTTGCATACTTGTCGTTCTGTAAATACAGTATAATCTGTTGATTAATAGCTGTCATTGTGTGTTGATGTTAATACTGTATAATTAACTTCTCTTTTTGCGTTTCCGTTTATGCAAAAGATGCCTTTTCTCTATATATCAGCGTCTCCATCGTACCTGCAATATCTTATTGACTTCCATTTATCCCGTCTTCAAAAATGTTCAATAAAAACAAAAGCTCAAATATTTAAAACAAAACTACAAGACAATATATATTTTATTACTATCGGCCGACTATTACACTTGTTTTATTTTGTTTTTTTTATATTGAAAATAAAATAGCTGTAATAATATGTGGGATGTAAATAGGAAAAAGGGACTTTTGACTTTCTGTGTCGTGATTTTTTTTGTTTCTTCTGATTTTACTAAAGTTCTAAACTTGTATAAAAAGCACATGTTCAGTTAACTGTTTAGAATCTATGGTCCAGGTTTCTCTTGGTAGAATGATCCATTGAAAGATCCACAAAATGACCAATGTTAACAAAAAATAACTCTATTTTTAAAGATTTAACTCATTTTATTTAGTCGTGGAAAACGTTTCACTTCATGTTTTATCCGCTTGGTGGCGACCTCAAGCTGTGGCAGGTTGAAAACTGTTGTGTTCCTATTTAAAATGTGTATTTAACTTAAAGACCTGACCTTCCTTTTAGTTATTTCTCTTGTATTTCCTTTAAAATACCGATTTGAATGATTGTCAATCGCTACGAACTATTACAATACGAGTGTCATGACACGACTGTTTTATTTATAAAGTGACACCGAGGAAGTCGCTTCATCTCGTTGAATCAAGTTCTAAATAAATTCGTTTACTCTATTCCTGAGAAGTGACGTCAGTGAACCAGCACAACCCGGGATGAATGAAAGGATCAATGACGCGGTTCATGATAAGAAATAGATGTTGAGCTCATTCGTCAGTATCATCACAAACAGCTGTTGATTTCCACAACTAATACTACTTCAAGTAGAGGCTTTATTATCGATTCCTGGCCCCCGGGTTCATAAATAGCTCAGTTAGCCTTTGTGTTGTCAGGCACCGAGCAATCCTTGCGCCTTTATTCAAGTAGTTATGGTAACAGCCAGGGGCCCTCCAACTGTATTTGCATTGTTTACAAGGTTATGCAAGTGGAAATACAAGAGTTGTCTTTAAAAAATCAAACTAGTTAGTCGGTATCTGGACTAGAAAGGGAATGTATTCTTACAAAGCTGGTTTAAAAAGTAGTTTGTTTTCGAGAATGCAATTTTTTTTGTAAGTGTGAATTGTTAAATGCGTTTAATAAACACAAAGTGCATTTATATACCTT
This sequence comes from Callionymus lyra, assembly GCF_982586985.1. Lineage (NCBI taxonomy): Eukaryota > Metazoa > Chordata > Actinopteri > Syngnathiformes > Callionymidae > Callionymus > Callionymus lyra. The sequence continues at coordinate 13,278,209 of NC_141825.1, read as the reverse complement.
TCTTTTTTTCAGTCAGGTTATGATCAGTATGAGGTCTAATAGATTAAAATGATATTTGATCTAAATTAATTAAAATGAATCCACAATCTCTGGGAATATTTACTGTCTGTGTTGTGTATGTTGGTTCCTCACTAAAGAGGACGTGGCATATGTGAGTGAAAGGTTTTTTTCTGTCTCTATGTTCCCTGTGATGGACTGGTGAACCGTCCAGGATGCTTCTCCTTTCTCACTCCATGTAGCTGGGCCACGATCCAACCTCCTGTGGCCCTATTATACAGTAGAGAGGATGGAGAATGAATGAATGAGATCATGGCGCCAATGGAACAGCTTAGCATAATTCTGATTTCATAGTGGAATTTAAATGCTTTAATGGAACTCTTCATTTCTAACAGGGTTAACGTTTTTAACGGTGAACTTTTTTTCTCTGTCCTACAACCCTGGTCCGCCCTGTCGAGAACCTTGTGACTGTACTTTCTCACATTTCCCAGTCCCTCCAGGAATACCTACCATCATGCATCACTAAATTGCCACCCTTCAAGAAACATCTGTAAGCCATGGCTTCATGAAATCATACTACTTATGACGCCACTCCTTTTTTTTAAACAATCTGTTAGACAAGTTAAGTGAGTGACCGAAACATGCTTGCGGGTCAATAGTGGATTGTGGCTGTCGCAGTGACCTTTGAACTTTTGTTAAGACAAATACAGCAGCATGAACCCATGACGTGACAACATGATCGTGTCGGCTCAGAGCAGCTGGACACAGTGAAGACATCCGTTTTCTTTGAACAGATCAGACCTCCAGAAATAGGTTATTGACTAGTGACTGAATATAGCATTAGTATCTCACCGGCTCTCGAACAATAAATGCAACCGTATTGTATATTTATTTTTAAACTCTAAAGCCTGAGTCATACAAAATAAATCTTAACAAGCTTAAAAACAAATGCCATTATTTGTACTAAAAGCTTATAAGAAGAAAAAGCTTATGTAATTGTTGTGGAATTACCTATTGATATAAATTACTTACTTACCTTTCCTTAATGGAGTCTACTGACTCCTTTAAGAAACATCTTAAGACTTTCTATTTGTTCAGGCTTTTCCTTGATTTTCTGGAACTCCTGTTGTATTATCAGTTTTATCTTGACCTTTAATGTATATACTTTATTGAATATTGTTTTGATTGTTTAAGCGCTTTGTGACCCTGGTCTGGAAAAGCGCTATACAAATAAAAATTACTTACTTACTTACTTGCGTTCAACACAACACAAGATTTATTTGTGTTGTTTACAGTATAGAATAGAATGAATTAAATAAAAGACGAAATGAGATCAATTGAATAAAATGACTGACTCTTATATTCAATTAAAAGAAAAACTTACATTATAATTGAATCCATTAAATTTTATATCTGACGTGTTCCTGTCGAGTTTTCCGTATTATTAAAAAAAACGTGCAAAATACATACAAAAAATGCAGACATAAACACAACATAGCAAATTAAAAAAAAGACAAAATCGGTTTAAACGTATAACATGGAAATAATGTTACACTTGGAGCTTTACTTGTGAAAATATAAAATAATACAAATGATATATATCAACTATTTTTACTTTCGCCCTAGATAGAAAGTCCTCATAAGTCGTCTTATTTTGAAAGCCGGAAGTGTTCCCCGGTGAACGTGTGTGTGACCAGCGCTCTCCTGCCGGAGCTGTCACTATTACGAGCGTTCGACTGGCAACATCACACGGACGCGAATGACGGCTGGCCTGAGCAACACTTCAACCTCCTGTGGACATATATGATGAAGTTCAAGCCCAACCAGACCAGGACGTATGACGGCGAAGGGTTCAAGCGACGGGCGGCGTGTCTGTGCTTCAAGAGCGAGGCTGAGGAGGAGGTGAGGCGACGGAAGTTCAGGCGCTTGACGGTTCACTTTTGTCCAGTTTAAGTCGCTCTCGGTTCATTTACTGCCAACATGTGTCCTTTTCCAGTGTTTCGGTAGAGTTGTCTGAGAGCTGGACGTGATTTTTAGAAAGGGTGGTGGTGGTGGTGGAGGAGGGGGGTTCATGGTGGGAGACATTTGACCTATAAAAGTAACGGGGGTCTCCAACAAAAGATAGTCGCAACAACTTCCGGTTGTAGAGGAAACGTCTTCATTAAAGTCCCTTTGATGCTCTCGACTAGAGAAGGAAAATCCTCAGTTAAATTAGTCAAAAATGATTTATTATTTAATGTAATAAGTTGTAATAATTGAATTCATGAATAGATTGTGTTTTCCTTGCAAACTGAATAATTCCATTTCTTAAGTAAGTATTTAAAAAAGCACTTTAAATATGGTTGATGCACACGGTTAAAGGTCAATGTAACTAGAGGTGTACATTGTGAAAATACTTATTTTATATCTCATGCTTTTAATTTTAATGCACCTCACTAAGGTAAGGTAAGGTAAAACTTTATTGATTGATTGAAATTGTTTTTTTCCAATAGCCACAGAAAATACAGCAATTTTTCATAAAAAATAAATCAAAATAAAATTAGAACAAGAACATAAAGAGAAAGAACAAGATGACACTACTGCCCAGAGACGAACAACAGAAAAGTGACCTAATGATGCTCTTGTTTTGCTGCAGAACCTGTCTGACCCAAGAGTCTGAACTGCAAGTGTGACCCCCGTGTTAGTGCCGCATGTAAGGGAAAGATACAATCTGTATTTTATTGCTGTAACTCTCTTGGAGCACAAACATGCTTTTTTGTTTTTGATGTAAAACGCTTGAATCAATTCAGAAATATTTTTTTATATGCTTAAGAAATCATAAAAAAAAAACTATACAAAAAGTTAGTTTAAACTTTTTCGTACTCGCGTTTATTCTGCTGTAGAGCAAATAAAGGTTTTTCTTATCTTGTGTTTGCTCAAGCACTATGAAGTCATCGATAGGCACATTCCATCAATACTTAGGATCGCTCAGCGAGGCATCTGGTGTCCTACAGCCGTGTGCATCTGCCTGGAGATGGAAGGCTATCTCAGCACCACGTGTGATCCAGGGGGGAGTCTAGTCTCAGGTGGTTGAGTGTTACACTGTGTGCTAAACACGAAGTGACCTATCTGCAGCAATTTATAGAAACAAGGTGCAGGCACTCGCTGTTCCCTGCTGGATTTGCTTTCATGCTCCTCATGCTTCACCATCATTCTTCTTCCTCCTGGTGATGGTCCTCCTGGTGTTGACATTTGAAAATCCTGCTGATCACAGCGAACCATGGGGTGGTGGTCGACCCGACAACACTTCCAGCTCTCATAGGTCGCGTCACAGTTTATGTGGGAAAGTGTCCATCAGCTCCGCGTGACTTTACTGTCACTTCCTGGACACGACAGTCGAGCCTCGAGAGGATATATGAGGCCATATCTTGACGGATAAGAATAATTACATGTACTACGATAAAGCAGACTATAAATAAAACAGATTTAAGATAAGAAGAACTGTAAGATTACAAATTTACTTTAACTTATTAGTTATAAGTAGTTAGATTAACATGTGTTATTAATAATGATTAAATAATATGGTAGTTCTCTTCAATTGATCTTTGACCTCTATTGTACTCATCAGTGTTTGTACAAAACTCTCTTTGCATTGAAATATTTACATTAGAAAATGTGCTTAAGCCCCGCCCACTGAAAGCACCTTTCTGGAGATGAAATCTTGTTTACCATAACCACACCCACTGTGTTGTGATTGGTCAAGCATGAAGGTTTGTCACCACAAGTGATCAATCCCAAAAAGTTGCTACATTTCGCTCTCGTAACCTCTCGTTCGCCAAGATTTCAGATGGGGGAGAAGTTTATAAAGCAACAAGTTCAAAATAGGGTCATGAGGGGGTCTTGCATCATAGGGAGGAAGACTTCAAAGTTTGAAACATGAGAGTAAATCAGGAGAAAGATATGACAAGTAGAACAATTTAATTAATACACACGTGTATGTTTATTTTCCTTATACACTATTTAAAATGTTAAATTAGAAAATAAATAAATTCTTGTGCTCAGGCGAGGCTCCATTATTAGTACCACTGTGACTCGCGGTGCAGATTCATATTTGAACAACATTTGACAGGTTATTTAGTGCAGTGTAACAATTATAAGCAGTTTAAAGAATAGTAAATACAGAATTCTCGTTCTCGTTTCTCATTTTAAAAGATTTTACGTACGCTGTTTATTCTGAAAAATGCATTCAATAAAGTGAAGTCATTTGCCTTTATCTTATTTATAATTTAGTACCAACTGAAAATGGATCTTCAAGAATAAATATCTTTTGCTCTATCAGAATGGCTTTGGGGTAATGGGATTTGGTCTTGGGTGTTTGAATTGAGACCAATTCCTCTAGTGGCTTTACAGTGCAACTGCAGTAGACAGCTAGCACATCGGCGTTCATAAATCTCCGTTGTGTAACTGAAAAAATGTTTAAACATTGAAACCCCTAGCCAGAAATGTATCATTAGCTTAAACAGAATATTTTAAAACCTGTCAGAGAAAATTCACATACTCATAAATCGTAATTACATACAAGTATGCAGAAATGTGCAAAATTGCACATGTTATTGTTCATTTGTGAGTCATTTGGAAGGAAAAATGCTGCTTTGAATTCTAAGTGTGACAACTCGTGAGAGGCATACAACATTTTCTACACAACAGAACAACAAGAAAAGTCAATCTAACAACAAAAGAAGTGATCATGTAAACCACATGAATTGATTAACTACACTCTTTATCACGTCTCTCTGAAACATGACTTTTCTCAAATGTCACGAAATGTTATTCCAAAATCGATGGACTTTTTTTTATTTATTTATTAAATCGATTAGTAGTTCCAGCCACAGACTATTGTGTTAAAAATCAAACTGGAACAATTTAATAATGAAATAAAGAACATGTTTTTTTTTTAAAAAAAAAGGATGAAATTGATCATGTGAAAGCTTTAAAAGATTACATTTAAAAGATAAGCGATGGAATGAGAGGCAGAGATTTGTCTCTTTGAATCTTCAATCCTTTTAAATGATTTGACAATTGGTAGAGATGCGACATCTTTGAGTATGAAAATGGATGTTGTTGAGGCTGCAATCCATTTTGTGTTTGTTTGTGCGTTTCCGTTTTCTGCTCATTCGTCCAGCAGAGAGGTGTGTACCTCGAGGTCATTAACCTACCCCGATAAGCGCTGTTGCTTTCGCACCGATGGGCAACTGCTGATCCTGTGATTTGTTTTTTTTTTTAAAGCCTTTTGGCTGCTGGAGTGTGCTGGAGTTCCCACGTGTTTCATCGGGCATTTGTGTCTATCTGTACACACACAACCATTCGATACATTTGCTGTTCTTCTAAAAACACTCTCCTTTTTGACTTTGTACAAATATACCCATTTTTCCTCCCAGATAGACTCTAGTGACTTTTGCTCGTGCAGGTTTTTCCTTGATTTTCTGACTCCTGTGTTGTTCTCGGTGTTATCTTGACCTTTTAAGTATATATTTTATTGAGTATTGTTTTGATTGTTTAAGCGCTTTTTAACCCTGGTCTGGAAAAGCGCTCCACAAATATTACTTACAAATAGATGTGACTATAAATTAGTGTTTTATCAGATTTACTTACCCATATATTTACTGGTTGGCGACGCTTTAAGTGAATGAAGGGCGACACATGAAAAGGTTTGTTTTGGTGTGTATAGGATTTCACTTAACCCCATTACAAAGTGAGAAGCGATGCCCCAGCATGGAGTTACACGAGTCGCAGTCGTGCAGATCTGACACCACTGACGATGGAATTATCAGCTCTTATCCACCATGCTAACCTTTGTAAAAAAAACACTTTTGAGTTGTTAATAATCTCTACAGGTTGTGGGATATTTTCAGGTACGTTAACATGCGCACGTCTGGTTTGAGAAGGCATTTACACGTGAATGTAATATGGGTCACAGCGAGTGTGAGGTCAAGTGACAATATCGCCTGGGGGGCACTGTACTCAAAAAAAGACCAAACTGCAGGTCCTGCATTTAGGACGGGAATGTGAGATACGTTTACCAACACTCGTTTGTCACCACATCAAGATGTCATGTTGAGAAATTATCAGTAAAGATGACTGTGTTTGGCAACATTCTCAGGGGTTTTAGCCGGGAAAAAAGAAGGAAAACGTGTTTTATGTCAGAGGTCAGCAAATATTAAATCGCTCTTCTCGGCTGCTTGGACGACCCTCGACACTTTTATCCGCGGTGACAGCCGTCCATCACACGTCCCCACACAAGATACACTGTAGCCCTCGAAACATCAAACGTCGTGTTATGCCCTTGAAAGATTGAAGAGTGACCTCCTCACGTCAGACACCATTCCAACACCTAAAGAAAGAAAGGAGGTCCACTCTGCCAGTCACAGCTGGCGTTGCAGGACTTGTGAACTTGCACCGCGGTGTGTTAATGTTCCGGTGTCAACCCTACACACGACAACACTGACGGCCGTCGTCCACACATCATAGTCCTGCTGAAGCAAATGTATTGACAGATGTACAAATGAAAGGTGTCGATTTAACGTCTGATTATATTCACAGACGACACTAAGATGAATACAGTAAAAATTTCTTGTAGACGGTTTGTTTCACACATTTTTACTAGTTTACAGGTTTTCTTTTTGTAAACTTGAATGAAACTAGTGTATTTATGTTTAAAGGGTCACAGGCTTATGTTACTTCAGGGAAAATCTGATCTTTTTTTCCATCCGTAATAATCAATTAAAAAGGACAGATGGTTTAGAGCTACTACTACTAGAGAACTAAATGTTTTAAAAGATATAGTTGTATAATTAATGCTTGTATGCATGTATAATTTGGCAGGAATCTGGCGATACGAAATACTTGGTGATACAATATGTATCAAAATGTTTTGCCTGAGTACTTTACTTTGACATTGCCAAAATGTACAGACCACAATTGGCTGCTGGAGTCGACTGTATCCTCTTGTCCTCAGTCATTGCCAGGATGTAGGAGAATTTCACTGTTTCTTGTTTCTAGCTGCGCAGGATGTAACGAAAACGGATGGAATATGCACAAATGCAGTATATATTTGCGTGTAATTATAAAATGTGAAAAATCAAATAGTTTTATTTTTCATGTACTTATAAACCATTATCCAGTAAAAAGAAACAACAACAAAACAAGGGTACAGTGCTGTTGAATATTGATACAGGATTGTAATAAAACACAATATTTAAATGTATGGATATATTTACTTTACCCCACAAGTCAAAACAACAATGTTTACAGTGTTTACACTGTTTCTTTAGGGTCGGTTGTCTATCAATGTGTAATTGAATTTACAATGAAGCTGTGACTGTGAGGGACTTTCAAGCTACAAGACAGACTCGTTAAATGAAGCAACAAGACAGACTAGTTAAAATGTAAGAAATAGGAAAATAAAATAAAGTATGTTATTAAGTATTGTATGAAGTGTTATTATTTGTATTGTATTGTATTTCTATTGTATTTTTAAATATATTTTCTACATATATTTCTAAATATAATATACATATATAAATGAAAAGAATCATAGAACAAAAGGCCAAATTAGATTTTCTTTTTAATAAAAAGCCTGTTTCATTGTATCATGCTTTGAGTGACAAAAAGTAAAAATATTTAACGTGAACATTTGAGGATAAAAATTAAAGGCATCATATGGACTGCATAAAACAGGCAAAAGGGCTGCTGGTGGTTCCTGGTCAACATCTGCTGTGGTCTAATTAAAGCCTGCCGTCTTACACATCTTATTCATGTGAAGCTCCGAAATGATGTCAACATCGACTGACATGCACGATCTCACCAAGTCAACGGCAAACATAGCCGTGATAGATTCTTCACTACTGTGTGATGGTGTCATGTATTTGAGCTCTCTCCGGTGACCCCCTCTCTCTCTCTTTACGTGGCAAAAAACGCTGACAAAGTTTTCTCAACTTGACAGGTTCTCCTGGTGAGCAGCAGCCGGCATCCCGACCAATGGATCGTACCTGGAGGAGGAATGGAGCCGGAGGAGGAGCCTTGCGGAGCTGCTGTCCGGGAAGTCTATGAAGAGGTGAGAGGTCAATGAAGTCGGACAACTAAAACAAAAAACATTTTGGTTTTTAAAACTTTAGTACTGTAGTTTAGTTGTGCAATATTTTAACGGCTGCATTTTTGCATGTCTATATATACACAGTATATTTATATACAGTATATATCTAGTTTTATATATATCTATATTCACTCTTAGTATAATAAATCATTCATACAAGCCAATGATCTGAATGCACATTTATCAGCACAGAGGAATTAGAAATGTATTTGCCATGACGCAGGAATAGGCACTTAATTGTTCTGTGCTGCAGTTAAGAGGTTGCTGGTCGTCGGCCAGGGCGAGGTGCTCCTGCCGTGGATAGTAGCGTGCTGACAGGATTTGACGTATGGCAGTGACATTTAGGACCAGTGTCCAGTTACCGACAGGTCGTGACTCCAAAGATCGGACATGCATCTGAATATAGACGAGCTGAAAAACCTCCTGCCGTGGGGTCAAAACAATAATCTACCAATCTTTTATTGTTAAATGTTTTTAAATGTTCACTTGACCACTGCAACAAGAGCACAGGGATTGGCAGAGAGAGTTTAAAAGTGTGATTACGTTATGTGGTATAAAACATTTCAATGAATACAACAGTAATTTATCAAGTTCTATTACAGTGAACAATAAATATTTGTTTTAAAGTAATGTACGGGTGATTAATCTAATTGTTTTTGAAAGCAAAATATCCTTCAAACATTAGCCTTAAAAGTTGCTGGAGTAGACTGTATCCTCTCATCCTCAGTCAGTCTTGTTCCTTTACACAGACGGGTGAATCCTGCCACATCAGACGTAATGCTGCCATGTAGCAGTGGGAAGTTGAGTTGAAACACATAAATTAACAAACGCGAATATTTGCATGTAATTGTGAATAGCAACATCAAATTATTTAATTGTAAACATACTTTATTTAAGTGTAAACCATGAAATAACTATGATTTTCTTTTTAACGAATAAAAGCATTACAAAATAAAATGTTACAGCACTGTTGAATATTGATCTCTATCCCAAGAAAAATATTGTTATTTTTAGGTATATTGATATTTACCCCTGTGCCAATGCGCCATGTCTGTGATTTGTAATGTAATAATTCACCCGCAAATGACCTGCATTTCTCCTAACACAGGCGTCCAATGATAATACTAGTCCAGTGCGAATCTGCATCCCATTATTTATTATTGTAATTGCGCTCTTTTTCACCTTGCCTTTCTCCTTCAGTAATTCCGCAACTTTTTAGATCTGTATCTCTATGTATTCAGTCAGAAAAACAGACTATTCCACAAGAGGTTGTGTATCCTGTGCATTAAAATAACACAGAGGTGGGGGGTCATTTACAAATCACCAAAGGTAAAACTAATCCTGTGCGAATAGGGCCAGAGATCAACAATAGACACCTGCAGTCACTCCTCCCAACGCAAGGCATCTACTCTTTCACTTTCATTAGTTGTTTATTTAACCTTTTTTGACACATTAAATCATCTGCTGATTAATCCTGTCAATATTCAGATAAATCATGGTAGAAAGCGTCAAGAATGTCACATGGAATTAAGGCACACAGTGGCCTGATCCCTCACTGATCCCATGAGCTCTGAAACAAGAGACCACATTTAAAGTACGCCAAACAGCAGGGGGTCAAAATTGCAGATTGTTTCTTTTAGATTTATTAACATGAAGATGTTGAGGTGGGGGGGCTGACCAAGGAAAAGCCATGTACTAGCTGCGTGGACAAGCCATCAGTACCTGCTTCTCTAGCAGAATGATGAGCAACAAGCTGCCAAGTCTTACAGCGACATTCTGACACAGCGGAGCAATTTCATTTGCAGGATCCACTTACAAAACATTTTTTGCACGCAAGCCCCGGAGCTGCTGAGTATATATGAGCAACCCTCACCCAGTCATTTTACCCAACATCGGGGGAAACTGTTTTTCCTCTTCAATACAAGTGTGTAAATGAATATAAAAAATAAGATGATATTCCTAGCCTTGGCACATATGTGTCTTAAGATAAAAGAAAAACAAAATAAAAATCATGTTCGTTCTCTCAAATGCTCAGGGAAAATAAACCTAAACAGGTCAGTCAGTACAGAAAATGCAATTATTTGGCCATTTCACAAACTTTATAGATAAACTTTATAGATATAGTTCACCCAGAATTAAAAAAAACATACTTATATGAGTTTTTTCTTTCGATTTTTCAAATGTATCCGTTTTTCTCTTTATAGGCAAAAATGTATGTCCATGCTAATCTAGCAACCGGCGCTCACTTGTCTTCGTCCCAAAAGATGCACTTAAAAACATCTAAATACCTCAGTGGTTCTTGTCTGTAGCGTCCATCTTGACATGAGGAATTGTCCTGTAAAAATGAAAGAAGTCTATATTTTAAGTTTGTTTGTAGCGTAAGCTTCGGGTCTTCCAGCTCCAGCTACAAGTGTATCCTCACGCGCAAGGTTTACGCTTATAACCTGAGAGCTTCCTCTACAAATGATCGTAAAATATGGTATTGTTTAATTTTTTCTAACGCCGAGGCATCGGTACAAGATGGAGGTTAAAGACGAGCAGTAATGAGGTATTTTGATTTTTTGTTTTTAACTCTAAATACGAACACATTCATCTGAAGATAATACCAACCCTAAATCGACATTAGGGTGAGAAAATGAATTTTAATTTGTGGTGAACTATCAGTGTTGGAGTCATTTTTGATTATGTATAGGTTTCGTTTATCTGTCTTTAAAAAAAAAAAAACAACAAGGTTGTGAAAAGGTTTTAATGAAACTTTGAGACTGTAAGTAAGTAAGTAAGTAAGTAATATTTATTTATATAGCGCTTTTCGAGACCAGGGTCACAAAGCGCTTAGACAATCAAAACAATACTCTAAAAAGTACATACTTTAAAGATCAAGATAATACTGAGAACAACACAGGTGTTTGAGAAATTCAAGGAAAATAAATCGAAAAATAACTGATTTTTAATTCTCTTTAACTCTAGCAACATGCCGCTTTCAAGACAATTAGCAAAAAACAGATCAATCTGTTGCGAAATAATCCAAGTTCACATTGTTTAAGGTCTCTAAAGAAGTTTTTTAGTATTTCAAGATGGTCCAGTATTTTCAAAATTAAAAGTATGAGAAGATTACTTAGAGTTCAAAGTGTATTTTCCACCCAATAATTGTTGTCAATGCCAGCCTGGAATAATGGTAACGTTGTGAAATAGATCATCTTTATTCACACTTTACAAACAGACACGTTGCTATGAGACACTATCAAAGAGCTTTTAGTCCTGCATGAGAGGGTTGTAAATGCTCAGTGTGTGTATCAAACACAATCCAACGTATGATTGATGCCTTTCTTCCTGCACCCGCAGGCGGGTGTGAAGGGGAAGCTGGGGAGACTTCTTGGCATCTTTGAGGTAAGCCACCGCAAGTGTCACATGAACTTGTACCTTTTCACAGATGGCAAATTATGCATTATATAATTGTCCGGTATCAGCGCCACTGATGACCGCTCATGTTTCGGATGTCTTAACGGGACCGTTTCCAAGTCACTTCATGTACCAGAGAGTGAACAGAGTACCTGACATAATGTCAGTGTTTGAAGGTATTTTCTGTTAACCAAGTCGTGGCCGTGGACAGAGGCGAACAAAATCACGTGTGTATTCCATTCCCAATATGACCGGTTTATTAGCAGTACAGTTTCAGTTCGTAACGAATCCAAGTCTAAAGGCTTGAAAAACAGCGTTAGATGATCTCATGTCTTTTTCTTCTCGTGTTCGCAGCACAATCAGGACAGGAAACACAGGACGTATGTCTACATCCTTATAGTGACCGAGACACTGGAGGACTGGGAGGACTCGGTCAACATTGGTATGTGTTTTATTGCCTCTACCTCGGCAGGGCTGAAAAAAACATCCTTCACACAGACACTGATTAACCAGCCGTGGGTGTTGAAAAGCAGAAATAAAATCGAATAACAAACCAAAAATGCAAGTTTTAATCCCCTAATCTGATGTAGATGTTACACACCGTCATTGTAATGTCGTCGTTCAATCATATTCCACGACAAACTGTAAAAAAGGATAATGAAGAACAGTTCTTGCTGTTCTATTCTACCCCTTATTGATTTTATTAATATATTTTATTAATTGATATGTTTAATTATTAATTTTATTTTTTAGAACAGTTGTAAGAAAGTTTAGCACTTTATTTATTGTTTGGCTTTCAAATCATGTTTACATTTTACCAAAATCAGAAGCTTTGATAGTTATTTTATAGTTTTTATTTCAATAGTGTCTATAAAATACAATAACGCAGCATCTAAAGGAACTAAATCTGGCGAGATCTCTGCTATGACTGAGGACGAGAGGATACAGTTGACTCCAGCAGCTTTTAAAGCTTATGTATGTGCATATTTTGGTTTCAAAACAAATGAAAGCAGTTACGACTTCATCAAGAGACATGTTGTCTCTACATTCTGCAACACGTCAAGTACTCGGACAATACTACAAATATATTCTTGTTCCTACAGTATCGTAATATATAGCAATGCCTCATATCGTTGCCCATGTGTTGGTATATGTATCATATTTTCTATTTAAAAAATCAGTTGTTCATTTTAATGATCTTGATATCATTGCTGGGGGAGGAATTCAGAGTGGCTGGATAAAAGCCAGTAGGTTATGATTTGTTAAACTTTATATAATATAGTTTTTTAAGCTCATTAAAGCTCATAAATTAGCATATTTTAAGTTTCACTCTGAATAAAGGCTGTCTTGCAGTTTTACATCTCTGGCTTTTTGGTTTGTTGGTCCAGTTTCTGAAAAAGGTTTCACATAAAACAATGCCTTGCTAGGGCGTCAGGGTCATGCCGACTGTGCAACTATGATCTTGGGAATTGTACCGACCCCTGACATGTGTTGGGTTGATTACAGTGTATTTTCCTCCGGTCTTGAAAGTGGGTTATCTGGAGAATTGAGTAATGCATCGCTGACTGACCCAGATCTATAGTTCAAAGCTGACACCTGGGTGATCCCAGCGCTGCTCAAGCTTACTATGCAAGTTACATAAAAGTTATTTGTCTCAGACTGAGCAAGATTCCTATTTTTATCATGTCTGGAAAGTGAGCTTCATTTATATCCTTCAGACACAGTTCAGGCTGTTCAATGGGAGGCAGCGTGTTTGCTTTCTTTTTCCAGATATCATCACCCGCCGTAACCTTACGTGTCCTCTGTTGCCCCGAACCAGACCTCAGACTTACTGCTGCGTAAAGGCGTAGAGGTTCTGTTCCCTAGAGGTGTCGCCGTAACGCGACTCGCACCTGGCTCCTATTTTCACACTTTATCCTAGAAATACTTTCTCCAACCTTGTGAAGAGTCTCGACGACGCAGCTGACGGTTTACTTGAAGGATCGTTAGACTGGGAGACGCATTGTCGCTGAGATTAGCTGCCTTCATAAACGCCCACTGAAATAGGTCAGGAATGCCTATTTCCACTCTAACTTTGGTCCTGGTCCATGAGCTGCACTGTTCAATCCTGTTGCATAATGTTATAGTGGAAAGATGGGAGTTGTTTGCCATTGAGCAACCTTGTTGAGATAATCCGAGGACGCAGAACCAGCTTGTAAAGAATGACGCTGTAATAAACCCAATAACTAGTAAGAAACCTTTACAGATGTTTGATACATGTAGGCCAGTTTCAGAGTTGAACAATATATTCTTATCTAACCATTTCTTTAACCCTCAATTACTTTATATTCCATTTTTAAAGCTGCAGAATGAAGGTTTTTTTTTGTCCTGAACATTTTTTGACGAATCTCACTTATGCATATTGGCACATTTTTCTGTAGTTTAGTGACACCGGGTGTCGACTATTTGAATTGCAGGGAAGTTAAGGTGTTTCTTTTCAGGCCTCACATCGCATTGCTCGTTGGAAATGTATCACATTTGTAAAACTCAAATGAATAAACAAACACAAGGCAACGGAGGCTGAGAATGTCCTTAAAACGGCATAATAAGTATTGTTTTCTTTTCCTGATATACGAGGGTTTAAGTCTCACAATAAATAATTCATTATTATTGTGATATATTTCTTTGTTGTTTCTGTCAGCGATGGCAAACAGATTGTTCGGCATCATATAAGCAACACTAACCCAGTTACTTCACTGGGGATGGTATAAGATAGATAGATAGATAGATAGATAGATAGATAGATAGATAGATAGATAGATAGATAGATAGGTAGGTAGAACTTTATATAATAGGACTGGGCAACCTTCATGGTCATCGGATATTGGATACTTCGGCAGTTTTTCTACGTCTTAATCTAGACTAAAAGATGTTTAATTTACCCATTATTACGAGAAAAAAACTGAGAAAACAGAAATAATTCATCTGTTTTCCAGTCACACGTCAGAGATAACTTATTTCTCCAGTATTATCCTGAGAGTCCCAAACTTCTTTTCAGTCAAATCCAGTACCGCTGCTGATGGTTAGATAGTGACCCAATGAAAACTCCATCCAACTAAGATAAAATAATAATATTTTGTTTGCATGTAGAGACTTCCAAGTGCCCATGTTGGTCTCTTTTATTTCACTACATCTATAGTAGTCAAGGGTTTCCTAAAGGGTGTTAAACCTTAGACGGAAAGTGAGTAGAGGAATGAATGAAGGAGGTTTCCAGGACACTAAACACGAGTCAAAGATTTCTGAAGTTAGTTTTGTATTAACTTGGAGTCAATGGAGCTTCTGAAGAGCATCGCGATAAGCAGACATACCTGCTTTGATGATGCAATGAACCTTCGAGGCCAGTGCAGGTTTGTCGGTGGACTTATGAGGGAGACGATATAGACGAGTTAGAGTCGTAAATAATGTCAACAGTGACGTTTGAAGTTTTAAAGACGGAAGTTTATGATTTAAGTGTTGCTGGGAACGATGGTGGGAGTGAAACAATGAACGGAAGTATATCAGTGCCGTCAATTGATGGTTGAATTTTACATTTCAAATGTAGAAACTTAAAAAATATATATATTTTCATTCAGCATTTAATTGTTTTACTAAATTATTGAATTATAATGTTTCTTTATTGAAAGGCTGAATTTGTTTTTATTGAATTCAATAGTTTGTTTATTGAAAAGATTAATTTGATTTTTAATTCGGAATTTAACAGATGGAGTATTAAAAAACAAAATGTTTATAAATGGAATTTGATATTCTATTTTCATTAATATAAGGATACATTTTGCTACCACACTATTACATTTAAATTACATTTGGAAAATGTTTTCTTGAGTTATTGGAACTAGAATATCAAACTCTATGCTTTAAATAAAAACATTTATTCTAATTATTAAATGTAATTGTTAAAAAAAACAGGAATTCGATCATTTCAATATACAAATTATTATATTAAATAACTCGATAAAAACATGAAACCTTTCAATATAGAAACAATTGAATTCAATTATTAACTAATAATAACAATGCAATGCTTAAAAAAACATTTAAATTATTTATTTATTTATTTGTAACACTTGAAATTCAAATGATACATTTAATCATTAAAAAACTCATGAATTGTCAAGTTAAACCCTCACACTTCTCAAATCTATACCTTTTGTAGAATGAGTAGATCTTTTTAAAAGTAAAGTGAAGTTGATAATTCATGTTATTTTTGTCTTTCAAATGAAAACTCGTGTTGATTCAGAATGTTCTCTCTGGCTGCAGGGAGGAAGCGTAAGTGGTTCAAGGTTGACGAAGCCATCCGAGTGCTGCAGAGCCACAAGCCGGTCCACGCCGAGTACCTACGCACCCTCAAGAACACCTGTGTCCCAGTCTGCAGCCCCGTCTGCAGCCCCACCAACGGCAACACTCTTGGCTCTACAGTGATGGACAACAACACACCTCACTACGTGGTCCGCTCCAAACTGGCCTCCGATCTAGTCAACCGATAGGAGCTTCCGCAGCTTCCGGCTGATCTGCGATGAGGCCAATATCGGAAAGGACTTCTGCTTTAATTTTTCTGACTAACTACGTTTTTTTTTTAATTGTGTACAGTATCAATAATATGATTTAAAATCTCACATCGAGTGGGAAAGAAAAGTGCCAAAAATGTTTTGAAATTCTAACTACAGGTTTTTTCTTTTTGTACATGTATTTTCTGATAACTATCACCAGCCAAATGAGCAAATCTGTCCATTTAAAAGGACTTTAATCATCAGGTGCAGCAAACTAATCATGAAGGCCTTAAGAAGTCTTACAGCCTTTGAACTTATCTTTGATTCACATAGTTTGTTAGATTAGACAAAAAAAAAATAGAGGGAATGCTTTGCTTTTAGTTGAAGTCTCATCCATGCTGTGCCAGTAATGCCTGTAGTTGTAGGTTGGAGATAATTTGTTTGTATATTTGGATCATTGTTTGTTTACAATGCCATTTTTAAGTTGTGATGATTTTGCCAACCATCATCTTTTATGTACCACAAGACGATTAATTACTAGTGGATAAGAAAAATCCAACTCTGATTTTTATTGAAGTAATTGGGGATTTTTAACTGAAGCTGTGAATTGGTGATGGCTGTGACCTTGTTTAATGCTGGGTGGGACACACCCCCCTGAAGGTGCACGCCATCAAAAGATGAGTAAAAAAAAAACTGAAATAAGAAGAAATATAGGTTGAATATTTCCTTGGACAAATGTTTTCTAATGATGAATGTTTATGCAAGTTTTGACTAGTTTTCTCCAAGTGCCTTTTCCTAAAAAACACTACACCAGTATCAACTGGATCGGTCAGAAATACACACTGCTGTAATGTAACTTATATTATTCATCGTTCGCTTGCAATGAATTGCCTTAAGAAACTTGGATTCATGGTTGTGAATGAATGAAGAGTTCTGGACAGTCAGTGCCTGGGTTTATTTATTATTGTCAAAACACACGGTCCTTAAATGTCACGTGCATTTTTTTGTCAGATGCCTCGGAAAAGCCACACTGTTTTGTCAACATCACAATAACAGTTTATAGCTTCTGCTCTTTTTGTCTTTGAATGTTGTGACTATAGTCAATTGTTGTTTTCATTAAGACGAATGACTGGAACCTTGTGTTGTATATAAAACAGAACATTAAAAGAATAAATGATGTATGAAGATAAAAGTCTGTTCATTATGCGTGACGTCACTAGTCCTTCCTCCTTAGGCCACGCCCACCCGCCGCTCCTGCTGTCTCCCGGTCAGGTGTTCCGTCTAAACAGCGGCGTAAACTTTGCCTTTTGGTCGAACCTCACACTTTGGTGTCTGGTCCTGGTGAACCGAGGCTATGCTCAGGCGGATCTTACAGATGGTAAGTCCTTGACCCGACGACGGCATTCATTCGCCGCTGTTATCTTTTAAAAGCGTCTTGTTACACAGGCCTGTGCTTTCTGTTTTCATGGCGGTGTCGCCTGATTTCATGACATGTACCGCCCCCGGTGGGCGGAGAATCGCTCCAGTACGGCTTCGTGTACGGAAACCCCCCTCGCGCGGTTAGGTCCTTGTAAACATATCGAGCGCTCCTTGCGTGGGTTTGACACAGTTAGCTTTCCAGATGCTAACGTCAATTCATATGACATAACGTAAAGACACGTTAAATAATACATTTACTTTAACGCCAGTGTATTTTATTTACTCCCTTCTACAAAAGTACTTCACTTGTGAACACATTCACGCCATTTCTACGGTATTCCAAGCCTGTGTTAGCAGTGTGTTGATTCATCGTCCTCCCTCACATGCTAACATGTCTGACGCGCATCATGGTGTTTGAGTCACAGTTGACCAGGAACACAGAAGAACTTCTTGTCCATGGATCTCACAGTTCAATGACCGACTGTAGAGTCTCTATGTCATCGCTGTTTGATGGAACTAGGGGACCGTAGCGGGATAGCACAGACGTTGACTACATTTCCCATCAGCATAATGGAGCATCTTTAAAGAAAAACCCACTAAAAAATTTAAAGTTTAAGTGAAGAGAAAACACATTTATAAAACCAAGTACAAACTCCTGTTGTTGTAAACTAAAAACAAAATAAAGCTCTTTTATCCATCTGTGTTTTAATTGTTTGATTCAATATTGATTTTCTGGAACTCCTGTGTATTATCTTGACCTTTAAAGTATATTTTTTTATTGAGTATTGTTTTGATTGTTTAAGCACTTTGTGACCCTGGTCTGTAAAAGCGCTATATAAATACAAATGACTTACTTATACTAGATCAATGCAAATTGTCTTGTTTGAAATAAACATTCCTTACTTATGGCATGTCTACCATCTATTATCTCTGATAGATTCTGGTTCAAGTGTCCAAAGTCCACAACCACGTCATCCATTCATGCAGCCGAACCGTGTCGACGGACTCTTGGTGTTTATGTTTGACACGCTTAGATTGCAGCTGTTTTGAGGTCACTCTTGAGGGTGTCCCACGACAGTCTTCAGTCTTAGAATTCAGGCAAATATGGAGTGATTTCCTGCACTTTTTTAATGAAACGACAATTCTAAAGTCATAATAAATAAGACGTTGATGTTAAGAAAGGTGTGGTTTGTTTGTATTATTGTGAACTGACAACTGCTTTAGTTATCATTGGGTATTTATGAATAAGATAGATGTGTACTAGAGGGACAAGTCTGTAGTAACATCACCTATACGTAGCAATTTCTTTCTTTTTGAATGATTAAAAATTCAAGTTGAATTTCCAATTCGTAAGCGTTAACAGTGAGTATTCAGATTGTTGTAGTTTCTTCATTCCTTATGTGAAGTTAATTGATGCTTTGTCAAGGTGTATTTAAGGGATCAAACTGTACACATTTCAACTGTATTTATACAAAAAATAACCCCTGGTTTTCCCTTCCAGACTCCTGGGAAAGGGGGCTCCCAGAATGCAGAGTCGGAGCAGCCCAGCACAGACCTGAATCACGACCAAACCTCTGAGGTGATAAACAATCGTTGGCTATATTTAGTTCCACCTCACTTGAGTCAACGCTAAACAAATATCATTTATCTTCTCAGGGCTTCATCTGCCCTCAGTGTATGAAGTCACACAACTCTGCAGAGGAGCTGTTCAAACATTATGAGCTTTTCCACGACACCGAGGATCTCCCCGTTCACAAGACCCCCACGAGGTGAGGCGATGAGATGCAGCTGTGAAATCAATTGCATTTAAATCAAAAGTTTACAGATTATACTATATGATACTATATACTACCTTGTACCATTATTATTATTTCCTCATAATTTCATTCATTGTTCAGCCGTTGAGTTGCTTTTCTAACGAACAAATAAGACAATCCCCTTGGAGGAGGCAATAATGGCTGCCGCCAGTGCTTGGAGAATTGTCTTTTAAAGTGTCATCTTTAATGCTCCTTATTTACATTCCATTTACTTTATAAATTAAATATTACTCTGGTATATTATGAGTAAATGGCTCCTCCAAGCATGCATTAGATGGATCTGCTTTCATCGTTTATAATCTCTCATCTTGTGCTGCTTGATGAAGACACTGTGTGGTAAAGTGAATAAATGAGGAAATGGAAGAGAGTTGTTCCATTCATTTCTTAGTCATGATTATTTGCAGAGTGAATTGAATTGCTGAACAAGTGGAAAACACAGAGCATGAGTCGGATCTAGTTGTTCCGTAGAACACTTCAGAGATTTGTTGACGTCAAGTCTTGTTTGATGATCAGGTTTTTAGCTGCGTGGGTGAAAAAGAGATGTTTGTTGCTGATGCTAAAGCTGTTTTCTCAACCACCCCCTGCTTCATTATCTCTTGGATGCAAGGGTTTGAAAAAGCCATTCAAATTCATGTTGCCGTTTAGTCACTTAGGGATTTGGGATTTATTATTTTTTGGATTCATTTGAATAAACAACTACAGATTATTTTAGTTTGGTGGAAATCTTCTTTTTTATTTAAGAACCTTGATCTCCTGCAACCTTTTCAGATCTGTTAGTTTTTAGTCAGTACGCTATCTATGAACTAAATGTGTGCCATTGGACTTTCAACATGATTTTCGTACACTGAATTTTTACAGCATCAAAATTTGACTTTGAATTTGAAAAAAGAAAAGAAGCAAAGAAACAATAATTTGTAAAATCACTGTGTAAAAACTATTCTATGATTTTTTTTTTCTTAGTTTAAAGCAATTAAATGTTTCAAAATTCAACATAAAAATTCAAATTTCAAAAATCAATGTAAAAAGTTAGATGTGAAATGTGTCGAGTAATACCTAATATTCAATGTTTCGAACAAATAAAATAAACACTGAATTTTGTTTACACCAAATGTTTGGTTTTTACATTACATTGTTTCACTCAATATATTTTTACATGTATTTTTTTTTACAGATTTAATTTTAGTCTTAATGTCTTTTCATGCATTTCAAAGTAAATAGGCAGCAAAAAATAACAGTGCTAGAAATTTGATGGATTTTCAAATTCAAAGTCCCTTTTTGTTGCTCTATTTTTAAAAGGAAAGAAATTTAAATGGTTTTGTGAACTTAATTGCTGACAAAATGTTGTTCTTGTTCTCCACTGCTTTTAGGGAGGATCTGACAATGTTAAGACAAGAGGTGCAGGACCTTCATGCCTCACTGAAAGTATGCTTTACTTCTTCTGTTGCTTGTTTAAGAAAGGTCTAAATCTTTGACGTCTGCGTCTCGTCAACAGGAAGAACGATGGTTCTCTGGAGAACTGAAGAAGGAGTTAGACAAAGTCCAAGGACACCTGAAGCAAGTAATTCTGTCAAGATGTTCAACTCCTCTAATCAAAGTTATTCACTTAATCACTCAATTTCTAAAAATGTTCATCTTCTTGTTCCCTTTTCTTTTCTCTTCCATGACAGGCAGACGCCCCGACGAGCTCGGAAGATTCTCGTAAGCTCAGCTTTTCAGTGGTTCTCCTGAAATTTTGAGTGAGTTTTACTCAAATGCTGGTTTTGTTCCTCAGAAATGGACACGAAGTTGAACGAACTGGAGGCAGAGAAGTTCAACATCAAGCAGATGAAAGACCTGTTTGAGCAGAAGGCTGCGCAGCTGGCCACTGAGATAGTCGGTCAGTGTGCAATTGAGCAGACATGAGAGTCTGTTTTCATGTGGAGACTTTGTTCTAGTTCACAAAGCCTCCGTTAATTTAGCCTCTCTGTTCATTGTACATTGTGATAATTGTAGGATCTTTTGTAAGTCCTGTCTGTTGGTTCTTGTTTCATGTTTTGAATGTTTTATCAGATATTAAATCCCGCTACGATGAAGAGACGAGTTTAAGAGAAGCTGCTGACCAGAGGATTTCTAAGTTGACTGAACACCTGCAGCAAAGCAAGCAAGACAACGATCAACTACAGACGGAGCTGGTGATTCTCTAAACTGCCTTTGGCAAATTTCTCGAAAAGTGTATTTTAACGTCCCTTTTCAACCTCCTGCAGCTGCAGAGACCAGGTGTGGAGGACGTGGAGGTGCTGCAGAAGGAACTGGTGCAGGTGCAAACGTTGATGGACTCCATGACTCGCGAGAGGGAGCAGGAATCTGACCGCATTAAGAACCACTACGAGCAACTTCAGGTCAACTACACCAACTCAGAGGTGGGCATGTTGCATGCTTTGTCGTCATGGTTACACCGTCATTTTAGCATGCCCATTATGAGCCTCCATATTGTAAAATTTAAATGATTACACAGTGGTTTATAGATCGTGCACAAGAATATGGACAGTTTTAGTCTTCACTTCATTGTTATCTGGCCATCTGTAAAAGACTCAACAGTTCCTTCCTCTCAACGTATTTGTCTCCGTCAGTGTATAATTAATGAATGCACACTGCAGTCTCTCTCCCACAGTCTGGAGGGACGGAGCAGTATTTATAGACCACCATCATGCAGCGTCAGACGTCTGACTTTATACTTGGTGTTATTTTTAGCTGCAGAGTTTATCATTTTAGGTAAGACGACACTGGGATATTGCCAGGAAATCCTGGTGAATTAAGTCGTGTTGTAACAGCACTGGTTGCATAAAGTTCCTAGAACACTAAGGAGGGAGCGAATACATTTCAGATGAATACACACAATACCATCAACAGTTCTATTTTTCAAGAATTGTATTGATCCATGACAAGAAGGGTTCCTCACCACATCTTTACAGACATCAAACCTATCAGCAGGTCTTCTTCTCGAGTGAACTGTCAGCCGAATATTTTCAGGAGTTTCTGTATTTCTTCTCCAATTGTTGACCAGTGTTTGACTGACCTCTGTGTGTCTTCTTCCCCGTCCAACCCTCTGTCTGCCAGATACGTAAACTTGAGGTAAAACACATTTTGAGTTGGACTTCAAGTCAGTTATTATTTTGGAAACTTTTTTAAGTTTTTCTTTTTTGTTCCAACCAAAATTTGTCTTACTTTGCATGAACCCTTTTTTATCTTCTTTCCACTGTTTAATGTCTGTTTTTGTTTATCGGTAAATCACTTGTTATTACTGTAGTCTTATTGTGTTGTTACGTTGTTGTCATCAGCTACTGCTGTGACACATCACTTGACCTTCTGCCTTTGGGGTTTAGATGACCATCACCCAGTTGAAGGCGGAGCTGGAGAAAGGTCCACAGGAGGCGGCGGTCTACACGCAGCAGATCCATCAGCTGCAGAGCGACTTGAATAATATGACTCAGCAAAGCCAGGTAAGGTTTCTTAATCAGGGCCATTAATAAACACATTTTATTTGTTCGTTCCTTTAACATTTTACAACAGAAAAATATAATCTTAGCCAATAATTAAACGGATGCTTTTTTGCTCAGTGGCCTTGAAGGAAAAGGTCAGAATTATTTTTTATTGTTTGTTCAAGATCGGATTACGTGAAATAAATTTACATTATTTTTGTTTGGATGCTAAATTAATCCATAGAATATTTTCAAATATTGTTCAGCTATAACAGTTGAGGTCTGGTGACCTGGGTTTTAATTTTAAAGCAGCTCTGGGTAGTTTTGAGTACCTTAATATTTTTGCAACAAAATAACTTGTGATGAATCAGAATCAGAAACCTTTATTTGTCCCGCGAGGGGAAATTCGGTTTAACAACAGCAAGAGCAATATACCAAAAAATAAAAACACCCAGAAATAAAATAGTAAAAAGAAAAAAAATAAATCTAAATAGAATAGAAAATAAATCTGCACTATGACGGCAAAACTAGTTGAATGACTCGTATACCGTGACTTGAGGTGTTTTGTGTGATTTTTATTTTCACTGTAAAAGTTCTGCTAAATATCGCGCTGGTTGTGGTGGGTGGGGGGGGGGATTACAGTACAAAAACAAAGTTAAAGTTATGTTATTTACAAAGGCGTCATAACTCATATCATATTTCATTATCCTCAATCTGATTCATTACCTCATCGATATCCATCCTTCATTCATCAATGGAAGTCTGGAAAAATTCGTCCAACTGCTGCAAACCGGGACATGGCAACTTTTGCGACATTTAGCGAGTGCTCATGGGAAATAAGTAACAATACTTGACAGTTAATCAGTACAGTTTTAACTGTGTAATGACACTTGACTGGACAGAAGCGTACAAAGAAAACATCATTAGAACTCTTAACCAAATGAATGCTCAAACTGAAATGGTCGATGAGAACCTTGAACTTTTAAACACCTTTTCTATGACACTGCTTCACTGTCTCACTCCCTCTCAGTGAACTCATTGCGCTAGCTTCAAATATAATCATCACCGAGCAACAAAGTAGGAGCTCGACTGCGGCAAATGCAGATTTATTTGTTGAGACCAAACAAGGAGTTGATGTTTAGGAAACGCACACATGTTTATTTAGTTGAGCTGATGTGTGGTTGGAACAGAAGCAAATGAAAGAGTCTAAATTTCCATTTGGAACATTATGCTCTGCTTTGTGCTCGCGTCTCCCTCTTGCATTTGTCCTAATATGGTGTTTACTTACACGCGTGCAATAAAAGCAGCTGGTAAAACAGTCGAGTCATAAACAGAATGGATTTTCTTCGTCTCAACGACCAGAGATAGAACGGACAGACTTGTCACGGCCAACAGGTAGAAGTATGAACGGCAGTGGGGGGTTTATGGAAAGATGTGGGCAGAGCTGATCACCAGCTGCTGTGTTGGACCAGGTTCCTGCTGGAGTTTACTGGAAGACCTGCTGTCCTGTCACACTCCCTCGTTAGCAGGACACTCTTTTATTAACAACATTTCCTCATTTGTCACTCTGTTGCCAAGTTTACAGCGTAAGCTAACACCAGAGCTGTTGCACAGGCATCGTACTGTCCCCCCTGCGTCGTAAAACCTTTCAGCGCGGACCTAAATTGTTCCTGTAGAGCAAGGTGACCGTCACGTTCCTTGAAGAACTGAAACATGGTGTTGAGCCTGAATGTGTTCGATGAAACTTTTTCTCCAAAATGGTTTCATAACAAATGTGAGGAATTAAAACTTTAATAGATGTGTTGTGAATTTGAAATGAACATAATGTATTTTTTATTTTAAATATAAATATATATTTTCTGTGGGACATGGGAAATCTGGAGGGTCCCACATAAAATGAACATGTACCAACATTCTCTTAAAATTCTCATTCATTCATTTCAATTGTAAAAATCATATTAATTTATATATTTACAAAACATTTTAAGACTGACGTGTTTTGACTATTACAATAAGACCGTCTCTTTAAGTGACATCACAAACAATATATGATCTCATTCAATGCATAGCAGGAGCCGAGGTCTCAAGTGGGTAACACAATTTATTATGATTTATTTTTGGTAATTAAGCTATGCTTTACTTTTGTTCTGTAGTAAGGGTAACTAAAGAAATCACGTTTTCTACTTTAATGTAAATAAAGCAAATTTATAACTGAAGCTATACTTGTTAGCTTAGCTAGTCCATCGCTACCGTCATTATCAGGTCTAGTTGAACAACCTGAAGATAAGAATCATTAAAATCTCTGATTGAGTAATAAACCTAAAAGTGATTTATTTAAAATATAGTTTTGAAATAAATTACTTACTTTATCTTTACAGGGTGTTAAAGTGGAATTCATTTTGTCTATGAAAAATAGTTAATAAAAAGGATAATATTTATATGGTTATATGGTCACATGCGTCTTACACTTGCATATTAAGAATGTATTGACAATTACTTTTCTTCCGAAGAAAGGAACTACATGTGCAATGACCCTTTAAATGACTGTGTTGCCGTCTTTGTTGTCACCTGTAGCAAATAAAATGAGCCACTAAATGCTAATTTACTAAAGTATTTAGTAAATGAATAATACTATAATATAAATATAATAAAAACAAAAGAGATTACAATGCAAATGGATTTCATCATCTTCAAATGAGATCTTATCCTAAGCTTGCAAAGGATTTGATTAAAATTAGTTTTTTAGATTTTGATAGTAATTTCTCGATCTCGTCCTTCAGAAATGCTTTCTTCACCACATCTGAGTATAGTTCCTGTCACTTATAAGAATAACCTAATGTGTTTCTCTACAGAGTTTGTCTGAGAAACTGTCACGGAAGGAAAACGAACATCAAGAGCTGAAGGAGAAACTTGGAGCAGAGAAAACGGCTAAAAAGAAGGTCCAGGAGCGTCTGAGGGAGAAGGAGCAGGAGGTCCAGGAGCTCCTGAGCAGAGCCACGGGGGCAGAGACGTCCCTGCAGAAGGTCCAGACGGAGCTGGGAGAGAAGGTCGGGGAGTTGGCCAAGATAAAGAGCGAGGTTACAGAGTTGGAGCTGAAGTACACTGAGCTGAAGGTGGAGAGGAAACAGTTGGAACAACAGAAGGAGGAAAAAGAAAGCAAAGGCGCTCAGCAGCAGACGGAGATCGGCCAGGTCTGTGAATGTTGTGGACATCTTTAGCAGGAAATGCGTCTTTTTTTTTTGTTGTTGAACTTTCTGCTTCTCGCCACAGCTTCATGCCAAACTGCTGGAAGCAGAGAGGCAGCTGGGGGAAGTCCAAGGTCGACTGAAGGAGCAGAGGCAGCTGTCGGGAGAGAAACTGAAGGACCGCGAACAGCAGGCCGCCGACCTGCAGCTCAAACTGTCACGCACGGAGGAGCAGGTGTGAAGTGCAAGCCTTTGTTTCCTTCCATTAAAAAGCTTTGTTTAAATATTGACACGCACAAATCCATCCGTAGATGAAGGAGAGTGCCAGCAAGAACGGCGACCTGCAGCACCAGCTGGAGAAGGCTAAGCAGCAGCATCAGGAAGTCCAAGCACAGCAACAGACCACGACTGGCAAACTGAGAGAGGCTCAGGTACAACCCCAGGTTTCCACTGCTAGACTTGAATAACAAAGTGCAGGGGTTGGTCTTAATAGTCTTAAAAACGTTAACATTTATTTTACCAATTATGCGTGAAAGCGTTAATACACTTTGAAAAAATAGCTTTTGTTAAATGTTTTAATATTCCGAATACGTGCGGATGGACACCTTGGTCAGCATGTGAAGAATAACACGTCAAGGCTCAAGTACCTGAGCAATGTGTGCAACAACATATACATTATATTTATTATCATATTTTGTTTGGTTGTGGAAAGACGTTTTAAAGAGGTATTCAACTTTCTCTCAGTAACACATAATTCACTGCAAATTATGCATCAAGTCATATGTTTATTAAAATAGACTTTTATATAGGTTCAATCTAAAAATGTAATTAAATGTATGGAATTCCCATGAATAATTTTCATTTATTTGTGTAGAATAGATCCACGATATTTTTTTTAATTTTCGTGACTTTCCTCTGAAATTCAAACCTTTTTTCAAATGTGGAATAAATGAGAAAAAGTGATAATTAAACATCTTCTGGTGGTTCTCCTGCTACAGAATGATCTGGAACAAGTGTTGCGCCAGATCGGTGATAAAGACCAAAAGATCCAGAATCTGGAAGCTCTGCTGCAGAAGAGTAAGGACATCGTGAGTCAGCTGGAGGCTGAGCGAGAAGATCTGTGCGCCAAAATACAAGCTGGAGAGGGAGAGACGGCTCTGCTCAACCAGCTGCAGGAGAAGAACCAAGCGTTGCAACAACAGGTGAGTCATGGAGACTTTTATCCATAGATTCGTGTGAAGATTTTTAAGAGTACCTGCCCTGCTTCCTTGGTAAGGTCACACAGCTGACAGACAAGCTGAAGAACCAGTCGGAGAGCAACAAGCAAGCGCAAGACAACCTTCACAAGCAGGTCCAGGAGCAGAAGACTCTCGTGCGGGCGGCTCAGGACCGAGCCTTAAGCCTGGAGACTTCAGTCAATGAATGTACGGCCCAGGTCGCTGAGGGCAAGGAGAAGGTCGCCCAGATGGATGCTCAGGTATTTCTACACACAAACTATGAGGACATTTCTGTGATTTAAGACTTTCCACGTCCTGATCTTCTTCAGTTGAAGGCGAAAACCGAGATGCTGCTGTCAGCAGAGGCTGCTAAGGCAGCTCAGAAGGCCAACCTGGAGAACAACCTGGAGACGGCCCAGCATGCCCTGCAGGACAAGCAGCAGGTCAGAACTAATGCAGATGTCAAATTCTTAAAAACAAAGCTTTTTTTTGGCTCTAAATTATTTTTTAATCTGTCAAATCTAAAATTATAATGTAATATTACTTAAACAAGTATTTAATTGTATCTATAATTATAATGAAGTCAATAAAACAGCGGTGATTTATTTATTTTCTTGAAGTACCCAATATAATTTTCGCATTGTTTTGCTGACACGATTGTCTTGTATTCGTCTCATACAAGTCATTTGTCAACACCATGTTGTCTCATGCAGGAGCTCAGTAAAGTCCAGAAGAAGTTGGAGGAGAAAATCCAGAGGCTGAAGGAGCAACAGGAGCAGAGTGCACAGCTGGAGGCCTCGCTGAAGGAGTGCAAAGACAAACTGCTGGCCTCAGACCAGCGAGTCGAGCAGCTGCAGGGACACAATAAGGTTTGTATTGAGTTATCAATAAAAACACATTTTTTTCATCCAACAGACCCAGAGATAACAAGGATTAAGAAATATAAAAAATATATACATGTTGGTATCATACATGTTGTGTGTTTAATTTATAATTGCATGGGTATTACTTGACCTGGACAAGCAAAGATAATAATAAATAAATAGGTCTATATATATATACGTATGTATATATGTAATGAAAACTTAAAGCTGATTTTGATGATGAAATTTGGTATAGATTTTTTAAAATACATATATTATTCATTATATAATATAATATATAAATAGAATGAATATTGTTTCCCTTTCATATTAAACTCTTTTACTTCTTCCTTCTGTTGTTGGGCTTGACGGCCCCTCACAACAGTACGGATCCACCCCCGCTGAAGGTCAAGAATATAATTGATGATTCTATTTGCCAGAAACTGGAAGCTCAAGCCGTGGAGCTGCAGGTCACGAAGGAGCAGACACAGCAGGAAGTGCAGAAGCTGCAGAGAGATTCGTCAGAGATGAAGAAGAAAGTCAAAGAGCTTCAGCGTCTGATAGAAACTGAGAAATCTGGGTGAGGATGTGTTTTTTGAAAAACCTCTTCCATGCTGCAAAATAAAGGCCCAGATCACAAGCCTGATGCTGGAGTTAATATTTGAGCACGAATGAGTCGTATAAAGATTATTGTTACACTATTGTGTATTTTACTGGCTTAGTGACTCATAGGATGTAGTTAAATAAAAAGACAAAATTCTCAACGCAAAATGTTAATGGGATTAAATTCTTTGTCCTTCTTTTCTGGGGTATAATTAAAAACAGTAAAACCTTTACATTTTTTCAAAACAAGACACTTTTCTGACAGTAATAATAAATAGAACAGAAATTATAAAAGAGATTGTACTTTTTTGTGAAGCCCGGTTAAAAAAAAATGGCTTGGCATCTACTGTTTAATTCCACCTGCATTTCATCTGATCAGGTTACAAGTATCACCAGCTGTAAATATTCCAACCATTAACTATACTTTAGATTGAAAACATTGTATCTGGCGCCCCACAGTGTCAGAGGAATGTAACTGCAATACGGCTTACTCGTTTGCTCCCCTTACGGATTGCTCCCCATTATACATTTGTCACAACCCTCATGCTTTTTTTTGTGTCAGTTTGTCGTTTTCATCTTACTTGTCGCTTCTAAAAGTCACTGAAACACTCAGACTCTGGAAAAGTTAACTAGTGAGTAGTATTGTTAGCTGGAGAGTTCTATTGCACGCGAGTAACAGTTAACCACAGAAAAATCTGTTACATATTGTTGATTCTAATGTCATTTTAAACGTCAAGTATCATGCATTTATTCTTCAATTTAATAATCTTGCAACTTGTTTTTCTTTTTAAAGAAACGTGACGCTGCAGGAGGAGCTTAAGAGTAAATCGGCTACTTTGACTGACGCCCAGAAACAACTGGAAAACACTGAAAAGGAGAAATCCTCTCTGAAGGTGAATTTGGACAAGGCCAGCCAGGAGTCCAAAGCCCGGTGTGCAGAGCTGGAGAAGAAAGTTCAGAGCGTCGCTGCAGAGTTATCGAAGGTCCAGAAGGAGAATGAGAGTCAAAAGAAGGAGCTGGCCGTCACTCAGGAGAGTTTAGCTAAAACAAAAGATGCCCTTAAAGTCGGTCAGACTTGTCTAGAGTCGGAGAGGAAGAGTCATCAGTTGGCCTTGGTGGAGAAGGTGAGTTCAGATGCTCATGTGAGACACATTCAGGGCTGATGAATGAACTTTACTCACCGATTATCAGGAAAAGTCCAGCGAGAAGGTCAGACAGGAGCTTCAGAAGATTAATGAGTCCGTCACCAAGGCGATGAAAGAGTCCAAAGATCAGCTGGAACTGATGAGAAAAGTAAGCTTCCAAAATATCCTCGTGGTCGTTTGGGAATCTCACGCGTTTGTTCCGTGAATGTCAGGAGGAGAAGAAGCTGAAGGAGCAGCTGACGTCGCTTGAGCAGCAGCACACCAGGACTGTGGCGGCACTGAAGGAGAAGGAGGGAAGTCTGCAGAAGCTGCAGGTGCAGTTCCAGACCAGCCAGGGGTCAATGGAGGAGGAGAGGACCAAGCTGAGGGGTCAAGTGGCAGAGTTACAGAAAGTTGGTGCCAAGAAGGTGAATTCTCACAAACTCTTAAAACTCAGTTTAATAAAGATTTTTTTTTTTTCAAAATATGTCATCTTGATTTTGGTGACTTCAGGGGGAGGAAGAGAGCAGACTGAAAGAGCAGGTGTCAAAGGTCAGCCAAGAGCTCACCTCAGAGAGGAGCAGGACGTCCGAGCTGCAGAAGTCCTTGGAGCAAAGTCAGCAGAGCTTCGACAAACTCCAGTCGGACTTCTACGGAAAAGAGTCTGAAGTGTCATCGCTGCGTCAAGACCTGAAGGTTGGTTTCTCTGTTGCCCAAAGAATCTAGAAATGATGAATTAACACTGATTAATCCATCGTCGCGATTAAGACGAAGATCCCTCGTGTTATCTTAGGCCCATAAACAAATGGGTTTGAGGTATCCCTTGTGTTTTCTCTGTGTCAAGGTCAACGACCTCCGTGGCTTCCAGAAATACATATTCTGTGGTGGAGGTCGGTCACCTTGACCCGGAGACGACACAAGTGTCAAAGATTTAAACATAATGAATCCACCTGCAGGAGAGAATGACTCACAGTTGATGTGTCACAGCTGCAGCTAGAGCCCCGACCAGCTGTAGATTTGAGCTCAGAGCAGCGTTCAAGAACAACACCTTTATTTACTGTGACATTCATACACTAATTGTTGCTTCAAATTGCAAGTTTTAAGTCCCAAAATATTATTTATTTAAATTATTTTATCATTAACTCGGACAATATTTAAAAGTCTCTGAATTTTGGTGCAGAATTTTAAGAAGCAGTCAGAGCTTCTCTTGGACGATGTCAAATAATGAGTTTGTCTCCTTAATCCTGCGATTAATGTGATCAAAATGTTCGCGGCAGATGTCCGAGGAAAAGATGAGTCTGACGCAGGAGGAGTTGGCAGCAAACAGGGTTCATCAGACGAGTCTGGAGGCTCAGATTCAGGAGCAGGCGAAGGCTCGGGAGTCTCTGAAGAAGGACGTCGACGGTCGAGATCAACGTCTGCAGCAGCAGGAGAAAGAGCTGAAGGATTTACAGAAGCAACAGGTTTGAGAGAAACTTTTTCAGGGACACGAAGGGATCTGGTTCATTGACTTGTCTTCTCAGAGTCTGGATCAGGATCAGCTGAAGAAGGAGAAGGTCAAACTGGAGGAGCTGACGGAGGCGAAAAGCGCTCTGGAGAAGAAGCACAGCAAGTTGAGCGGCGACTTGAAAACCCTGAGGGAGAAGAGCGAGAAGGTTCGTCACTATCACGTCCAGTAATCGAATAAATTACGCTTCAGCGTCACTTTCTGGCTGCTCTGAAGTGACGTGGAGAATGTGTCGGTGACCCGCTTCCCATGCAGCTCCTCCAGCTTAAACCTCTGCAGGTCATCACGGCCACAGACTTCAAACATGCCACCGATCACGCTCCACTCAACAATCTGACATGAGCGCGGAATTCCACGCTGTCAAATAAGATTATCTGAGGCCGTTGTTGAAGAAGAAACCGTGAGGCCCGGACCTCGGCCAGGAATCTCCTGACCTTCCTGTCGCTTTTCTCCCAGGAGCTGACGGATCTCCAGGAGGCCAAGCAGCTGTTGATCCAGCAGAAGCTGGAGCTGCAGGCTCAGGTGGAGGCAGCAGGGGGCGCTCTTGAGCAGGAGAAGAAGGCGCACCAGGCCACCAGAGAAGGCAGGAGCCAGAGAGAGGAGCAGCTCCTCGGGAGGTCCAAGGCTCTTCAAGAACAGCTGGTTCGTCAAACAATTACATATCAGACATAAATCGTTATTATTTGTCTGTCCCTACTTTTAAAACTGTGTCTTTGTAAAAGCCACAACATATGAGCGTTTTAAATCAAGATCATAAATCATGTACAAAACCATCCAGGGCATCATTTCAATTCTGAAATTAATGAATATTTATTTATAAAAACACATATTTTAGGTGTGAATTGTGTGTTGGCATCTTTGGACAAGAGGAAATTCTACAAGTTCTTGGTAAAATTGAATAATTTATAATGAAAATCTCATGGAAAATACACATTATGTAAGTGTAATCATTTTGACACATTTCCCAGGGGTTTAAAACAACATCGCACAATATTGTTAAGACATTCAAAGGGAATCGATGTGTTTCAATAAAGTGTGTAGAAAATAATATAGATTAATGTTCTACAATTAACATGCAAATATTCACAAAAATCTTTTCATTTTAGTGCCGCAATTAAACCTCCGGCCACTAGATGGCAACGGTCAATACATCCTCTGTAACCAAAGGAACAAAAAAATAGTTGACTGAGGACGAGAGGATACAGTCGACTCCAGCAGCTTTTAAAGCTGATGATTTGACATGTTTTGTTTTTTAAACAAACGAAAGCAGTTATGTCATGTGGTCTGTAAATTCAAGTCAAGTACTGACAATACTAGAAAATATATATTTGTTCCTATAGTATCACAATATATTGCAGCATATATATCGATGTATCAAGGACGGAGGTACCTTCATAGAGTGACCCGGCTAACATTTTCTTCTCTCAGACTGTGGAGAAACAGGCCAGAGAAGCGCAGATGAAGAACAGCGAGGAGGTCGAGGCCAAGCTGGCGCTGCAGGCGACGGCGCTGAACGAGAACGTGGCGACGCTGAAGAGAGAGTGGCAGGGAAGCCAGCGCCGCGTCTCTGAGCTGGAGAAGCAGACGGACGAGCTGAGAGGAGAGATCGCGGTTCTGGAGGCCACGGTCCAGAACAACCAGGACGAGAGGAGAGCGCTTCTGGAGAGGTGGGAGAACAGTTCTGTCACTA
Organism: Callionymus lyra; assembly: GCF_982586985.1. Lineage (NCBI taxonomy): Eukaryota > Metazoa > Chordata > Actinopteri > Syngnathiformes > Callionymidae > Callionymus > Callionymus lyra. Next base: position 13,245,273 of record NC_141825.1, on the reverse strand, counting down.
TATTGGGATCCAAGAGAGAACGTTGTTGCTGCCTCAGCCGATTATGAAGTGTGTATTTTAAAGAATTAATTAGAAAAGAACGTAATATTACTAAACATGTTTCTTTCTCTATTTGTTTTAGTTTTTCTATATTTAAGGCAGTATGGCAACCAAAGTCAATTTACTTCCTGCATGTTGGAAGTGCAGCTTCTGCCATTAGCAACTCTTAAGTAGATTCCCTCCTTTATAAACTGTTTTACTGAACTAGAGCAGCGGTGAAGAACTCAATCATACAAATATTTTTAAATCACAGGATCAATAAAATGTATATTTGCAGAAGATTCTGTAACATTAACAAATCTTGATGATCTTTGTGTTTATCTTTTCCCAAACTTACTGTTATTGGAAGTCTATGTATTGTTGTGGCCCTTCATTTCCTCTTTTACTTATCTTATCGTATACAATAGAAAATGTATTTTATCAACAAGAAAATGTCTTTACTAGAATTTGAAGCTAAACCATCTGCTGGGCCACATAAAATGACCCTGCTGGCCAAATATGGCCTCTAGGCCATGACTTTGATTGTCGTTTTAAAGTTCTTACCATGTTGTGATTTAAAAATGTATTTTTTATATATTTCTACTGTAAATGAATTGGAAAAATGGTCAAAATGACACATTTTAATAATTGTACAACCAGAAAAACAGTCAGCTGTAAATATTAAGTAATTAAAAAGTTGATAACAATTTCACTTTATAGGTGACAAAATTAAGCAAAGAGTAATAAGTAAGTTGAGTTTGACATAAAAAATGTTACACAAAAGACATTTTTTATTCTTAAACAAAACTTATTTTTTAATGTACAAAGTCAAATGAAAACACCACAAATGTCTGTGAAGAACTTGTCAAATTTGTGTTGAGCTGGTTTAAGATAAAGATGCTTTTATTTTGAAATTGTGAAGGAGATGAATCTTGGATCTGCTCGTTTTTACTGCCTTTTCCAAATGAGTTTGGACACGGATTCTGTCGTTGACTTCTTCAGTCCGTGTGGCATCAACGTTCTGTTCCGCAGGTGTGTGAAGGGCGAGGGCGAGATCGAGAAGCTTCAGGCCAAACTGGTGGAGCTGAGGAGGAAAGTGGACGACACGACGGCCGCCATGCAGGAGCTGGGCAGAGAGAACCAGTCGCTGCAGGTTTGAGAACATTATCCTAAACTAGATTCTAAAGCTCCCGATCCAACCGGCTCTGATGTCGTAGATCAAGCAGTCTCAGTCTCTGACCAGGAAGTGGGCCGAGGACCACGAGGTGCAGAACTGCATGGCGTGCGGGAAGGGCTTCAACATGACGGTCAGGAAGGTAAGAACGATTGATGGACGGACGGACGGAGCGAGTGTTGACTCTCTCGTGTCTCCAGCATCACTGCAGACATTGTGGAAACATCTTCTGCGCCGAGTGCTCGTCCAGGAACGCTCTGACGCCGTCGTCCAAGAAGCCGGTGCGCGTCTGCGAGACGTGCTTCGAGGACCTGGCGGCCTGATCTCCTCGCACGCCCCTCCTGGAGGGAAGTCTCGGTTTGATTTACGTGCACTACGAAGGACGAGCTCCGGCGCCGAGACCTGGCCCCGCACCAGAACCCTCTCCAGGGCCGGTGGGAGGTTTTTAACGAGTGTTTGTTTCGTGCCTTTGCTACTTCTGTCGACCGCCAGCAGGTGGCGATAGACAACAAAAAAAACATCTATTTGCTTTGACGTCAGTGGCTTCTGTTGTGACGTCAGCGCCCAGGCGAGTGAATGCAGGTCAGTTGAATCCGTGGTGCGTTCAAGTGCTGCTCAGTGTTTAACTCTAATTACAAATTAAAACAATGATGCGATTATTCCAAGTACAATAATTGAGTAAAGTAGGAAATTAATTCTTAATTTAACTCACCATTTCTTGTGTTTTCTAATCATACTTCCAGCACCTGAACACACCACCAACTATTTTAAAGAACCAGAAGGAGGTTGATAAATAAATATTTTAATTCGGGACTATTACACGTGTTGTCCTCAAGGGGGCGCCTAATTGATCAAGCGTTTGTACTCGTTTCCATCCTTAATTTGCTCTAACGCGTTTATAAATATTTTCAAGCACAAACGCAACACGACACACAGTTTTTCGTTTATTTTTCGGAAATCTTTCGCCCAGATCTGTCCGTCAAACGCATCTCTGGTCCCACTACGTTTCCACTTCAGGCTCCGGTTCAGTGTTTCACGAGGATTCTTTTTTCCATGACCAAAGAATGTCTGCGACAGCAAACAGGCCTGCTTTTCATTCAGTATTTTTTTTTAAACGAGGAAATGTCGTCGTTTTATTGACGTGTTGCTTTTAAATGTGCCGCCGGGCGTTTTTTTGTTAACTGTCGTTTTTGTTTTATATGATCGTCGAAAGTTGATTTCCTGCTGCTTCGTTTCCCTCCATCAGCACTGATCGTGTGTTTGCTTCGACGACTGACTCGTGTGTTTGCCAGTTTGAAAAACTGCTGATCCTGCATCTCTTGAGTTTGGTGATGCACGCGGTGCTTTCAGGTGCAGTCATCTTCTGTGGGATATCTTGAGCGGTGGCGTAAGAATGTCGCTCTGGAGTTCATACTTTTATTTCGTCTACCTCAGACTGGCACAGGAAGTTATTCCTACACTTTAAAAGATTAGAATTATGTCATCGTCTGGAGTTGCTCTGAGGATTTGGGATTAAACCTAGAAAGTGATTTGCACCTTATTGTGTTCTGGGCCGAATCAGAACCGGGTTGTTCTTTCGAAATGGCGACGGAGTCGGGCTAGTCTGGAACCATGTGACCCACTGCTGCCGCGCACGAGGATAGACATGTTCACTTGCGTCACGTAACATTTTCTAATTCATCCTCTGTACACATCTGAATAAAAACTACAGTATCTTTCTATCATGGCTCTCTGGTGGTCATAATTGTACACAAAATCAACTGCTGGGTGAAGCTCTAGCTGTGGATACGATTCTTATATCCACGTCAAAACCTACGATACGTATCAAGATACTTGGGCATTGACACGATATATTGTGATACTGTAGTAACAAGGATGTATTTGTAGTATTGTCGACTACTTGACTCTGGTGTTGCAGAATTTACAGACCACATGACTCTTGATGAAACTGCTTTCATTTGTTTTGAAACCAAAATATGTCTAAATGTATGTCTGTATCCTCTCGTCCTCAGTCATCACCAAAATGTCATTGTTCCATCGGTGCGTAGCTCGTAATAACTGCTGCCATCTAGCCGAAAAAAAGCCAAAAGTATTTGCATGTTCACTGTAAATAAATAATGTCTTCAGTGCTGTCGAATTAAAATAAATCCCAATATTGAACTGTATCTATATTAGGGGTGTTAAAAACAATATTCAGGGATATATGATACGATACTGTATCAATATTTTCATCGCTTTTATTTTTGGAGGGCTTTCAAATTTTTTACCATCGTTCATTTATGTTTTATATTTCAATAAAGTGTTATCAAAATGAAACTTTTTTTTTTACAATTAACATGCAAATTCTGTTTTATTTTTTGTACCAATTAAACTTTCGACCACCATATGGCAGTAGTCATTTCATACTCCGCAGCTAAATGAACCAAAAATACCCCAAGAACCCAGTGATGACTGAGGACAAGAGGATACCGTCGACTCCAGTATCTTTTAAAGCTGATTTTGAGGCACATTTTGGTTTCAAAACAAATGAAAGCAGTAACGATTTCATCAAGTCATGGGGTCTGTAAATTCTGCAACACCAGAGTCAAGTACTCGAAAATACTACAAATATATCCTTGTTACTACAGTATCACAATATCATGATGCGTATCATGTGGTCAGTTTCTTGACAATAAACGGCACTTATCAATATTCTCTTCCACCCCCTAATAAAATGTGAAACCTCAAGAAATTGAACTGCCAACCTCGGTCCAAGAAAAAAAAAATGAACCGTCCGATCGAGTTGTAAAACTCTCAGAAGAACCAAAACTTTATTCTTTTACAAATCAACTCGAGGAAGAGGCACGTGAGCTGGAAAGTCCGTATTTATCTGCTACGTCAGCAGCTGCTGACACTGAAGTGCAAGTCGACAGGAAACTGTTCAGGCGTCACTTCTTGTGTCAGATCTGCGAGGACTCGATCCACGACGAGGAGTTCTTGACCCGAGGCTGCTGAGAGTCCTGCTTCAGCAGCGCCGTCACAGCGCCCTCTATCTTTGACATCCACGCTTTCTGAGACGGAGAGAAAACTGTGTTACTTTGTAAGTCATTTGAAGATGTCATTCTGGCCAAAAAACATGATGACCATTCAAAATGTGGGGTCATTTCAATCACCTTGGCGGTCTCCGACCCGGCCTGGAGGATGAAGGCACCGATGCACTGCTGGTACCTGTTCTGGTGTGTGATGATGAAGGAGTGAGGAAGTCCAGATGCTGCTCAAAGGAAAAAAAAAAGATGTTGAGTCAAAGTGAGACGCTTCAGTTTTCACGACCATCAATTACTTGATGCGTTCAGCTGGTCCACGTTCCTGAGCTGGAGTCGGTCCAGAGACACGGGCTGATCCAGAACCGTGAAGGTGCCTCCCTCCTTCAGCAGCTGCTCCAACTCCAGGTTCTGGGGCGGCCTGAGGGGGTTCTGGTCCGGTCCTGCTGATCGCTGCGAGGAGGAGGAGAAGAAGACGGTCAACGGAGATGAGGAGCCGTGGAGAAGATCCTGACGTCTCACCTTCTTGCTTCTCTTGATCTTCGTGATGAGCAGGAACTCGTCGAACAGGAAGAGATAGACGTCGACCAGCTTCGTGTTTTCTGAAACAAAGTTCAGATCCTTCAACGTCTTTTAGTGAGAAATCAATCCTGGAAACGTGTTTCATGACGACACCAGGATGACCAGCTGCTGGTTCTGTGGAGTGTCAAGATGAAGGACCAAAGAATCTTGAATTCAATTCCATAAGAGGCCACAGTGATTACAATGACTGTTGTATGAGGCCGTCAAGCCAAAAATAAAAATAAAGAAATAGGAATAGAGCTTTATTTTGGCGGGAAACAATTTTGACCGGTAAATGGATTTCTTTAAATTTATATTTGTATCTTATTTAGTCAGTTCAATTAGTTTTAAATAAAAAATAATAAAGTAACTGAATAAATGTAATTTAAAAGCACTTTAAAAATGACTTACTTACTTACTTTCAAATATACATATTTTACAGTTTATTTTCATGTACAATATAGTATGAGAGAAAAAAAAATACAATTATATTAATTAAATAATATGTACAATTATTTTACAAAATCTCCTTTCACCTGGAAAAGTATTTCAGCAAATATTTTATTATTTATTTTTTAGTTTCTTATGAAAAAAAAAATGTATAAAAAATATAAAAGGAAAAAATAAAGTTCATAGTTTCACTATAACCTCATCATTCACGTCAAAGGGACACGAGTCACCCGACGTGCAGAACTAAAGATGTCTCATCATCTAATGACACGTTGATTCACCATCGATACCTTTTCTCCCATCATTAATAATAGCAACGCTTTGTCTCGCGGTGATGATGTCATCAGTATGGGTGTGTGACCTGCAGTGTGTGTTGTGAAAACACACCCGTGAGCACCAGCTTCCCTTCGTGCAGCAGACTTCTGTGAGAGATGAGGTTCTCCAGGGTGACGGGCTTCAGCAGATGCTTCAGGTTCTGCAAGAGAAGAAGCAGCGTCAGAACCGGACGCCGACAGATCCGCCTCGGACTAGAACCCGACCTCGGGTACGAACGCCCTCTTGTCTCGCTCCCACACGGGCAGCCACACCAGCGCGTCCCTCAGCTGCTTCACCATCTGGTAGTTCTCCAGCCACTTGACCTTCCCCTCCAGGTCACCTGCACACATGTTCCAGAGTCACACACTCTTTTCAATGATCTTTCCGCTTGTTGCCATGTGTGCGACGGTTGCCGGACAAATAAGGGCGTGAGCGCGGAGGAAAGTCGAACACGCCTCGAGGACATTGGCCGACACATCACGCTGGTGATAGTCCAGCTGCAGTTCAGGTGACACTTCCTCGTGCGGAAGATTTCATCCACTGATTTGAGGATTTAAGGGGACAAAGAAAATGTCATTAAAATCCAACTTGTACTTTATTTTATTTATTATTCACCTTCTTTATGGCATATTGTTTGGGCTTTCTGAAACTCCTGTGTTGTTCTCAGTATTATCTTGACCTTTAAGGTATATATTTGATTGAGTATTGTTTTGATTGTTTAAGTGCTTTGTGACCCTGGTCTGGAAAAGCGCTATATAAATACAAATTACTTACTTACTTACAATTGTTAACCTTTTATTCATTAGTCGTAAACGGATTATGTTGATTTTATTGTTAAAAAATATGCATTCGTCCCCTTTTCCCCTAAATAACATTAACATGTTTAACCTTGTAGTGACAGTTTAAATAATACAAAATATTCACACATGTTAGAAACTTTAAAACAACTTTTTTTCTCCTTGACACACTTGCGTAAAACTCATGGGTCAGGGGCCTTATCTGGCCCGCCGAGTTATTTTATGTGGCCCGCCGGACTGTTGGCTCAAAATGAAAGTAGATTAATGTTCATGTTGATATTGTGAACCTATACAGATGCCAGTGATTGAGGTAAGATAAGGAGCAGAGAATATGGATTTTCAGTACATTAAAACTGAGGTTAATAAGAACATTATTAATCAATTTAACGGCAGATTTTGGCCCCTTGTTTGATTGAGTTTGACACACTTGACTATTTTAACTTAACAACTTTAACTTATTACTCTTTTTTTTGGCTAATTATTAATTCTAATGTCCAGATGTTGTTTTAGCTTGTGTGTTAGGAAGTCTTTGTAGCCTTCTACTTCAAATAAAATACTTTTTTAATACTTAATAACCCCCCAAATCGCACACATTTCAATAAAACTATACTTTCTTCTCACTCCCTCTCGGTGAACTGGCTTATAGGCAGATTGCTGCTGCCAATATGCATAATGCATTAGCTTGTGTGGTAAGACTTGAAATTTAGGCCTTCTAAAGAAAATGTTTTGCCAATTTGTTTTCTAACTCGTTCAAAATCTCACTCCCTCTCAGTAAACTCATCACTGCAGCTGCATTATAAAGTAAATCTCCTGTTTTTATCACTATTGGAAACCCGTTGTTCAGGAGCTGTGGTGTGTGTCTGACTCTTGACTCGTGCTCTGTGTTTAGGGCGTCGTTCTGTGAAAGTTCAGGGAGTGACGGTAAAAGATTCTCTACTTTCACCTCGTGTTTCTGTAATTCCTCAAATCCTGTCAACACAAGGTTAAGAACATTTTCTTCTAATGTAGTGTTTCTCGCTCATGGCGGCTGATATTCTGACACTTTTGTGGACAAACCAGCATCTGCTCCGCCTGTGGAGACTCGCAGAGAGCAGCAGAGACTGATAACATCTGTCGTCTGTCACTCTCGTCAGGACGCGCCGACAGAAGACTCACATATGGACGTGTCCACCTGCTCCGCCACCGCCTGCAGGCCTCGGCTCGCCTCCTCCGCCTGGAACCTCTTGGCGATGTTGCGCAGCAGCAGCGGGTAGCGGGTCAGCCTCTGGAGCGGGACCACCAGCAGGTCCCGGAGCTGCAGCCGCCGGCACTGATCCTTCCTCTCGCACCACTGAGGGGGGGGGGAGGAGGGGTCAGAGGTCAGAAGGAAGGATGAAAGGGAGAGGTTTGCATTCTTCGGTGATGACAGCCAACAGAGCCGGTGCCCTGTCATCATCAGGGGGTACCTTCACGTAGGATCCGAAGTCCTCCCTGGACTTGAGGCTGGTCAGGTAGAGCAGAGCCGTGGCGTAGTTGAGGCAGTACTTCTGCAGGGACGGGCAGACGCTGCCCTGGAACGCCTGAGACCAAGAGACGGGACGGAGGTTGAGAAGACTCTCAGGTTTCACGTGTTGGATGTCAGGTGTCGGTGTGGCTGACCTTGCTCAGCAGCTCCAGCAGACTCGAACCCTCGCCCTCGCTGAGCTCCAGCGTGTCCTTGATGACGCGCAGGAGGCTGTTGAGGAAGTCGTTGCTCACCTGCAGCAGAGACACACGGGCTTTAAACACATTCAGAGTCCAGCGTGAGAATGAAAACACACACCGTCCACGACAGTCAGAGACAATAAGATTAATAGTTTAATCCTCAACTATTAGTTTTTCATCATTTAAACGGCCCATTGGAATTTTAGTACCGTAGATTTTGGACTATAAGGCCCATTTAAAATCCTTAAACTTGCTTCGTAGTATTACTCCGCGAGTCTCCATGTTATTACTCCGCGAGGCTCCGTAGTATTACTTCACAAGGATTTGTAGTATTACTCCACGAGGCACAATAGTATTATATCACGAGGCTTAGTAATATTACTCCGCGAGGCTCTGTAGTATTACTTCAAGAGGATTTGTAATATTATTTCACGAGGCTTCCTAGTATTACTCCACGAGGCGCCATAATATTACTCCGTAAGACTCTGTAGTATTTCTCCACAAGGCTTTGTATTATTACTCCACGAGGCTTAGTATTTATCACTCCACGAAGCTTTGTAGTATTACTTTACGAGGCTTAGTATTAATACTCCACGAAGCTTTGTGTTATTACTCCACATGGCGCCATAGTATTAATTAACAAGGCCCAGTAGTATTACTCCACGAGGCTTAGTAGTATTACTACACAAGGCTTATTAGTATTACTACACAAGGCTTAGTAGTATTACTACACAAGGCTTATTAGTATTACTACACAAGGCTTAGTAGTATTACTACACAAGGCTTAGTAGGAGGCTTAGTGGTATTATTCCACGAGGCTTAGTAGTATTACTACACAAGGCTTAGTAGTATTACTACACAAAGCTTAGTAGGAGGCTTAGTGGTATTATTCCACGAGGCTTAGTAGTATTACTACACAAGGCTTAGTAGTATTACTACACAAGGCTTAGTAGTATTACTACACAAGGCTTAGTAGGAGGCTTAGTGGTATTATTCCACGAGGCTTAGTAGTATTACTACACAAGGCTTAGTAGTATTACTACACAAGGCTTAGTAGGAGGCTTAGTGGTATTATTCCATGAGGCTTAGTAGTATTACTACACAAGGCTTAGTAGGAGGCTTAGTGGTATTATTCCATGAGGCTTAGTAGTATTACTACACAAGGCTTATTAGTATTACTACACAAGGCTTAGTAGTATTACTACACAAAGCTTAGTAGGAGGCTTAGTGGTATTATTCCACGAGGCTTAGTAGTATTACTACACAAGGCTTAGTAGTATTACTACACAAGGCTTAGTAGAAGGGTTAGTGGTATTATTCCACAAGGCTTAGTAGTATTACTACACAAGGCTTAGTAGGAGGCTTAGTGGTATTATTCCACGAGGCTTAGTAGTATTACTACACAAGGCTTAGTAGTATTACTACACAAAGCTTAGTAGGAGGCTTAGTGGTATTATTCCACGAGGCTTAGTAGTATTACTACACAAGGCTTAGTAGAAGGGTTAGTGGTATTATTCCACAAGGCTTAGTAGTATTACTACACAACAACTATCTTTCAAGGACACACGTCCAGCGTAGAGGAATGTTTTTCCTACTGTCATCAAACTCATTATATAAATTAAAAACACTTGTAACATCTATATTGAATATAAATTATTCCATATAGTTGTGTGGATGTCTTACATAACAGTAGCTTCTGACTCGTCTTGAGAACTCGTCAGTTCTGAACATGAGGAGTTTCTCTTCTACGTCTCGTGGCTCGACAGCAGATTCTTGACGCCGAATAGTTTTTAGTTTACGACGCCGGTAACTTTGAGACGTCAGTCATTCTCACCAGACAAAGCTCCTTGAGGTTCGCAAACATCCTCCAGCTCTCCACGTCCGTCAAGCAGTTCCTCTCCTGCAGGTGCATCAGCGTCTCCAGAAACACCTTTGGATGGAGAAGAGAATGAGTAAGTGAAGGTGAAGAAGGAGGGTTTTTTTTTGTTGAGAACACTCACCTCTTTGAGGACCATGAGCTGATCCAGGAAGTAAACGCACTCGCTGGTGAAGAGTTCCCAGATGGCCTCCTTTGTCTTGAAGCCCAGAGGGTCGGCGGCGGCGCTGAGCTCGGACGACTGGTCCCGCAGGAAGTCCGAGAGGGAGAAATCCTGCGCTCACACACACGGGGCGACACAGCTCGGTGAGCGACGGAGACGCACACAAATCAAAAGTCAACACAACCATCACATCAGTAGACGTCGCCGACACGCTTTTTCTTTTTTTGTTTGTCGACTTAAAAGTTACGGCCCAGAAATTCAGGTTCTTACGTAAACACGTCTTTTTCTGTTACTTTTCTAGAAATCTGGTTTGTTCAGCTTAACCTGGGAATCACTGGCTGTGCAATCAAGAGCTGGATTTACACACAAAACACACACACACACACACACACACAAGCCGCTTTTACACAGCAGACGGCGTGAAAACTCACCTTAAACCTCTGGAAGTCACCGTCGCCCCAGTCCTGGATCTGAACCGTCGACAGACACTTCTCGATGTCCGACGCCGTTCCCACGGCCACCTTCCCTTTCGTCTGAAAAATGTCATCGGTTTCTCAGTGAGTGTGTGTGTGTGTGTGTGTGTGTGTGAGACGCTCAAATATTTGCACAGTCCCGAATGCTCAAACACTAAATTAACAAATTTGGCTTAAGTCGGGTATTTCGTGTGCCGACCAATTACAGAGAGGCGAGCGGGCCAGAGAAGGGATAAGAGGAGCCACATTAATCTGCTTTGAGAAGTGGGTCAGAGAACAATGTCCAGACCAACTGGCCATTGCTGCAACAAGTACATCAAAACAAAACCACAAGTGCGCACATACAACACAGACAGAAGGCACACAACAAACCCACCGAAAGACACACAAAAACACACCTACCGTACTGCGTCTGAAGGGCCACTTGGACTTCTTTGTGTCTGCGGAGCGGAAGGAACGTATCAAAGTGCGTCCGAAAAAAAAGTTGGTTAAACACAATCAAAAGATGACGTCAAGTTGTCTGGGTCATACTGGTCCTGGTACCGATACCGGGTCCTGAATGATACTGTTTTCAATAACAATTTTAACAAAAAGAAAATCCCATTACAAATAACACAAATATAATATAATAAGAGCAGTATTTTTTTGTGTTTTTGGCCTGTTTTTTATCTTGACCTTTAAAGTATATACTTTATTGAGTATTGTTTTGATTGTTTAAGCGCTTTGTGACCCTGGTATGGAAAAGCGCTATATAAATTAAAATTACTTATTTACTTACATCGAAAAAAAAAGCAAAATGCAAAACGATCAATATGTTGTCTCAAGTCTTTGTCAGTTTCTTTTCAGAAAAATCTACAAGTTTTGATCACGCGTGTGAACAGAAACTTGGCCCTAAAAAGACAAAGTATGTTTTGATACTCCATACTATTGAAGCATTCCGGTCCACAAAACCGAAGTTCCAATATCCCAGGCCGTGTACTCATAATGAAGATAGAATTGCATTGGCAAGAATCAAATCCATCAAAGAGGGAAAACCTTTTTTTTTTCGGAGCCCAGAACTGGCCACACTTGAATGACTCCCAAAGGCCCCTATAGGATTTTTGGAGGCCTCCGTCCCATTTACTCCACACAAGAACCATACTCTCTTTCATGGGTCCGAATCCCAAAGACATTCCCTGTACAATCCCGGTTCACTACTGAGTAAACTGGCTCTGTTGCCGTTTAATTTAATTCATCAGTTGTTTTTTTTATTAAAGTAAAGTTAAATTGTGCAGAGAAATGTTTACTTTTATTTTAGTTGCTCTGGTCCAAATGGCTAATAAAGTGTATAATTGTCTGGTTTTATCTTCCTGGTAAAGTCTCTCAGTACTTCACGTGAAAACACTGCAGTAAAGCAGTTATGTGGTCATGTGACACTCACACACTCTTTAAATAAAACATTTGTTTTAAATACTAATGATGTCCAAATGTTACTTATTGTTGCTTTAAATGAAGACCAGTGCTGTGTCTCAAATCGCATACTAATCTTAGTATGCTAGAAGTTAGTATGCATCAGTTTAGTATGCATACTAACTAGTACGCAAATTCTCCGCAGATAGTATGTCTCAAATCAAACCCTGAAGCTACACACTAACCGGAAATCACATGACAGCTTCTTCTTCTACTTCTATTTAACGATGTTTCAAGCAGCTGTTTGAACGCTATCGCCGACACCTGCTGGCAGCACGTATTGCAACTTTGGAAAAAGAAATAAAGAAAAAATATGAGAATCTAAATAATCGCGAGATATTTAAGCTGGTATCAGCACCGAAGACGTGTTTATCCTCCTACTGCTGCTGAAAATACACATTTAAGTATATGCATATATATGCATTTATATATGACGTAACTTCCGTTTAAAACGTCACTAAAATGGCGGCTGTTTAGTGTGGTTAGTGTCCATCGAACCATGCTAGTTTTGTGGGCGTGTTAGTACGCCAATTTAGTGTGCATGGCGCACTAAATTTCGCATACTAAGAATTGAGACGTACTAACGTACTAAAAAGACTAACTTTTAGTACGCTAGTATGCGATTTGAGACACAGCACAGTTGATTTAACACGTGTTTTACCAGAGAAGTTGGTCCCGTTAAGCATGTCGGCGGCTCCGTTGGACACGAAGAGGTCTCCGGGCGAGACGTCCATCCCGGCCAGACTGACCACCACGGAGCTCCGCCTCCTTTCCTTCAGCCTGCAGGTGCGACAGGTGAAGCGCATGAGACAACAACCCTTGAAACGTGACAGCTTTGTTGAGAGAGAGGAACTAAAATACTAACTATTATGATGACTGTTATGATGTGATAGTGAAAGTGTGGAAAGTTGCACGAATAACACTAATAATAAGTCATTTTTGGCGAATCCTATCCCAATATCGTCTTATTGTCCGGCACTCGTACGTGAACATGAGTCGGCAGTTTTGATTAATGGTTAACTGAAATCGGTGTGAAAGGAGATGACACGTCACTGTTTGCTCATAATCCTTCGTTCGCTCTCCTTTTCACAGCTACTGACTGAAGCAAGAATTCTGCGACCTGCCTTTTAGCTCCAGGCCAAGACTGCCGTTCATTTCTTCTGCTAAAGTGCTTCACTGTGGGTGGAGACGCGTGACGTTCTGACAATATGTTTGGAATTAAAGCCAAGATAGAATTGAATTTATTACTTTATTACTGTTGGTACTTCTATCAAAGAAAAAATATAGATTAATATGTTTAAGCAGAATTTTTTTTTTCTTTAGGCTTGAACAGATTCGTTTTTTTAAGTTAATTGAAAAAATATATATATTTATTTCATTAGAATGATTCATTTGTGTTGTATTAACTTAAACAAAAGTGTTTTGCCATTTAGCTTGCTTAGCACTCTGTTGCATTTCATTCAGTTTAAAAAACTAAATGTTTGGTTTATGGTTCCATGTTTGAACTTAAAAGAGTTTAATATTTATTTATAAAATCAGTAGCTTACAGAGTTTAATAAATACTCACAGAACAATGTAGTTGCTCCGTGTTAGCATTTTAAGATAAACTGACAGTTAACAATATTATGTCTTATTTAAAAAAAACCTTTTTTTTACGTCAGTTCATATGTTAGCGCTTTGTAGTAGTTTAAAAACATGTATTAAAACAATAAATAGATTGAAACTTTGTAAACTCAAGAATTTATTTCCACTGTAAAATAAGGTCCTTATAGTTCATTAGCTTTAGCCCTTAGCCTTTATACATTATTTGCTTTCTTACTAAAACTTCACATTTATCAACTATGTGTTTCTGAATTAATTTATTCATTTATGTGTGATTTATAATCATGTATTTGATTCACATCATGTTAGAGCAGTTATATTTATTTTAAACTTGTAAGATTTCTGGTTTTGGTTTCACAGGAAGGCAAAAGCGATTTTATCTTCTTTCGCCAAATATTAATAACACGAACAAATTAAAAACTTGGACAAACATCAAATATGAATCAAAAAACCTGTCACTCACATTTAATTTACACCACAGACTGTGGTTTTGACAGACATGTGCAGACATGAGGTTCAACTGTTAATTATGTGCAACGTTGAATAATTGATGCAGACGGATTAAAGGTCTCAGTTTACAGCTGTTTTGTATCGTGTGATAAATCTGAAGAATGTGATTTTGTTCTTACGCCATGTTGTTTTATTAATTTGATAATATGTTGCACTTATCTCCTTTTGGAATAGATAGACGATTGCAACATGATCAAAAGATTCCACGATCCCGAGTATTTACAGATGTACAGACAGATAACAAATTCTATGGCAAAATTACAATATCTTTTGACTTGAGGTTCACCAAAAAACGCCTGCTTTCTTTGAACCGTCGGACACAAGGAAGCCTCGACGATTATTGTGAAAACAGAGCCGACGATTCACACTCCAACATGATCAGTCACAACAACAAAAACTGGATTTGTTTGATTGTGACAACCATCCGAATGTTGCCAAAACGAACAGGGCTGTTCAGGTAATGCACCTCAGCAGAAATCAACCAGACGAGCAGGTTTTCGCCGGAGGCAAAGGCTCACTTTTGTCAGGCTTGAAACTGATTGACGGTTGGTCACTGACCCCTCTCTCCGCGCTTCACCTCTCGCCACTTCTGCATTTTTTGTTTTTTAGACCCAAAGAAAGCGAGCACAAAGACAAGGTAAAATGGGAACTGACAGCAAAAAGAGAACTTTGTTGTTGTTGTTGACGTGAACAAACAATCCTTGTGTTGTCTGTTAATGAGGGTTCAGTGAAGGCCACGGAGAAGTTAGGTTCTCCAGCACGCCAGCAGGAGGAACAATGTTGTTCTGTATCTGTGGTTGGACCGTTTATTACTCTTCCCCCTCTTAGGACCAACAAAAAACGGCGCCTCCGTTAAAGCCAAACTCGTCTAAAACATGGAAAGTTTCACTACAGCAACAGTTGTTTGTTTTTTTTCAAGCCTTCAAGCACTTTTTGAAAGCAAGAAGGGGTCCTTTCTCTGTGTGGTAAACCGATATCAGCAACCCCCACCCGACCCGGTCCAGATCGATGTACACACTTGCTGAATAAACAGTGGAGATAACAGCTGCACCTGAGCCCTGTGGCTAATGGGACAGTAAGAAGAAGCTCTAAAACAGGTCACTGCCTCCGTGCACTTCATTCCACAGCGTCCCTCACAATGCCATCCTGTTGCCGGAGAAGCCCTCTCCTCGTCCGCCTCGCGGCTACAGGGAGCACTTGCTAAAAAAAATGGGCGCTTTGTTCGCCGCACAACAGAGAATAATGATGGTCAAAAACAAAACTGTCCCCCTCTCACCCAATAGGCCGGCTGGCCACGGTCACTGTAGGAGGCGCGGTGCCAGGGTGTAATTACAGGGACAATAGCCGCCTAATTATCCAGCGAGGGGAAGAGCTCGGTAGCCCATTAAAAGGGGTGTAAGAGAAAACAGGCCTTAATGAGGGTTTGTCCAGTCCGCACAGAACCATGGGACTCTCCAAACTCTAAAAGCTCATGCTCCATTAACAAAGACATGAGTGACAATGAATGCACAATGGGGCTCCTTAAACCGAGGGTCCAATCACCCTCGCTCACGTGTGTGCAGGGGCATGAGGCGCACGGGCCCCGGCGTCCGAGCCCTGAGTCATTAAAAAACTTTCTTTTTTTTCCCCCTCAAACACAGAAGCCCTACTGTCTTGTCAGCTGAAAGATGTGGAAGGTCGACCACCAGCAAGAGCTTGATGTGTGATCAGCAAGTTTTTTAAAGCAAGATTTGTTTTAAGAAGCTGTGACTGAGGACACAAGACTGTACCGAACCAGACTCAACAGTCATGCTAGGCTAGGTAGGCTAGATGTTTAAGGGGTCTTAACCTTCTTAGACAGGGAGGTCTAGGAGTGAGTATTGACAAGAAGAACCTCACGATAAGATACAGATCACAATCTTTTTGTTTGGATACCATAGTTTCACTATATATTGCATACAGTATATTGCTATATTCTACCGTCAGTTTCATCGTGTTCTAACATTTGAGACAAGTGTCTTTCAAGACGATACCTTGGTTGGATTTCCGCAATATTTCACGGCAGCAAGAGAGAGCTAGGATCGGCGTATCTCTAACTTGCTTTTTGAGTGGAAAAGCTTTTAAATGTCTGCCTTTAGATTGTGTTGGTGTTGTTAATTTGTCGATGGACAATAGTGTTGCTTTGCTGGTCTTGTTAAAAATGTTGAAGAAAATGGTGATGGTACTTTTGCAATTGATAAAAAAATAAACCACTTAATTTAAGTACATAACTATAAATAAATATTAAGTTCATTGTTATTTTGGTTTATTTCACTAAACAAAGTCTGCGATTGTTATGTTATATATTGTGTGTTTTAACCAACATCACCGGAAGAGTAAGACACCGTCTTCATCCTCAAATACTGTATTTGTAAATTATTGTCCTGATGTATTCAAGAGTACAATTTCCTCCATATTGTACTCATAGTTGAAATTGTTGTGTTCTTGGGACAGTAGGAAGAACGTTATCAAAGACCAAACTACTAGTACCTCAGAAACATCTTATAGTTGCACTTAATGCCCACAATTAATCCATTTCTTAAGATTAGGCCTTGTTTTCTAAACCATGTTTATATAGAAATGTCAACATGATTTAAACCTTCATTCTGAAACATCATGTTTCTAGATTTCCATAGGATTAATTTCTATTAATAGATAGCAGTAGAAGAGTTCTCCACTTCTGTCTTGATTAAAATGATATAACAGATGGATAAACAGTGTCGCACAAAAACACTAAAACACAAAAGTGTTCTGAAATATATCCTAAAACAACAAAAAAAGTCACCAAAGTTAGTTTCGGACACAGACGTTTACCTTTCCTTGTGCAATTGTTAAGCTGTAACAGTGTGTACGAGTTACTTTCTTTAATCTGTGCGACCTCAAGCGACACGTTACAAAAATGATAAAGTGCTATAAAATGTGTCTTATTTTCTCTTTGGCAGTCGCCGCAACTTAAAGGCCCTTGTTTTCTCTACTGAGCATGTGTGACTTGTGTGTGTATCAGACGATGATTTTAACAACATACCTGTTATCAGGATGCTCTTTCTCCTGTGCAAAGAGAAACACTAGGGTTAGATGGAACAGTAAAGGAGTGTAAAAGACTGTCAAGAGTTGCTGCCTCTGCAGCAGAAGCAGCGCCGGCCTCCTCCTGCCAACAATGCCACTATATCACTTTCAAAGACATTCAAATTTGAGTCAGTGTTTAAAGTGCTCGCCGGGATTCAAAAGCCTGTGATATCTGAGGAGAATGTCGGCACTCTATTGAGAATGTGCTCCGTTGAATGCCGCCATCTGATGAATAGATCTGCCCATTATCTTCTCCCATCGCTCACTGACCCCTCCATTATTGGGTGACTGCTGACTGCGGTGAATAGAGGCCCAAGGAGAGGACTTCCCAGGGCTGTCCGGGGCAGCGGGGCTTGGTCGGAGCTGTCAGTGCATGTAACTGCTGATTCATTTGCTGTCAAAAGCTCACATTGTGGACGACCACCGCAGGGGGGGGTGGATGGTTTGATGGAGCTCGGAATGTGAAACGATTTAATGTGAATTAATGTGGACTCACGTGGTCGCGATCGCTCACGTCTTTGTGTGTGGACTGACATGATCGAGTGTGACGCTCACCTGTAGTTCAGGTTCGGGGAATTGAAAGCCTTTCTTTAGGGTCGGATGCGCGCTCCGGCATTCCCGCTTCGTGACGCCGTTGTCGAAAGTCTTTGATCGATGCGATCTGGTTCGTTGTCGACCGCAGGAGGAGTTGGACTGGTCGTCCTGGCAGACTTCTCCGTCGGAGAGGGGGCTCATGGCCAGCGGGGACTTGACTCTGATGGGGGAACTCGAAGCGGTCGTGGACGGTTCCTCCTGCGTGCTGCCCATCCTGACCGGGTCCATCATAGACCGCCTGGTGCTCCTCATCCTCCTCAGGGTCGGGGAGGTCGAGATCCGGCCCGGAGCCTGCCGGTCGAACTGGAACAGAGGCGGCACCAAGCCCCCCGGGTCCACCAGGGACAAGTGTTTCAGCTTGGAGTGTGTCCGTTTGAGATCTATGTGCATGATGACCGGGCTGCTGGTCTGGATCTCCTTGTGCTCGAAGCGCCCGCCGTCCGTCTGGGTCTCGGCGTTGGCCACACCTGGCACCAGCACCTCATGCTCGACCCACTCTATGTAACTCCAGTCCAGCTTCCTCTCGACGTCCACCTCCTTGTCCTGCAGGATAACGTGCTTCATTGTAGACATGTTCGCCCCAAAGGCATCGTAGGGCAGCGCGGGTCAGAAAAGCCGGTGGTCCGGGTGGGTCTGCTGCCTCTGAACGCTGGTCAGATGATAGTAATCCTGTTGCATTCCAACACCATTCTCAGCATCGCCTCTGAGAGAGAAACTGCATCAATACTTCAGCATGAAAGGCACGGACTGGGTTCATGTGCCTGGATAATCTCCCTGGAGACTTTTAAACTGGCAAACCAGTTAATGTCTGCGTAAAATAACAGTTTATTTTTAGTTCATGACAACAACAACGAAAACAACAAGTACTTGTCACGCTGTGTGTTTAGGACCATTTTCAAAACCTTAAAAGAACTGCGAATATTACAAGAGGATATCTTCATTTTTTTATAGCTTTAATCTCCTAAAATACATAAACGGTAACGTTTATTGGAAAGTATATTCAAACAAACGACTTCTTCCTCGACAATTCTATTTAAAAACATAGAGTAATAATACCTGTTGTGCTGCCGAGGCGACGCAAATAAACAAAGGTATTATCTCTGCACGTACATCTGTGGTGAATGTCAACAGAAACGAAAGAACGCGATAACGTGCGTAACATTAACGAGATGATCGTTTTACTTACTGTGCGAGACATGAGAGCAGACGAGAAGTAGTTGAGGTTAGTCTCCTTTCTTTTTTTTAAAGTTGTTGTCCAGCAGAGATCTTTGAATCCTCAACAAAAACACTTCTGTGGACGGTTAGACACGCAGGTGCGGACTGAGAGAAGCGAGGGAGTGGAGGCTTGAGTCACCCGAGGAAAGGTGCTCTCTCTCTCTCTCTCTCTCTCTCTCTCTCTCTCTCTCTCTCTCTCTCTCTCTCTCTCTCTCTCTCTCTCTCTCGCTCACACACACACACACACTCCCTCTCTCTCTCAAAGATCGGTTAGAAAAATAAAACTTGTACAAAGGGTGGCTGAAATAAAACATTTAAAAAAAGAGAGAGAGAGAATAATGTCACATCGAATATTTTAAGTCCAGGTTGCTTTAACTTCTTTTTAAAAAAAACCTAAACTTTGTTAGGACACAGTCCAGAATTTGATGCTACAATCTGAGGGGCAGGTTATTCTTTTTTTCTTTATTCAAATCTAAAATCGTTTCTGAAATACAATTTAATTGTTTTCTTGTGTGTGGTTTTTATTAATTTTCTGCAAAAGATCTACAATAATTTCTGTAGAATCTGTTCAGATCATTTTAAATCTTAAGGAAATAAAAGCATGCAATACAATCCAGCCATCCAAAATATATTTATTTTTTATCTTATGTGCTTTCCACAGCTATTGAAATATTTCTGAATGTATTCCCCCCTATTTATTATCACTAATGAACGTTGTATTTAAATGAAATAAATACAATTTTCTAGAATTTCTAGAATTCTGTCAGGGTCAATATTAAACAATACCTCACAAAAGTTGTGCCTTTGGTTTTTTTTTTACTGATTTGTTGTCATTTTATTGAAAATATAAAATATATAAAAACTGTACTTTGTGTTTGAAGAAAAAAAACATTTTGAGACTCTGGAACAGAGTCTTTTTTTTAGACTTATCTATTCCTACGTTAAGTTCAACAGACATTATCCAACTAAATCAGGGTCACTGGAGCTTAAGTTCTGATCTTAAAATATGCTGCACTGGATTGCAAAATGAATACAACACATTCTTTTTAGAGTCAGTTGCAAACACAAAAAGTACCATAATCTCACCGACTTTATATCATGTGATGCCATTTCATAAAAAGACAAATCTATTTTAACAGCTGAGCCAACTCCAAGATGTGAATATTGTTAGATATACTTAGAGATAATTTAGAGAGAATGCATGATTTGTCTTGAAAGAGGTGTGTTTGTGGGAGACTTCTGGGATTTCGCCTGCAGGGTTTGTTTACTCTGTCAACCAGTTTTTTTGTGTGTAGAGACAGCCAGGTTTCAGGAAGAATATCAACAGAAACATCTTTAGGAGACACTCCTCACTATCTATCTATCCTCTCTTTTAGGTAATAACAGACAATTACAATGGAAAAAAACACAATTTGTGAGATAAAATAAAACATAATCATTTAAATATATTATTACTCGAGTAATAAAAGCAGGAACCTATTTCTAAACCATTAAACCAATTCATTTATTTGGAAATAAGCAGGAGATCATCATGGATAAATAAACTTTTTATGATTTTTGGTCACAACTATTTCATATAAACACTGAGGTTAAATATTTTTATTGCAATGTGGAATTTTGCATCTGTGGTGCCCGTCGGTTCAAGGTCCAAAACTAATGATTCCATGGCCTTAAAAAGTGATAAAACTTTGATAACTAGGAGTCAATAAATGATTGATAGTAAACAAAACCGATCGGAACGATCACGTGGTCAGATCGTGTTTTCGGTTGCGTCACTAGAGTGCGCTGTAGTTCTTACGTCGCTTAGAGGCAAATAGTTGACATGAAGCGCCCTCTAGCGTTTGGTTTGGATTCAAAAGCAATCGAGAGTTAGGAATTATTTTTAAAAAAAGTTTTTATATTTTATATTTTATTTATATATATTTATTTATGTTTCAAAATATGTACATTTTAAATCTATATTGTTAGGAAGTCAGGTGTATCTCCAGCTGTGTGACCATTTATTAAAATCAAAGAATAACAAAAGGGAGATATCAGTACTAAAGTACACATATGTTGATCGATATAACGAGAGAAATATATTTCAAAACATGGGGAAAATATAATGTTGTTTATTTATTTTTTATTCGATCTATTATTGTTTGTTAGTTGGCTACATCATGTTT
This sequence comes from Callionymus lyra, assembly GCF_982586985.1. Classification (NCBI taxonomy): domain Eukaryota; kingdom Metazoa; phylum Chordata; class Actinopteri; order Syngnathiformes; family Callionymidae; genus Callionymus; species Callionymus lyra. The sequence continues at coordinate 13,224,124 of NC_141825.1, read as the reverse complement.
TGTTTACGAGAAAATAACCTTGTTATACTAATAAAATAAAGTGTTTAAACACAATAGAAAGATACGATCTGTAATTAAATACGATTATATTTTGTCGTGTCAAAAAACCCCAGAATAGAAGCAGAAAACGTAACCCCCTACTCTTGCTATTAATAAATCATACTTGTAAGTATGTTAAACATAATATTTACTTTAATTTGAATATAACACTTTTGCGTAAAACATATGTGTTCAAAACATTTTAAACTTATATTTATATTTATATTTAAGTTATTTAAAAACACTCACAGGTTTTTCTTCTTTTAAACAAACAAAACATGGACTTTATTTGTATTTGTATATTTACTATATTAAAATAGAAACAATAATCTTAAACTTGAAATAAAAAACAATCTTTAACATTGTTGACTGAAAATGTTTATTTTACTTTACTTTTTACATTTATTGCAGGAAAAAAAAGGTGTATTTAGCTATAAGGCAGCTGAGCGTCAGCAGGTCCAGTGGAACAGTACCTCTGACAGCACGAGTCTCCTCCCCCTGAGGAAGAAGATCACTCCGACTCTCTGACATACAGGAAGAACTTCACCAAGTCTCCAAAAAAAAAACTACGAGACTTCCTCGAGTTTGTCATTTTTTTTTCTCCTCTCAAACAGTACTTTTTTTTTTTCTTCTTGCGATTCAACTTTCTTTCCGGACTAACTGCGGGTCTCACAGAATGAGGTCAGCTGCTGCTGGACTGGAGGGGCAGTGAACGCGACGACCACCTCACCCCCTAGAAAACATGGGAAGGTCGTTTGCACACATCTACTGAAGCAAGATGTCAGAACACAGGTCCAGTTTTCTCCACATCGGGGACATCGTGTCTCTGTACGCGGAAGGTTCGGTGAATGGCTTCATCAGTACTTTGGGGTAAGTTTGCTCCTCTTCCTCCTCTTCCTCCTTCCTAACCTGCATTCATGTGCTTCACGCAAATGTTACAGGAATGCAAAGAGAACATGCAAATGGGATTTTTTTCTCAACCTTAAAGTCACAACCGCAGTGGTTTCAGGCTCGCGAGAGAAGATCTTGACACTTTATAGTGTTCAACAAGTGAAGACTTGTAGCTGCAGTGAAGCCTCGCTGTGACAGACAGGTCTGATCCAGATCATTGATATGACATTTAAAATCATGATGGACAGATGAATGTATCAAGTTATTTCTCAAGTCATTCATTCATTTGACAAGATCTTATTGTCTGTATTTCATCAACAATAAAAGGTATTTGGACAGCTGGTGATCAATCCACACAAAACACTATCATTAAATGTTTAAAAGACTCATGCATTTGGTGGATGATTATCCCTATTTACTCGTTGTAACTGTTGCAGTACATTATGGGGGATCTACGATTGACGGTTAATAGGTAGTGCGACAAGTTGGCGTTTATCGTGCACAGGATTTGGCCCACAGGTGTTTGGTGTTTCAGCTCATAAACGTGATGGTTAAAAACTGTTTTTATTATCTAATACTGTGATTTTCAAACTTTTTTGAGCAAAGGTACACCTTTTTCATTGAAAAAAAAAATCACAAGGCACACCACTAGTCAATAATGTTAAAAAAAATGATACTCTGTGTGAAGCCTATATTAACATTTAAGTCATTTTCATCAAAGTGTCTTGAATATGAATCAAATAAACGCATAGGAAAAAATGTACTTCTTTTATATCAATGTAATTTATGTTTTTAAACCAACTAGGTGAAATTTGATGTTTTCCTACGGCACACCTGACGATCTCTCACGGTACAGTGGTTGAAAAACACTGATCTAATACATGAAATGATAGCCATACTTACAAATACGTCTTCCCTTATGTCTTCAATACAACTCTTTCTACATTTCTATTTTAATTTGGTTTTAATTTGGTAAAGTACATAATGAAAGGTTATAGGCTGTGAAAATGCTCTAAGATGAATAAAGACATGCTTGGAAGTCTTATCTCGGAACAACGGTAACGATCGGCCATGTTTACAGACACCGACGTGGTCGTGATGGTAACTTTATCGCTCGGTCTGCAGTGTGAGAAATGGCAGGTCGGTGTGTTTCGCCGCCTCGTGTTGTTGCACTCCGACCCTCCCGAAGCCTGCGGAGCAAGTGTGGAAATACAGAGTCCAACACCAGCAGCGCCGCCGCCACACCCTCTTACTCTCAATCCTGCTTTCCCTTCACATTGATTCACGCTTGTGTTTGTGTTTCGACTTAAAACATATGAGCAACAGCTGCGTATTTTAAAACAAAAAGCCAGTCCGACTCGTCCCAGCTGTGCGGCTGGAAGGTTATCGGTGATCTAGTGCAGATGGAGTGTGTTGCAAGAATCTACAAAGACTTTTTTATTTCCCATGAGTCATCCAATGTTTTTCCTCATGACATGATGACAGACACACGATTATTTTCATAACGGTGACTTGATAAGAACTACCAGAGCGTGAAAAAAAAGAATTATTTTCCTTTTTTGTTTTATTGTGTTGTTTTGTTAAATACATTAAAGTTATTCTAATTACAATCATTTTCTACTCACCCTCGTGGAGACTAGGATTTGGGATTATTTTCTGAGTAATCTGTGTCTTTTTGGAGTTATAGGCAGAGATGCATGTCGTAATGAATGCGAAGAAAAGCTCAAAAAAGACAAACTTAAGAACATCCAAATACCTTCATACTTCTCGTCTGTAATGTCGCTCTTGTAAAGAAGCCTTGACGTGAAACATTGTTCGGAAAAAACCTGAAACGGGTCCGTATTATTAGCTTGTTGGTAGTAGAAGCTAAAAGGCTAACATGCTACACAGACAGGAAACACTGGTTAAATACCAGGAGGGTCTACTGTCTACACTGGTTACACATTACTTTGAATATACAACAAACCCTTTGACAACATTAGTAGAAAATGAGTGAAATTTATTTTTTTGGGTGAACTTTACCTTTAAGTATGTTTCAATCTAAACATTTAGATTGAAATCTTTTTTTACCGCCTTCCCATGTCTGTAAAAATCCAACATAGGATTAGCATTAGCATCTAGCATATGGATCCAAGCAGGCAAGTTACCACACAATTGAACAAGTTATTTGCTCTTTTTTTTTTTTTAGCTTAAACCCTAGTCCTTGTAACACATAATGGGGGAAAAATCTTCTCACCTGTAATAGAAGTAAAGTTAATGTTAACCTGAATATGAATGTGATGCTTGTAGCATAGCTTGTTGCTAACTGGGCTAGATGCTTCCATTTGTTCAGTGCATTACTTTCTTTTAGGTCTGCCTGACAACATTCACTTTTTAGGTTTCAAAGCTTCATTTGTGCTTTTTTTTTTTAGCTACATATTCATGTGTGTCTCTCACACCAGGCTTTCCTGGGCAGCTCGTGTGCTGATGGTGGATTAGCTTGAGTGTCTGTGGAATAATTCACAGGTGTTTTAGTTCTTGTTTATATACAGTTGTATATATTATATTACAGGCTGTGGTTGCACAGGAGCTCAGTTTTATTAAAGTACATTTGTTAATGCTTTGGTGACATTTCAAACGACAAAAGCTTGACTTTCTCCCTTTCCTGCCAATTGAAGTGAACCCATGACACGGTGCAGGGAGGACATTTGCGACGTGTTGAATAGATGTGGCAGAAGCCTTTTGAACGTGTAAACACAATCACAACCTGGTTAGTGAAGAACACACGGCTTCTGTTTGCTCAAGATTTTCTTTTAAATCTTCTCACACACCTTCCTCTGCAAACACTCCTGACCCAGCCTGGCCTCATGTTGGCGTCGCTCTGCTCTTTTCTGCATTGTTGTGTATTGATACATTTTTTTATTTTTTATTAATGTAAGTTTCATGTAAACTACACTAAATTCTTGATTTTAATCAGATAAGCGTCTGACTCATCCTCTGCTAGGGCAAGATCTGACTTGCTGGTGTCTGATCACACAGTAACACGTGTTTCTCTCAGCATGGCCTCCCACAACGATCTTTCCTGTGTTGTTGTTGTTGTCGTCCTCTAAGCTAACGCTATTACTAGCCTCTTGTGTTTCAGCTGCGTCGGTTTTTTTTTTAAGTCTGGTTCATGTTTAACTCGGTGACAGAGCAAACTACTTGAATTGGGGACTTGCAAGTTACACATTGATGGTGCCTTCTTCATTCTTCCTGTTCAGCTCCGAGGCACTTGACACCACTTCCTGTTGGGCATTATCTAGCCTTGTGTTGACGTGACGCTTCACAAGAGCAGTGTTACGCTGCTTCTATGAGTTTGAACTGAGTTTTAAGTGTATAACATTGTGAGTCTCTCTCACCATGAATGGACTTGGTTGTTCTTGAATGCGATGACAGGAGGTGATGATGAGTGTCGCAGTGCAATTCTTCTTTTTTTTTTGTTAGATTTAATGGAATAGTTCCATCTGTTAGTCAACTTCTTACACAAGTTCTCCTGAACAATGGAGGGGAAAACTTCCTGAAATACTGCCTCTGCATGCAGAACTGGTTTCCCTCACAGGGATTAGATTCAGTCGCCAAAAGTGTCCTTTTACACCCCAGACCCAGGGAGAATAAAAGTTTTTCTCCGCTTGGATGGAGTTTAATTCCTGCTGTTGCTGAAATGCTGCACCAAAACTCTGCAGACATCCGTTCGTAATGCTCACTCTGATACAACAACACAACTTAAGGCGACAATAATTACAGATTTGTTCTTCAGTCCAATTGGACAATAACATCTTTGTTCCACACCATCTATTCACGTCCTCCTGTGTGGTTCGATTCAGTCGCTTTCCTCATTCTTGGGTTGTAAAAGGAAGAAGGTTTTAAGATGTTTTGTTATAATAGAAAAATGCAGAAAACAAAAGAAAAGTCTTAAACGCCCCATGACAGGTGTGAAGCCACTATTTTTATATAAATCCTTTTTGAGTGAAAATGTTATGATTCAAACTCATCATTGAAACTAGAAAACGTTTCTTTATCGTTAAAAGCAAGAGAGAAACCTCCTACTATTTTACAGTTTATTTTTACTATAAAATATATATATTTTTTATCTTTATCTAAATATTCAAGAACACAGATGTACAACCATCTCTTAAGTTGAAACTACTTTTAGTCTCTTGGTGCATGGTCATAATCTTCTCATCAGTCCTTACTAGTAACTAAAACTCTTTTCTTAGGCCGTCAACTTAGAAATGATTAGGTTCTTTAGTTCCATCTGGATTGTGACAGTCTTGAAGGTTTGGTCATTCACTTGTATGGCTTTTCACTGCTGCTGCTTGCATACACCTTTGTTTAGAACTCGCAGAATAAAAGATACACAAAATAAAACACAGCTAACAATGGCATCACTACAATAAATCAACTTTCACAAAAATATGGTGACATTAAGGTAAGGTTACTAGGTAATACTTGCAAACTGAGTTTGATTCCCAGTCAGCAAACGTTTTTCACAGTTCTTATATATTTGTCTTATTTTTGATTGTACACACAGTTTATAGGGTTGTTGCTTTAGCTATAATCTAAATAAACTATAATCTCTAGTTTCTCAACCAACTCCATCCCTCCCAAGTCAAACACTAATGCTTATTCTATACATTGTAACTATTCTTTAGTAAGTAAGCAAAGCACTTAAACAATCAAAACAATATCCAATAAAATATATACTTAAAAGGTTAAGACACCACCGAGACAAACACAGGAGTCTCACAGAATCTGTAACATAATAATAAATCAAATAATAAACAGAGTCTTTAGGACAAATTTATCCTTTCCTTGCAAAGTTTATTGTCTCGTATATTTAAAAAGTCCACCTTATGTTTGCTGACATGTTCATTAGGTAATTTTTTTTTCTCCCTTCTCTGCAGTCTTGTGGACGACAGATGTGTTGTCCATCCTGATGCCGGAGACCTTGCAAACCCCCCCAAAAAGTTCAGAGGTGTGTTTTTAGTATCGCAGTTTCAATGTTTATTCAGTGACTACAGCTTGTGTGTGTATGTGTGTGTATGTGTGATGCTGTCAGGGTCAACCTGATACTGTGTTGTTGTCCATTAAGTTACAGAGATTACCAGGAGAGTTTGAACGTTCTTTTAGTGCCCAAACAATCTCTAGAATATGAGACGTTGTCCTTCAGGAAATGTTTTAAACTGTTTTCTCATTGTAAGATGAGCCCCAGAGCAGTGGGAAAGCAAACCATTTTATTTTGAATAAAATAAAATGTAGTTTCCTGTCTCTGCAAAAAAATCTACCCTGATGGCTTTATTCTCCTTAACTTTAGTAGCCAGTAAGCATTATTAATATCAGTTAGATAAACAATTTCCCGGAAGGAAAGGAGATCTCCAGAGAGATCAATAAAGTTTATCTATCTAACTATATATATTGGCAATTATATTTTAAACACTTTTATTTTGAAAAGTACAATTTGTTTGTTTCGATTTTTAAAATAATTGAAACGTTGGTTGAAGTTTTGTAAGCATTGATTTAAAAAATAATAATTTAATTAGATAATCAATAAAATATTTTAATATTTTTTTCCGTTGCCTTTTCAATTCCAAATAAAATGTTGTTGCCACCAGACAAATACATTATGTTGAATTTAAAATGATTTTTTAATGATTGTAATAAGAATATCAAACTCTTATTTCTTAAAAAGAAACAAAAAAAACCCAATATTTCAGAATAAATAATGATTGAATTAAACGATTGAAAAAAATTATTCAGAGCTTAAAACAAGGTTTACATACATTAAAAATCAGAGTTTGAAACGTGAAATTAAACCATTCAATCTTCTGATGGCCCTCACAGACTTCCATAGGCACTGGTGTCGGACACAAACTTCATGAAAGCCTCTAATCCTCTCCTCCTTCTCTCTAGACTGCCTCTTCAAGGTCTGTCCCATGAACAGATACTCGGCTCAGAAGCAGTTCTGGAAAGCCAAACAGGGGAAACAAGGAAACAACAACAACTCGCAGCAAGACTTGTTCAAGAAGTTGCAGGTTCAAACTCTTCTGACAGAGATTAATTGAAAGTCCCCGTTTCTATTTACATTCCTTCACCTTTGCAAACGTGTGCTTGATTGCTCAACAGCATGCAGCAGAACTGGAACAAAAGCAGAATGAGTCGGAAAATAAAAAGCTCCTTGGAGACGTTGTCAAGTACAGTAACGTCATTCAGGTAAGATAACTCATAATGACCCCGAAGCCTTTTAGAAACGTGTTTGAATGTTGCATCTCATTCATGCCTGGAGAGTAGATGTTTTGATTTCACCCCTTAAACGGAAAACGGAGGCAGGGTTGAGGAGATTTAAAATACATAATTGAATCACACCGCTTAACTGGAATTAGATTGAACTATCTGGTTATTAAACAACATTAATACGTTGCGCTTCATTAAGTAATTCAATTTATTTTTTAGTAATTTTATTTTTCTTCCTGCTTAGTTAGAAACTCATTTATTAAGTTTATGAGAATATTAATTTAATTTAACGTGTTAAATGTTGAATTATTTTATTGAATTTTTTTTTAAGCAACTAATTGATTTATTGACTCTTAAAGGTTCGTTGTTTGCAAGGTTGAATATGTTTTTATTGAATTATTGCATTAGAAAATTTTGATATTAATAATATTAATTAATTTTTTTTAAAATAATTGAGTTGTAAAATTCCAATATTTTCGTTGTAAACAAATGTTGGCACTATTTATTGACATTTTTATATTAAATATATCAGGGCTATGAATTAAATACTGTAGAAAATGTTTTAATTACTGTAGTAAAGAAAAACAACAACCTTTCTTTTTTTTTTTTTTTTTTAATTTTTATTTACATACCTTCACGAGTTACAATGCAGTACATGTAAACTGTAACAGTCACAGAATACAATTGTATTGTCCATTCTGTGTCGGGGCATCCATTGTACATCAACAGTTTTTCATAAACAACTTAGTTGTTGGATAAATGTTGGACCCAATAAAACCAGTCTGGTTCCCTGCCAAGAGCTCATGATAACTCACAGTGGCAAGGAAAAACTTCCTGTAAGAGGCAGAAACCTTGGAATGACCGGACTCGAGGCAGGCAGTCTCCTTCGCAACCGATCAGGCCCATGTCAAATGTATAAAATACACAGGTATACAGACTCCGGTGACGGGTGAAGATATAGAGGGGAGAGGGGGAGGTTGAAATGTTAGAGGTGTGTGGGTGTGTGGGTGTGTGGTTGTGTGGTTGTGTGGCTGTGTGTGTGAAGAGAGTGCACGTAGGGACCCAGAGGCACCAACCACCCAACCCTGCATGGTGGGCAGGCAGAACCCAGTGACACCAAGAAGCCACCACACCCCCAGCCAGGCCAGAAGGCACATACCTAGCACAGCAGGATCCAGACATGGGGGCCCAAGCCGCGGCAGGTACCTGCGGGAGACCAGGACCCGGCAGGCGAGATAACCACTAGACCCGGCGGCGCGCAAGGGCAAGCACCAGCGAGGACGACAGAGGAAGCAAAGAGGGGGAGACACCAGGCGCAGGCACGGAGGCAGAGGGGCCAAGGGCCCGCCCTCCAAGGGACAGCCAGAAAACCAGTCAGGGGATAGAGCTCCGGGGCCAGGCCGGGCCACGGAAGACCCCCAGATCGTCAGGCCCCCACCAAGTCCATAGCAGGGGACCGCGAGAAGACAAGCCAAGGAGATAGGGATCCACTACAGCAGCGGCAGCGGAGCCCCCCCCAATACCCCGTGAACACGGCCAGTAGCCGGGTCGAGCGCCACCGCATGAGCCCAGGGGAACAATGGCCAAGTACTGGCTCAGGTCCTCCGGTGAGAGTCCCCCGGGTCACAGGGGCGCCACGGTTGTGTGGGCAGGGATGCCATGAAACAGGGCGCGGGTAATGGGGCTGCAGCCGTCCGGGGGCAAGTAGAGGTCCACAGCCACCGCTCCAGCAGACACCCACCCCAAGACAGGCCCCCACAGCCCCCCACAACAGACCAGGTGAAGCCATCGGGCCGGAGGGCCATCCAGAACACCCAGCCAGCCCCAGCCCCACCCCTAACGGTTCACCCGCCAACCCCGTCAGCCGGACCAGCAACCCACCAGCCCCAGCACCGCCCCCAACGCAACCCCCCGTCCACCGCCCCAACCACCCCCGCCAGCACCAACCCCCGCACACCACCAAAGACCCCCCCGGAAGCGGGCCACCCCAACGCCGGCACACAGGGCCATCGCGGCACCAGCGGCAACCGCCACCAGGCCCAAGGTCCCACAGGCCCCACCCACCGGGCCCCTCACCGGGCCCCCCGGCGAGGCCAGAGGCAAACATGACCCCCAGTGCCACCGACGGTCCTAAGAGGAGACGACTGCCTCCAACATGCCCCCCACACAGAGACGGGAGCGGCAATCTCCAAATCCCGTCGCACTCCCGGTTGAATCAGTAATGTAGTATTGTAATTTATTGTAGTTTATGTATGTGTTTGTTATGTATAAATGTGTGTGTATATGGTTGGTTGCGTGTGCATAATAGTATGTGTGTGTATATGGGAAGATACATCAAAGAAAATAAGCATTAAGGACAGAGGGAAGCCATTGATGTACACGTGACGCATCATTTGTTTGTATAATTTGGAATTTGGAAAACAACAACCTTTCAATAAACAAATATTGAATTCAACTATTACAAAAAATCATTCTCAATATAGGAATTATAAATTCAATTATTTGAAAATTTAAAATTGAATGCCAAAAATCCAATTTCAATAAAAAGTTCAATATTTCAAATGTAAAATTAAAACCATTCAATACAGTGATTGCATTGATATACTTCCTCCACATCAAGAGATGCTTTTTAGGTTGTTTTTTTTTAAGATGCCACTCTGATGAGGTACTTTGTCCAACTAGGAGGAGAGCCCGGGGCAGACCTAGGGTTCATATTTATTTCGCTTGGCAACAGCTTTATATTCTCTGAAAACAAATCATTTTTTTCAGCCACTTGTGAATAATATTCCTCTCTCTTTTCACGAAAGTTCATCCATTCATGAACCTTCTTTTCATAAGAACTTGATAACATCACACAAAGAGCAACTCTGGCAACTCCCTTCTGAGTCGTGAGAGACTTGTGAAGGGAGGCGTTGCTGGACTAGTGGAGGACGGATGTAGATTTGCTTTAAAAGTTAAACTCTGTTGTCAAGGTTGGACCCAAACTGTAACTTCTGTAAGTCGGTAATGAACAAAGGAATGAGCAGGAGATGACGCTGTTCTGATTGACAGGTGTGATTATATCTGGCTCAACGTCTTTTCTTGTCCTTCAGCTTCTGCACATCAAGAGCAACAAGTACCTGACGGTGAACAAGCGTCTCCCTGCTTTGTTGGAGAAGAATGCCATGCGAGTCTCTCTGGACACGGCCGGGAACGAGGGCTCCTGGTTCTACATCCAGCCTTTCTGGAAGCTCCGGACCGAAGGCGACAATGTATGTTTGACTTGTATGACTTCTCAAGCTCGAGAATATTCAACGCCGAATGTTTAAAGACGACGTTTTCATCAGACGATCAGCTCGGCTATTTTTCCTGTTCCAGTAATATCTGATTTGTTTGTTGTTTTGTTTGTTTCTCTCCTGTGGCTTCAGCATCCGTAAAGGTATCGCTTTTGATTGAGTACGAGGTTTGTGCGATAGTGTAGTTGGAAGCATGACCGAGTGTGTGCACTGATTTTATTTTGTCTTTGACTGAGATCACCTTGTGCTTAAGTCTGACTGCAAAAAAAAAAAAACCTCCTTGAGTCAGTCTTGGTAAGCCAGCATGACGATACATCGCCCCTGTGTGATGCATTCAAGTCCCCGCACCTTGTGAGCTTTTTGCTTGTTTGTTCCCGAGCAGCTCTAGTCCCACTAGACACATCCTCTTGCACACACACCTTAGTCTGTGAAGTATCCAGAGACGTTTGCTGCCTTCATCTGTGCATGGACACGACACCTTCTGTGTGTTTGTGTCGCTTCTCTCTACTTGACTATCGTTGTTTTTCAGGTGGTGGTTGGAGACAAGGTGGTGCTGATGCCAGTCAACGCAGGTCAACCTCTCCACGCCAGCAACATCGAGCTGCTGGACAACCCAGGCTGCAAAGAGGTTTGACGAGCATTTTTACATTTATCAGTCGTCTTGTTTACTTAGGAAATGTGGCGCACCTGAAATTTCAACTACACGTTATATTCTGTCACAATTGTTAGGATCGTCATTTTTATTGAGACGCGTTCCTGAAAAAAACATCAGCAAATATGTAAGATATAAAAACACAAATGTCTGTAACTCCTCAAAGATTTATCCTTATATCCAAACACTGGTCAGAGTCAAAGAACCGGGTCCATGGGTTAATATACTTGTTAAGTGCAAGAAAAACGTGTCTGAAGGCGAAAAAAAATAGAAATAATGATGGCAAACGCACAAAAAGTTGCAGTGATGAGTTCAATGAGAGGGAGTGAGATTACCAAAGAGAACTGCTAGAAAGCACTTTTGGGGATAGACAAGCTTGTGTCGTTGTGTCCCTGAGCAAGACACTTTACCCTGATTGCTCCTGATGGTAGACTTGGCGCAGGTGTGCAGCCTACTCCCATCAGTATGTGTGAATGGCTGTCAAAAGCACTACCGAATTTCCCCTCGCGGGACTAATAAGGGATTCTAAAAAAAGAAAAAAAAACCTTTCACCCCTCTCTTACAGCCAGCAAAAATCATGCCCCGCTTTGTTTATACAACAAGTCCCTTTGCGGTGGAGACTTCTGGGGTTGATGACATTTGGTGACAAACTGTTGTTTTACCGATCACAGCAGAGGGGGTTGTTATGGTAAACAAGATATAATCTCCAGAAAAACAAAGTGTTTTAAGTGGGAGGGGTTTAAGATTATTTTTCTAATGTTAATATTTAAATAAAAAGAGAGTTTTGTACAAACAGACGCATACTAATGAGTACAATAGAGGTCCAGGATCAATTTTTTTTAAAAACACTCACAACATCAAATTAGTTTACCTTTTATTGTTCAAAAACATTTTTGCTTAATCTGAGTCCTTTGCTAGTTCTGAACTTGGAAAGTCAAGTCATGTTCTTTTTTTTTATTAACCTTTTGACTGTTATCACAGTAATAAGGTAACTAAATCAACTTAATTTTGTAAATGGGGAAAATATTACATTTCTATAGCCAAAAAAAACTAAAAACCTTAGCAACAGCTAATAAGAATGGAAATGTAGTTGAGGTCGGCTTTTGTCCAAAAATAAGCAGTCTCTGTTAATGTTCAGGAAATACATGAAATAATACTGAACTCCAGATAGAAGTCAGTTTCTGAATAGAGTTCATGGGCTGGAAATGATGGTTTTATTCACCGTCTACTGAGATATTATCGCTCCCTTTAAGCTTCATGGCTTCTCCTAAATTCTCTACATTCAAATCAAATGATCTGATGATGATCAAATGAACCTTAAACAAGATAGTCTTGCGAAGACTTTCTATCACATCCATGCACAAACAAAGATAAAGTAACTATCAGATGATATATAATCCTTTTTCCCTGCAGGTCAACGCTGTGAACTGCAACACGAGCTGGAAGGTCGCACTGTTCATGAAGTTCAGCGACTACAGGGAAGATGTCCTGAAGGGTGTAAGTAGCAGCGTCTGTCAGCGAAGACACAAAATGCGCCAGAGTTGCTGACAGACTGGTGTCCTCCAGGGGGACGTGGTTCGGCTGTTTCACGCCGAGCAGGAGAAGTTCCTGACCTGTGACGAGTACAAGAAGCAGCAGCACGTCTTTCTACGCACCACACTGCGGCAGTCGGCCACATCTGCCACCAGCTCCAAGGCTCTGTGGGAGATCGAGGTAGATGTGCACGTACACTTGGTGTAGGAACAGCTCTGCTGTAGAAATGCAGCCATTATTTTGAAGTCTTGCTGGCCTCTTTTGAAGAGAACTAGGCGCTGTTCAAACATGGCAAACGTTTCACATTAAAGAAGGCGTAAAGATTTTCCGTTATTAGAAACATTTCAAAACACATTTCTATTCACCAACTGTCGCTCGTGCCTCAGTTCTGTTTCCATTATACTTCAACTTCCTCTTCATTTTTTAGTGCTCCACTCCTGTTCCTCATGTGCTTCTATGGTTGGTTTACTATTTCTGAGGTATAATCTTTATATAGTAAATGTTACAACTGAATTTTATTTCCATATAGCCAGGTAGTCTTAAATCAATGGTGTTAAATATACTTTAAATTTCATTTATTTGCTTTAATAATGAATCTAAATATGTTTTGAGTGTCGGGGTAAAATGAAATATAATTTCAATAAAGATTTGTTTTATATTTATTGAAGGCACTTTATTTATTTACATAGACTATAACATTATACATTAAATCTTGACTAATACATTTGTTTAACTTGTATATTTGTGTTGCTATTCGTAACTAGATTCTGCATTAGATGGTTTAGCATTCACTTGATGTTTAGTATTTATTTGGTTTTTACTCGTTCTGACTTAATGTTGCATTTATGTACATTTCTATTGTTTTTTGTATTTTAGAGCTATAATAATTGATTTCTTCAGATCAAATAATTGTTTTTTTATTGCCTTTTAGTTTATTTTAATTATTTAGTTTTTTTAATCAATGAATTTATGCTTTTTATTTAATATTTTGTGATGTGTACATTTTTTTTATAATTCTGTAAAAAATAGAATCGTGTTATATTCTCAAAAACGTCAGCAGGACTTTCAATAATTTGAGGCAAAGAAATCTTGTGGTGTGGTTTTAAATAATGATAGTTGATCTATTCATAATGGTCTGTTTACTTAAGAGGCGTCTGGTTAGCTCAGTGGGTAGCAATTATTTTTTAATAGTAGGCAGTAGGTTCAAATCCCTCTGATGTTACCTGTTTGAACACCTAGTCGAGGTACTGAGTGGTTGTTGATGACGGCGTCTGTTTAAAAACATGTAATGTGAATAAAAGTGATTGTAGCATTAGCATGTTAGTAGCATTTAGCAGGAAGTGCATTAGCCCTCTTGCTAATGTAGCCTCATAACAAGTAGCATTTGTGTTCTTTTTACTCTACTTTTCCTCCTTCATTTGGCCCATATTTTTTTATGTTTTCTGTTACTGATAGTGTCATAAATGTTGTGTGTTTCAGGTCGTGCACTATGACCCCTGCAGGAGTGGAGCGGGACAGTGGAACAGCCTGTTCAGGTTCAAACACTTGGCAACAGGCAACTACCTGGCTGCTGAGGTAACGTCTCACTTTACTTTTACAGGTTTTTTGTCGGTCCCAGATGACAAAAAAAAAAAGTGTAAAACATTTATTTATTAATTATTTTCATGGAGTTCCTTTGATGACAAAGTTTGGTGATAAAAAAAAATCTTATGTTATTAGACAAAAAAAGAAGAAATAAATTGATAATATTTAGCTTATCCAGCTAAAAAGACAAAAACTTGAACTATCAATCAAATCCTTATATTTCACATATAAATAAAGTGTGGTGAACTGAGGAGTTCTCTCAGTTATACATTAAATTGTTGTACTAATGCGTAAGAAAAACACAAGTTTCCGAAAATATTAAGTGCTTAAGCTGCTTTTAATTTCAACTTTTCAAATACTCGCTGCAACATGAGACGTTTCGGTTATTAATAAAGTCCAAAAAAGTTAGTCCTGCCAGTTATTTATCTATCTTTCTATCATTTTTTTATTATGATAGTTATAGTTGAGTAGGCAGCAAGCGGGCTGTAGGGGGCAGTAGACACGCTGGAATGACCGCTCATCGTGTTGTGACAATGACATAACGCTTTAAGATCTGAAGCATCAGCGCTTTCTCTCTGCAGGTGAATCCTGAATTCAAAGACAACACATCAGGGGAGCCAAATAAAGAGGTGCGACTAGTTGATCACCCAATCATTTAGTATTCTCTTTTAAAATTATGTTTAGCTACTTCAAGATCATTGACACCTGAAGCAGACACAAAAAAACATTGATAGTAATGAGTAAGAGTTCCATTGAAAAAACACTTGTATTTGTCTGCGAACTGATTAGTTTCAAATTGCTTTTCCATCTGGAGGCTCCTTCTCCGACTTCGCCCCGCGGTTACACAACACCCGCCACTCTCCTCACATGCAACACAAAGTCTGCCATGAATCTATATCTAGAGATTTCTTTCCCAGCTACCTCGCACATTTGTATTCTGGCGACGCGAGCTGCAGACACACAAACTCTCTCACCCCGACTCGAGCTGAGTTTCAGACACACAGGGGGCTCCTTACATAACGTCTGGGTGTGGGGGTGCCCTGCGAGGCGATGGAGGGGAGTCAGACGTGCTGTCTGCTGCACACGGCTGAGCTAAGCTGCTGTTGTGAGTCACCGTCAGCGGGGGAGAGAGCCGAGCAGTGGGAGGATGGAGATGCCGGGATGTAAATGCTACTCCGGGGGTGGGGGGTTTGTTGACATGCAGGAAAACCGTTTTGGAAATTAACCTTCACCATTATCTCCTGCATCTGCATGGATGCTGAGGTTCTGCAGGTGTCACAGCCAGACATAAGTTTCAGCTGCATGTTCACGTAATGAGACGCCTTATTAGCGGAAGTAAATGTCTGAGTTCTCGATTTCAACACTGGTCCTGAGGATGATGGAGAAACTGCAGACATGTCTTATACATCCTGCTTAAATTGTACAAATGAGATGATATGTCATCATCCGTGGGAGGCATGGAGTAGAAACCACATGTCAGTTCATCATGTTAAGCAGCACATTGTGTCTTTGTTTTGGTCAGATTGACTTGAAGTGCTAGACCACTATGAACACCAACGTTTGGTCCATTCTCTGTAATCATTATATTGTTTGTTTTTATTTCTTCTATCTTCTTTATTGTCTTCTTTTATTTCTTTTTCCTGTTGTTCTTCATTTTTGAATTTTAATTTTCTTCATCAATTTGTTTTTCTTTCCTGATGTTTTTCTTGCTCCTGTTCTTTGTTCTTTTTCATTTTTCATCACGTTTTCTTCTTTCATTTGTTTGCTTGTTCCTGTTCTTTTTTCTTTCTTTTTACTTTGTATTCTTTTTTCATTTTTACCTTGTTTGATTTTTTTCCTTTTTTAATTTTTTCTTTTTTCTCATCATCTTCATTTCTTTTTTCTTCTTTATTTTTTGCTTGTTTCTGGGTTTTTCTCTTTATAAATTTTCCTTTTTGTTCATTTCTTCTTGTTCCTTTTCTTTTTCAAGTTTTTTCCTTTTTTTTGTTTCTCTTCTATTTTCTTTCTCCTTTTCTTATTTTTTCTTGTTACATTTTTTTTTCCTTTTTCTTTATTATTCTTTTTTTTTTCTTTCATTGGCATTTTCTTAATTTAATTTTCCTTAGTTTTTTCTTTCATCTGTTCTTTGTTCTTTTTAATGATTCTATATCTTCATCAAATTATCTTATTATATTATTTTCTTCATAATCTTTTTTTCTTCTTTATTGTCATATTATTTTTTTGCTTCTTCTTCATAATCTTCTTTTTTATCTTTTCTTAATCCTCCTAAAATTATTTTTTCTATCCTCATTTACACACATCTATTCTGCCTTACGTCAACTAATCGTCATTCCTCTTCTCATCAGATGCTCCTCTTTTTATTCACTCCTAATCGCTACATCATCAGCCAATATCTTGGAGACAGCTCCATAAGATTGCAGTCCATAATCGTCCATGAATAGCTATTTAGTGTAAGTAGGCTTAAATAGACTTGTAATACAGGAATCTCATTTGGTTTAGTTCTTAATTTGAAGCAGGATATGAAAGAGAGCTATAGTCGACACCGGTTCCTATATCGTGTGTGTTTTTGCAGCAGGTAGAGACGGATGCTGTTTTCTCAAAGAGGAAACATCAAGCAGCAGACAAGATAGCCTTCACCCTGGTTTCCGTCCCTCACGGTAATGAC
Organism: Callionymus lyra; assembly: GCF_982586985.1. Classification (NCBI taxonomy): domain Eukaryota; kingdom Metazoa; phylum Chordata; class Actinopteri; order Syngnathiformes; family Callionymidae; genus Callionymus; species Callionymus lyra. Next base: position 13,207,236 of record NC_141825.1, on the reverse strand, counting down.
ATCGCCTCTCTGTTTGAACTCGACGCCACCACCCTGCAGCGAGCCGACTGTCTGGTTCCCAGGTCAGTCACTCAACAAAGAATTTTCCTTTGAGGGCAACTTTATTGTGGGAAAACAAATTGTTGTTAGTTTCACTCTGCAAATCTCGTGTGAGAAAGGGAATAATAAGAGGCAAATACATCAATCTTGAATCTTTATCTGCATTAGAAAAAACTATGATAACTTCTGAAGTTTGTGTTAGCAAATGCAAGAGCACAGTTTTCCTTTATTGTCATTAAATAATGTTTAATATATAAATATTGAGTGTTAATATATTATAATATAGAGAGTTTTTTTACCCTTGCGTTATCTTGGGGTCAAGGTGACCCTGTGGCCAGAAAACAAAAGTGTTTGTGATATCCCTTTGTGGTCAAGAATGTCATGACCTCCACCACTGCATATGTATTTATGGTAACCAGGGAGGTTGTTTGTTTTTGGGCCCTTTGGGTCACTTTGACCCAGAGACAACACAAGGGTTAAATTGCCATTTTGTGTTGTGACTTTCATTACAACCAATGTATTCTGTGTTGTTTTGTAACTGTAACTAAAGTAGCTTTTCCTGTTGGTATTCCTTTTGTTTTCGGGCCTGTGGGTCACCATGACCCTAAGACCCTAATACCCTAATAACACTAGGGTTAATGACTGTTATTTTGATTAGTGTTTTTTTTTTTTTACTTAATAAAATAAAACACAGATGGGTTCCTTTGATAAAACTAATTGAAACTATTTGATCATATTTAGAATTACATCTAGATGTTTTTAGCTGATGTGACATGACTTGATACAGTTCCTGACCAAAACTAAAAATGGGTTGTACATGGTTCAACCTTTAAGAATGAGAAACTGCACAATTTAGAAAAAGAGCTTGAGGGTGTTTTTAATAACTTAAAAAAGGCCAACCCTACCTACCGAGTTAACGTGTTTGACATTTGTATGAACACAAATGGTGTTAGAAGTTTTTAATGAGATGAACCTTCGAGCAGTTGTTGTCGAAACAGGCTTTTTAAATCTTGTCGGCGTTGACAGGGTCAACAAAAAGGGTAAAAGGACAATCGAGGCTCCTGGTTAAATTGTATCTTAATGTTGAACTAAATAACTTCAAAGCTAGTTTACTGGTTACACATTTTTACTGAGATAAAAGAGAAATATGATTGACAACAATGTGTTCTGAATATCGTTTATTTATTTTCAACATACAACCAGAAGAAACATACATTCAAAATACATTTCTGTCTTATTTTGAACCCTCTCAGGAACTCGTACGTGCGACTGAGGCACTTGTGCACCAACACGTGGGTGACCAGCACAAATGTGCCCATCGATGCAGAGGAGGAGCGTCCAGTCATGCTCAAGGTCGAGCACCACACAAACACACACACACACAGACATTCACACTCACACACACACTCACACACACACACACACACACACACACTCACACACACACACTCACACAGACACAATAACAAAGATGTTTGACTCTGATTTGTTGTCTCACTAGATCGGCACCTGCTACAACAAAGAGGACAAGGAGGCGTTCGCTATCGTGTCTGTGCCCTTGTCCGAGGTCAGAGACTTGGACTTTGCGAACGATGCCAGCAAGGTTCTAGAGTCGACTGTGAAGAAGCTCCAATATGGGAACATTGCTCAGAATGAGAGACGGTACCTGCCCAGTTGGGTGACGGGGGGGGGGGGGAGCCCACATCGTTTAATCTCATTTTTGTTGTCCAATCAGGTTCGTCACCAAGCTGCTGGAAGACCTGGTCTTCTTTATATGCGTGGTCCCTAATAATGGTCAGGATGTTCTCTCGGTGGTCACATCGACACCCAACAGAGAGAGACAGAAACTCATGAGGGAGCAGAACATACTTGCCCAGGTCAGCAGGAAGATGCTACAAACATCAACTGTCCATCACGACTGATCCATACGTTTATCTTTTCATCCAGATCTTTGGCATCCTGAAGGCTCCTTTTACAGATCAAGGTGACGGTCCGATGCTGAAGTTGGAAGATTTGGGTGACCAACGCTACGCTAACTTTAAGTACATGCTGAGACTTTGCTACAGGGTGCTACGACACTCGCAGCAGGACTATCGCAAAAACCAGGCAAGTGTTCACCCTAAATGTCTTTAGACTATTCAAATGTATCATCATCTGTGCACACATGAATTGTTATTATATCAAATAACTAAAATAGAAAACCAATTAACCCAAAACAATTACGAAGAGGAAGATGGAGGAAAGAAGAGAGTAAATTCACGCAGATTATTGCCCTCACAATTGTAGAAAGGATTATTTATTTAATATGTAATAAATATGAATGTAATAATTATTGGACATATTTTAATTTTCATGGGGGTCTTTTGCCCTCTTTCCATTAATAAAACAAGCTGAAATCCTGGAAATATCTTCAACTTAAGTCTTGTTTTATCAAAAGAAATTCTATTTGTTATCGAAATTGGATGTATTTGAATTTTCTGGCCCCCCTTTCTTCCCCCTTACAATTAACTTCATTAACTTATTATATATATATTGTTTATATAAAATTGTGTTATCATTATTTATATTGTTATCAAACGTTATAATCTTAGCAAACTATAACATTTTATCATAATTAGACATATTTGAATTTAGATTTTTTTTTTTTCTTCTAACCTCCTTGTGTCCCCTTTCCTTTGACCTGATGGATGTTGCCCTTCCCCCTAAAGCTTTTACTCTCAGTAGTCTACATGCTTATTTTCAAACTATTGTTGTTTGTTTCAAAATATTGTTGATCTGTTTGAGAGTCAATAACACATTCATATCAGGCAGACAAACACAGAAAGTCATACTATTTTAAAAGTAAAGATGTATGCATTTGAATCATAACTGATCCTCATCCATCATTCATCAGGTTATTTTTCAAAGACGGATAAACACTGTCGATATTCTCCTTGGCAGAGATAATAATAACACGTAATGTAAATGTAGTGGTACAAAAAAAAAATGTATTTGCCTTATTATCTTATAGCTTTGCTTCTAATATCTCTCTTTTTTAATTCAATATACAAATACAAAAACCTACACTCAAAAAATTAAGTTAACCACCATGTTTCCTCCTCTGCACAGGAATACATTGCAAAGAAATTCTCCATCATGCAGTCTCAAATCGGATACGAGATCCTGGCCGAAGACACAATCACGGCTCTGCTGCACAACAACCGCAAGCTGCTGGAGAAACACATCACCGCCAAGGAGATCGAGACCTTCGTCAACCTGCTGAGACGCAACAGAGAGCCCAGGTCAGACAAGTCTTAAAAATCAAATCTTTACTTCCTATTACAATTATTTATTGTTATTCTCCTCAAATGTTTTCATGGTTATTCAGGGTACGATTGATAAGATATTGCTCATACAGACAATAAATATTTTTTACTCACTGAGTAGGAGTGACGTTTATGTAATTATAATCTTGCTTGTTCAGTTCACAGACCCCCCCTTTCACGCCACAAGTTTGCTCATCCATCTGCTGTGTGTACTACGTTTGTTTAACGTCGTGACTCATCTCTGTTCTGCTCTGGCAGATTCCTGGATTACCTCTCAGATCTGTGTGTGTCCAATAAGACCGCCATCCCCGTCACACAGGAGCTTATCTGCAAATTCATGTTGAACCCTACCAACGCAGACATCCTCATCCAGACCAAGTGAGTCACACCCCCTGTTTGCTAAAATTAAACCCTTTCAATTTTCCCTATCAACACGCCACGTGCCTGTTTGTTGGAGCGTGTCAATACTTCCTCACCCATGGCCTTCTTCCAGATTAATCCCCAACAGCGAGACCACGCTGGAGTCCTCGTTGATGCAGGAGGAAGTGGAGGAGGAGGAAGTTTGGCTCTACTGGATCGACCACCACAAGGAGCCTCACGGCAAATCCATCCGCCACCTGGCGCAGGATGCCAAGGGCAACCACAAGATGGATGTAGATATTGTCACCTACTACAGGTAAACATGATGTAGTCTTAATGTTTCACGGCACAAATGTCTAAAACACATCTTTAATTTAGTGCTTCATTAGTTGTATGGCTCATTCCTGAGATTTGAGTGAATAAAGGGGTTTAATTTCCAGGTATCAGCTGAACCTGTTTGCCAAAATGTGTCTGGACCGTCAGTATCTGGCCATCAATCAGATCTCCTGTCAGCTGCCCGTGGATCTGATCCTGCGCTGCATGTTCGACGACTGCCTGCCCTACAACCTCAGAGCCTCGTTCTGCCGCCTCATGCTTCACATGCATGTGGACCGTGACCCGCAGGAAGCCGTAGTTCCTGTGCGATACGCCCGCCTGTGGACAGAAATCCCGTCTAAAATCACCATTAATGAGTGAGCATCCACGTTTGCCTCTGTGCTTCCGTGATTCAACTTCACGCAGATTGAATTGATTTTACTTGTAGGTTTGAGTACGAGTCCACGGACAGCTCCAGAGACGATATGAAGAGGAAGTTTGCTCCGACTATGGAGTTTGTTGAGGAGTACCTGAAGGATGTGGTCAACCAACCTTTTCCATTTGGGGATAAAGACAAGAATGAGCTTACACTGGAGGTACAGTTGGCCTGGGGGGGCAAATCTGACCAGCTGACAGTATTATGCGGCCAGTTACAGATTAAAGCACATTTGTTTTTATAAAGATAGTTTATAAAATGCATTAAAACTACCTCCAATAAAGGGTGTGTATTGACAAAATTAGGTGATACAATATGGTTCATGATACATGGGTAACATAACAATATGTATATATTAATACTATACAAACTCGCAAGATTTCGCTGATCCTTTAGCTGCAGAATGTTTAATGTCTGCTGCCATTTACCGACTGAGGTTTAATTTCAACAAAACGGTTTAATTAATGTGGAAACTTGGAAAAAAAATGCATGATAGAACCCATTAAATACGTAATTTTATAAAGGATAAAATCTATTATATAGTAAATCCCTTCATTCTTACCAAAATCCAGTTGCATCGACTTATTTAAGTTCTCATTTATTTATTTTTTTATCATATAATTTCAATGTATATATGCATATATATATATGTTTATAAATATATATATTTGGTTTAGAAAAAAGTGATACATTATGTGTTATATAAAAATAAAAAGCTAAGAATAATACAAATAAAAATAAATAGTGTAGTGAGTTTCATAGATGATTACCCTACATATTTAATGTACAAGTTTAAAACTTTTTTTCCTTGTTGTACTTTATTATTTTTATTTTTAAACGTTAACAATGTTTTTTTTTTTTTGTTTTTTTAATTTATTGTAGCAAAAATCTATTTCTCATGGCAAACTTCTGCACACAGGTGGTGAATCTGTCTCGTCACCTGGTTTACTTCGGCTTCTACAGCTTCAATGAGCTCCTTCGACTCACGCGCACTCTTCTGGCCATCCTGGATATTGTCCAGCACCCACTGACGTTCATGAACAAGCTCAACAAGAGTCCAGAGGCTGGTGGGTTCATGTTAGAATGTTTTAGAAGTGACCCTTAGATCACTGATTCCCAGCCTATGTTGCACCACTGAGCCGTTTGATGGATTCATCTTTATTTTCAAGGGTCTTTTTCCTCTTTTCTCAGGTAACAACGTCCTGCGTACGATCCACGGTGTTGGTGAATTGATGACCCACATGGTGATGAGTCGGGGGCTGCCGCACAGCATCCCTGACACGCCTCCCTCGCTGCGCTACGGCAAAGGTCACCTCATGCCTGACAATGAGGACGTGATGGTGATGGACACCAAGCTGAAGATCATAGAGATCCTGCAGGTGAGACACGTTTGTGTAGTTATTTCAGGAGCGTCTTTATCTTACGATGCCTGTGTTCATTTCTTCAGTTCATCCTGAGCGTGAGGTTGGACTACAGAATCACATATTTACTGTCCATCTACAAGAAAGAATTTGGGGAAAAATCATTCTCCGACAGCAGCTCGCTTGCCGATGTGTCCCCATTTGCCCGTGAGCTATGACCTTTATTTAAACACCCTGTTTTATAGTCTGATGATAATTCTTTATCATTCCTGCAGCTACTGAGCCAGACATTGATAAAATCACAGCCAAGGCGGACAGCATGTTTGCAGACAGGTGTGTGTCTCTACCCGACGTGTGTGTGTGTGTGTGTCCAACTCACTCTCAGCAATGATCTATGTTTGTTGTCAGCTCGGAGCTCAGTGCTGTGGAGCTGGACGACGAGGGGGGTCGGACTTTTTTAAGGGTTCTGATCCACCTCATCATGCAAGACTACCCCCCTCTGGTGTCTGGCTCGCTCCAGCTCATCTTTAAACACTTCAGCCAGAGAGCAGAGGTGCTGCAGGCCTTCAAACAGGTATTCACTGCTCCTGACAATGATGCGGCCTTCGTTAGATGGCTTAAAATAAAACTCTATTATCTTCTCGTCAATATGCTGATTGAATGACGCATCACTGCTTCTCTCTACCCTTGTTCTGGTTGGTTCTGTTCCCTCAGTCACCTTCATCGGTTAACTTCAGGAGACTTTTTTTATGGAAACTCTAGCTAGCAAGTCTGACTATTAACCAGCGGCTCATATAGATCTATAGCCAGGAGGATACAGAGGCAGTTTGGATTTGAGGTTGAGGATCTGAACGATCCAGCTCTGACTGAAGAGTCTGATGCATCAGTTATGAGAATCAGCATCGCTAGGAGAAAGAGGAATGAGACTTATTAAAAAAGAAGATCTTTTTTTTGGAGGACAACATCTTTGAATTTGCATGAGGTGAAGTAGAAACGCAGTTATTATTTCACATGTAGATTGTCATTCCTACAGTCGTCTTTTAAATCAAACTATAGCTCATTAATGATAAACCACAAGGATAAAAGTGCCTTAAATGAGTTGTAGTGTTGGTCATAGCGTTTATTTATTTATCTGGATTTATACATTTAATTAAATGCTTTTTTAAATAATGGAATTAAGTGCTTGTATTGAAAGGCTGGATTTGTTTTTGAGCCAATCATCACGGCACTATTAATAGCATACATTATATACAGAATTTAAATGATAAAAACAAAACATTTTAATTTAGATAATGTATTCTTGAATAATGGGAATTAGAATATGAGACATTCATTTTGATCAATTTCATTTATTATTATTGATTTAGATTAACCCTTTAATATACAAATAATTCAATTCAATTATTCTATAATAAATCTAGATTAAGACTAATTGGAGATTAAAACATTCAATATTCTGATGGCACTGATACAGTTACATCCAGAGAGTTAACACATACTTGATGCAAATGTGTCTTAAAGCAAAGTCATAGCATGGCCAAATCTAATTCCCAGGTCCAGCTCCTGGTGTCGGAGCAGGATGTGGAGAACTACAAGCAGATCAAGACCGACCTGGACCAGCTTCGCCTCACTGTTGAGAAATCTGAGCTGTGGGTGGAAAAGATTGGAGGGTACAGTGAAGACCTGAATGGACGGCAAGTCAAGGATCAGAATATTGAAGTGAGTCAACATTTAGTGACAAATGCAATTCTTTTTTTTTTACTCATAGAATTGAAAAGAGTATTGGAGTTATCTTTTTTAAATGTCAGAATAAAAAATCTGTCAGAGAAAAATCACTGCGGCCTTGATGGGATTAACAAAAGCTTGTTATACAAAGAAACACAGACTTTGTGTTCTCCACTGATCACAGGCAGATAAACTAAAGAATTTATAGTTTTTAGAAACTGCTGCAATAATTGACTTTGATAGAAAACAAACTAAATAAAAATAAGACAGATATGTGTATTTTAATTTTTTTAAAGCTAATGTGTTATCCGATGTCCACATCAGGACACTCCCAGCATGCTTTGCTATACATTGATCTATTTCTTTGTTGCCTTAAGTTTGTTAAACATTTATTTGAAGAGATTTGGGGATTTATTTCTATAACAGTATAACATGATCAAACATTTAAAGTTTAAATATACGGGTTAAATCTTTACTTTTCATTTCTATAGGAAGTGGTGTTGAGCCCGGTCCAGGACGGAGACATTAAACCCCAGATTGACAGCAACAAAGCAAACAACTACAATATAGTGAAAGAGGTCAGAAACACATCAACCTCTGTGTGTTGTCATGATGAAGCTTTTATCTGAAGTGTACTTGTGTGTGTTGTGCAGATCCTCCAGCGGCTCTGCAAACTCTGTCACCAGAATAAAAAGAGTCGAGCACAGAAGCAGAGGCTTCTAAAGAACATGGGGGCTCACACAGTGGTTCTGGACTTGCTGCAGATCCCCTACGAGAAGGTTGACCCACATCTCTTTTCACCCTGGCTGTGGAGCGACTGAAGCGTCATAGTTTGTGTTCTGTGTTTTCACAGACTGATGAGAAGATGAACGAGGTGATGACTTTGGCGCATACGTTCCTGCAGAACTTCTGCAGGTCCAACGATCAGAACCAGATTCTACTACACAAACACTTGAACCTCTTCCTCACTCCCGGGGTAAGACCGTCACTCACAGTCACATGTGAGAAGCATCAACTTTATTGACGCTTTTGACTGAACAAAGAAACCTTCGCTGCATCATTGTGTTGTTGTGAGAACTCGTTGTGTCTTCCAGCTGCTGGAGGCCGAGACCATGCGTCACATATTCATGAATAACTACCTGCTCTGCAACGAGATCAGTGACCGGGTGGTCCATCATTTCGTACACTGCATCGAGACCCACGGGCGCCACGTTCCCTACCTCAGGTTCCTGCAGACCGTCGTGAAAGCAGACGGGAAGTACGTGAAGAAATGTCAAGATAAAGTCATGACAGAGGTAATTAGTGTTACTTTACATACTTTCCATTTAGTTATACTTTTATTTCATCCTATTTTAAAACTGATCAATTTGTCTCCTGTCAATGTCACTGCAGCACTTTCTTGAAATATATTTAAAATGTGTTTTTAATAGAGCACAGAGCAATGAAATGCAGGACAGAAACCATCATGAAAACTTTACAATACAAGAGCAACAGATAAAGAAACAAGCTTAAGTAACCTTTTATTGACAAAAAACACTGTTGACAGGATTTGATCATTTGAATGATCCTAACAAGTACAACTGTCAGTACGTTACTATGATGATAAGTGAACATGCATGCATGATGACATCGAAAATTCAGTAATGCAGCTGTAGGACCGAGTTCACTGAGAGGGAATAAAAGTAAGGAAATAAGCCGGAAGCGATTTTATTTCAGTCAGATTTCTAGATGTCTCCTGTGAGCGTCAATCGCGCTCAAACCCACAAAAAAAAGTTATTTTGTGGGTTGCTACACTTGTCAGATTACCTAAAAGATTAAAGTTAAAGTTATAAACAGGTAGGCTTTATTTCAATAAATTAATCATACGAGTATTCTTATTAATGGAGTTCTAGAGCTATCACCACTTAGTGGTGAAATCTTTGCTTAATTTGAACACTAATGATAAAAAAAGGGAAAATGTAAATTTCATTTTAAATGAGGACAATCTGATTGCTTTTCATGTTGCACACAGTACCTATGCAACCTACAAAAGTGCTTTTAAGTTAATAAATATTTAAACATATTGATTTTATTTTTAAAATTTAAACTTGATCATTATTGAGAAAATGTAGATATTGTGTATTTTTGGCAATTTGTTACTTGTTCTTTAACAAACAAAATAAGTTTTATCCTTCTTTTTTCTGTGGAATTTAAAGTTAAATATTTTATTATTCTAAAGCTGAATACTTTTTTTGATTTAAAGTGTAATTACAAAAAGAAAATGAATATCATCCATATGTTGAAGGGACACTCACTCATGCATGTTTTAAACAATTTTGCAGCCATCAAATAAAAAGTAAAAATATAATAGTAGTCTTATATCATTTTAAAGCGATATTCAACAGAATATATATGTCTTCCCTCAGCTGGTGAATGGAGGAGAGGACGTCCTCATCTTTTACAACGACCGGTCCTCGTTCCCCATCCTGCTGCAGATGATGGGCTCGGAGCGCGAGCGCGCGGACGAGGACGGCGCTCTTGCGTACCACAACATGCTGGTGGAGCTCCTGGCCGCCTGCACGGAGGGCAAGAACGTCTACACCGAGCTGAAGTGTAACTCTCTGCTGCCGCTGGATGACATTGTCAAAGTTGTCACGGATGTCAACTGCGTTCCTGAGGTGACGATGCGCTCGCGCTGGCACACATCAGCACGAGAGCGACACATGTCAACTGTGGTCTGTTGCTTCCCACCTGCAGGTCAAAACCGCCTACGTCAACTTTGTGAACCACTGCTATGTGGACACTGAAGTGGAAATGAAAGAAATCTACACCTCCAGCCATATTTGGAAGCTGTTTGAGAACTTTCTAGTGGACATGGCCACTGTAAGTGTCAGCAACACAGACTGGCTCCAAGATGTGTCACTTATTTGCAATAGAAGTTATTAAAAGATAAATCCATATATAAAGATTTCAATTCTACATGTCTCACGCTTTGAGTGTGACAGTCATGAATTCGACCCATTCTCACCATCACACTTGACATTTCTCACACTTATATTTACCCGTTGAATACTATATATTCATTTTCTTAATGGATAATAAACTTTGGTCATTTTAGTGTAAATCTAGCCAATAACTTAAACAATCAGAAGCTAGATAGAATAATAATCAAATAATACAATTTCACATTCATTTGAATGTGGAATCTTGAAGAAATCGATTCAAATATTTTAGCTGTGACTCGTACATGTAATTGTCAAAGATGACTGGTTTTTGATGCTACACATCAATAATGATCCCAAAGTACGATCAATGACTGCCAAAGATCTCTTCTAGAAAATGTAGAATTTTAACCCAAAAATATCATAACAATTAAACATAGATTTTTAGACAAATGAATAGTTAAATCGTCAGCCTCCTCCTCAAATCTCACTCTTGTCATTCGCTGAAACTTTTTAGCCCTGTTATCACATGTTGTTTGTTCTAATTAGCGTGTTAGCACAACAACAGTATCTATACATGGTCAATGTAACTGTCGGCAACAAACTGTATAATTTATTTTCAATAGATTATTAAATTTAATAATTTTTTTATAATATATATATTTTATATACATTTATTTAAATTCCACATGTTTGTGTTTTAGTTATTATGTAAGCATAACCACACTATCTTCTCCAGCTCAAATAAGTATCACTTATTTTCAACAAAAGTTATTTCAATATATATTCCATTTATATTAATTTAAATTCCACATTTTCTGCAGTTTAAATTATTTATACATGTCCATACATCATCGTCACAACATGTTGTCTGTACTAGTTAGTATGTTAGCATTATCGTCTAAACTTAGCCACTGGAATATGTTTCTTCTTCGGCAGGTTTGCAACTCCACCACAGATCGTAACCACGCTGACCTGGCTCTGGAGAAGTACGTGACGGAGACGGTGATGGCCATCGTCAAAGGCTTCTTCAGCTCACCCTTCTCTGTCAATCACTCCAACTTGCAGGTAGAACGAATATGTTCGGAGGTTCATATTCAAAATGATGGTCGTGATCAACATCTTCAAATCTACGTGTTGTTGTTACATGAGGTTATCCCTGCATGTGCTATTGAACTTTCAGCCTAGATGGTCGTTATGCTAGCACTGACCGCTTGTATTAATTTTATTTAGCTTCTATAATCTTATATCAGCAGTAGACAAATATTTAACCTTCCCACTGTGAAGATTTCAGACAAATTTATGAATTCCTGATCAGATTATTACTTCAGAAATATTTGTTTCCACTTTTTTTTCCACAGGAAGTAGTTTGGTCCAGTTCATTTTTAAATTGAAAAAATAAATCTGGGACTAACTTGATATTTTTCTGACTTCCTATCAATCAGCTAGACGCATCTGCCCAAACTCCCAATTCACCATCTCACATTCCTCACCTGTCATGCTGCTCGCATCAATTTATGAAACTCCTCTCCCTCGCAGAACAACCAGTCCGTCTTCATCAAGCTGCTCCAGTCTTCATTCCGCCTCTACAACTGCAACTGGGTTGTGTCGGCTCAGAAGGCAAACATTGAGAACTGCATCAAAACACTGGCTGATGTGGGTAAGTGCCACAACTCAGCGGGGAGAAGATGAATCGCTCTCTGTCTGCAGGATGCAAGTCCAAATCCCATGTGGAGAAGTGTTCATCCTCTTGGTGCGCCAAAGGAAAACTGGAATGTCAGAAAGTCATCCCAGTCTCTTGATCATAAATGCTCAGATAGTTTTGAGCTCCTGAGGACGCAAGTGAAAATGGTTCCTCCGGGTTTTTAACCTAATTATTCGACTGGCACGTGACCTTCTATTGGCTGAAAGTTCGGTGCTTTTTTTATTGTCGGCTGGCACTTGTATAGCAACTTTTTTGTATTGAATTTAATAGAAGACAAGCGAAGGGAATATTAAATTTAGAAAATTTATTTTTGAATTATTGGACTTCAAATATCAAACTATGTGTAAAAAAAAAAAGTATCATCCATGCTAAAAATATAAGCTTTCTTTTACTAATTTATATTAATTAATTCTGCTTTCAATATACAAATGACTGAATAAAACTCAAATAAAAACAATTCAACCTTTTAATATAGAAATTAATGAATTCTTCTATTCGGATGGCACTGATATACTTCCATGCAAATGGGCTGGATTTACTTAAAGTTTATAGTTTTTCTTTTAATGGAAGTCTCTGTATTATTGTGTCAATAATCTCTGTTCCTCTTCTTATCTTAAAACACTTTAACGTCCTTATAGTGCACAATAAGATGCTTATATGTTACCTAGCTTCATCAATGATTAAAAACTGACTTCAAATAAAAGAAATGAAAGATATTTGTCAAACAAACATTTTTATTAAAGGTTCAGTAAAAATTGATTTTTTTTGTTGTCCTTCCTGCAGCTAAAGCTCGAGCTATTGCCATCCCAGTGGACCTGGACAGTCAGGTCAACACTCTGTCTCTGAAGGTTCACACCAACATGGTGCAGCGGGCAGCCAAGGACTGGAGGATAACAGCTCGGACCCGGCCCCGCAAGGAGCCGCTGGGGGGCCCGGACTACAAATATATTATTGAAAAACTCCAGGTACACAACAACAACAACATAAAAAATGTTAAGAGAACAGTTTGTCAAGGTTTGTCTCTCTCTGTTTGGTGTGTGTGTGTGTGTGTGTGTGTGCAGGGTGTTGTGTCCCATCTGGAGGAGCAGTACAGTCCAAAAGTTCAGTCCGAATTTTCTGTGCTGGTGGATGTGCTGCACAGTCCAGAGCTGCTGTTTCCGGAGGCAGCTCGCTTACGCTGCGAGAGCGGAGCGTTCATGTCAAAGTAAGATGAAGCCTGGACACACTTTTGATTTTCTCTTTACTCGCTCTGTTGCAAAAAGACTAATTAATCGATGCTATGTAGACAAATGTCTGGCCGGGGGCAACATCAGAGCAAAGCAATTCAACAGTTCAGTTTTATGTGTTTGGGCCATATTATGGTTAACACATTTGTGTCTGAATTAAATCCCAAAAATATATTTTAATCTGTTTTGCGACTCAAGTGAAAAACATTTTGGGTTGTTTTTTTTTAATTGGATTCAAAATGGTTCTTTTTTTATATTAAAGAAACAAATATACCTCCAAACCTTCTATGTTGTTCCTTCTTACTGAAGTATTTCGATCATCTAAAGGTTTTTTTTTCTTCGATCTGTCCGTCTCAAGACTTTTGTCTGACTTAAGCCCCACACAAAAGTTTCAGTACATAATGTGGCCTCTTATGGAATCCACCTGTTCTCCACTGATTGTGATTTTATTTTATTTTTCTACCATACATCATTTGAAATGTCTTTACAAATGTTTGAGCTCAATTGTTTTGCTGAAAACATCATTTATTTCTTTCCCAAATAATCAGTAACTAAGATGTAATTCTAACTTCAGCCTGTAGGAGCGCTGTTTCCCTGCTTGTAATAAACTGAAATCACCTTTGTGTGAATATTTACTTTCACACAATCATGAAACTGATCGGCCTCCAGATGACCTTGCGTGTGTTTTCCTCAGGCTGATAAAGCACACGCAGAAGCTGATGGACAAAGAGGAGAAGCTGTGTATCAAGATTCTGCAGACGCTCAGACAGATGCTGGACAAGAAGGAGAGCTTCCAGGATTCTGTGAGTGGTTCTTTTCTTCACTCTCAACTGTTGAGGGACAACAATCAAACCATACATCACATCTTCCATTGTTACTTATGCCTTTTTTTCTGACGGAAATAAATCAAGGTCAACATTGTCTACACACGGATTTGTAAGAAAAGAAAAACAACAGTTGGTTTAAGTTATGTGGTGCATTTAGTGTCATTTAAAAAAAAAACATCCCAGCCGAGCAGTTTCTAGCAGTCGCGTCGAGTCCTTGTTTTGTCAGAGGTCTGTCGGCCCGGAGCCCAGACACTCCTTCATCAGTATGCTGTGGGCCTGTCGGTGTTACATAAGGTAGGGAGGCACTTGAGGACATGTTCCAGCCAAGGGAGAGAGAACAGAAGGGAGGAGGAGGAGGAGGAGGAGGAGGATGGATGGAAGCACTGAACAAACAAATCAATACTGCAGCGGTTGGAGGAGGTGTGAGGAGCTTTGTCTCCTCCTCTTTGAGTTTCGGAGAGTAGATGAAACCAGTTGTTTGTGGTGACATCGACTTTATGTGCATCGTTGTGTAAACAATTGTGGGACTGGTGAAGTCCAACTAACTAACCTGGTGTTTGGATGTTCTTTGCATCGTACACGTTGAGAAAACTGACAAGAAAAAGGAAGAACCACTTATTAAGTAACACTTTTTATTTATTTATTTTTTTTTGAGAAAAAACATTTTACAAAGGGATAAAAGATTTCAAGGTTAAATGTGTGTAAATCTTCCGTAGTTATGAGTGAGTGAATGCACTCATCGTCAGTCACACCCGATTGAAAACATATTTACTAGTAATGGCTGGTATTCAATTATAAATACTATGGAGCAGAACCTTGGCAGAATTTTTTTAATTTATTTACTTTCTTAAGATTGTTATTTTATAAAGCACTCGAATAGATGAAAACAATGTAAATATCAAGTTATAATTATTTAGTTATAATTAATCAAATGATAACAGAAGCAGCAAGAGAAGCTTTAAAATAAACCAAAACTATCATCTGAATAAAACGTTTTTAATGTGTTAATTTAAAACCATCTGACATCTCGATTAAGAATCGGATTTAGTTTTTTTCTTGCAGATTTGACTACACGCTGATAATAGAACAAAAGTTCAAGTTTATTTTTTAGAGCTCCTTTAGTTTGTTTGCTGCAAAAACAGAGTTCAGTAGAACTTGGGTTCTCCTGTGTCTTCAGGAAAGACAAAAACATGTCCATTAAATCTTAACAAAAACACTTTCTTGAATTTGACCAAATATGAAATTGTAGTTTTTACATGAACTCTATCCGTGCAGCAGTTGAGTTTGTATATCCATGG
This sequence comes from Callionymus lyra, assembly GCF_982586985.1. Lineage (NCBI taxonomy): Eukaryota > Metazoa > Chordata > Actinopteri > Syngnathiformes > Callionymidae > Callionymus > Callionymus lyra. Next base: position 13,191,718 of record NC_141825.1, on the reverse strand, counting down.
CATCACCTCAATAGTCCCATGATAATATATCCATCTATCCAGCCCTTGGACTGAGTCAGTTTATTTTAAAGGGTAAATAATGTGAAAACCCAACTTTACTGACTCACTCGCATGTTTTAAATGTTGAAGTCTCGCATCATGACCAGGTTTTGAAATCTTGGGAGGAGAGGTTACAAGAGAGAATTCCATTATGATATTAATAATGATCTTCACTCTTCTACCAGCCAACTGTAATCACGACTTCTGGGATTGACGACGCGCGGTGACGAATCTTGATGCTTCCCCCAATCACAGCAGAGTGGGTGCGGTTATGAAAAAAACAAGATTTCATCTCCAGTAAACCCTCTTTAAATATAGTTTTGGTTTCTGTAAACCGATCTTTCATTCACTTCATTTGACAACAAAAGTGCACAGAGTTCCTTTGGCTTTTGCTTTTGGCGAATGATTCAACTGTTGTGGAAGAAGATCAGAGCCGGAGAGCGAAGGTGGTAAAAAAAAAAGCGGGACTTTAAAAAAGGCGTCGATTGTGCGTCTGAGAAGCCAGACAGTGCGGTAATGATTTAAGAAATGTCAGCGTGTGTAGGTGTGTGTTGGTGTGTTTGTGCCCTCTCTGTCGTTTCCTGGCTGCCCTGTGCGTGGAGCTGCAGACTAACTACAGAGGGAGGCGACTGATGGATGGGAGTAATGAGAGAGAGATAGTGACAGTGTAAGCGAGGAGGTTGGTGGCTCCCCCGGGGAGCAATGAGTGGGTGAGAGAGGGAGAGAGGGAGAGAGCAACGAGAGGAGACTTAGCAGGAAGAGAGGGAGAGGAAGCCATGTGAGGAGCCATGTGAGTGGAAAAGAGAAAAAAAAAAAAAGTGGGCAGCGGCTACCAGGAGAGGGATTGGAGGGAAGCAGTCTGTAGGTCCGTGAGGAGACAGGGCAGGGGGTGCGCTTACGTAACAGCCTGCAGTGGCTGAGCCAGCGTCACGTGGAACACCATGTTCTTCCTCCCTCTCTCCCTCCCTCTCTCTCTCTCTCTCTCTCCACTGTCTACTCATCACCTCTCTCTCCCTGCACGCTGTCGTGTCGGTCGTTCACGTTCTGCTGCCCGTCTTTATTTATCTGTTCGCCGGTCACACCCAGGCCTGGCTGAGTTCTAGTCTGGGTCATCTTGGAACACCGAGCACAGAGTGACGCACCACATCAAAACTTGGTGCCGTTGTCTGTTGGTTACGTTCACTCCATCCAGGAACATCCAAAACAGACGTTGTGAAAGGAGTCTTGTTTTTTTAAATGAGTTGTTGAATTAACAGGTGGCTAGAGAAGTAATTAATTTAACTGAAGTAATAGTATTATTGTTCTGAATATGTTTCACTTAATTTTAAGACTTTATTTACTCACACTTAAGTCTTTTCTCACTGACCATCAGTACCAACCTGGTTGAAAGAAGAATGAGAGTCCACAAGATTTTTTTTAATGTATGGGAAGCATAGTTTAAATAGATAGATGGGAGGTTTTCCTTTAATGGGTTTTCTTAAATTGAATTCAATTCTTCACTATGTAAACGGTAGTTTTTTGTGTGTATAAAAAAGCGCAAGTTATGTATGATGTTATATGTATGTTATATATCTTGTTGATTGTATTGTGTATATATATATATTTCATTATTATTATCATCATTATTATTGTTTCATTTAATTAAATCTAATTACTTTTGCTATTATGTTAAACTATAGATACAGGATTTTGTTTTCTTTACTTAATCGCCAAAAAACCTATAAAGTACATAAATATTGTTACTTTTTTGTAAAGCAGGTGTTGATGCTCTCTTGTGTAATCAAAAAAAAGCAAAATACAACCTTCATTCTAGATGTTTTAGTTTCTTAGTTGTTTTTTTTCCATAAACTTTCAAAAATGAAATGCTCAGAGAAAAAATGACTCATGGTATCTTAATCTTTTAGAAAGTATTGTGTTTAATTTCTTCTGTGACCTAAGCTACAGATGTCATTTACAACTTTCACTGGAAACTACTTACCAAATAAAGCTCTTTATTTGGCTAATAACTGTTATGTTTGTTAAGGAGAAATCATGATTTTTTTTTCTTCATGATCTTGACGCCATGTTCAAATGGCAAAATGTTTTATCTGTAAATTAAATGTATATAAAGGTATATACCGTGATGTGACATCGTTTATCATTTGAGATTTATTTATTAAATTCAAACAAAAGTAGTAGTAAAAGTAAAATTACAGCTTTAGATAAGTACTTTTAAAAGTTTTAAAACACCAAAAATACTACTAAAATACATAATCTGTTAACTAAATTAACATTAAAACAATACATGTTCATCTTGTTGTTTATATGTTTATCTCTACTAAACCTCAGCACCTCATAAACACGTTTCCAGGTGACGCTCAATAACGTCATTGTCTCCTACACGTCCAAGATTGTCACTACTTGCCTGTAGCAAAGCAGATTTACAGATTACCACTCTCTTCTACTAAGCTCATCACATGCACGCTTCACACACACACACACAATCCCCGTGTATGCCGTGACCCGCTGTCTGTGAGCTCATCCTGCAGGGTTTTCCTCGACGGTCAGCCTTCAGGTGGAACGAGGCTTAGCATTCTGGGGTCACCAGACGTGTGGCAGGCGCGACCTTTAGCTAGTTTTAGGCTTTTGCCGAGTAGGCACAAGTTAAGAGTTTTGTAAATTCTACCTCTTTGTCCTCATCCCATGTTCGTCATGTGATCTATTAGGGTGTTTGTGTGCGTTATGTTTGGGTGTCCATGGTGACATGTTGTTTTGTGTGTGCTCTCCATCCGATGCTTGTCACATGGAGGTTTAAAGAAGACTTCTAATGAGTTGACTACTGAATAATTCATTGTGTGTCTAAATATATATACAGTATATATATCTATAAATGGATATATATAGAGATTTACATTTAAATTTAAAATATCCAGTAAAATCCAATAAGGCATTAATATATGTTTATTGATGTAATTCACATGCAAAAACATAATAAAGGATCAACATCATATATTTCTACACTCTTCTTTCTTTCCCTTACAACTGTCGCAGGAGATAACATGGTCTTTTATGAAATGTAATTGCCCTTCACAGGCAAAGATCCTCATCCTGGAAACGAAGTACACTTCCAGTATTACTGGTCTACTACTTTTCCCATTATGATATGACCTCTAAACTCAATTAAGCCCAAAGGATACAACACATCTTGAAGGGTCAATAGGTCAATTTAGAAGAATATTTACAAGGTGGTTGGATTAAAATCAACTTAATCATGCGTCAAACTTGTGGTCCGCGAGCTAAATCCAGCCTTTCTAAGTCATATAAGTCGTCCTGCAAGTTAGTTCACAACTAAAGCAACCATGACATGCCTTTGCTTTACTTATTTCGCTTCCATAAATCTGTGTTATGGGTAGAGTCACAATGATTTCCCTCTAAAACTGAGCTCCTCGGATTCAGAGATCCTGATTCCCGTTTCTTCTACAAGCGAGGTTGAGACATGAGTGTGAACCTCCAACAGTGAGACTGGATGTTATCTGTGATCAATCACATCTTGGAATTTCATTTGTTTCCAATTGTTTATTGGTTAACTTTGGTTCTACCCGGCTTATGGTTTAACTTTCGTTTTGTTTCCTCACCACCATGTTGAACAATCTCTTATGATGCTGAAGATTCTTAATGAGTGATGAGTGTTACTGTACCAGCTTTGTGTGGAAGAACAGATGGTGGATGATTTCAGATTTAAAAAAAAAAAAAAAACTTCTCAGTGAATAGAAATGTGTTCCTAGTCGACGTGGTGTATTATTAAGATGGTCACACTCATCTGACTGTTCACTTCGGAGGTGGTGTGAGGTGGCACATCAAACACTCTTTTGGTCCCGCTCAGAAATGCCAACGTTATTACGTGTTGTCATTTCCTGCGCGTTTGCTAAAAATAGTCTCGGGTATTGCGGGAAGTTTAATTACAGCAACTTGAGTTGATTTTGTTCTCATTGAGTTTTGCACTTTCCTGCCTTACGTCTGTTAGTAAAACCATGACTAGGTCAAGAAGCTGCTGCAGCAACACAAACAAGCACATAATGTTGGAAATCACATGTGTCCCCTTTGCTTTTTTGTTACTGAGAACTTGTTTACTTGCGGTCAAATGTTTGTCCCACCAGACTCCAATTGAACTCACATGTAGCTCTAATCAGTTTGGCTTTTTTGCTAGTTTGCCTGCAGGGAGAGTGTTTCATGCTGTATGACTGTCGTAAACATTGTGAATCAAGACATGTGATGTGCATGTGTGCGTCTAACAAGTGTGCTAATTGAGCAACACAACAGTATTTTTAACAAATTGTATGTAGAAACATAACGATTATCATCAAGATGTTGACATTATCTATTGTTCAATAAACCTAATTTATCTTTCTCAGCTCGATCACATGTATATGATCCATGACACAAGTGTAGTCAATAAGATAACAAAAGTCATGGTAGGACAGTTACACCTTGAGTAGTTTGTTCACCTAAATGCAACTGATTCATTAAACATAAAATATGTATATATATATTTCTGATTGGAATCTTTTCATTCTCTGGTATAGCTAGCTTCATCCCGACTTTCTTGAGCAAGTATGAAGTAAATCCTTAACTTAAATTCTTCTTCAAGTCAAACTTGGCTTAAATCCGCACTGTTAGAGAGTAAACATTGTTAATGGCTCCTCCTTTCTCTTAAAACAGTGTGTTTGTAACATTGTAGACTGTCTTGAAAACTGAAGACCCCCCCCCCACCTCGCCAAAGTTTTTTTTTTTTACAAAAGAGAAGTTTTGCTCTTACTTCATTTTACTTCAGCCACGATTGAAATGAATGAAACCGCCGTCTCTTCTGTAAAGCAGGAAAAGTTGCATTGCAAAAGTGTTAAAATAGAAGGAAGCTAGAAAGTTCTGCTGTATGAGTTATTAGTGATTAAAAGAAAAATCTCAATATTGTCAAAAAAGTTAATGTCAAAATGTTGCATTGTGCTGCTTAAAGTGTGAAAGTAGTGATATTTATTTGATCTGTTTTACCATACAGTATTACTTCCTACTTTTAGTTTAGTCACTGAAACATGAGCACAGGCTATGTGGTCTAAAATTATTTTTAAAGTCCTTGATCCGAAGGTCGACTCAAAGAGTGATGTACTTTGTTGTTGCAAAAAGACCTTGTATTTCATTGGAAGCTGCAGATATTTGCTCAGTCTTCATGGACCTTATTATTTCAATAACAAATGGTATTTGATTGACATGGGGAAAAAAGTTATTGGAAAACAGAAGTTTCATGATTCACTCCTCGCTCCACCTGAGAACACCTGAAAGGGTGCATGATGTCTTTGTCCTGCACTGTTTGCTTCACTTAAGCAGCGCGAGGATCTGCAGACAGCAGAGCTGCAGGGGTGGAGGGAGGGGAAAGTGAGGAGTCAGGGACAGAATAGCTTATCCCTCAGCCTGGACACCGGAGCCGCAGTGTGTCGTGCCGGCGCACATTTTAAAACAAACTCCGCTGTGTGCTGCACGCTAGTTTTGTTTGTTCGTCGGGGCTGAGCCAACCAACCCCCCAACCTCCTGCTCCCCCCCCTTTAAGATTACTTCTGCAAGTTCTTCTACCTCTATTTCTATCTCACCTCTCTCGGCTCTTGCATCACTTGACTTTTCTCGTCAATGCAGCAGCGAGCAGATGAGTCAGACCGGGCTGACTCTGCCGCCATCATCCCCCCCCCCCCCCACCATCCCTTCCACACCCTCTCTCTGCAGACTGCATCACTCACGAGGTGTGTGGTCAGTATCACCAACCCTGGTGCTAGTTTTCCCAAACTTCAATAAGGATGGAAATCGCTGAACAAAGGCTGGAATACTTTCTATGTGTTCCATGAATTTTAGAGGCTCTTCCTTGACTTACATAGTATGTGTTGTTGAAGGTGTCAGCTTGTGTGTGTGTGTCGGTTGAGCCAGACAGTGCAGGTAGACAGGTGTCTCTGCTGACTGCAGATGAGCCGAACCACCGAGTGACACACAGGTCTTTTGAGGGCGGTGTGGGGGCAGGTGGGTTCCAGGTTCACCACTCAAACTGCTTAGTCGTAACGCTGAGTTGAAGTGTCCCACTTACATTTTTTTTTTAATTTTCAATACTTGATTTTGATCTCGTGTTTGTCATGAGACTTCAGATTGAACAGTCAAACAGATGTAGATCTTAGCTTCAACTCATACAAAACTATAACTTTTAAATCAAATTAATCTGACATTGGGATTAAAGAATGTATTTGTCATTATTAACCTGTTAAAGGCAAAAGAAGAAAACAATTCTCTACATATAGCATAGTAAGCTGTTCCTTGTAATGTAGAATTGTCATTATATTTAACATTTAAATTAAATGTCATTTTATCCCTATTTGTGAGAATATTGTTACTTCACAGTGTTTCTGTAAAAAGAAAACGTGAAGGACATTATGAGGAAATGTGTTAATTAACATAAGACTATTTATGAGGTTAAAGTTTTTGTTTTCAGACTTAATTTCTTGGAAAATATTCCGTCCCATAAAATGAAATCAAAAGAAAAAAAAAAGTTCTTTACCTTTTTACAATGTTTATTTTAATGTAATATATGCAAAAATCCTTTTTTTTGTTTTTGTCAAAGTATAACGATTTATTTCCCTGTTTACTTGGGTGTATTTGTTTGTTTCATTTTTTAAATGACCACTTAGAGAAAGAAAAGAAACGGAAGAAAATTAAAGTTACCGTAGGAAAATAAGGTACATTTTTATAAACATTTTAACTTTAAAACCCAATTAAAAACAATAATAAAATAATAATAAAAATATATATTGTCACTTGTGGAAAGTGTAATTCCGTAAAATGATCATCCAGTCATTTTAACCCACCAATCAAAATGTTTGGATGGTGATATATGTATTACTTGTCACACCCAGGAATCTGTTCTTTGCCAATTTACTTGCAGAGGTTGGTTTTAGGGGAGAGTCTGAAGAAAGCAGGTTAGACTTTTGGATTGAGTTCTTCAACATCACCTACCCTACCTTTAATAATCAATTCAAAATATATATATATATACATTTTTCTGAAGAAATGGGAACAAGTTGTCTGTTTGCCAAAAAGGGAGTTGAAATAAAAAAAGATTGTCTGACTCATAAATTCTATCCCAGACAGATATTTATGTCAAATTGTACAATGAATGTTAACTCTTCATAAGTACTGTTTACATTTGCGGCCGCCCATATCACACATCCGTCATTGTGTCCTGTCATTCCTGTTTAAAAATAAGGTGATAAGCACAATCTCAGCCACCTAACCTGTCAATCATACACCGATTACATAACCGGAAAGATTATTTTCTCCGTGCTCCTTTCCTTCCATCGGTTTCAAAAACTTGTTTACAAATGTGACAAATTCAGGCCATTCAAGCTCTTTCAACTTAAATATACACTTTTGACTCAAATATTGTGTTTAAATGTACCTTCTTATGACCACAGTGACTAGAATTCAAATATTTTTAAAATACTTTTTTACTACTTTACAGCAGGGAATTCAGTTTCTAATTGCCATCTCCAGCATCATTCTTTACTTTTCTATATTGTTAATCTTGCTTTTCTAGTATTGATTTGTTTTTCGTCTTGTTTTAAAAATATATATGAATGTTTATATTCACTGTTTGTGAATGTTAGAGAGTCATATGAACTCAAACTTGCACATTAATCTTTTCCTATAATTTGATTATTGTAATCTATTGTTATAATCTCTAGCTTTGATGGCATGCGTCGTCCAACTTGTCAACTGTCATGTGACCTCATGCTTCTGCTAACGGAACTATTGTCATTCTGGTGCTCGTCGTTCACTCATGAGAAGACAACGATACTTCCAATTATGTGGCAGATGAAAACTGCGGAGTCTTGTTAGGGTTGATTGGATGGTTTTATGCCAGCGATCACGCCGCCGTATTGGTCGCAGTATATATTTGATAAGACGTCCACACTTTTGATAAGCTTTCATGGGCGTATTCTACATTTTAAAATATTTAATTATTTTCATTTTGCTTCACTGCAGGGAAACGAGCTGAGAAAGATTCTTCTGACACGCTACTTTGGAAACCAAAAACTCTCCAAATCCGAACACACGAGCGGAAGTGTCTCACCCGCAGGTACACACTACGACAACCCCACTAGCAACCACCGCTGGCACTGATGTGTCTGTCTTTGTCGCCGCTGCAGATTCTTTAGTTCAAAATGGTTGTTTATCTGTCAACGTTGTTCAGGTGGTTCTCTCACGCTGGAGTCTGACAAGCCTGGGAGCAGCTTGTGGGAGATCCAGTGTCTGCTGGATAATGTCGGAGCGTCAGAACTGGTGATTGATCTCATCGTCAGCACCAAGAACGACAGGGTGTTTGAAGAGAGCATCCTGCTGGGTATCGCCCTGCTGCAGGGAGGAAACACACAGATACAGGTGAGGACGGATGAGATGGACGCAGCCATGAAAATAAGTCTATAACCACTGGTAGACCACCAGTTACCAACTATGAATGAATGAATGATTAAAAATGTAATCGTCTGCTTCAACCTCTCCGTCTTCTCCTCTACCCAGAATTCCTTTTACAACCAACTGTTCAAGCAGAAGAAGTCCGAGAGGTTCTTCAAGGTCTTCTATGACCGCATGCGTCTGGCTCAACAGGAAATCAGAGCCACAGTGTCGGTCAACATGTTTGAGGTCGGCAGCAGAAAGAGGGACGAGGACACAGACGGCAGCAGCGTCAGGTTCAGGAAGGGTACGTCGTCGCTGGCTTGCACCAAATGAACAACAAAAATACAAACATGAATCCTATGTTCATATACACACTGGATCATTTGAATGATGCATGAATGAGTTATAAAAAGAACTCAACATTTAAGAGGAGAAATAAAAATAAGGTCAATGTTCGTTTAGCAGAAATGTCAAACCCAATTACACATAATCTTTATGTACATTTTTCCGAACAAAATGTTTATATTACTTAACAATAACAGGAAGTATGAGTCTGATTTTGATATTTTCTCTCATCCTTAGAGGCTTTATCCATTTTAATGATCTCACTCACTCTATCAAATTCCTTTAATAAAACATACATTTTTCTGTTATTGGAAGTCTCTGTTTAAATGTTGAGATCCATCATCTAAAAGAGATCTTTAGAGGTCAAAATAGCAACATCAACATTAATCTACAATAATAGGAACAACAATTCCACCAGTCACATAAGATTCATGGAGATTGAGTTTGACATGTATGAGATAAAAATATAGATCTTAAACTAATGTTTTTTTATTTTATTTTAAACATTTTTTTAGATGAAACTTTAAGGATAGCAATCACGTGTCAAACAAAGAAAACAGCTGGAGGGATTGTTAAAAAAAGAGAATAATAAGCAATTAGATTAAAACAATAAAAGAAAATTAAAATAGAAAATTATAAAAAGAATAGACCAGCGTCCAGTCCAGGGTGTCCTCCACCTCTCGCCTGATGTAGCTGTGATGGGCTTCAGCCCCCTGAGACCCCCACAAGGGAAGTGGAAGAGAAAATGAATGAATGAATGAATGAGAAAATATATATATATATATATATATATATATATATATATATATAATTAACATGTTTGTTTAAATGAAACTAACAATAACATTTTAATAGTTGATTGTGAAGAATATCTGACAAAACTAGTAATATAAAAAGTTTTTGTTTTGTTGTCAATAATACTAAGCAAAGTTAAATAATAAAGTAATATCATACACTGTTGGACTCCAAATAACATCACGGAGGCCATACAGGGTGAAAGTTGTGACCAACGTCTGCCGAGAATGCCACATGCTGCAGCACAATAGGCTCAGATATGACACATAAATCTTGAACAGCGTGTGTGGTCTCTAGTTTGGTCGGAACAATAGTGGAGGATAAATCCAAAATGATCTGTCTCTGATCTCCGAGCAGGCTGTGGTCACATGTTAAGACCATGTGACCTCCACATGGCACGCTTATCAAAAGGGTATTGTATCATAATTGGCTCCTTATTTAAGTTACCAGGCTACTAAAGAAAGAAAAAGACTTTCCTCTCGAGTAGTGGTTCTGACAACAGCACTGTGATTTTTGCTTTGGAGGGCAAACGTGAATTTCAAGAGTGATGTCTGTGTGATCAGGACAGGAATGTGGACTGTTGATGAAGGAGGAGATGCGCGGTCAGCTGAAGGAGGCTTCGTCGGCGACATCGAAGGCCTTCTGTGCCTTCAGAAAAGAGCTGGATCCAGATCTGGACGGGCTGGGTCAGAACTACGAAGGCATCGGGTGTGAGGAGGTCACAGAGGAAACTCAGATGAGTCCCACAATCACCATCATGAAACCCATCTTACGTTACCTCCAGCTTCTCTGTGAGAACCACAACTCAGAGCTGCAGGTGATCACACTTATTCGATGTTCCCGACTTTTCAGCGCCGGCACCTGTTCAAATGTATTTTTGTTCTCCATCTAGAACTTTCTGCGCAACCAGAACAACAAGACCAATTACAACCTGGTGTGTGAGACACTTCAGTTCTTGGACTGTATCTGTGGGAGCACCACTGGCGGGCTCGGTCTGCTGGGACTTTATATCAATGAGAACAATGTGGACCTGGTGCGGCAAACTTTGGAGACCATTACAGAGTACTGCCAGGGTCCCTGCCATGAAAACCAGGTGAGGGCTTAAGTGTTCCGTTGGTTCTTGTTCTCACACTATCTGTTTAGCATTAGGCTAAGGCTACAATGCTAGCTTTGTACAGAAAGCTAGCCATCCAATTAGCTTTACGCTAATGCTACAATGCTAGTGTGGTACATAACTTTGCTGTTGTTCTCGGTATTATCTTGATCTTTGAAGTATGTACTGTTTTGAGTATTGTTTTGATTGTTAAAGCGCTTTGTGACCCTGGTCTCGAAAAGCGCTATATAAATAAATATTACTTACTTATATTACTTATATAATTATTGAGATTTATCTTGAATTATTTTAATAATTGGGGCATAAATATTTCCCTGTGAATTTAAAATTACTGAAATAAATTAAATTGATTAAATTGATTAAGTTAAATATAAATAAATTCAAAATGAAGTAAGCCATTAATACATAAAATGTTTTGTTTTTTATTTAATATTAGTGGTTTATTATATATAATATATATATATAATGATTTGTTCTTTGAGAAATTCAGATCTATAGCTCCTGATGTTGTAAAGATACACTGATAACAGATGAAGAGTTATTGGAACTTGTTTTATTTTCCTAGACGTCTATAGCCAAGCATGAGTCGAACGGTATCGACATCATCATCGCGCTGATCGTCAACCAGATCAATCCTCTGGGGAAACATCGACTGGACCTGGTGATGCAGCTCAAGGTGAGAGTCTGAAGATGTGAAACTCTGGGGATAAAATCTATTTTTGCCAACACGCCCGTTTCTTCTCGACATGTTTTCAGAATAATGCATCCAAGCTGCTGCTGGCCATCATGGAAAGTCGCCATGACAGCGAGAACGCAGAGAAGATTCTTTACAAGATGAGACCAAATGAACTGGTTAAAACACTTCCTCATTTAATTTACTCCAAATCGTATCCGAAGCATCTAAATCCTTTACCCTGTGCCTCAGGTGGACGTGATGAAAGAAGCTTATAATCAGGGTCTTGAGAGTGAAGAGGAAGGGGACAGTACCGGGGACCAGATCAATTCTAAAGACGTTGGACACAATATTTATATCTTAGCCCATCAGGTATGGATGTGTCATAATCAATATATAAATGATTTATGAGAGGAAGGCGTGTATGGATTGTTTTGTTTCTATTTGAGGTGTTTAAAAGCAACATTATAATGGTGACCTCTGGCTTTAATTAATTCTTTATTAATTATCTCACGTTTGTTATGATATCTTTGCTTGCTTTTGTGTATAAATAGACCTCTCCACCATCGATCATCTGAGTTGATTCATTTTCTGCAGCTTGCAAGGCACAATAAGATCCTTCAGCAGAGTCTGAGACCAGAGTCGTGTTTAGGAGCAGGATCCAACATGGACTCCGACATCGAGAAGGACGACGCTCTTCATTTTTATGCCTGTCACACTGCTCAGATCGAGGTACACGTTAAGAAAGTTTTGGTCGCTCTTGTCACCTCATCACATACTGATGCAATGGGCACGAGAATGGAAGTTTATCAGTGCCTTCAGAAAGATGATTAGTTCAAGCATCATTCAGACATTTAATTCAATCATTTCTGTATTGAAAAGGTTACGTTTGTTTTATTGAATAACTTTAATTGAAAAAATATATTTTCAATGAATTAATTTGATTTGACATGTAGAGGTCGATACACTTTTTCCAATATTTAAAAAACAATTTTTCCAAACTCAATATTAAGTTATTTGTAGCCTTTCTAATTAAAAAAAAAAAATACGCCCATATAAAAGTTCCACCAGACAATAGTAATAAAGGAACTACTTCAGCACACTTTCAGCCAATCATGCTGGCTCTATTATGCCAAAATTGTTATGGTATTTAAAAAGGCTATGTAAAATATTGCTTTCCACTATTGGAATTAGAATATCAAACTCTGTGTGTGAAAAGAGATCCATTCATTTAAAAAAAATATTACATTACTTTAATTCAATTGTTTAAAAAGTAAATCACAAAAACTTCAATCAATAAAATAATCTAAGTTTTAACATTTGAAATTTTCAACGTTATCATTTAATATTACGGTATTATTTTAATTCGTATTATTTTGTAATCTGTATAGGTTGTGTGATAAGTTTTGAAAAAAGTTTTGGTTTCTTCTTTCCAGATTGTACGCCATGACCGCTCCATGGAGCAGATAGTTTTCCCGGTGCCCAACATCTGCGAGTACCTCACAGAGGAGTCCAAGGTCCGCGTGTTCAACACCACTGAGAGGGACGACCAGGGCAGCAAGGTCAACGACTTTTTCCAGCAGTTCGACAACCTCTACAATGAGATGCGGTGGCAAAAGAAAATCCGCAGTGAGTCTTTCTACCCATAAAAAGTTATTTCCTGGAGTGTGTCAATCATGATCTTTGCATCCTTGTGTGCAGAAAATAAGGCCATGTTCTGGTTCTCTCGCCACATCTCTCTGTGGGGGAGCATCTCCTTCTACCTGGCCTGTCTGCTCAACATCTCCGTGGCCGTTTTCTATCCCTTCGGTGATGATGGAGACGAGGGTTAGTCATTTTACACAATCAAATATAATGTTTTATGAACTATATGGAATTATTTCACTGCCATTATATTATTGAATGGTTGAATGTATAACACCTTTTTTTATAATTGAAATGTTGAAGTTTTTATAGCATTGAATAAAAAAAAAAAAAAATAATAACCCTTTTATTATCTCTTGGTCAATGACCCGGTGGCCCCAAAAACAAATGGGTTTGAGTTATACATTGGGTTGCTTCTGGATCAAGGTCCTGTTTTTGGGCCACAGGGTCATCTTGACCTAGAAATAGGAATTTATATATTGAAAGTTTGTATTTCTTTTCACTGAATAATTAATTTAAATCATTTATATATTGTAATGTTGACATTTTTTTAATGTATATATTTTTTTCTATATTAAAAAACTTTTTTTTACACAGTTTTATATACAAGTGTTTATATTCCAGTCATTCCAAAATACATTTTATGATTTTTATATTTTTTAAATTCTAAGCGTTTCAATATAATAATGTTGGTATAATGCAAAAAGACTACCTACTCTACTTTATCGCACTTTCAACCAATCACGTGACGTATATGATATACGACGTATAGGCACTGGGGCATCATCATGACGAGTCCAATGCTATTGTCTGTTGTCATTATTATACCAACATGTTTATGTTGAATTTGAAAGGCAATGAATAAAAAGATAATGAATTCTGAAATTTAATTTTTGAATTGTTGGAATTAAAATACCAAACTGTTTAAAAAAAACATTTTGAAAATGTTAGATTTTTTTATTAAATAATTTAAAACAAATTCAACCTTTCAATATACAAATTATTGAATTCTAATTATTCAAAAAATAATTATATGCTTAAATATAAATTTCAATTAAAAAAAGTTCAAGTTACAAGATTTGGAATGTTAAATTTAACCATTCAGTATTTTGAATTTATTGATGTACTTCTATAGAACTCACAGGGTGAAAAATCAATTATTTTTGGGATTATTCCATGTTTAAATTATGTCAGTCTTATGTTGCGTCACTTCACATGTTGCATTGGTGTGTTAAAGTGTGGTAAACAGAACGTTATCCATGCAAGAGCATTAGAAGTCGGGCACACTGTGGTCAATACTCCGGAGGCCTCAGGCTCTTACACAATGTTCAATTGCTGCTAAGGGGCACATAGTGTGCCATGAATAATCCCTCACACGTCATTACATCATCGCATCCATGTCGTTGCTGCTGAACACTGACCAGAAACATGATTGCTTCAGCAGGAGTGACGACTCATCAGACCCGGCAACATCTTTCCAGTCTTGTTATTGTCCAGTTTTAGTGAAATAATTGCCACGGTTTGCACTTCTCAGCTCCTGGAAGTGTTTTTAAAAGATTATAATCCGATGATTTGTGTGTTAAATAAGACGACAACAAAAAGCATGTACAGAGAAATGGTAATGATGTCTTTTATAATGCGGTTTTGAGCGAGAACGTGTTTTTCATTTTGTCCTTTTTGTTTCCTGGCATTTGTTCGTTGTGGTCAGCAAAACTCAAAAAGTAAAAAATTGATTTTTCATGAAAACATACAAGATTGGTTTCATTTTGTTGGTGTTCTGTAGTTTCCTTTGGATATAGGAACGTTTGGAATATAAACTGATTCATTTGTACTACTGTGTGCCCAGCATTGTTTTGTAGTAGCCGAACACCGTAACTTGCATTATTAAAACACAGCATACAATCCAATCACTAAAACAAATGACCTTGTTTCATGATTTGGTGCAAAATGTGCCATTTTATTTAAATTGATGGAAGTTATTTTAATTATATTGTATGCAATATACAGTACAATACGAAATGACCTCCTTGACAGAGGTATAGTCATCATAAAGCTTTTAAATACACTAATGATAGTTCAAGATTATTTTGCAACAATAAATTCAGCTTACCAAGGGCAAAGTTTGAACATTTTTATTTTTATATTGACCAGCATTTGAGGTGATCCCGTTTACAGTGCGTAGAAATTTGAGTCAAATATATTTGTTTATTCTTGCTGGCCACATAAAATGACTCCATATGTTGGACTTGGACACCAGGTCTTTAATTTGACACGTGTTCTACAGATTGTGTTTTGTTTTGCACTCAATATATGTTCAATATGTGCCTCCTTCATGTAACACTTGTATTGAAAGTTTTGGTCTTGTGCAGGTACTTTGTCTCCGTTCTGGAACATCTGCCTGTGGGTGGCATTGGGAGTCATCACTCCTCTACTTCCGGTGCTGCCTAAACCGTGGGGCATTTTCTTCTTCCTGGTGTCTCTCATACTTCGAGCCATCTACACCATGGGCCTGGCTCATGCTCTGTTGTTGTTAGGTACCATCAATGTAAGTTATTCAGGTCATCCTGACAGACTAGCTGTTGTTCTGCAGTTGTTTACTATCGCAAACATTGTTTTTTTGTTTCAGCTCTTCAACAAGCTGGTCTTCCTCGTGAGTTTTGTGGGAAACCAGGGAACGTTCACCCGAGGATACAAAGCTGTGGTCATGGACATGCTGTTTATCTATCATCTGGGTTACGCCATAATCTGCGTTCTGGGCCTCTTTGTGCACGAGTTCTTCTACAGCTTTTTGGTAAATAATCCCGGCAGCAGTGCTTGGATCTGAGAGGTTTTCTAATGAGCCCATTGTCCCCTGTAGTTGTTTGACCTGGTGATCCGAGAAGAGACGCTGCTGAACGTGATAAAGAGCGTGACGAGAAACGGTCGCTCCATCATCCTGACGGCAGTTCTTGCCATCTTCCTCGTCTACTTCTTCTCCATCATCGGCTTCCTCTTCCTCAAGGACGATTTCCGCATGGAGGTGGACCGCCTTCCCACTCCGAGTCAGACGTTACGTGGTGAGGATTATTTGGCCTGTGTGTCTCCCTCATGTGAGCTGGAAATGTGATGTAACAGACGTGAGGGCCAAAAGTTTCCTTCAGTGCAGTTACACATTAACTATTAATGAGGACTCATTAGCGTGTGCATGATTGGCTTCCAGCCACCTGTAGGTGAAAAGTTAATTATTTATCTTCTTCCTGCAGAACAAAGTCCTTTATAATGAGTCATGAATCATCATTTCATCACAAATGTAGTATTGTTAGCAACTACAATATATGTGGAAGTTTATCTGTGCTATCAGAAAATTGAATCGGAAACTTTTAAAGCCAGTGTTGTAAACACAACTTTGGATTTTTGTTTGTAGTGTCAGTACAGAGTAAAATAATTAAATAAAATAACACATGAATTAAGTCATTGAAAAATGGGCACCACAGAATGCCTGGCTTGGTTCTTGGTTCTAAAAGTTTAATTTAACATTAAATGTTTAAACTTTTTTATTGAAATGTTGTTGTTTTTAAAACATTCTTTTAATCATTTTTATTTTGAAAGGTTTCATTGGTTTAATATTGAATAAATAATGAAATCTTCTCTAAAAAATAAAACGAAATGTACACATAGTTTGATATGTTAATTAGAATAACCAAAAATCTAAATTCAATATTTTTAAAATTTGTAGATTTTTTAATTCAATATAAATATATTGGTATAACAATATAGAAGACAATACCAAAAGAGTACCAAGCTACTCGATCCAACTGTCAGCCAATCATGCGACACACTGACGATCATGTGACGATGTAGAAGCACTGGCACGTGAATTCAGATTCCAAAGGTAAGATTTACGATGTTTGCAACTCATTGTAGTTTTACAGCAACCATTAGCATTATTTTAAATTGAATTTAGGCTACAAATTAAAAAATATTGAATGTAGAAAACATATTTCTTTAATATTATTGGAATAAGAAAATAATAATTTTGAAAATATTCCAAAAATATACTTACATTGTTTCAATCTACACAGTTTTGAATGTATTAAAAACAAATCAATGCTTTAATTAAACACATTTTATCCTTAAACTAATCAATTTATTGCTAATTTAGATGTTGTTAGCAGCTATAATTGTGCCTCAGCTTTAATCAAATTGAATCAGAGAACAAATATAGAAAAATATGTCATATTTTGTCATAGCTTGTGTGTTGTTTCAACAGGGATGACCTGTACATGTGTGTGTGTGTGTTTGTGTTTGTGCACGTTTATTTCTGGCTCTGCGCTCCGGCGGTCAGAAGAGACAAGTCGCTCACACATGTGCACCTGTTGCATAACCTGGTGGCCACGCCATCCTGTGTTTTGATGAATAGAGCAGAAGCGGCGGTCGCACGTTATGTAAGCAGCCGAGGGTTTACAGCTCTGCTAGTGTTACCTCAGGGTGATCACGACCGTCAGTCATGAGTCGAGGAGCCGCCTCTGTCCTGTTGACCCCTCTGACCCCGCAGCACACCCGCTCCCCTCACATCTGGAGCGCGTCTGTAACAGCATTATTCAGGCAGTGAGTCGCTTCTCGCCTCTGCTGGAGAATTTTGTGCAAATGACGTGTTTTCCGCTCGTTTCCAGCGACACTTCGCCGCCCACCCGGCAGCTGCTGTGTCTGTTTATATAATGTCTTGCTGCATCTCACCGAACAATTATGTCACCACGTTTTTTGTTTCACAAACTGTGTGTCGGAACTGTAGATAAGATACTTTCTCTGTGGTGTTTTTCAGGGAAGTCTGAGCTGTGGGACGGTTCCAGACACTCAGACGAGTGTTTGAAAGATAACTGTCCAGACGCAGCACCACAAACTATCCCAGGTGAGTTTGTCTTAAATAAATAGTTTTAGAACGTTTCATTTGTCTGTCAAGAAAGATGGATTGTATGTATTTTGCAGGTGTCAATCTGTGAGCGCACACATGTACAAACACATGTACAAACACACACTGACATGCACTCACACTACACACATACATTCACACACATGAATCCACACGTGCACACTAATGAGAATGAGAGGATGACTCACTCCCTCTTCTTGTCCTCATGCTCCTCCATTGATCACCTGCACCTTAAGACCTCTTCAGAGTCTTTCTGTTTCTTCCTTTATTCCCTCAAATAAATATTTTCCTACCTGAAATAGATTATTATGAGACATGATCCTTTTGACCACTCAAGTCTTGAAGAGGGATGCTCACGTGGATTCTTTTTTTTTTCAAGTGGTCTTAAGGTTTTTGTTTCAAGCCTGCATGCTCTCTAACTAGGAATACAATGTCTATTATGTTTGAAGCTGGACGGTAAAATATTTTTAGTCTATTATAAATGTATTTTAATCTTTTAATACTGAATAAATTGGCACTGAAATATTCTTGAAGTTAAAAAATGACACCAAAAACAGTCTTTATTATTTCCTATCAATGTTGGTTTAATAACATGTCTTAAATAAGCAGAACACATTACTGTCATTTTTTTTATGAATTTCTAAAATGGAGAAATTGTTCAGCAAATTAATGATGATTTGTTTATTTAAATTATGCTCGTATCTAGTTAAGAAAGAAGTAGAAAACTTGATTTTTATTTTTATTTTCAATACTATTTTTTCTTTTCTAGGCAAAATAAAAATTTGACTTGCTATGAAGCTCTCGCCTAATCTGGTTGATTTAAACATCTCCCTTTACTTAAACCCCTCAATGTCCACCACTTACTATATGTTGGCGCACCTGAAAATAAACCATAGTAACGTAATATTAAAAGCATTATAAATGCATTATAATGTCTAGTGAATGTATCTTTAAAAGGGGTGTAGGAAAAAATCCATATACAAATATATTTACATTTTCTTCATGTTACTGTATCAATATTCAACAGCACTATATACTGTATATACATATTACTATATATATATATATATAGTAATATGAAAACATTTTGTATGTTGTATGTTTTGGGCTTTCAAGTCTTTTTAATACTTAAATAAGTTATTTAATTTAATATATTTCAATGTACAATTTTAATGTACAATTAACATGCATATATTCACAGAGTTAGTTCATTTTGGTGTAAATGAAATCCTGGTGATGACTGAGGACAAGAGGATAGTATACAGCTGCTTATAAAACTGATGTTTGGCTATATTTTCGAGCTGAATATATCGTGTATCGTATCATGTTATAAATATATTGTTATAAATTGTATCGTATCGTGAGATTAGTGTATTTCTTCAGCCCTAGTTGATGTAGTAAGACCTTCATAGAAAGTTTTTTCCAATAGTTCTTATTTACTTCCCTGAAAATCTAGTCTGAAAAGAGATGATATATTACCGTGATATTAAAAAATGTCAAAATGACATTCAAAATAGTATGAAGGGAAACCAAAACATCTGAAAACATCTGTAAATAAATATAGACTACAGTAGCTGGGAAACATAACCAAAACAATGATATTCAGAAACAAAAATGACAACGTTCAACTTCTACTGCTCAACATTGTCATCTGTGGCAACAACACAACACAACACAATCATCTTTAACAATACCCCTGACATGACAACAACTCTCATGCTCTCACAACAGCAGCAACTCCGCGACAACACAAGGAGATGCACACAAAGTAGAGAGGAAATCATGTTTTGTGTTGCTCATACATTGTTCTTCCTGTACAGAGGACGACGGGACGGAGCGAGTGTGCGACACACTGCTCATGTGTATAATCACGGTTTTGAACCAGGGGCTGCGTAACGGAGGCGGGGTGGGAGATATCCTCCGACGGCCTTCCAAAGAGGTGCAGTGATGTCGGCGACGCTGTGATCGGTCGTGTTGGACTAACATTTCCCTGTCGTGTCTCACGCAGGAGCCTCTGTTTGCAGCCCGCGTCGTTTACGACCTCCTGTTCTTCTTCGTGGTCATCATCATCGTCCTCAACCTCATCTTCGGCGTCATCATCGACACGTTCGCCGACCTGAGGAGTGAGAAACAGAGGAAAGAGGAGATCCTTAAAACCAGCTGCTTCATTTGTGGTGCGTACCAACCGGCGGTCATCTGGTTGTTTGAGATGAGAACTCAAGTTTGTGTCGTTCTCCTCCCTCAGGGCTGGAAAGAGACAAGTTTGACAATAAAACGGTCTCCTTCGAGGAACACTTCAAGTACGAGCACAACATGTGGCATTACCTGTACTTCCTGGTTCTGGTGAGGGTGAAGGACCCGACTGAATACACTGGACCGGAGAGCTACGTAGCCCAGATGATTGCAGTGAGTGGACGACACACACACACACACACACACTTTCATCATAAAGTTGTACTGAAGTAAAAGTTCTGGACACTCATAACTTTATCAATTATTGCTGAGCTAGTCAAAAAAAGTAATCTGGTGGATTTTCATATCCATCCTTAGTTAGCAGAAACTAGCACGGGTGATAACATGACGGGGCGGTCCAGTGATGAAAACTGATGCTGAGCCTGCAGGTCTGCACCAATTTATTCTTCTTCCTCTCTCTGCTGAGGAGAAGTCTGGGCTTCATTAGCTTCTAACCCTCTGAGCATGCTTAAACGATAATTAGACTCAGCCCGGCAGCGCCGCCGACCCCCGACACGGAGGGAAGCGAGGTAATGGCGGCAGAAGGTAGTCTCTCTGCTCGAGATTCATCCGGGAACAAAGATTGATACACAAACTGATAGTTTCCCGAACATCACGTGACGTCATCAACATTGAGGATTCGAGAAAGTGATGATGCGGCAGATTTCAGTAATTGCTGGTGTGCAGCAGGAATACTTTGTCAAGGTCTTTATTCATGTGTCACTTTTTTGGCACACACCGGGTAGCAGGTGGTAGTGAAAGTTTTCACTTCCTTTGCACCGACTTGACACGACTTGACCCAGAAAGAGCCATAAATGAACACTTTCCCATTCTTGACAAGTGCTGCCAACTCTCGGCTTTGATGAACCGTATTCGTGGACAGAAAAGGGAAGAACTACGGTCCAGCAGATCTCTTTTTAATTCACTTATGGGTTCAACTATTTACATTTGAAGGACACCACAGAGCTCAAATAACAAAAATACAATATTATATTTATTATTGGTACTATTATAAGGACATACAATTTCCAGGACCAGGATTTCTCTTCTTATTTGTATCTTTTTAATAAACAAAATTAGGGGAAATACCTGTTTAAACAGAACCATGTTCTATAGAAAGTGTGTCCTGTGGCGTACCCCAAGGGCCAGTTTTGGGTCTGATTTTATTTTCCATTTATATGCAATATCTCTTTAATACGTGTCATTTTTATGTGGACGACATATTAAGAAGGCCTGGCTGCTGTTTTAGCTTTTATGTTCATGACAATTGGATGAATCTGAACTCAATCCATCAAAATATGAGATAATAGTCTTGCATCCTCCAAATTCCACTCCTTTAAAACCCAGAACAACAAGAAAACATGTGCGTTTTGGAATAGATTTTAACATTTGACTTGTTGCTTTTAAATCTCGCCTTTGTCCATAATGTTATTTTTAAACTAATGGAATGTATATTTTTCATAACATTGTTCTTATGTGCTATTCTTGCACTCTTGTATGTATGTCATTTTTATATGAATCGTGTTTGTTTTATTTCTGTTTTATGTGAAGCCCTTTTGTACTGAATGTCTGAAAAGGAGCTACAGTATATCAATAAAATATCAATACAATTATTATTGTTATAGTAATATTACAACATATCATCATTGCAGTGAAAAAAAAATGGCAGGAGTGTCAGCAAAATACTTCTAAAGCAGCGACCAAATGAAAGTTGATCTGATTGTCCAAAAAAAACAAGTTTCTAAGATATCACACAGGAAAAGTGCTGATAAAGAATAAAAGTAGTTACCATAGCAACAAGTAAACAAATAATTTATGGTTCATTTTTCTACGCTTTCTTATTTTGGGTTCAAAAAGTCATGTGTTGATAAGTGGATTTTGTTGAACGACACACGAGCGGACACGAGCAGAAGTGTGTGTGTGTGTGTGTGTGTGTGGGGGGGGGGTGTGTGTGTGTGTGTGTGTGTGTGTGTGTGTGTGTGTGTGTGTAGAATACAGACCATGGCGAGTATAGTGTGTGAACAGGTAAGACGGCAGCCACAGCACTCTTATATAAGCGGTGGCCTGCTAAGAGCTCAGCCTGCTTGGCACGTGCTCGACGCTTCCTTTCACTCTCACACATGCACACCAGGCGTGCACACACTCGTCTTCACATGCGCAACATTTATTTACCTCTTCTTTCAATCTTGCTGAAGTCACCTCAGATAAGACAATAAATAAGTGTATATACATATACATATGCATTCAGTAGAAAAACAGATGCCTGAAAAGAAAGAAGTTATTGATTTATTTTTGCCTGCTATTCACCTATTATTTCTTTATTTAAAATAGTGTCGTGACAACAAAAAAAATTCCAACAAAAAACGCGTATCCTTATAATTATTTAAATCTGATGAATCAAGTTAAAATGTGCAGGAGGTTAACATTTATTTGAGTAAAGAAGATTTAAAAAAAAAAAACATTTAAAAAAAGTTACTTTCAGAGTTTGTGAAGTTGACATTTTCGATTTGTAGATTGAAAAAACCGATATACAATATATAATACAGATCGATGCACAATCCACTTTGATACTTTCACCGACTTTCCGCGGCAGCGTGATGACAAGCACGTGAACCGTCTGTAAATTCATGCTCACCGAGGTGTTCAAATTGATCAGCGGTGCAACACTGAGCCCGACTCATTCCGACAGCGCGGCGTACAGTAGACCAGTGTGGTGTGAGAGCGCTGATTGTAAACGTTCACGGCCTAATGCGGCTCCTCACGTTAACATGGGCGAGCGTACATTCAGACCGACTCGCCTCTGAAGGCATCTAATCGATCGGTTACCGTGTGATTAAAATTTGTCTCCGGGCGGTGCACGAGAAAATGCTCTTTTCTTAAAAGTCTTAACTTATGGTAAGACCTATAGGCGCTGTGAAACATCTGACTAGCTCGTAACCAGCTATCACTTAGTACTTGTCTAGTCTAGACCTGATCCAGATTTAAGCCTTGACGCCAGTGATCATCATTATACAAGTTCATACTAATTCATCCACAAACATCAATGCCAGGGTTTAAGCAAAGGGTCAACATCTGCTTAAACAATGTCAATCTGAAAGCTGCAGTTCTTTGAGTGTCCACTTGAGGCTGGCAGCAAAAAAACGGAAGTCACATACAGGAACTTTTATGGCATTAAAATAGACATTTCCATGCTGGTTATTAAAAACATTTTGGGTCTTAACCACTTATGATATAGAATTCCCTATCTGTGTGCTGATAATATAATTATCCGGCCCTAACTCTGCCTCTTGTCTAAAGGGGAAAACTGAATTTTTTAAGATGGATGTGACCCCTGTTTGATACGATAACATAAGGGTGACGCCACAGATAGTACGTTCATATTGTGGTCTGGAGGTGTCAAAGTTAGGCCTCAGAATTCTGCGAAGTATGAAACTCGATCACAGAAGTTGGCAAAATCTTTTCGCGATCTCGGTCGTAGGCAAGAGCGCTAACAGTTAAGAAAAGTAAAGTTAATCATTTTAGCTGACTTTTCCGGGCCTTGATTTGAACTGGAGACATTCAACGATATGGAAGGGGTTACTGGAGTGGTTCCCAAATTTTTGTATCCCTTGTCGTCCATTTTTTGGGAACCACTTGGTTACTGAAGGTTATTTAATTGATGTCTGTCATTAAATATAGGGACACGTAACCATCAGGAAACGGTTAATTCTCATCAGGTTTGATGAGTCATGGAAATATCTGAGAAGACACCTTTTTTTTCACAATCTACATTTTCCTTGTTCCCCAAAAACTTCCGACCACTGAGATAAAAACTCCATCAGACTTCTGACACAAACTCGTGCTTCAAATACAACAGAAAGATTGTGGTTTGGTGAGATGCGTTCCTCGTTGTTTCTAAATGTCACAGTCTTACTCCCAGTTGTGACGTTAATGGGTCGCGGTGACTCATCTTTTCTTCCTGGTGTTTCTGGATTTGCGGTGCCATTGAAATACCAGATCCTGATCAGTCGTTTCATAATGACTACTGCTGAGGCGACTGTTGGACGCACAGATCAGACGACAACACTAACAACAGCAGAGGGAAACTAAGATGTGTGGGTGAAAGTATACTGTAGCTAAAGCTAGTTAGCGAATACTGTTCTGGTTAAAGTCCCGCTGGAGCTGCTTCTAATAGGATTGTCCTTTACCCTTGAGCAACGATTGCAAGTCCAGGTCCAGGTGAAGGTCAAGGTGGCGACTTGTATCGGGGCAGACTCGCTGGTGAAGACGGCTTTGTTGGAGGGAAGAAAAAAAAAAAAAAAAAACGGGTTGTGTGTGGAAAACAAAACAAGGGTTTAGTTGTTCTTGACCTTGTGGTGTTTACCGAGGCTGAGTCGATGAGTCATCGCTTCAACACTCTCCCTTCTCGCTCTTCTGTCGTGTTATGAAACTGTTTTCATCGTCTCACGGGCGCTCTTTTTTTCCAGGAGAGGAACCTGGACTGGTTTCCCCGGATGAGAGCCATGTCTCTGGTGAGCAGCGAGGGCGACGGCGAGCAGAACGAGATGCGGTCCCTGCAGGAGAAGCTGGAAAGCACCGTCAGCCTGGTGTCGCAGCTCTCGGGTCAGCTGGCCGAGCTCAAGGAGTCTGTAGGTTACCTTCTCTTTTGACAGAACCTCAACACTGTAATGATTACTATGTCATTATTCTAGCGAATTATTTCGTTTAATGTCACCAAAAACACTTTCATTGAAATCCACTATTGTGTCGGAGAATCGATTGATATACAAGACAAATGTATTTCTTAAAGTTTTGCTTTTAAAAGACTTTCAACAGATGCTGTTCTAGTGTTGCCTGCAACCTTTAGTTTTCACCAGCAGGGGCGCTCTTCTGTCTGAAACTCTCTTTCACCAAATTATTTTTCTTTAAATTGAAAAAATGACTTTTATAGGAAGTGTTTTACTTTATTGTTCACCTCTATAATCTACAATTAAATGGTCCTTATCGTATCTTAAACACATCTATAGGTCATCAACATGAACGTTAGTTGGAGGGCCACATAAAATTACATTGTGGGCCAGATCTGGCCCTCGTACCTTTGTTCAAATGTGCATTTAATCATTATAGAATAAAACTCACTCCTGCACAAGAAAAAGATCAACACAAAAAAAAGAGTTTAGGAAAAGGAAAATTAGCAAAAAATGTTAAGAAAAAAAAAGTACATGTGGAGGGAGTGAGATGAACAGATGGGTTTAAAGTTTTACTTTCACAAACTTACTTACTTGAATCCTTTAGTCCCGTTTCTTCATTATCCCAAAAATAAATCAACTTTTTCGACTTCAATAAAAAAAATATATATATTTTATTGAAGATTATTTTAGTTTAAACAACTTTTTTGGGATTTGAATAATTAAGATACATTTATTTGATGAACTTCTTTTTTTAAATTAAAAATATTTATTTTTATTGAAACCAGTTTTTTTTATTTATAAATATATTTATTGAATAATAAAGAATCGCCAGCTAAAACCCCTTAAAAACGAAATTACAACATTTGATTTAAGGTAAAAAAAAATAGATTTTAATTCAATATATTTACAGTTTTTACAATTTTATTAAGTAAAAAATAAATCCAATTTTTGGGTCATTTTTTTGCATTAAAACACAGTCACTGACAGACTTTTGGATGGACAGATGTTGAGAAGATAACCTCAGAAAACAGCATAACTTCACATGTTTGACATGAAAGGCTGCGGAATTGATCAAGTCATGAAATGGTTGGAGTCTCGTTGCGTCAGATCAGGTGGAGACGATGATATCTTTAAAGTCTGGTCAATGATTGGACAGCAAACCCGAAAATTTTGCTTGACATACTATTGAGAGAGAGAGAGAGAGAGAGCGAGAGAGAGAGCAACTCTGGAGCTAGAACATCATCTGCTTCAACTCTGACCTGAAAACTTCCACCTAAAAACCAACAGACAGGACGTCACATGACGCTGGCGCCGTGACTCTCTCCTCTCGTCCCGACACTCTCGCTCTTAAATCCTCCGCCAGAACTTGAGAGTCCTGAGCTGGAGTGCCAGGTAAGCCATCGATCGCCCTGAAACGGAGAGAGAGAGAGAGAGGGGGAGCGTGAGGAGGAGGAGTGACAGCCCTCGGCAGCGAGGAGGAGACAGTGTTCTCTCGCTCATCACCTGCTCGCCCGCATGTGATCCAGTCACAGGCTCGTCCTTGTTCCTCCAGATGTGTCACAACAACTCACAACAACAGCCTGCAGACAACACTGCAGAAGCTTCTCTCTCCTCGTGGCTGTTTCTACCAAAGCTTCTGCTCCGTCGATCTGAAGGTCGACCTCGTCCACCTCTCGATGTCACCGCCATGATGTCGTCATGACACCCAAGATGTTCACGTTACCCTCCAGTCATCAAACCACTTGTCGTGTGTCGACCGGCGTGTTCGCGAATGTTAGCATGCTAGCATGTTAGCATGAAACGACACTTACATTTGTGTCAACGACGAGCTCAAGTCATGGATCTCTTTGACTTTCTTTAAGGAGCTTCTTTAAGTTCCTGCTCTGAACAAGTCTAAGTTAAGATGAATATTTATGTATTTAACCAGTTACAAGTCGAAGATCACGATGTGTTCCGGTTTATTTCAGAAGATTATTATTAACTTATTTTAAGATTTGTATTTATTTATAATAAGGTTATAATAATGTTGCGTCTCTCTCTGCTTAGATTAGAGTTTCCCTTATTTTCAGTGTGATTTTTACATTTGAAACGTTCTAATTTATAGGTGGGGTAGGTGGTTCTCATAGCGGTGTGAGCAAGCTTTATTTTGAACCTCTGCAGCGACGAAGGGGACATTATTTTGAATTGGCCTCTTAAACATGACATTACCATAATTTTCTAGTACTTTACTTAGTTTTAATGTTAATAGTTTGTGTCTTTATCAGTTTTGTGAAACAAGTGTTCTAGAAAAAGATTCTTTATTTAAGAAATGACTTCTCTACTTTTGGGGGGGGGCTTGATTTATACACCTCAGCAGCAGATTCAGCTAAACTGAGATTATGCTGGAATGTTTGCTAACATTTAGATTCTGTTTTTTATTTTAAAAAAAGGTTGAATTTCTTCTGGTGGCAACAATCTCAAAGTAAATGAATGTAGTGATGCATCCAGTAGAAATGCTGTTAGATTAACTGAGGCTACATGAGAAAATACTGATTTATTGCCAAACCTCTAGACACGTTATGTTCCTAAAACTGGTCCTCTAGGAACCTCAAGGACACATAGATCATATCTTTTCTTTTAGTTTGTTTAACACTTTAATTTGAGCGACTCGCTCTTGTTTTTAGAATTTGAAGGGATTCAGGAGACGTAGTGAAGCAGCAGAGATTTAGGACGTGAGAAGCTTCTATAAGAGACTCGGTGATGAGCTGATCCATCATCTCGGGCTCTTGCTGGACCACCTTCATAGACCCATCAGATCTGTCCTCTCTGGTCCGTAATCTCTTTCCTCTGGTGTGTCCCGCAGATGACCGAGCAGAGGAAGAACAAGCAGAGACTGGGATTCTTAGGTCCTCCTCAGCAGAACAATTCTATGACGAACAACTCCAACCTGAAGAACAATCACTGCCCTTGAGCCAGGACTGACCTTCTGTGGGACTCCAGCATGTGGAGCTGAGACCCTCTCAAGGAGACGCCATCTCAACCCACCTCGTCGCCTGATGACCTGGAAACCCAGCGACTGCACAGAGTTTATGTTAAACTAACAACTGGAGTTCGTGTTCACACTGCAATAACACAAAAGTGCACTTTCGCCCTTTTCACTTCAACAAAAACTAGTATTTAAGTGTGAATAAAATATAGTTTCTCTGCAGGATCTACTTGAAAATGACATTTGATCTCGAGCTAACGTTGGTACAGAAAGTAGTCTTGTCTGGAGAAGCTTTCACTTTTGTATATTCTCATCACTTCTTCTTTTCCAAAAGTGTTTTTGAATCTTCATGTGTTTTTAATCTGCAAACTAATGTCTTTAGTGTCAACTCATTGTTTTGAAAATGTTGTAATAAATATGTATTTCTAGTGGATCATTTTGTCGTCTTTGTAAAGAGACACACACACACACACACACACACACACACACACACACTTGTGACAGTGTCATATATTCTCATTTTAAGTATGAAATATTTTTGGAATTAAAACAGTTTATCAATTAAAGATATATTATGGTTTTATTCTTTGACATTTTTTTGGCCTGAAGAATTGCAGTTGTTTTTCCTGCAGAGGGAGAAAAAAACATTACAAAGAGGCTTTGTTTGCTCATGTAGTTCATATTCATTTTTCTTGGTCACCAGCAGTTAAAATATCTGTTGATCTGACATTTTCTGTTCTTTTTAGTAGATATCTTCATTTTTCTTGGTGAACATCAGTTAACATGTCTGTTGATCTGTCGTATCTGGTCTTTTTTATTTACATTTCTTCATTTTTCTTGATGAACAGCAGTTAAAATGTCTGTTGATCTGACGTTTTCTGTTCTTTTTAGTTACATTTCTTCATTTTTCTTGATGAACAGCAGTTTACATGTCTGTTGCTCTGACGTTTTCTGTTCTTTTTAGTTACATTTCTTCATTTTTCGTGATGAGCATCAGTTAAAATGTCTGTTGCTCTGACGTTTTCTGTTCTTTTTAGTTACATTTCTTCCTTTTTTGTGATGAACAGCAGTTTAAATGTCTGTTGCTCTGACGTTTTCTGTTCTTTTTAGTTACATTTCTTCATTTTTCGTGATGAACAGCAGTTTAAATGTCTGTTGCTCTGACGTTTTCTGTTCTTTTTAGTTACTTTTCTTCATTTTTCTTGATGAGCAGCAGTTCAAATGTCTGTTGATCTGACGTTTTCTGTTCTTTTTAGTTACATTTCTTCATTTTTCTTGATGAGCAGCAGATAAAATGTCTGTTGCTCTGACGTTTTCTGTTCTTTTTAGTTACATTTCTTCATTTTTCGTGATGAGCATCAGTTAAAATGTCTGTTGCTCTGACGTTTTCTGTTCTTTTTAGTTACATTTCTTCATTTTTCGTGATGAACAGCAGTTTAAATGTCTGTTGCTCTGACGTTTTCTGTTCTTTTTAGTTACATTTCTTCATTTTTCGTGATGAACAGCAGTTTAAATGTCTGTTGCTCTGACGTTTTCTGTTCTTTTTAGTTACATTTCTTCATTTTTCGTGATGAACAGCAGTTTAAATGTCTGTTGCTCTGACGTTTTCTGTTCTTTTTAGTTACATTTCTTAATTTTTCGTGATGAACAGCAGTTTAAATGTCTGTTGCTCTGACGTTTTCTGTTCTTTTTAGTTACATTTCTTCTTTTTCTTGATGAACAACAGTTAAAATGTCTGTTGCTCTGACGTTTTCTGTTCTTTTTCGTTACTTTTCTTCATTTTTCTTGATGAACAGCAGTTAAAATGTCTTTTGCTCTGACGTTTTCTGTTCTTTTTAGTTACATTTCTTCATTTTTCTTGATGAACAGCAGTTAAAATGTCTGTTGCTCTGACGTTTTCTGGTCTTTTAGTTACATTTCTTTACTTTTCTTGATGAACAGCAATTAAAATGTCTGTTGATCTGACATTTTCTGTTCTTTTTTGTTACATTTCTTAATTTTTCGTGATGAACAGCAATTAAAATGTCTGTTGCTCTGACGTTTTCTGTTCTTTTTAGTTACATTTCTTCATTTTTCTTGATGAACAGCAATTAAAATGTCTGTTGATCTGACATTTTCTGTTCTTTTTTGTTACATTTCTTCATTTTTTTGATGAACAGCAATTAAAATGTCTGTTGCTCTGACGTTTTCTGGTCTTTTTAGTTACATTTCTTCTTTTTTTTGATGAACAGCAGTTCAAATGTCTGTTGCTCTGACGTTTTCTGTTCTTTTTCGTTACTTTTCTTCATTTTTCTTGATGAGCAGCAGTTAAAATGTCTGTTGATCTGACGTTTTCTGTTATTTTTCGTTACTTTTCTTCATTTTTCTTGATGAACAGCAGTTCAAATGTCTGTTGATCTGACGTTTTCTGTTCTTTTTGTTACATTTCTTCATTTTTCTTGATGAACAGCAATTAAAATGTCTGTTGATCTGATGTTTTCTGTTCTTTTTAGTTACATTTCTTCATTTTTCGTGATGAACAGCAGTTAAAATGTCTGTTTCTCTGACGTTTTCTGGTCTTTTAGTTACATTTCTTTACTTTTCTTTATGAACAGCAATTAAAATGTCTGTTGATCTGACATTTTCTGTTCTTTTTTGTTACATTTCTTCATTTTTCTTGATGAACAGCAATTAAAATGTCTGTTGATCTGACATTTTCTGTTCTTTTTTGTTACATTTCTTCATTTTTCGTGATGAACAGCAGTTAAAATGTCTGTTGATCTGACATTTTCTGTTCTTTTTTGTTACATTTCTTCATTTTTCGTGATGAACAGCAGTTAAATTGTCTGTTGATCTGACATTTTCTGTTCTTTTTTGTTACATTTCTTAATTTTTCGTGATGAACAGCAGTTTAAATGTCTGTTGCTCTGACGTTTTCTGTTCTTTTTAGTTACATTTCTTCATTTTTCTTGATGAACAGCAGTTAAAATGTCTGTTGATCTGACGTTTTCTGTTCTTTTTAGTTACATTTCTTCATTTTTCGTGATGAACAGCAGTTTAAATGTCTGTTGCTCTGACGTTTTCTCTTCTTTTTAGTTACATTTCTTCTTTTTCTTGATGAACAGCAGTTAAAATGTCTGTTGCTCTGACGTTTTCTGTTCGTTTTTGTTACATTTCTTCATTTATATTGATGAGCATCAGTTAAAATGTCTGTTGATCTGACGTTTTCTGTTCTTTTTCGTTACTTTTCTTCATTTTTCTTGATGAGCAGCAGTTAAAATGTCTGTTGATCTGACGTTTTCTGTTCTTTTTGTTACATTTCTTCATTTTTCTTGATGAACAGCAATTAAAATGTCTGTTGATCTGATGTTTTCTGTTCTTTTTAGTTACATTTCTTCATTTTTCTTGATGAACAGCAGTTAAAATGTCTGTTGCTCTGACGTTTTCTGTTCTTTTTAGTTACATTTCTTCATTTTTCTTGATGAACAGCAGTTAAAATGTCTGTTGCTCTGACGTTTTCTGTTCTTTTTAGTTACATTTCTTCATTTTTCTTGATGAACAGCAGTTAAAATGTCTGTTGCTCTGACGTTTTCTGGTCTTTTAGTTACATTTCTTTACTTTTCTTGATGAACAGCAATTAAAATGTCTGTTGATCTGACATTTTCTGTTCTTTTTTGTTACATTTCTTCATTTTTCTTGATGAACAGCAATTAAAATGTCTGTTGATCTGACATTTTCTGTTCTTTTTTGTTACATTTCTTCATTTTTCGTGATGAACAGCAATTAAAATGTCTGTTGCTCTGACGTTTTCTGTTCTTTTTAGTTACATTTCTTCATTTTTCGTGATGAACAGCAGTTAAAATGTCTGTTGATCTGACGTTTTCTATTCTTTGTAGTTACATTTCTTCATTTTTCGTGATGAACAGCAATTAAAATGTCTGTTGCTCTGACGTTTTCTGTTCGTTTTAGTTACATTTCTTCTTTTTCTTGATGAACAGCAGTTAAAATGTCTGTTGATCTGACGTTTTCTGTTCTTTTTAGTTACATTTCTTCATTTTTCTTGATGAACAGCAGTTTACATGTCTGTTGCTCTGACGTTTTCTGTTCTTTTTAGTTACATTTCTTCATTTTTCGTGATGAGCATCAGTTAAAATGTCTGTTGCTCTGACGTTTTCTGTTCTTTTTAGTTACATTTCTTCATTTTTCGTGATGAACAGCAGTTTAAATGTCTGTTGCTCTGACGTTTTCTGTTCTTTTTAGTTACATTTCTTCATTTTTCGTGATGAACAGCAGTTTAAATGTCTGTTGCTCTGACGTTTTCTGTTCTTTTTAGTTACTTTTCTTCATTTTTCTTGATGAGCAGCAGTTCAAATGTCTGTTGATCTGACGTTTTCTGTTCTTTTTAGTTACATTTCTTCATTTTTCTTGATGAGCAGCAGATAAAATGTCTGTTGCTCTGACGTTTTCTGTTCTTTTTAGTTACATTTCTTCATTTTTCGTGATGAGCATCAGTTAAAATGTCTGTTGCTCTGACGTTTTCTGTTCTTTTTAGTTACATTTCTTCATTTTTCGTGATGAACAGCAGTTTAAATGTCTGTTGCTCTGACGTTTTCTGTTCTTTTTAGTTACATTTCTTCATTTTTCGTGATGAACAGCAGTTTAAATGTCTGTTGCTCTGACGTTTTCTGTTCTTTTTAGTTACATTTCTTCATTTTTCGTGATGAACAGCAGTTTAAATGTCTGTTGCTCTGACGTTTTCTGTTCTTTTTAGTTACATTTCTTAATTTTTCGTGATGAACAGCAGTTTAAATGTCTGTTGCTCTGACGTTTTCTGTTCTTTTTAGTTACATTTCTTCTTTTTCTTGATGAACAACAGTTAAAATGTCTGTTGCTCTGACGTTTTCTGTTCTTTTTCGTTACTTTTCTTCATTTTTCTTGATGAACAGCAGTTAAAATGTCTGTTGCTCTGACGTTTTCTGTTCTTTTTAGTTACATTTCTTCATTTTTCTTGATGAACAGCAGTTAAAATGTCTGTTGCTCTGACGTTTTCTGGTCTTTTAGTTACATTTCTTTACTTTTCTTGATGAACAGCAATTAAAATGTCTGTTGATCTGACATTTTCTGTTCTTTTTTGTTACATTTCTTAATTTTTCGTGATGAACAGCAATTAAAATGTCTGTTGCTCTGACGTTTTCTGTTCTTTTTAGTTACATTTCTTCATTTTTCTTGATGAACAGCAATTAAAATGTCTGTTGATCTGACATTTTCTGTTCTTTTTTGTTACATTTCTTCATTTTTTTGATGAACAGCAATTAAAATGTCTGTTGCTCTGACGTTTTCTGGTCTTTTTAGTTACATTTCTTCTTTTTTTTGATGAACAGCAGTTCAAATGTCTGTTGCTCTGACGTTTTCTGTTCTTTTTCGTTACTTTTCTTCATTTTTCTTGATGAGCAGCAGTTAAAATGTCTGTTGATCTGACGTTTTCTGTTATTTTTCGTTACTTTTCTTCATTTTTCTTGATGAACAGCAGTTCAAATGTCTGTTGATCTGACGTTTTCTGTTCTTTTTGTTACATTTCTTCATTTTTCTTGATGAACAGCAATTAAAATGTCTGTTGATCTGATGTTTTCTGTTCTTTTTAGTTACATTTCTTCATTTTTCGTGATGAACAGCAGTTAAAATGTCTGTTGCTCTGACGTTTTCTGGTCTTTTAGTTACATTTCTTTACTTTTCTTTATGAACAGCAATTAAAATGTCTGTTGATCTGACATTTTCTGTTCTTTTTTGTTACATTTCTTCATTTTTCTTGATGAACAGCAATTAAAATGTCTGTTGATCTGACATTTTCTGTTCTTTTTTGTTACATTTCTTCATTTTTCGTGATGAACAGCAGTTAAAATGTCTGTTGATCTGACATTTTCTGTTCTTTTTTGTTACATTTCTTCATTTTTCGTGATGAACAGCAGTTAAATTGTCTGTTGATCTGACATTTTCTGTTCTTTTTTGTTACATTTCTTAATTTTTCGTGATGAACAGCAGTTTAAATGTCTGTTGCTCTGACGTTTTCTGTTCTTTTTAGTTACATTTCTTCATTTTTCTTGATGAACAGCAGTTAAAATGTCTGTTGATCTGACGTTTTCTGTTCTTTTTAGTTACATTTCTTCATTTTTCGTGATGAACAGCAGTTTAAATGTCTGTTGCTCTGACGTTTTCTCTTCTTTTTAGTTACATTTCTTCTTTTTCTTGATGAACAGCAGTTAAAATGTCTGTTGCTCTGACGTTTTCTGTTCGTTTTTGTTACATTTCTTCATTTATATTGATGAGCATCAGTTAAAATGTCTGTTGATCTGACGTTTTCTGTTCTTTTTCGTTACTTTTCTTCATTTTTCTTGATGAGCAGCAGTTAAAATGTCTGTTGATCTGACGTTTTCTGTTCTTTTTGTTACATTTCTTCATTTTTCTTGATGAACAGCAATTAAAATGTCTGTTGATCTGATGTTTTCTGTTCTTTTTAGTTACATTTCTTCATTTTTCTTGATGAACAGCAGTTAAAATGTCTGTTGCTCTGACGTTTTCTGTTCTTTTTAGTTACATTTCTTCATTTTTCTTGATGAACAGCAGTTAAAATGTCTGTTGCTCTGACGTTTTCTGTTCTTTTTAGTTACATTTCTTCATTTTTCTTGATGAACAGCAGTTAAAATGTCTGTTGCTCTGACGTTTTCTGGTCTTTTAGTTACATTTCTTTACTTTTCTTGATGAACAGCAATTAAAATGTCTGTTGATCTGACATTTTCTGTTCTTTTTTGTTACATTTCTTCATTTTTCTTGATGAACAGCAATTAAAATGTCTGTTGATCTGACATTTTCTGTTCTTTTTTGTTACATTTCTTCATTTTTCGTGATGAACAGCAATTAAAATGTCTGTTGCTCTGACGTTTTCTGTTCTTTTTAGTTACATTTCTTCATTTTTCGTGATGAACAGCAGTTAAAATGTCTGTTGATGTGACGTTTTCTATTCTTTGTAGTTACATTTCTTCATTTTTCGTGATGAACAGCAATTAAAATGTCTGTTGCTCTGACGTTTTCTGTTCGTTTTAGTTACATTTCTTCTTTTTCTTGATGAACAGCAGTTAAAATGTCTGTTGATCTGACGTTTTCTGTTCTTTTTAGTTACATTTCTTCATTTTTCGTGATGAACAGCAATTAAAATGTCTGTTGATCTGACGTTTTCTGTTCTTTTTTGTTACATTTCTTCATTTTTCTTGATGAACAGCAGTTCAAATGTCTGTTGCTCTGATGTTTTCTGGTCTTTTTCGTTACTTTTCTTCATTTTTCGTGATGAACAGCAGTTTAAATGTCTGTTGCTCTGACGTTTTCTGTTCTTTTTAGTTACATTTCTTCTTTTTTTGATGAGCAGCAGTTAAAATGTCTGTTGATCTGACGTTTTCTGTTCTTTTTTGTTACATTTCTTCATTTTTCTTGATGAACAGCAGTTAAAATGTCTGTTGCTCTGACGTTTTCTGGTCTTTTTTGTTACATTTCTTCATTTTTCTTGACGAGCAGCAGTTAAAATGTCTGTTGCTCTGACGTTTTCTGGTCTTTTTAGTTACATTTCTTCATTTTTCGTGATGAACAGCAATTAAAATGTCTGTTGATCTGACGTTTTCTGTTCTTTTTAGTTACATTTCTTCATTTTTCGTGATGAACAGCAGTTTAAATGTCTGTTGCTCTGACGTTTTCTGTTCTTTTTAGTTACATTTCTTCATTTTTCGTGATGAACAGCAGTTAAAATGTCTGTTGATCTGACGTTTTATGTTCTTTTTAGTTACATTTCTTCATTTTTCGTGATGAACAGCAGTTTAAATGTCTGTTGCTCTGACGTTTTCTGTTCTTTTTAGTTACATTTCTTCTTTTTTTTGATGAACAGCAGTTAAAATGTCTGTTGATCTGACGTTTTCTGTTCTTTTTAGTTACATTTCTTCATTTTTCGTGATGAACAGCAGTTTAAATGTCTGTTGCTCTGACGTTTTCTCTTCTTTTTAGTTACATTTCTTCTTTTTCTTGATGAACAGCAGTTAAAATGTCTGTTGCTCTGACGTTTTCTGTTCGTTTTTGTTACATTTCTTCATTTATATTGATGAGCATCAGTTAAAATGTCTGTTGCTCTGACGTTTTCTGTTCTTTTTAGTTACATTTCTTCTTTTTCTTGATGAACAGCAGTTAAAATGTCTGTTGCTCTGACGTTTTCTGTTCTTTTTCGTTACTTTTCTTCATTTTTCTTGATGAGCAGCAGTTAAAATGTCTGTTGATCTGACGTTTTCTGTTCTTTTTGTTACATTTCTTCATTTTTCTTGATGAACAGCAATTAAAATGTCTGTTGATCTGATGTTTTCTGTTCTTTTTAGTTACATTTCTTCATTTTTCGTGATGAACAGCAGTTAAAATGTCTGTTGATCTGACGTTTTCTGTTCTTTTTAGTTACATTTCTTCATTTTTCTTGATGAACAGCAGTTAAAATGTCTGTTGCTCTGACGTTTTCTGGTCTTTTAGTTACATTTCTTTACTTTTCTTGATGAACAGCAATTAAAATGTCTGTTGATCTGACATTTTCTGTTCTTTTTTGTTACATTTCTTCATTTTTCTTGATGAACAGCAATTAAAATGTCTGTTGATCTGACATTTTCTGTTCTTTTTTGTTACATTTCTTCATTTTTCGTGATGAACAGCAGTTTAAATGTCTGTTGCTCTGACGTTTTCTGTTCTTTTTAGTTACATTTCTTCATTTTTCGTGATGAACAGCAGTTAAAATGTCTGTTGATCTGACGTTTTCTGTTCTTTGTAGTTACATTTCTTCATTTTTCGTGATGAACAGCAATTAAAATGTCTGTTGCTCTGACGTTTTCTGTTCGTTTTAGTTACATTTCTTCTTTTTCTTGATGAACAGCAGTTAAAATGTCTGTTGATCTGACATTTTCTGTTCTTTTTAGTTACATTTCTTCATTTTTCGTGATGAACAGCAATTAAAATGTCTGTTGATCTGACGTTTTCTGTTCTTTTTTGTTACATTTCTTCATTTTTCTTGATGAACAGCAGTTCAAATGTCTGTTGCTCTGATGTTTTCTGGTCTTTTTCGTTACTTTTCTTCATTTTTCGTGATGAACAGCAGTTTAAATGTCTGTTGCTCTGACGTTTTCTGTTCTTTTTAGTTACATTTCTTCTTTTTTTTGATGAGCAGCAGTTAAAATGTCTGTTGATCTGACGTTTTCTGTTCTTTTTTGTTACATTTCTTCATTTTTCTTGATGAACAGCAGTTAAAATGTCTGTTGCTCTGACGTTTTCTGGTCTTTTTTGTTACATTTCTTCATTTTTCTTGACGAGCAGCAGTTAAAATGTCTGTTGCTCTGACGTTTTCTGGTCTTTTTAGTTACATTTCTTCATTTTTCGTGATGAACAGCAATTAAAATGTCTGTTGATCTGACGTTTTCTGTTCTTTTTAGTTACATTTCTTCATTTTTCGTGATGAACAGCAGTTTAAATGTCTGTTGCTCTGACGTTTTCTGTTCTTTTTAGTTACATTTCTTCATTTTTCGTGATGAACAGCAGTTAAAATGTCTGTTGATCTGACGTTTTATGTTCTTTTTAGTTACATTTCTTCATTTTTCGTGATGAACAGCAGTTTAAATGTCTGTTGCTCTGACGTTTTCTGTTCTTTTTAGTTACATTTCTTCTTTTTTTAGATGAACAGCAGTTCAAATGTCTGTTGCTCTGATGTTTTCTGGTCTTTTTCGTTACATTTCTTCATTTTTCTTGATGAGCAGCAGTTAAAATGTCTGTTGATCTGACGTTTTCTGTTCTTTTTTGTTACATTTCTTCATTTTTCGTGATGAACAGCAGTTAAAATGTCTGTTGGTCTGACGTTTTATGTTCTTTTTAGTTACATTTCTTCATTTTTCGTGATGAACAGCAGTTTAAATGTCTGTTGGTCTGACGTTTTCTGTTCTTTTTAGTTACATTTCTTCTTTTTTTTGATGAACAGCAGTTCAAATGTCTGTTGCTCTGATGTTTTCTGGTCTTTTTCGTTACATTTCTTCATTTTTCTTGATGAGCAGCAGTTAAAATGTCTGTTGATCTGACGTTTTCTGTTCTTTTTTGTTACATTTCTTCATTTTTCGTGATGAACAGCAGTTAAAATGTCTGTTGCTCTGACGTTTTCTGGTCTCTTTAGTTACATTTCTTCTTTTTCTTGATGAACAGCAGTTATAATGTCTGTTGCTCTGACGTTTTCTGTTCTTTGTAGTTACATTTCTTTATTTTTCTTGATGAGCATCAGTTAAAATGTCTGTTGCTCTGACGTTTTCTGGTCTTTTTAGTTACATTTCTTCATTTTTCGTGATGAACAGCAGTTCAAATGTCTGTTGCTCTGATGTTTTCTGGTCTTTTTCGTTACTTTTCTTCATTTTTCGTGATGAACAGCAGTTAAAATGTCTGTTGCTCTGACGTTTTCTGTTCTTTTTAGTTACATTTCTTCATTTTTCTTGATGAACAGCAGTTAAAATGTCTGTTGCTCTGACGTTTTCTGGTCTTTTTTGTTACATTTCTTCATTTTTCTTGATGAACAGCAGTTAAAATGTCTGTTGCTCTGACGTTTTCTGTTCTTTTTAGTTACATTTCTTCATTTTTCTTGATGAACAGCAGTTAAAATGTCTGTTGCTCTGACGTTTTCTGGTCTTTTAGTTACATTTCTTTACTTTTCTTGATGAACAGCAATTAAAATGTCTGTTGATCTGACATTTTCTGTTCTTTTTTGTTACATTTCTTCATTTTTCGTGATGAACAGCAGTTTAAATGTCTGTTGCTCTGACGTTTTCTGTTCTTTTTAGTTACATTTCTTCTTTTTTTTGATGAACAGCAGTTCAAATGTCTGTTGCTCTGATGTTTTCTGGTCTTTTTCGTTACATTTCTTCATTTTTCTTGATGAGCAGCAGTTAAAATGTCTGTTGATCTGACGTTTTCTGGTCTTTTTAGTTACATTTCTTCTTTTTCTTGATGAACAGCAGTTAAAATGTCTGTTGCTCTGACGTTTTCTGGTCTCTTTAGTTACATTTCTTCTTTTTCTTGATGAACAGCAGTTAAAATGTCTGTTGCTCTGACGTTTTCTGGTCTTTTTAGTTACATTTCTTCATTTTTCGTGATGAACAGCAGTTAAAATGTCTGTTGCTCTGACGTGTTCTGGTCTTTTTAGTTACATTTCTTCATTTTTCGTGATGAACAGCAGTTAAAATGTCTGTTGCTCTGACGTTTTCTGGTCTTTTTAGTTACAATTCTTCATTTTTCGTGATGAACAGCAATTAAAATGTCTGTTGATCTGACGTTTTCTGTTCTTTTTAGTTACATTTCTTCATTTTTCGTGATGAACAGCAGTTTAAATGTCTGTTGCTCTGACGTTTTCTCTTCTTTTTAGTTACATTTCTTCTTTTTCTTGATGAACAGCAGTTAAAATGTCTGTTGCTCTGACGTTTTCTGTTCGTTTTTGTTACATTTCTTCATTTATATTGATGAGCAGCAATTCAAATGTCTGTTGATCTGACGTTTTCTGTTCTTTTTAGTTACATTTCTTTATTTTTCTTTGTGAACAGCAGTTAAAATGTCTGTTGCTCTGACGTTTTCTGGTGTTTTTAGTTACATTTCTTTATTTTTCTTTGTGAACAGCAGTTAAAATGTCTGTTGCTCTGACGTTTTCTGGTCTTTTTAGTTACATTTCTTTATTTTTCTTTGTGAACAGCAGTTAAAATGTCTGTTGCTCTGACGTTTTCTGGTCTTTTTAGTTACATTTCTTTATTTTTCTTTGTGAACAGCAGTTAAAATGTCTGTTGCTCTGACGTTTTCTGGTCTTTTTAGTTACATTTCTTTATTTTTCTTTGTGAACAGCAGTAAAAATGTCTGTTGCTCTGACGTTTTCTGGTCTTTTTAGTTACATTTCTTTATTTTTCTTTGTGAACAGCAGTTAAAATGTCTGTTGCTCTGACGTTTTCTGGTCTTTTTAGTTACATTTCTTCTTTTTCTTGATGAACAGCAGTAAAAATGTCTGTTGATCTGACGTTTTCTGGTCTTTTTAGTTACATTTCTTTATTTTTCTTCGTGAACAGCAGTTAAAATGTCTGTTGCTCTGACGTTTTCTGGTCTTTTTAGTTACATTTCTTCATTTTTCGTGATGAACAGCAATTCAAATGTCTGTTGCTCTGACGTTTTCTGGTCTTTTTAGTTACATTTCTTTATTTTTCTTTGTGAACAGCAGTTTAAATGTCTGTTGCTCTGACGTTTTCTTTTCTTTTTAGTTACATTTCTTCTTTTTTTTTGATGAACAGCAGTTCAAATGTCTGTTGCTCTGATGTTTTCTGGTCTTTTTCGTTACTTTTCTTCATTTTTCTCGATGAGCAGCAGTTAAAATGTCTGTTGATCTGACGTTTTCTGTTCTTTTTTGGTTACATTTCTTCATTTTTCTTGATGAACAGCAGTTAAAATGTCTGTTGCTCTGACGTTTTCTGTTCTTTTTAGTTACATTTCTTCATTTTTCTTGATGAACAGCAGTTAAAATGTCTGTTGCTCTGACGTTTTCTGTTCTTTTTAGTTACATTTCTTCATTTTTCTTGATGAACAGCAGTTAAAATGTCTGTTGCTCTGACGTTTTCTGTTCTTTTTAGTTACATTTCTTCATTTTTCGTGATGAACAGCAGTTTAAATGTCTGTTGCTCTGACGTTTTCTCTTCTTTTTAGTTACATTTCTTCTTTTTCTTGATGAACAGCAGTTAAAATGTCTGTTGCTCTGACGTTTTCTGTTCGTTTTTGTTACATTTCTTCATTTATATTGATGAGCAGCAATTCAAATGTC
This sequence comes from Callionymus lyra, assembly GCF_982586985.1. Classification (NCBI taxonomy): domain Eukaryota; kingdom Metazoa; phylum Chordata; class Actinopteri; order Syngnathiformes; family Callionymidae; genus Callionymus; species Callionymus lyra. Next base: position 13,151,004 of record NC_141825.1, on the reverse strand, counting down.
TGTTGATCTGACGTTTTCTGTTCTTTTTAGTTACATTTCTTTATTTTTCTTTGTGAACAGCAGTTAAAATGTCTGTTGCTCTGACGTTTTCTGGTGTTTTTAGTTACATTTCTTTATTTTTCTTTGTGAACAGCAGTTAAAATGTCTGTTGCTCTGACGTTTTCTGGTCTTTTTAGTTACATTTCTTTATTTTTCTTTGTGAACAGCAGTTAAAATGTCTGTTGCTCTGACGTTTTCTGGTCTTTTTAGTTACATTTCTTTATTTTTCTTTGTGAACAGCAGTTAAAATGTCTGTTGCTCTGACGTTTTCTGGTCTTTTTAGTTACATTTCTTTATTTTTCTTTGTGAACAGCAGTAAAAATGTCTGTTGCTCTGACGTTTTCTGGTCTTTTTAGTTACATTTCTTTATTTTTCTTTGTGAACAGCAGTTAAAATGTCTGTTGCTCTGACGTTTTCTGGTCTTTTTAGTTACATTTCTTCTTTTTCTTGATGAACAGCAGTAAAAATGTCTGTTGATCTGACGTTTTCTGGTCTTTTTAGTTACATTTCTTTATTTTTCTTCGTGAACAGCAGTTAAAATGTCTGTTGCTCTGACGTTTTCTGGTCTTTTTAGTTACATTTCTTCATTTTTCGTGATGAACAGCAATTCAAATGTCTGTTGCTCTGACGTTTTCTGGTCTTTTTAGTTACATTTCTTTATTTTTCTTTGTGAACAGCAGTTTAAATGTCTGTTGCTCTGACGTTTTCTTTTCTTTTTAGTTACATTTCTTCTTTTTTTTTGATGAACAGCAGTTCAAATGTCTGTTGCTCTGATGTTTTCTGGTCTTTTTCGTTACTTTTCTTCATTTTTCTCGATGAGCAGCAGTTAAAATGTCTGTTGATCTGACGTTTTCTGTTCTTTTTTGGTTACATTTCTTCATTTTTCTTGATGAACAGCAGTTAAAATGTCTGTTGCTCTGACGTTTTCTGTTCTTTTTAGTTACATTTCTTCATTTTTCTTGATGAACAGCAGTTAAAATGTCTGTTGCTCTGACGTTTTCTGTTCTTTTTAGTTACATTTCTTCATTTTTCTTGATGAACAGCAGTTAAAATGTCTGTTGCTCTGACGTTTTCTGTTCTTTTTAGTTACATTTCTTCATTTTTCGTGATGAACAGCAGTTTAAATGTCTGTTGCTCTGACGTTTTCTGTTCTTTTTAGTTACATTTCTTCTTTTTCTTGATGAACAGCAGTTAAAATGTCTGTTGATCTGACGTTTTCTGGTCTTTTAGTAACATTTCTTTATTTTTCTTGATGAACAGCAGTTAAAATGTCTGTTGCTCTGACGTTTTCTGGTCTTTTTTGTTACTTTTCTTTATTTTTCTTGATGAGCAGCAGTTAAAATGTCTGTTGATCTGACGTTTTATGTTCTTTTCAGTTACATTTCTTCATTTTTCGTGATGAACAGCAGTTAAAATGTCTGTTGATCTGACGTTTTCTGTTCTTTTTAGTTACATTTCTTATTTTTCTTGATGAACAGCAGTTAAAATGTCTGTTGATCTAACGTTTTCTGGTCTTTTTCTTTACTTTTCTTCATTTTTCTTGATGAACAGCAATTAAAATGTCTGTTGATCTGACATTTTCTGGTCTTTTTAGTTACATTTCTTCATTTTTCGTGATGAACAGCAATTCAAATGTCTGTTGATCTGACGTTTTCTGGTCTTTTTAGTTACATTTCTTTATTTTTCTTTGTGAACAGCAGTTAAAATGTCTGTTGCTCTGACGTTTTCTGGTCTTTTTAGTTCCTTTTTCTTTATTTTTCTTTGTGAAAATCAGTTAAAATGTCTGTTGCTCTGACGTTTTCTGGTCTTTTTAGTTACATTTCTTTATTTTTCTTTGTGAACAGCAGTTAAAATGTCTGTTGCTCTGACGTTTTCTGGTCTTTTTAGTTACATTTCTTTATTTTTCTTTGTGAACAGCAGTTAAAATGTCTGTTGATCTGACGTTTTCTGGTCTTTTTAGTTACATTTCTTCATTTTTCGTGATAAACAGCAATTCAAATGTCTGTTGCTCTGACGTTTTCTGGTCTTTTTAGTTACATTTCTTTATTTTTCTTTGTGAACAGCAGTTAAAATGTCTGTTGCTCTGACGTTTTCTGGTCTTTTTAGTTACATTTCTTTATTTTTCTTTGTGAACAGCAGTTAAAATGTCTGTTGATCTGACGTTTTCTGTTCTTTTTAGTTACATTTCTTCATTTTTCTTGATGAACAGCAGTTAAAATGTCTGTTGCTCTGACGTTTTCTGTTCTTTTTTGTTACATTTCTTCATTTTTCTTGATGAACAGCAGTTAAAATGTCTGTTGCTCTGACGTTTTCTGTTCTTTTTAGTTACATTTCTTCATTTTTCTTGATGAACAGCAGTTAAAATGTCTGTTGCTCTGACGTTTTCTGGTCTTTTAGTTACATTTCTTTACTTTTCTTGATGAACAGCAATTAAAATGTCTGTTGATCTGACATTTTCTGTTCTTTTTTGTTACATTTCTTCATTTTTCGTGATGAACAGCAGTTTAAATGTCTGTTGCTCTGACGTTTTCTGTTCTTTTTAGTTACATTTCTTCTTTTTTTTGATGAACAGCAGTTCAAATGTCTGTTGCTCTGATGTTTTCTGGTCTTTTTCGTTACATTTCTTCATTTTTCTTGATGAGCAGCAGTTAAAATGTCTGTTGATCTGACGTTTTCTGGTCTTTTTAGTTACATTTCTTCTTTTTCTTGATGAACAGCAGTTAAAATGTCTGTTGCTCTGACGTTTTCTGGTCTCTTTAGTTACATTTCTTCTTTTTCTTGATGAACAGCAGTTAAAATGTCTGTTGCTCTGACGTTTTCTGGTCTTTTTAGTTACATTTCTTCATTTTTCGTGATGAGCAGCAGTTAAAATGTCTGTTGCTCTGACGTTTTCTGGTCTTTTTAGTTACATTTCTTCATTTTTCGTGATGAACAGCAGTTAAAATGTCTGTTGCTCTGACGTGTTCTGGTCTTTTTAGTTACATTTCTTCATTTTTCGTGATGAACAGCAGTTAAAATGTCTGTTGCTCTGACGTTTTCTGGTCTTTTTAGTTACAATTCTTCATTTTTCGTGATGAACAGCAATTAAAATGTCTGTTGATCTGACGTTTTCTGTTCTTTTTAGTTACATTTCTTCATTTTTCGTGATGAACAGCAGTTTAAATGTCTGTTGCTCTGACGTTTTCTCTTCTTTTTAGTTACATTTCTTCTTTTTCTTGATGAACAGCAGTTAAAATGTCTGTTGCTCTGACGTTTTCTGTTCGTTTTTGTTACATTTCTTCATTTATATTGATGAGCAGCAATTCAAATGTCTGTTGATCTGACGTTTTCTGTTCTTTTTAGTTACATTTCTTTATTTTTCTTTGTGAACAGCAGTTAAAATGTCTGTTGCTCTGACGTTTTCTGGTGTTTTTAGTTACATTTCTTTATTTTTCTTTGTGAACAGCAGTTAAAATGTCTGTTGCTCTGACGTTTTCTGGTCTTTTTAGTTACATTTCTTTATTTTTCTTTGTGAACAGCAGTTAAAATGTCTGTTGCTCTGACGTTTTCTGGTCTTTTTAGTTACATTTCTTTATTTTTCTTTGTGAACAGCAGTTAAAATGTCTGTTGCTCTGACGTTTTCTGGTCTTTTTAGTTACATTTCTTTATTTTTCTTTGTGAACAGCAGTAAAAATGTCTGTTGCTCTGACGTTTTCTGGTCTTTTTAGTTACATTTCTTTATTTTTCTTTGTGAACAGCAGTTAAAATGTCTGTTGCTCTGACGTTTTCTGGTCTTTTTAGTTACATTTCTTCTTTTTCTTGATGAACAGCAGTAAAAATGTCTGTTGATCTGACGTTTTCTGGTCTTTTTAGTTACATTTCTTTATTTTTCTTCGTGAACAGCAGTTAAAATGTCTGTTGCTCTGACGTTTTCTGGTCTTTTTAGTTACATTTCTTCATTTTTCGTGATGAACAGCAATTCAAATGTCTGTTGCTCTGACGTTTTCTGGTCTTTTTAGTTACATTTCTTTATTTTTCTTTGTGAACAGCAGTTTAAATGTCTGTTGCTCTGACGTTTTCTTTTCTTTTTAGTTACATTTCTTCTTTTTTTTTGATGAACAGCAGTTCAAATGTCTGTTGCTCTGATGTTTTCTGGTCTTTTTCGTTACTTTTCTTCATTTTTCTCGATGAGCAGCAGTTAAAATGTCTGTTGATCTGACGTTTTCTGTTCTTTTTTGGTTACATTTCTTCATTTTTCTTGATGAACAGCAGTTAAAATGTCTGTTGCTCTGACGTTTTCTGTTCTTTTTAGTTACATTTCTTCATTTTTCTTGATGAACAGCAGTTAAAATGTCTGTTGCTCTGACGTTTTCTGTTCTTTTTAGTTACATTTCTTCATTTTTCTTGATGAACAGCAGTTAAAATGTCTGTTGCTCTGACGTTTTCTGTTCTTTTTAGTTACATTTCTTCATTTTTCGTGATGAACAGCAGTTTAAATGTCTGTTGCTCTGACGTTTTCTGTTCTTTTTAGTTACATTTCTTCTTTTTCTTGATGAACAGCAGTTAAAATGTCTGTTGATCTGACGTTTTCTGGTCTTTTAGTAACATTTCTTTATTTTTCTTGATGAACAGCAGTTAAAATGTCTGTTGCTCTGACGTTTTCTGGTCTTTTTTGTTACTTTTCTTTATTTTTCTTGATGAGCAGCAGTTAAAATGTCTGTTGATCTGACGTTTTATGTTCTTTTCAGTTACATTTCTTCATTTTTCGTGATGAACAGCAGTTAAAATGTCTGTTGATCTGACGTTTTCTGTTCTTTTTAGTTACATTTCTTATTTTTCTTGATGAACAGCAGTTAAAATGTCTGTTGATCTAACGTTTTCTGGTCTTTTTCTTTACTTTTCTTCATTTTTCTTGATGAACAGCAATTAAAATGTCTGTTGATCTGACATTTTCTGGTCTTTTTAGTTACATTTCTTCATTTTTCGTGATGAACAGCAATTCAAATGTCTGTTGATCTGACGTTTTCTGGTCTTTTTAGTTACATTTCTTTATTTTTCTTTGTGAACAGCAGTTAAAATGTCTGTTGCTCTGACGTTTTCTGGTCTTTTTAGTTCCTTTTTCTTTATTTTTCTTTGTGAAAATCAGTTAAAATGTCTGTTGCTCTGACGTTTTCTGGTCTTTTTAGTTACATTTCTTTATTTTTCTTTGTGAACAGCAGTTAAAATGTCTGTTGCTCTGACGTTTTCTGGTCTTTTTAGTTACATTTCTTTATTTTTCTTTGTGAACAGCAGTTAAAATGTCTGTTGATCTGACGTTTTCTGGTCTTTTTAGTTACATTTCTTCATTTTTCGTGATAAACAGCAATTCAAATGTCTGTTGCTCTGACGTTTTCTGGTCTTTTTAGTTACATTTCTTTATTTTTCTTTGTGAACAGCAGTTAAAATGTCTGTTGCTCTGACGTTTTCTGGTCTTTTTAGTTACATTTCTTTATTTTTCTTTGTGAACAGCAGTTAAAATGTCTGTTGATCTGACGTTTTCTGGTCTTTTTAGTTACATTTCTTCATTTTTCGTGATAAACAGCAATTCAAATGTCTGTTGCTCTGACGTTTTCTGGTCTTTTTAGTTACATTTCTTTATTTTTCTTTGTGAACAGCAGTTAAAATGTCTGTTGCTCTGACGTTTTCTGGTCTTTCTTATTTACATCTCTTCATTTTTCTTGAAGAACAGCAGTTAAAATTTCTGATAGCTTCAAAATGAATCCCCCTTTTAAACGTAGTAAAATATATACAGTATATTATAATAATATTCTGCTGCAATTGTTTAACATCGCTTTGAAGATAATGTAAGATTTTTGAGTCCATGGACTGTTTTGATTGTTCTTGAATTCATGCACTTGTGCTTCTATATGGTCATGTGATCGTCTGGCATCTCAGGATTGCCAGATCAACGTTTATCTAATTAATTATTTAAAATAAATACGTTCAATATACTTTATTAAATTCTATTATTCAAAAATAACAACAAATGCTTAAACATACAACATAATTTCTTTTTTAACATTTGAAACGTTAAAATCCAATATTCTGATGTATTTCCGTACATACTTAGTCTTAAAAAGCTGGTGTGGCATTTAAACTTTTTTTTTTCACGTTCTCCGCTTTAGAAAACTGCGGGGCCCAGGGAATCGGCTCAAGGGCCAAACTCAATAAAACTGAACTCACAAAAGAGTTGCACACATTTCATCCATCAGATAATATGTATCCCTCGCGGGACTAATAAGGGATTCTAAAAAAAAAAAAAAAAACATCACGGGAACACATGTAGTGACAAAATGACTGATGAAAACATGGTTTGGTGAACATTGAGACGTCGTAGTTTCTTCCCCTATTAAAAATATGCAGTGAGCAGCATTGGTTGGTGTCATATTTCCTTATATTCCCGTTTAAATATTATTTAATTGTAATTTTTTACAGTATATTCTGCACTTTTTTCAATTTATCCGTAGAGTTTTCAGACTGACTCGGGTTCACCTCCGTTTAAACGTAATATTTTGGTCAACAACCAAAAAAGTAGCCTGTTATACTTGTCGTCTGACCTTGATGTTTCCCAGAATAAAAACACAATTCTTGGTCAGAAAAACATCTTGTCCAGGAGGAACTCCTGGATGTGGGATCAACACGTGGACTGTTGCAACATCTGAGGGCCAGAGGTCTGACCCTCCTTTGAAGTGGGTCTTCAAAGTCCGGGCCACACTTCTCATTAGTTTACAGGACTAACGTTTTAAAGTCGTTACAGCAGAGACGACAAAAGAAGTGAGCTCTGCACAGTGAAACATATTTCCAACACAGACGCTCACTAGGATCAAACACACGTGTGATCAGTTCTGATGCTTTAAATCAAGATGTTTCTCTAGACTGAGAGGTTCTTCATGACGTGTCTTATCTGGTTTTCCCTGGTGAGACTCCGGGTCTGCGTCGACATCTGATATCTCGGGGCGATCAGGATCCATTCACCACACATGCGGGAGGAGGGGGGGGGGGGGGGGGGGGGTCGGGTCGGAAGAGGAAGCCATTGTGTCTCTGGAGTATAAATACACCAGCGTATGGTGAGTGGCATGTGACTTCCTGTGTCTCGGCAAGATTCGGCTTGTTCAGTCACATGAGGCGTCGGATTGAAAGAATTGAAGAGCTGATAAATCACGATCTTTCAAACCACAAGAACTGCATGTTTTTGAATGGAGTGAAGTTACTTCATTAAGACAAGTTATTGTGTCTTCTATTTAAAAAGTGCAACTTATCAACATATTTCAGGAGAAAATGCATTTTAAAAATGCATTTATTCTAAACGATGTGTTTAAAATGTGTTTAAAAACCGTGGAGGAGCAGCTCCTTCAGTGGCAGGCTCAGGCACCCCCAGTGTAGGACGGAGCGTTATAGAAGGTCCTTCATCCCAACTGGTGTCAGGATATTTAACTCTCTACTTTAAATATCCTGATGCTAATCCGTAGTGTGTTTTTTCTTTTTCTTCTCGTGGGTTTTTATTTTATTTTATTTTATTTTATTCTATTTTATTTTGTTGATAGTGTTAAATTTCTAATATTGTAAATAATTTGTATATTTTTAAGATCGTTTTATTATTATTTTTTTATTATCTCTTTTATTATTTCTTTTTTCCTTGCACTTTATTTTTTTTCAACTGTGCTGTTGTAAAAGTGTGTTTCTCCTCTGGGGATGAATAAACATTTTCTATTTCTATTTCTATTTCTAAAATGCTAATTAAATGCTGCTGTTGCAACCAGGCTCCTGAGGGGGTCAGTAGAGAGCACTGTTACAGGAGCAGAAGAAGAGAACGTTTCCTATATTTCCCAAAAAACAACAACATTTGTATAGTTAACACATTTATGTTGACTTTTTGTTTTTATGAAGAGTGAGATTTTGAACTGATTTCATATTCATATTTATACCTCAACACAAATGTGTGCATCTATCCTCCTCCCTCACTCAACACTGAGTCTGGTTCTGCTCCAGGTTTCTGCCGTTAAAATGTCTTTCCTCAACACTGTCACGCTGTGAATCACTTATTGTTGAGTTTCTGGATCCGTGTTTCTTTTATAGTTTTCTTAAAGTGTAAATTGTCTTGAGATATTTTTGATATTATGTCAATTGTAAATTAAATTGAAAATGTTATTAAATATTTTACATTACAAGCCACAGTTACAGTTACCGAAAAGTTATACACCCAAAAAAACAACATGCATAAGAGTCGATGTTTAATCCTGATGATTATAATGAGAAAATATTAAATGCATAAAACTACGATTGAGCATAAAAATACAATGTTTATCTGTTTCGCCTCATTTTGAAGTTCAAGTGCAACAACTTTACTTTTGTGTTACTTCCTGTTTACGACACGTGCCTGTTATAAAAATATTGTACCTTTTACTGACGTCTTACATCTTCATCCTCCTGTTCTCTCTTCAATATTCGCCCTCCTTGAAGACGAAACTACAATAGCGACATTTTACTTTGGTTTAAATTCATTAAAAAACGTTCTACTGTGACCTGATCCAAGAAACTCTTGTGTACGCCGATGACATCATCGTTTGCGACTGAAGACTCCGACACCAAATAAGTCGTTTCTACCTGTTGAGTCACAAACTTTTATTGCCAGAGTTGTAAACACAACATAGGATCGTTTGTGTTGTCAGTACAGAGTAAAAGAAAACACACAATGAACAATAGAAAACACAACCAAGCACCAAAGGCAGCCATTCAGTGCCGCCTCAACCTTTCAGAGCACAAACCAGAGGAAAACAATCTATGCAACGCTTGCGTTACCTCTGGGTCACGATGAACGACCTCCACCACTACATGTGTATTCGGGTCACCCTGACCCTGAGATAACGCAAGGGCATTTTTTTATTTGATTGAATTGACTTTGAAACAGTTCATATAAAAACATTACACAAGAAAAAAGGTGGTGCAGCTTTTTTTAATCAGAAATATAACAAATTTAAATCAAAATTATTATTATGTAAAATGTTGATGTAAAAAAAAATTGTATTTTAATATATTGTATATGTTAATTTATTTACTATTACTGTAGCACCTCCTAGATAATTAAAAGTTATTGAATAAAACAACTTCCTTCTCGTTTTTTTTTTCTTTTTCTTTTAGTTTTATATCAGCACAGTTTAAACTCGTATGGACTTGATCTGATGTCTCGTTGAGAGACAGTCAAACAAGACGTGGATCAGAGCCAAGAATGTTGATTTTGAGCTTTTTTTTTTAAATGTTGGCTTGTTTTGTCAAAACTATTTTTAACCATTACAACAGTTTCTCTGTTCAGGCGCCGGATTGTTCCGTGAAACCCGACTTTAGTCACAGAGGTTGAGACTCAAGATGCTTCTCCAGAGACGTTCAGGACCAGATCCTGATGACATCACTCCGGCCTCTACACTCTCTGCCAGGGCGGCGAGCTGATCTGAAGGCCGGCGAAGAACACCTGGTACCTGTTCTTCCACATGAGGAAGGCGGCGACGGCGCACACCAGCGCCTGCGCCACGTTGAGCAGGATCTGCAGCAGGAAGTAGACGGCGAGCGTGGAGGCGACGGACTCGCAGTCGTCGACGCCCTCGTAGGTGAAGACCCGGGCCACGGGGTCCTGGGGCTGCAGCCTGCAGGCGCAGTCCTCGCCGGCGCGCTCGCAGCTGAAGCCGCCGACCTGAGCGTAGTGGTGTGAGGCGAACGCCACGACCAGCAGGGACACGACCAGGCCCACCACGCACAGCAGGAAGTAGAGCAGCTGTGGAGGAGAGAAGGGTCACGTGACCTGCCATCTCATGATTCAAACGCCTGAGGGCCGACTCCTTTTCAAAAGGGATTACCCACAATCCCGTGGGGCCGCGAGGCACGACCGTGTGCATTTGAACTCACCTCCTCTGTTCTCGCTTCTCACCGATGGTTTGAAAAAACATCTGCAAGCGTTTGGCGTTTACGTAATTTCAGCGACAAAAAGCCTTTTTAATCCCTCAGTTATGTAAGCGGCGCCTCTGGTCACCGCTGATCCTGTAAGATCAGGCTCACTTCCTCCTGAAGGGGCCGCCATCTCATTTCCACCCCCCGTAACACCGACCGCGACGCCAAACCGTCGGGACCCTCACCTTGACGCAGAACTGCAGCGAGGACCTCTCGTTGGGCCGGCGGGTGACGCAGTAGAGGATCAGGCCCAGGAGGGAGACCAGCAGGAGCTGCAGGAGACACTTTGACTTTCATCAACAATCACCAGAAGAAAAAACCAAACTCTCGTCACATCTGTGACGCTTCAATACGGTTGTTTGTCGAAAGTGCATGATTCAGCAGAAAAAAGTTGTCACCTGATTAGTGTCTCACACACACACACACACACACACACACACACACACACACACACACTTACACACACACACACACACACACACACACACACACACAGTTCGCTGCAGCCGCGGTCTTGTGACTAGCGTGCAGCGTCTCATTTCAGTGTTTTTCTCGTCTTCTCAAGCGCTCCAGATTCTCCGGAAAGTTCTGGATGACCTCAGTGTTTTTGCTCTCAGCATCTCGTGAGGATCGAACTCGGGATGTTTCGTGTCCAGGGATGTTTTTCGGGAACAGATGGCGACTGCAGTAGTTTTTTGCAACCAAACAACAGGTTTTGTTTTTCACCAGAAACTTCTCAAAGACATGAACTTCTCAGAGTAACTATTAATTTCTACAAGTGATGAGCAAACATCTGGACACTTGGACCGGAGGTGGGCAGTTACATCTGCTCAGGGGCCACAGTTGGATCAGTGTTAGGATGTCTCTGGGTCAAGATGAACGACCTCCACCACTGCATATGTATTTCTGGAAGTTCTTTCACCTTAACCCAGAGACAACACAAGGGATACCACAAACACATTTTTCCCCCTGGGCCTTCGGGTCACCTTGACCCTGTGATAACACAAGGGTAAAGAGGGGTCACCATGCAAAGACAAGGTGCGAAAAGTATAAAATAAAGTATAAAAATCCAGTTTAATATTATTAAAATCATTAATTCATTGTTTTTTATCTAATTTTCTTTTTTTTAGAAACCTGATGTAATATTTTTTATATCCACAAAAATATTTTTGATACTCACAAAAATGACAAAAGTCCTCAAAACAAAAACCCTACCATATTTAGAGACTATTAATAAATTTAAGAAAGTATTAGAAAAATGAAATTGTCAGTCTCTATGTGATCTTTGACCTCATGGGCCACATTAATCGAGTCAAGGGGCCACGTTTGGCCCCCGGGCCCAGGTCAGATTGAGAGGGGAAACTGACACATGTGACCCTGGTCTGGAAAAGTTCTCTACAAATATAAATTACTTACTTACTTATATTTACATTTTATTTACAATATTAAAACATGTTTTTTTAAATATAAATTCTTATTTTTCTTTTATAACTTTTTTTTTTTTAATAAAATAATTTAAGTGTTATTATACTTTTTTCTTGCCAGGATAGCAGTGGGGGTGAAGCCTATCCCAGCTAGCAAGGGCAAGAGGTGGGGACACCCTGGACAGATGAACCAAAAAGACAACCACACAAAGAAAACTAAGCGTCTTAAACCTCTTCATGTTAATAGTCTAATTGGGTATGGGAGGAAACCAGAGTGCTTCAAAGAAAACCCCACAGAAGCACAGGGTGAAAACACAATGGTTACACCCCTGGCTAGCTGGGACAAGTAATGCACGATTGTTAAAACCCAAATTAAAGGTCAACACAGAAAGATTCCCAGCTGTCAAAGATCAGAGATTCACACAGACTCGTGGACAGGCCACAGCCGCTGATGTATTTATAGCGTCGGGAGGAAACCAGAGTGGCTCAGAAGCCTGGACTCGAACACAAGGGACCAAAACAGAGGGTTTTCAGACGTGTGGATTACTGGCATAAACAACAAGGCTTTAAATTATTCACACGATTAGACAAACGCTGACGCTGCGTTTTCTCCTTCAATTAAAATATCCCGGCGCCAAAGTTGCGCTTCAGGGGGTCAGAGTTGTGCGAGTGTTGTGTCGTCCTTGCTCAAAGGCAACACAACAAGGCAGGAATTGATCAAGTTTTTCACCCTGGAGTGTCAAAGAGCGGCAGGAGTGTTGAATTTAAACTACTTTAGTTGCTCATCAAAGGAAGGAATTGAATGTATGTCTGTCTTTGTGTTGGTTTTTCTTGGAGAGCTCTGGTTTCCTCCCACGATTCTAGACTTCAATTGTGTGCATGTGTGAGATGGAAGGAGAGGTTGTGTGTCTGCAATACACCGTGAAAGCAGAACAATAGCATTGAATGTTTGGCATTTATGTGGCTGTAGAAGTCTTTTGCTGACATTTCTTTCAAGTGTCAAGTTGTGAAGGTGGTCCAGGATGATGACCAGGAGTTTGGTGCCACAAGTCTGATGGTCAAGAAGAACTCGTGAGACCAGTTGTTCAAAAACATCTGGATCGATCCAGGATCAGATATTCCGATTTATCCAAAGCTATATTAGATCCCCGTGATCCAGACACTTTTTTTTTTAAGAAGTGCTATCAATGGGAGAACATATCAAGATGTCAGGTACATAAACTTCTATCAATTATATACATTTTATAACCAATTTTATGAGTCAAGATAAATATCAAATAGATATGAACAAATACATTGTGGATATTTTAACACTAGTTATTTTAACGGTCAAGTTGCCCCGGAGGCCTGAAAACAAATGTGTTTGAGGCATCCCTTGTGTTGTCTCTGCATCAAGGTGCCGCGTCTCTGGGTCACCTTGACCCGGAGACATTATCAGGGTTAAATGGCTAAAGAGTCAAACAGAAAAAATAATGTTCAGCGTTAGAAATGATTTTTGACAGTTTTCATTTCTGATTGATTTTTTTTAATTCTAATTAATAAACAGTGATAAAGAACATACTTGTTGAAATCATCTTGATTTATTATTCAACTTTAGGTGTTTTTATTTCATTGGAACAAGAACATTCTTATTGTATACGTTACTATACTGTAGAGTATAGTATAGTAAGTATAATTGGAAGCACATGTTTATTTTATCTAGTTAATCACTGCAACTGTTGAACAAATCAATTCAACATATAAATAAAAGTATTTGCACAAAATTAAACTTATTGATCATTTGACACAATTTAAGGTTTTCCTTCATCAAATCCACCATAAAATTCTATCATATGTTAGTGTCAGAGTAAAGTTATATTAAAATACTACTGAAGGGTTTTCAACGACACACAGTCTAATCCAGATTAAAACTAGGATTAGATTAGATTTCAGAAATTCTTTTGAACGACCCGTTTTTAAGATATGATCCGGTCCGATCATCGATATTCCGATCAGATCATCTTTGAACAACTGGCCCGTGATGAGAACAATAATCATGCTAGAAGTTTAGTTTATTCTTCCTTCAGTTACGTTGAGTTTCCTACAGATCGCCACAGTCGTGAGTCATGACAGTATATTAAGAACCTTCTCGGGTCTCCACGGGTCAAGTCCACCACATGCTGGGTGGTCAACAACAACAACAACAACAACACCTCGGGGTCACACGCTCTGACAAGGCGGGCGATGGCGGCGGGTCAGTCACGGGGGGTACGGGGGTGTCGACACGTGAGCTTCATGCAGTCACAAACATTGGTGCTAGAGAAACGCTTACGAAGATCCCGGCCCAGTGAGGCGTCTCCCTGGCGAGCAGCGAGGGACTGACGGCCAGCGTGAGGAAGGCCACGACCACGACCGCCGCCGCCAGCAGCAGCTGCAGGACGGCCACCAGCAGCGGGAAGCGACAGACCCTCGGCTTCTCGTGGTCCCGCGGCTCCGGACTCTCGTCCTTCATTTTCTCCGGCTTCCCAGAAGAACCTCTCTGTCCTCCACCCATTCCTGCTTCTTTTCTTTCTACTACTTTCTTTCTACGTGTGCGTCTGCCCTCCTTCCCGAACCGCCTCTCAACCATCAACTGCTATTTGGAAACGCCAGCGCCTCTGAACTAATATGGAAAACATTTGGACCGGATTCCTACGGTCGCTCCCGGTGCCACATATAGAGCGGGGGAGTGTGGAGGGGGGAGGATGGGGGAGGACGGGGGAGACTCCAACAAACAGATGACTACAATGAAAAAAAGAAAGCAAGGGTAGAATCCTAGCATTGCTTATGATGCTAACTTAATATATATATATATATATATAAGGCTCTATGGATGCATTCTGGTGTTATTAAATATATTTTTATTTTAGTTTAAATGTCTACTTTTACCATTAGATTCACTTTTGATTTTAAAGTCTATTTCAGCAACTTATTTTTACCTGTCCGGGCCTAAAATAGAATGTTAAGAGAATGAACTTCCCTCCTGCAGACGTACGTCAGCGTCGTTACGCAAGACAGTCACCTGCCAGAGAAGGTCACATGACCTGCAGGAAGCCTCAATGTGATCTCCAGACATGTGAGGACACACAGGTGATCACACTTTTAGAGACTCTTCATTTTTATTTTTATTTTCTAAACAGACAAACGTAAGTTTAAATAAAGAGTTTATGGTTAAAAAGAAAAAAAAGTACTACATGCATTAAAAGTGTGAGATTATTTACATTAAACGTGTGTAACGTGTGCGCGCGTCACTCGCTCCAGATCAACAACAGACGGCGGTCACGTGTCGGAGCACACAGCGGGGCCGTCGCCATGGTTACGGACAACACCGCAAAGGATCCTGGGAGACGTGCGAGTAGTCATGCGTTCGAGTGGCGTCGGGGTGATCGAGAGAAGACACGATAGTAACCTAACAGGGTTTTTTATTTAACAGTTTTTTTTGGGGTATTTTTACGTGAAAGTTTTGTATATAAAGTGTTGGAATTAAAATCATTCTTTTTTTGGATTAAATACTGTTGGCAATAAACGTTTCTGTTTCCTTATAGAATTCTATTTAAGTATTAATTATATTTATAAAGAACGAACTGCTCTCAAAGGTTTCATAATACAATTATTAAATACTATTTATAAAGAATATGATAATCATACATTTGTATTATTATTATTTACTCAGTATATGTCATGGAAAAGTTATTATTGTATTTAGTAAAATACGCTTTTTCTTCAAACTTGTCAATTATTTTATTACTGACCAGTGAAACCAGCGTGACAATATATATATATATATATTTTAAAGACTACTAAAATACGATAGAAATAAACTGAACAAGTTGTCCTTTAACTTATTCTCTGGAGACGTTTTTGGAATGTATTTGTAGCTCTTAGTTTAGTGTCACGTGGCCATGTTTTCCATCGTAGGATGCAAACTTGTTTGCATTTATTTCCCACGTTTTCTCATATTTATGATTCAATTAATCGTGACTAAATCGAAAGGTACTTGAACGCAACATTATCGGCGTAAGAACATTCCAACAATAAATGGATGTGAAGTGTGACATAACAGTTTAAAAAGACGTATTGATGATACATATTTTTTCCATTTGTTATCGTTTTAAGCGCCTGCGTTAGTAGAGGTCAAAGTAGTTCGCGCGGCGGATGAATACACGGCAGCCAACAGCGGTAATTAGCGGGCCTGTGTGCCGGAGTGCTCGACACGTGAGGCGGAAGCTGTTCAGGGGGAACAGTGTAGCGCGCATGCGCCGCGAGCGGCAGCAGCGTCGGCAGCAGCGGCGGGCGCGCGAGGTGTCAGTCAGTCAGCAGCGGGAAGTCCACGCGTCAGTGTGTGGATCAGAACCAGCAGCTGGACCTTCAGAACCACAGACAGCAGCAGCGATGGACGAAAGAATACACTTGACGGACAGACAGTTCATGGACCACGCGGAGTTTCTGGGGTGAGTTTTGACTTTTTGTTGTTTTTATACGAACACGGACTCACGCGCGCGCGTGTGTGTGTCTCTCTCCAGAGTGGACTATCCTGCCCTGTACATGTGCAAGTCCAAGAGAGGGATCAAGCGCGAGGATGGCGGGAAGGTGCGAACTTTTCTTTTGATCTTATTTTTAAATCAGATTTATTAAAAGTTGAAGTGACACCCGCTCACCCGCTCACCCGCTCACCCGCAGGACGCCTACAAGTTGCCTCACCGGCTGATCGAGAAGAAGAGACGCGACAGGATCAACGAGTGCATCGGACAACTGAAGGATCTTCTCCCGGAGCACCTCAAGCTGTCGGTGAGTGGTCCAGAGTCTCACCCTCTGTGGCGGGTTGAGAGGGCTTTAAAAAAAACGTGCGTGGTTCCGTGCGTGCAGACGCTGGGTCACTTGGAGAAGGCGGTGGTTCTGGAGCTGACGCTAAAGCACCTGAACGCGCTGACGACCGTGACGGAGCAGCAGCACCAGAAGATCCTGGCCCTGCAGAACGGTGAGTGACACCCCGAAAATAAACACCCGCACATTTATATTTTGAGGGCGCAAAGTTGTGCGAACTTTTTGTTTACTCCTCGTGCAGGAGATCGCTCGGTTAAGGCGTCCATCCACGCGGACGTGGACGCGTTCCACTCCGGGTTCCAGACGTGCGCCAAGGAGGTCCTGCAGTACCTGGGTCAGGCGGAGAACTGGACCACGCGGGAGCAGCGGTGCGCGCAGCTGATCGGGCACCTCCACAAGGTCCTGGCGCAGCACCAGCCCGGCAGGAGGGAGGAGGAGGAAGAGGAGGAAGAGGAGGAGGAGGAGGAAGAGGAGGAGGCGCCGCAGAAGCCGGACAGCCAGGCCAACTGCGTCCCGGTGATCCAGAGGACCCAGGGCGGGGAGGTGACCGAGACCGACACGGACACGGACAGTGGGTACGGGGGCGAGCCGGAGAAGGCGGACGCGCGCCAGTGCGAGCGCAGCAAGAAGATCAAGCAGGAGTTCGAGGACGAGCGCGCCGCCAAGAAGCCCAAGACGACGAGCTGGTCCGGGTCAGGGTCCGGGTCAACAGAGTCCGGCAGACCGGACCTGGCGCTGGTCAACTCTCTGATGGGAATAACGGGACAACAGACTCCGCTTTGCATGCCTTTCTACTTCATCAACCCGTCCGCGTCCTACATGCCTCTGTTCGACAAGGACAAGTACGTGTACCCGGCGGCCCTCGCGTCCCCCTTCCCCTGGCTGTACCCCGCTCACGCCGCGGCCGCCGCCGCCGCCGCCGCCTTCCCGGGGCTCTCGGCGCACCTGGGCTCCGCGCCTGCGCAGAAGGACTGCGGCGAGAGCGCGCGGGAGACGGACAGCAGCTCACCTGAGGAGACCCCCGCGGACGATGACAGCCAGTCTGACGCCAGCAGTCCGCCCAGCTAGCCAGGGTTCGAGGAGTGCCTTTTTTTTGCACTGAAGGGTCCGTCGATGACTTTATTGAGTTTTTGTATCTTCTTTGATAAAAAAAACATGGCAACAGTTGGTGCCAAAAAAACAACTTTGATGCGCTTTATCTCAATCAAAGACGTGGATGTATGACTTTCTAACGACCTCTGACTGTACATAGTGTTAGACACGAGAACATGAAGTGCTCCTTGAGTGAAGGGAGCTCATCCTCTCCACCTCTTTTCATCCCTTCTTCACTTGTGCAGAGAGGAGTCCCTTCAGATTGAGTCTCAACCAGCATATTGTAGATGATAGCACCTTACAGACCTTTGATATTGAATGTATTTTCCCAGGTGTTACGTCAAAGCTAGACTTGTTTCTAATGTTCAAGACGTGAAGTGCACTTTTTCTCTGCTTATATTCCCCCCCCAGCCCCCCTGAGAGGTCATCTACGATGGCAGAAAGAATCCAGTTGAAATCACTCGAGCGTCACTTTCTTTCTGGAGTAGTAACTTTTTTTTTTTTTGTAAAACGTTGCTTCTTATTTTGGAATAGTTTACCAGGAACCTCCTGGTCATGAGACCATCGTTTGAGTTCCTGCGAGTGTAGTGTTTGAAGAAAAAAAAAAAGTTGCACATGTGACCGAATCAGCAGATTTTCATTGTATTTTTGCAAAAACATGATGTTGCTTTTGTAGTCCCTCTAGATGGTTCTGCCTCAGTCTGCTATGGAAAGTGGCATGTGTGTGTGTAAATAGTTTTTAATGTGAATATACCATAAATATATCTATGTCAATGTCAATGTTGTGTAAAGTCTTTTGTTTCTTTTTTTTTTTTTTTAAAGAAAAAAACAACATTACCTGAGCAATTGTTGCACATTTCGCTACCGCTTTACACATATGCTGTTCTAAATTATTGCTGATGGCTTGTAAAATAAACTGCAAACACAAAGAAAAGGAGCAGGTTTGGTCTTTCTAGGACACAAAAACGAGAGGGAGGTCGTGGGAAGTGACACAGGCCGCACAAGAGCAACAAGTCGGAGGGCGTTACTTCCAGCCCGGTGGAGCCACAACACTGTAAGTCACATGTAGTTTGTGCTAATGATGATCAGGTGACAGAGGAATGTACAGTAAGCTCGAGCTTTGAAGGAACGTCATGTGAGGACAGGAGGAGATTCAAGTTTTTTCAGGATTATAAAAGAACAAGTGACCCCCCTGAACCCCCCTCCTCACCCCCCTCAAACTTAACATCCAGCCACTCATGCTGTTGGTTCTAGACTTGTTGATAGTTCATATTAATACGTGACTAATAACTTAAACAGTAGTAAAAAGTTACTTTATTATCCTGAAGAAAAAACAATGAAGAATTACTTTGTAAGTGTCACCACCTAGTGGCCACAACGTAGAATTTAAAATAAAACAAGCACGTAAATAACGACACGATAAATAAATAAAAAGTTCGAGTCAGATTAAAACACACAGGATCATGAGACTCAACATTTAGAGAACTTTAGTCCAGACCTGCAGGAAGTTTGTTTCCTCGTCAACAACCTCGAGACAAGTTGTTTTTCTGGATACAGAAAAAAAAATCAAATTAAAATACGCAGGAGGTCGTAAATAAACACATATATTAAACCTGTCCGAGAAGAGTTCCTTCCTCCGTTAATTTCACAATACTTTAAAATTAAAGTTATAATTATGTCCAAACAAGGCCACCGTAGTCTATGACCACTGGTTTGTTTTTAGCGATCACGTGTTGTTTGGAACAGTTGAGTCGTACCTTCTTGTGACATTTCAGAAATTGTGTTACAGCATCTTATTACATTACGAACGATGACACTGTAGTTAGTTTATTCTTAAATTAAGTTGACCTCGTTTCCTACCTCGAATTCCCGAAGCAGTTCGAGGAATCATTTATTTCTCCTGATTTGTTTTTAAATGCCCAGAAAAGAGGAGAATGTTCCTAGAATTGGTCAATGAACTCACCGCTAGGTGGCGGGAGAGTCATACTTACTGAGACATCGAACCAGAATGACCAACAGTATCATCTGCTGATGTAAGAGTAAGTGTATGTGCAGCATCTTTGACTCAAAAATAAAGGTCTGACCCTTAGATTAGGTCATATTTATAGGTATCCATGTATCTCCATTTCTGCACCAACAAGAGTAGAAGTTGTGACTAAACAATCCACGTGTTTGTCCAGATCATCACTCGCATACGTTTAATTCACTTTGAGTCATTTTAACTCCAAGTTTAAAGCCTGTTTTTATCCGTTGGCGTCAGAAAACTTTAAAGTCCAGGTCATCAACAAGAGCCACACAGTTTCCGGGGCAGACACTAATACTTTTTAATCTATTTTGATTATTGTCTTGACAGCTGAGAGAAGTAGTCTCTCCGGCATGTCCTGGGTCTCCCCGTGATCTCCTACCTGTAGGACATGCGAGTCATCCAGGATGAACCCCAGCCATCTTCACTGACATGTCTGGATGCGGACACATTTTAGTTACTACCCACCAATCGTAACTGTAGTCAAGGGAAGGGATGTAGATCGACCGGTATATAGAGCTTTTTCTTAGCTCTTTTTACCACCATGGTGCAGAGTCCACAAAAACTGCCCCACCTTATTCTGACTGAGAACAGTGAGTCTGACAGACTGACCACATCATCTGCAAGAAGCAGTGACCCAAACCCACCTCACATGACCCCCTTAACGCAGTGATTATGTCTAGAAGTTCTGTCCATTAAGGATACCACCAGGAGTCCAACCTTCACTGGAACAAGTCTGACTAAATACCGGCTTTGAGGACCAAGATCTAACTCCATTCGTAGAGAGCCCTTAACAGGGTGTATGATACCCCATATTCCCAGAGCACCCCCCCACAGGACATGTTCAGATCTTTCTCCAGATCTAAAGAACACATGTAGACTCCCATCCACCCTCATGGATAATGTTGAGGGTGTAGAACTGATCCACAGTTCCACAGCCTGGACGAAAACCACATTGCTCCTCCTTGATCAGAAGTTCGACTATCCGATGGAACCTCCTCATCAGGACCCCTGAATAGACCTGGCAAGGGTTAGTAGTGTAACCCCTGAATAGTTGGAACACACCCACTGATCCCCCTTCTAACAAATAGGAACCCCAGTCTTCCAATCCAGAGGTTCTGACCACGATGACCACGTTATGTTGTAACGGAAACCTCGGGACTACAGCTGGAGAAGTCTATGTCAGAGTCTCCAGACCCGGCTTCCTCCTCGGAAGGCATGTTCGTGGGATTAAGGAGTTCTTCAAAGTTCTCCTTTCAACCAAAAACTGTCCCAATAAGACATCTGATGAAGGACCAGAATGTCTTTAAAGCTGTACAGAAGTCCTTCTTCATGTCCCCACCATCTCCTCCCACACCCCAGGTTCTGCCTCAGCTACTGCTAAAGCCCGCTTGTCCTGCTGGTACCCATCTGTTACCTCAAGAGTCCCACAGGCCAAACTAGGCCCGATAGACCTCTTGATCCCAACTGACCCTCACAACCTGGTTTGGGTCTCCCCAGGTCTGACCGGCATCCACCATCGGAGCCAACTCACCACCAGGTGGCGACTGGTTCACAGCTCCCTCTCTACACAGAGTGTCCAAGACATGTGGCTGCAGGTCTGAAGTCGAGGGAAACATGGATGTAGAAGGTAGACATTTTTTAATAAGTTGGTTTATTGAATCATGCATCATGTCACATCAGCAGCCAGTAACAGCCAAACATCTGTGGATAAAAACATATGTACACTTGACATCGTCTCTGAACGGAACACTTGTAAACGGAGGTCACAGCTAGGACAGTGGACTCTTAAAGAGGAAATTCACCGTCATTTATCGCTTAAAAAGTAGCGCCTGGAAGCGTTTGTGATTGTTTGATGGTGGATTTCCACTTCAGACAGCAACATTCATCCAAGAACATAATGTTCGACACGGAAGTAAGACAATAAATGCGATACATGGAACAAAAAAATAAAGTAGTGTTAATTTGACTTACGGTTAAAATGAACTTTTTCTCACGACAACTTTAAAACCTTCTTTCACTGCACGAGGATGAATGTAAGGCACTTTACTGTGATTGGACTACAATCTAAGAGGACTCGCACCTTGGGCGGTTCGGACACACACTCACACACAAACACACACTCTGAGCATCTATCCTCGGTAACATGCCTTCAGAACTAAAGACTTACTGCAGTGCGGCTGCGTTACACATCCACATATGGCTATAGTAACAACGAAATCATGCAACACAACCTGCAACTCTTTGGCCACTGATCCCAACACGCCTCTTCCCTCTGGCAAAATATATACTATATCAAAGTCAACACTGTTCCGTCGCGGGAATGATGACGCTGCATCCGAGGTTCTTTAATAAAATAGAATCATTCACTACATCGAAGCTAAGAAAACAACATTCATCGGTAACAAAAGTATTTGTGCATAGTTGAACAGAAATCAGAGCTACAAGGTAAGATTATAGTTTCATTATAGATCCTTCATTACTTCCATCAGGCATTAAGGAATTCATGGACTTGCATACCAAGATTCTCAAAAGATACGACGCTAAAGGCCATTCTGTATGATCACCACGAGAAGCGAGTCATGGGCGAGGAACACAAACAGCCTGATGGTTGCAAAGAAAGAGTCAAAACATCCAGCTAGTGCTACGTGACGTTGTCTCTCGGGTCCTTCACTTACGCTTCCTCCTCACAGCAGTGCATCGTGGAGTGTTGCAGCCGCGGCTCGATGGGTTGAGAGGAGAAGAAGGAAATAAAAAAAAATTAAAGTTCTTTCAGGGAGAAGAAATATCCCGTCAAGCAGAACCGAGTTCGTCGCACGTCAGACGTAAATCCCCTCGGGGTTCAGGCCGGAGCTCAGGGGACTCTTGAGGACTCTGAGGTGGGTGGACATGGGGTGCAGGGACGCAGGACGCCTGAGGGATCCAGACATGGGTCCATAATCTGAGAACAGACGGAGTCAACTGTAACCAGATCAGCGTCAAACATGGCATATGATAGTAGATGTCATCGTTTCTACCCGACATGCGAACTCTTTTCATATTTACAAAGGAAGCTTAGAAATGTTTTGACACGTTGGAAAATAATTCGTCACAATCATATTTTATTTGAAGGGACAAAACATGTTTTGAAATGTTTCTGGCGACCTCAAGTGTTGGAAAAGTGCAACTGCAATGCCGTAATAAAGAACGAAAGCTAGATCAAACTATAAAATATCTGCTGTGCCACCATTAGTTTACTAATCGAGATATAAGCTCTTGTTTAGTAAGTTTTATCTTCCGTAAGTTGAAAACGTCTCTCAGTACTTCCTATGAAAACGCTGTTGTAAAGTAGTTTGGTGGTCATGTGACGCGTCCAGACAAAATAATCCAAATAGAAAAATTTGCAAAAACAATCAAGTAAAAATGTTACATATTGTTGCTTTAAGATATACATTTGTAATTAAATTGTACAAATCAAATTAAATCAATAAATTGAAATATGCATTTATTCCGTTTAATCGTGTATAACCTCAATTTGTTATTTATATTTGGAACTTTTTGACAAAAAAAACATTTCTTACTTAAAATAAAGGTAACCCATTTAATTATATATTTTACTTGTTTCCTTCTGATTTCTTTGAATGAAAACAAACATTTGTACCGGACGTCTAACACAGAAAAGGAGCAACATCAGGCCGTTTAAATATCTGCAATATTGGCGTTTGATAAAAAGGAAATTAAAAACAGATACGATCGGTTTTATTTTCAAATGCATCCATTTTCATTATATACGTTTTTAACAAACAACCTTGTCTTTAAATTAAACATATATATATATATATTTTACATAAGAACTGATTGAGATACTATGCAAGCTTATATTTTTAAACAATATTCATACTTGTCAAACACAAAAACAAATAAATATTAATACTGCAACAGAATATTAATGAGAATCTGTGATATTAAATAAAAACAGAATAAAGGGAGAGCTAATAAGTAGGCACTTTCTAAAGATCAAGATAAGAAAGTTACTGCACTGTTTGATGGTTAATTTACACTGTGTTTATTTATTTTTCATTCTGCACCATTTTTTGTTAATCATTTTGTATGTATCATTTATCCTCATCTATAATTCTCTTCTTAATTTTGCTACCACCAAGTCTGAAGACGTCGAAAGCCACGAAAAGTTCCATGTATACAGTATATACCAATATGTACTGGCGAATAAAGCTCTTAATCTTGAACAAATACCGATAAAAGAATAGCAGTACAAGCATCTGTGCACAGGGGGGCAGTATTGAGCCATGAAAAAGCGAGTTCGCAGCGTGTCGCAATTTTTCATAAAAGTTAAAACATTTTCAAGTGTAAGTACTTACGCAATATTTAGGTGTTTGATTTAAGTAATGACGCAATCAAACTTAT
This sequence comes from Callionymus lyra, assembly GCF_982586985.1. Taxonomy (NCBI): domain Eukaryota; kingdom Metazoa; phylum Chordata; class Actinopteri; order Syngnathiformes; family Callionymidae; genus Callionymus; species Callionymus lyra. The sequence continues at coordinate 13,127,223 of NC_141825.1, read as the reverse complement.
ATGTTAAAGTTTTAGCAAAGTCACCTTCACTCAGGATGTAAATTAAAAAAAAACAACAACTAATGATGCCAAAATTTCCTGAATTAATCAGGAGGGTTGAAATCCTCAACTGCTCGTCTTGTTTTTCAGAGAGAATTTCAAGACCACCACGTTAATTAAATACTCACTTTGATGACGACTTCACAAGCAGCCCTGAAGAAGCTCCAGATTCGGAGACTTGTGAGGGAAAAACTTAATTATTTAAAGAGTTGCTTTGAAAAGCACTACTGAGAGGGATATGAAGAGTTTCTAAAGTATCCCAGGCCAGTTGGAATCTTGCAGCGTCTCGACTGTGAGGAGGTCGAGAGACGTTTAAGACGAGCTACATGTTTGAGGTTTGAGAGGAATGTGCTCGTGCTGATGATCCTTTATTTTCAATCACACGAGAAGGAATAACTGCTTTATATGGAATAGTTGGTCCGATCTGATCTTCTTTTAAACATTTATACAACTTAGTCAGATGAATATTTTCTACTGGTTGAGAAAACATTAGCCGAGGGATTTCAGCAGCTTTGAATCCCTCCTACAGGAAACACCGGCTTTAATCGCAGACGAGTGAGTTACGGAACATTTCTTGCTACACAGCGACTTCACCGATGTTTCATTTAGGTCACGTTACAAAACTGCTGCCTATTGCGTGAGCCCCATTTCAAGAGCTCTCAAAAATCTATTTAAGAAGATCAAGAACTATGAACTAAAAGCTACATTATAGTGTAATTTCTTTCCCTATGAAAGAAATTAAATGTAATGCTTGAAATGTTGCCCAAGCTAGGCTATTCAAATTTATATATACTTTAAAATCGCAGTAGACATAATGACATTGCAGTTACACTCCTCTGACACACGGGGTCGCCAGAAACAACACCTTGAAACCTATATGATGTTCCTTTAATGAAAAAATGGATTGCAATGAAAACTTTTCCGATGTGTCAAAGACAAAAATATCTGATGTTCTTGTGTAAAAATATAAATATGAGAAGTAATGTTGATAACTATGATTATTCCACAGTTTTAAAAACAACACCATCCACCGCCAACATTTTCTGCTGATGAAAAAACAGGAGCCAAGGTCTTGACGAGGCAAATTCCTACTTATTTTGATTTTTATGATGCATTTGCCGTTTTTAGCAGATATACAGTTACACCTTATAACACATACTTGATAGAATAGTAGATTCTGGGGTTTAATATTGAAATATAATATTATATATCAATATTAATATTGAAATATGTTGTAGAAAAGCTCTTTGGCATAGTTCATATTGTTAAAAACACTGATTGCTCGCCACAATACTATGTTTCTATGTCGACAGTGATTTAAAGCAATGATTGGTTGGCTGGGCGGCGAAGCATCACAGGAGCCGTTAAGGTCATTGTTATTGAGAATGTACTTTTAAACTGGCTAAAGATAAATAAAGCTAGAAGAAAGCGATGCTGACTGCAGACACTATATGGTGAGATCTTTATGGGAAACTTGGGTTATGATTAAAGTGATATTTTTAAAAGGGATTTTAGCCTCAGGTGGTAAACTATTCTTCATTCACTTTGTAGATTGGTATGTTAAATACGGAGAGAAAATGATTACTTCCAAGTCTCAAAAAAAGTCCTTAACTTGACTCTCGGGTCATGCTGTGACCTCTGATATGAGAGTGAAACAGAAAAAAAGATCAGTTGAGCTCCCGTCCGGCTCTCCACCAACATCAATTGTTGCTAACTTTGCTCAGCTCTAATGGGAGTAAATCTCACAGCGAGGAAGTGGAAGTGAAGTGAGGACGGTCCACCACAGACACGTTTCATCTCAGCTCCTGGCAGATGGCTGCTGGTGTTGGCAGCGTCTGTCTCATATTTGAACATGAAGCAGCAAAGAATTCCGACTCCAGCTTGTTAACTCATCTCTTATTGAAGTACCTGAGGCTTCTTCTGGTGACAATCGGTGATGGAGCCGAAGCATCTTCTGACTCATCCTGACTCTTAAATGGCGTCTGCTATTCAACATCACTCACCTTCATGCATCATGTAACTTTATGCAAAATTTTATCCAAATCATAGATATAAAAAAAAGTTGGGTTTTATCCTTTTAAAAACCAGATTATTTCAATAAGTGATGCGAAAGTAATTTGGAGATTAATAGCCGAAGGAGGAGAAACTTGGAACTGACAAAGATGATCAAGTTTCAAGACAACAATTTTGATTCACTTCATTATCAACATCCGAAACTGGAGTTGAAAGAGCTTCAAAGTGACGGTTGCTGGTGTTACACAAGTGCCAGCAGTCGTGGAGGAAAGAATGTGTCGCTGCAAGTCCAGACAGAGTCATTCCAGCGCGCACTAGTATCATGTACACGTTCCGCTGATAACAACATGGTTAAAAAACAGATCTCATTACCCATCCCGGAACATTCATCCTCGGCGGGCTCGGCCGGCAGCACCGTGACCTTGGTGCCGGTCTGCTTGATGAACTGCTGCAGGTTGACCTGCCGCAGCTCCTTGGTCAGCTGCTCCAGCTCGTGCTGCATGTCCTTCAGGAGGAAAACAAACACTCAAGCACTTCCAGCATCTCCGGAGGATCACCACATCAAGCTGCTGCTAATTAAACTGCACTCGCTCTCAATTCCACCAGCGAGCACGTATTTAGCAAACCATTAGTCATTAAAAGCTTTTTAACCTCCGCTAACTATTATATTTTTTCAAACTTACATTGCCATTCATGTTGAATTCTAATCCGTTTACTTCCCCGTTTCAATTGAAACATTATATTTATGAACGAATATGACATGTAATTGCAATTCTGCAGATTAAACAGATAAATCAATTTGAATGATGAATAACAAATTAAAAAAAAACGATGCTTCAGGGGAAAAACAGACTAAAGCCTTCTTAATTACAGTGTTTTTCAAATATTAGCACAAAAATAAATCTAGATACTGTACATTAACATGAAAAGAACATTAAAAAATCATATACAATATATAAAGTTTGACCTATACTTCCTCAGGGTTAAAGATGGCTGCTTCAATAATAAAGGTTTAACACATCAAATAAGAGCACATATCTTGGCTCGATGTTTAAAAAAGATAGAATCTTCCTGATTTTCACCTAAAGAATGATGAAGACTGTGATGTGTTCAGACACTAAAACTCCAGCAGCTGCTGATTCAACCTGAAATGTGTAGAGCGATCTATAAAGTTGTAAATGTTCATGAAGCCGGCCTAAAGTCCTAAAAACCCGTCCCAAGCCTCTACACACTGGACCCCCGAGCGTCTCACCTGCAGCTTCTTGCTGCTCTGGCCGAGCGAGCGGTCGACGGCTCGGCAGCTGCTCTCCAGCTGGACGGCTTGTCTCTCCTGCGATTTTAGCTCGGCTTTGACTCTCAGAATCTGAGTGCGAGCCTCGGCCTCGTTGACCCACTGAGTCTCCTGACGCTCCCTCTGCTGCCGCTCCTCTTCCAGACCCGCCTCCACTCCCTGATGGACACAGGTTTTCCATAGGGACCCATTTTTACTTCTGATCACAGTCCGACAGGTTATTTGTAAACTTAAGAAGTTATATCTGCACGGAAATTAGAGGCGTGACCTAATAAATAAATAATCGATACACTTAAATATCGCAATATTATTATGGTACTGTATTGATAATCAAAAAAAAAGTTTTTGCTTAATATGATTAAGGTAAGGGAAGGTAAGGTAAAACTTTATTGACATTTTAATCATAGATATTTTATGGTTTATATTTCAATCAAGACGGATTTTTTTTTTTTTATAAATTTCAATTCACATGCATACGTTCACGAATTTGATCATTTTTGTGTCCCTATTGATTCCGTCATTCACAGCTAAAGGAACAATGAAATTTCGCGAGGACCCGTAGATGACTGAGGACCAGAGGATACAGTCCACTCCAGCAGCTTTTAAAGTTATTGATGTTTCACATTTTTTAGTTTCAAAACAAATGAAAGCAGTAACTTCTTCATCGAGAGTCATGTGGTATGTAAACTGTTCAATACCAGAGTCAAGTACTTGACGATACTACGTGTATGTAGGAAATATATATGATTATATTATGTCTGATAATAAGAAACTGTCACTAAGAACAAAGAAGACATTAAGAACTGTCAAAATTAAATACCACATGTATATATCGTTGTTCCTAGAGCATTGAAATATATTGTGTTGTTGCTCTGTATCGTGATTCATATCCACAGATTCTTAACAGACATCTCACCTGCACCATCGCCAGCTTCTCCCCGATCTCCTTCTCGCAGCCTTGCAGTCGTCCACGCAGCTCCTGCAGCCTTTCCTCCAGCTGTCTCTCGCTCTCCAGCTCGATCTGCAGCTCAGTGGCCCAGAATTCCTCCTCCTCCATCTCCACCTCGTTCTTCCTCAGATGCTTCTCCAGCATCATGATCTCCTCGATGAGTCCACCGCTAGGATCCGCTCCTACCCCTGGACTCCCCTGCATCTCAGCCCAGGCCTGCAGCTCGGCCTCGTACGCATGCAGCTTCTTCTCCAGCATGCTCAGGGTTTCCCTCTGCAGGCCGATCAGTCGGACCAGGTCTTCCATGCGACACGCCCACAGACCGTGCGCGGCGCTCCCACCGTGCCCACCACCGTTTCCCATCAGAAGTCTCTGCTTTGCAGACTCTCCACCACGACCTCCACCGAGAATCTCCCGGAGTCCTCTCGGCGCTCCTGTGAAGGTGAGGGACTTCCTACGAGGCTCTCGCCGACGCAGAGATCGGTCGTTGGGGTGCCGCAGCTTGGCGAGAGGAGGGAGGCTCTGTCGGTAGAGTCCTCGCTCCGGTCCTCTGAGAGGGGGTCCTTCTGACGGAGGGCGCTCGGTCAGGGAGGGGCCCGTGCGGAGCAGGATCAGCTGGACATCGCCGGCGTACTGACCCCAGGTGTTGAGGGACGCCACTGGGCTTTCGTGAGGCGCGAGGTGCCGTTCGGTGTCTCTCCATTTTTCAACCAGAGTGTATCTGCCGGTGCGACCTGCAACACAACATGGATGTTATTGGAGATCAGATCCGAACTTACTCATCAACCTTCACAAATGACAAGTGAGAGTGGACACGAAAAAGAAGCCATCATGACACTTTTCGATGTAAAAAATATTTGACCCAATTAAAACTTCAATGAGCAGATAATGGTGATTTGTGGGCGTTACTGTGGCTGCATTTACACTGCAAAACTATCCATTAACACAATGGTGGCGACCTATATTAGGGACTCTTGTTCCCCCCGCAGTCCAAAAACATTACGTTTTTTCAAAAGTTTTTTGTGGATGCGAGTGTGTGTATGAAGGTTGTGGTGTCTCTGTGTGTCTTTGAGAGTAGCTGGGATAAGGTAAGTATGAATGAATTGATGTAAAAAAAAATAAAAAAAAAATAAAAGGGAAAAAGATCACAGCTTACTACAACAGTAATAGTAAGTGCTGCCATTTCAAGTACACTTTATCTCATTCATTCCATTGTTCACATTTCCTACCACCCCCAGCATTGTAAACAACAGAGTGTAACACACAATTGTGTATCACAGGTGCAATGAAAACTTCCGTCTTTTGTGTCCAAATGAGTTTAGGATTTAATCACGTCAACTCTTGGAATCATGACGCGTTAAAAAAACAAAACAATTTGATCCACAGGGTCTAAAAATATCTGCGTATAATTCAGAGTGATGCTGATCTTTGTGTTGATTATCGGAGTCGTGGTTTGAGGCATTGTTGGATATTGGTTTGTAATCACTTCACCTGCCATTAATCTTATAATCGAAAAAGTGAGCGGCGGAGGAGGGGGCTGCGCTGCTTTGTCAGCTTGGCAGGAGAGTGGGGGGATGAGTCAGACTTTCCCCACTGTGGGAAGTGATGTCAATGCAGTCTGCTCAAGTGCTCCTGAAGGCACCATATGGAACACGGGGGCAGCAGATCTAAGGACTATGAATAATGACCTGCTGTACCTCAGGAGGAGCCTGTGTGGGACTTAAATTGTTGGGTGCAAAACACAGAAACCTTTGTAAGGTTGGTGCAGACAAAGCAGAAGACGTGAATTTAAAAGTGATCTTGCTTGTGCAAGCACGAGGGGAAAACGGCGAAATGAGGCTAGAGCTGCTAAACAAACATAATCAGATGTTGTAGATGGAACAACACACACAGCTGAGGCTGACAGATGAAATCAACGGGGGTCCTCAGAGCGGCTCTGGAGACCCACAGCATGGGTTGTACTGGAGCAAAAGGTAAAGATTGGATTCAAACATTTGGATTAGACAGCAGCCATAAAAAGATGCTGTCCTCTAACACAGCACAACCAGAACTAACCCTACGGTTTATACTCAAACAAATATTTAAATGAGTGAGCGTCTTACAAGATCCTAGGTATACTTTTTTGTATTCACCATTTATGATTGAAAGGACAAGGGTTTTATCCAGTTCAATAAAATAATATTTCGGGCGAGAACCAAAGTGAATGAATGAAAGTGTTCAGTGACATCATGATGTCGGCTGATGAAGTGTAAATACACTGTTCTGGTTCTCTTGGTTCTGGTCGTCAGCCTTTGACGCAGTTGATCACCAGATCCTGCTGAGAAGACTGAGGGATGGAGTGGGACTTTCAGGGTCTGTGTTACAGTGGTTCCTGTCATACCTTTCTGGGCGCAGTTTCAGTGAATTCAACTGAGAAAAATCTAAAAAATTTAGGAGAATAATGTCAGAACACAATATGGAGCTTATAATCCATGAATTTGGGTCTTCTTGTTTAGAATATTGTTACGTTTTTTTTTGTGTCTAAACAAGAAGGAGCTGTCTCGCCTGCAGTTAATACAAAACTCTGCAGCGAGAATTCTGTAGGCTCTAGTAGAAGAACTCACATTTCTCCGATCCTTAAAACTCTGCATTGGCTGCTAGTTTCTTTCAGGATCAACTTTAAAATTCTGGTTCTTACTTTCAGATCTATTCATGGTCAGACCTTCCATCAGTGATCTGATCCAGCCTTACACCCCAGCTTGGGCTCTGGAGGTCTGTGGATCAGAATCTACTGATGGTTCCTGAGCACGGTTCAGGATCAGAGGAGAGAAATCCTTCCAGACTGTTGCTCCTAAGCTTTGGAACGATCTTCCTCTCCCTCTGTGTTTGAGGGATTTACTGAATCCTACAAGAATCATCTTAAGACATTTTTATTTGTGCTTTTCCCTGATTTTCTGAGACTCCTGTCTTTGTCTTATTTTGTCTTGGCCTTTTAGAGATTTACATTTTTTTTTTAGGTATTTTTAAATGTGTATTGCTTTTGATTGTTCATGCGCTTTGTGACCCTGGAAAGGCGCTTTACAAATAACTATTACTAACTTACTACTATGACACCAAACTGTACTTCAATTTTAACTGTTGTACCAAATAAAACAAGCATAGGATCAGGATTAACAACATACCCTTTGATAGATTTTTAAAGACAAAGTCGACAAGAAGTTCGATTGGCTTGGACCCTCAGAACATATGTCCAGTGATAGGGTGTTTTTATCACCCATCATTATCAGACTTCAGAAAAATGAAGACGATGCCTGATTTAGAATTGTAAAGGCTTTGTCTAACAAAAAATTCAAGTAGAATGTACCTTTTTCTAATCTCATTTAAACAAATATAGTGCAATCCAAACATACTCACAAATTCTAAAACTAGCCTGTTGACCTTGAATGAATTATCTTTAAAATCAGACACTTGATGTTTGACGTTTTTGTCTTTGTCTTCTTCCATATATCACGGTTCAGGTCGCAGGGGCAGCAACTACACTCACTTTCCTCTCGACTCCCCAACTTCAATTTCCAGCTTTTTCGGTTGGGACCCCGAGACGTTCCCAGGCCATAGGTGGCCCTTAGTCTCCCCTCTCAGTTTCCCAAACAGTTGGACATACCTTGAACACATCACCAGGATGCATCCTAATCAGATGCCCAAGCCACCTCAAACTGACTCCTCTTAATGGGGAAACTCTACACCCAGCCTCTCCTAGGTGACTGTGCTTCTTTTCCCATCTCTAAGGGAGAGCCCAGCCACCTCATGGGTAAAACTTAATCCTGCAACTTGTACGTGCAAACTTGTTCAGTCACTATCGACTGTTCATGATCTTGAGTGAGGGAAGGGACGTAGATCGAGTGCTATACCGTGAGCTTTGCCTTTGTCTTATCCCTCTTTTTATCCATGACAATCGATCGGTGCAGTGTCCACAAAACTGCTGATGCCACCCCAATCCACCTGTCAATCTCACACTTCATTTTTCATTCACTCGGAGAGGTCACTCCTTCTAAGGCGGCCAACAAAGGGCGGGTACTTTGAGCTGTTTTTTAATGCATAAGCACAAGAAACAGTAAGGATCTGTAGCCAGAACTGAGGGGGAACAGGAGGCTATACTGCCAACCCTGCCTGGCGTTCTGCGCCACTCAAGGGCAGTCCAGAGCCAACAAGGACATTTACCACCATCTTAAACTTCATTAAGCACTTACAAGTCTGATTTTATTGTCAGTATCAGAGAATTAAAGTCAAAATACTTCTTAAAAAGATTTACTATCTTTCACTGCAAATCTAAAATTTGGTGTACATCCACTAGGTTAATCAGATGGAACTGAAAACGTGGAATCAAGTGCAAACCGAAACCACCTGTATTAGATTAGTTCAGAGCTCATAAAAACTAGTTCTACCAACAGATGACTGAGCTCCAGATTCTTCGAGTGAATGCAGCTTTCTACATGAGGATCCCGTTTCGGAGATGGAACGTTTTCTTGTCTCTAGAGAAAACCAAAGCTAATGCTAGCTCAGTTGGTTGACATTAGAGCTCCAAATTGCATCAATGCCACATATCATTGATGAAATATCAAACCAGATGTTTGGCTGTCTTGACATAAGCAGCGGACTTCATTAAAACAATTATAAATGAGGGAGGGATTATCTGGATGTTGCGGCAGCTGTTTGAAGCTTCAATTAGGTACATGTTTGGCCAAATAAACAAGTAAATCCTCAAAACCCACAGATGCTGATTAAAGAGTAAATTCAGCAATGCAAGGGGTTTTAGGTCAGTAGTTTTGACTGCAGAGGAGATGGAATGCATTTGTGTATACAGGGCTTCAAGTGGGAGTGTAGAGCAAGAATTAATCACGAACAAACAACACTACAACTCCAAACTCAATCCACACCCTGTTCAGGTTGCTCACCTCCCCATGATGGCATCAGGGTACACGTGAAAAAGCAGATTGAGGTGGCACTTATTTGGTTTTCAGGGACCGCTGCACACCTTCATCTGATCAACTGTACTCTGAAACTAGATTTAATCAAGCCGCTACGTTTGCAGCCTTCATATTGAGGTGGAGCTGTGGGGGTTTGTTTGAATGAGATCCAGCTGTCACAGCAGCCTTTTGTCTGGCTCCGTTCCCGCACATGATGCCTCTCCCTCCCCCAAAAACCAAACTTTTTTTTCCTCAGCGAACGCCAGGAACAGTCTCTGCGAATACAGACTCATATTCGCTTTTAAATGAAAATCTGAAGATTTGATTGGCATTACTTTATGAAGACGAAATGGTTGCAGACTCCAAGTATGCTGGGAGATTATCTTATCTTTAAAAGTGTCAACTTTGCCAACAATATTAATACAACTTCTGTGCACATTTCAGCAACAAGAAAAGTTATAATTATAACTTTTCTAAACCCCATAGAACCCCAAGAAATAAATAAATATTAACACTATAATGAGCTTTTTAAATTTTATTTACCTTGCTCTTAAATCACCCTGATTTCTCCAGCATTGACCAACTTTTCCTTGTAGACAATAAAATAACAATGTCCAGAAGAATCCGTGACTTAGTTTTAGAAAACAAGCGTCAACATTCCAATGCACGCACACATTCCAGGACAGTGTAGTTAGCACGCTATTGTTTATACAGTTTGATGTGTCATGGCGGACGTACCTATTGCCTGAGCCAGAGCGATGACCACTTCCTGGCAAGTGGTTGCCTCGGTGACCCCGCATACGACCCGCTGGACTCCGTCCACCCAGACCTTGAGTTCCATTTTGGGTCAGAACTGAGGAGCTTTGTGGCAGTGTGTTGGCCCCGACATTCTTGAAGGGTCCAGTGACGCTGAAGCCCCGGCTGCCCACCTCTGCGGAGGGAGAACAGGAAACGGTTTTAGGATGTGCCGAGGGCCCGAGGTGAAATAGAAACTCCGGTCCCACAGAACCAGGAGTTGAGAGACAAACAAGCAGGCAGACATATTAATACGAGGTATAACAATCATTTAGGTAATTACTAAAGGATAACTGGACTGACGGAGGCAGCCAGACGCGCCGTTATTGTTTTTGGATCCGCTGTGAATAGGTACAAGTCTGTTGGGTGGGGGTGCAGGAAATGCTGCCAGCAGGCATTCCCAGGACCAGTTCCTGCATTTGTGTAGATAGATGCATGGAAGCAGTGAAGACAGAGCCGGAAAAGCCAAGTTAATGACTGGCATAAGAGAAGGAGAGAGAACAAAATAGAGTAGGCTTGAAATGTTATATAAAAAAAAAAGCGAGGAGAGCCAAGAGGGATCATAACGCAGGAGAGTGAAGTAGCCTTTTGTTTTTGTGCCAGTGTTGTTTTCGCTGCTCTGTGGGCTACCGTCTGCACTTAAGGCAAGATTTTTTTGCTTCACAGGAGGATACAAAATGGTGTAGGTAAAACTTGTGTTTTTTTTCAGAGCACACGTTTCGATAATGCAGTTGTGAGATTTAACCGGCGTGTCAATAGGGAGAATGAAGCGCGGATCAAGGTCGACCGGCAATTTAACAGTATATGAAACAGGCTTTACGTCGTCCTTGGTTGAATGACATCTCTCCTGATCGCTATCAGTCCGTGGATGTAACCTTCACTGCACCTATACCACAGAGTCAAAGGTTCTTTTGTTCGGCAACCCCCCTACCAATTACACCTCCCCCCCGGCCCACATTCACAAAGTCATCCACATTATTGGCCACCAACCCCTCGGAGTCTGGTGAAAACATTAAGCTGCAGCTGAGCATTCATTCCCTTCAATGTGGAGGCTCAACTTAAAGAACTCATGACCACCGTTAACCCTCAGCCATGTGCACAACTCTCAGACTCGGGAACAAAACTTTTGCAGTATTTATTGCTCATTTTGCAACATGAGCTATTTAACTAGTCTCTGAATATTATGACTAAGAAACCCACAACTTTCAAAAACCAACATCATTTAAGTCTTAGTAATTGTTTCATTGATATAAATGCTAACAATACAGTTAAAACTTTTATAGAAGTAATCTTTCAACTATTCCAGTAACGGTACAAGACAATAGATACAATTAAGATAGATAGTACGCAAAATAAAAAATCTGATATTACGGAGGAATGATGAAGTGGCACGGTGCCATATTGCAACAGGTTGCCGGTTCCCATCCAGTTTGAGGCAACATAAGACCTTTCTGTCTCGAGTCTTTGCGTTTTCCACAAGTTTACCTGGGATTACTCCAGGTCCTTCCACACACATAATAATACAGGGGTAAATCAAGTTCTCCAAATTGTCCGAGGACGCTAGTGCGTTAGTTGTTGTTGTCTCTGTGACCTACAACAGACTAGCTTCCTGTTACACTAAGGTAAGAAGCAGTTGAAAATTAATAGATTAATCCCGAGTATACACACAATTAGCAAACTTTAAGAAGTGAACTACCTAAATTAAGCCAGCTTTATCAAGTTCCTTTCTAAATATTTGCCACAATGACCATGAGCAGCCTTTTGTTGTCCAAAGATACAGTTAATAAATACATACAAACACGAATAATGTGCCAAAAAAAAAAAGAAATTGTCTTTGGACCAAGCTAACAAGATAGTATAGTTAAAAGTTAATTAAAGTGATAATGACCAAAAAATGTTACTCATTTTCTACTCATCTTAAAGGGTCAACTAAGGGTTAACTAAGGGTTGGGATTATTAGGTTGGGAGTAAGCCGTTCCTTTTTCGAGTTCAGCTACAAGTTTATCCTTATTGAAACACATTGCAAGTGCCAGTGCACATGTGGAAGATTTACACTGATGGACAGAGATCTTCCGCTAAAAACAAGCCTAAAATATATAGTTATATAGTTGAGGCTGCTATACAAGATGGACATTAAAGACGAGCGCCATGGAGGTGTTTGGATGTTTTTAAGTGTGTCTTTTTGGAGGAAGTGAGCTCCAGTCGCTACATTAAAATGGACATACATTTTTGCCTATAACTCCAAAAATAAATGCATTACTCTAAAATATAATCCGAACCCTTTGTAGACATGAGTGCGAGTAGACAAATAAGTGAACATTTTGGTGAACTATCCCTTTAAGCCAGGATGCAACTGTTAGCTAAGAAAGAGTTATATGTATCCGAGTAAACTACTCCAGCTCTAGCATTAGCCGTCATGTCATATACATTTGGAAAATGCAATGATGACATAAATGTAGCAACAAATTCTTATTCATAACTTAACATGCAAGTGTACGATCATGGTTAAAACACGTAAATGAACGACTCATTTAAATGGACTATAAAATATGTAACATCATCAGTAATGGTATAAAAGAAAAGATATGGTCGATCCATGTAAGACACATTATCACATTATGTCCTGAGCCGCTTCTTTATTCAGCAGAATATTCAGTCCCGAATGATTGTGTCACATTACTCTCTGAATAATTTGATTTTCTCACCTGCAAGTACACCGACACAAAGGCTAGGGATTGGAGCAATGGGTTTAATCGAGCTGCTCTTCAATTATTATTAATATTACTTACTTACTTACTTTCCTAGTCCTATTAATTCTGTCTGCAAGTCAGTGTGAGTGGAGGGAGTTACATGTTGATGAAAAATTCACGTTCATTTCTTATATATAAAATTGTGTTATACTTCGACTGGATCTTTAGTCGGACAACCCGTAGCGAGCAGTTCCAAGGCCCACCCCATTGATGTAACCTTTGGGTGGGTTGTGGGGCTTACTTCATTTTGGGAGAAAACCAGGGAGCTCAGAGAACACCCATATGGCCGCTTGCCTTTAAATTCTTACACCATCATCTATAGCAAGTTGTTCCCCGTCTCTCACACAATATAGCCGGGACAAATATGTATCGATTCTCCACTAACCTAGAATGGGAATAAGAGTTAAATAAAAAGAGGGAGGACACTCTATACTCTTGAGACATGAGGTTGCCAGTTTAGGATCAAATCACTGGACAAATCAACCAAATGTGAAGCAGAAGGGATGACAAAACCCTACTTCCCGTACAAGTTTGTCGTAATGCTTAAAGGTTTACTAACAAGGAATAGAATGGTCACAATTGGAACATCTAGTATGTAAAAGTTTCGGTTATAAGGAAGTTTTCCTTTCGGCAGTCACAAAATGCTTGTTTTGTGACTCACTGGGACCTTTTTTCCACGTCTATAAAGTATAGTATAGAAAGTGTCTGGAGATAACTGCTATGACTTGACACTTTAAATACAAGTTTCAATACATACATTTTGCTGAACTGCTTGCACCACCAATATACTGTATCATGATTTTATTGTTGAAATATCTCATTTCATAATCTGAGTTCAACTTTTCACCGTTCTTATGCAAGCAAAGAATTATCTCGGGAGAGTCTTTGAAGTCTGGAAAAATAACTGACATTGTCAATCTCAGCCACTAAATGCATGTTTTGAAAACCAAAAAAAGACTTGTGACTCGAACACTGCGGGTTTAGGTTAATCATTATCTCTGTTGACAGCTTATAATACTTTGTAATTACACGACTTTGTCATCGTTCTCAATTGAAACACTAACTGTTACACAGCACAGACTCCGAAGCGGAGCCGTAATTACAGAAGTGGGAGCATGTTATGTTCCAACTATTGTCTCAACCCTTAAGTTAAAGCATGAATATCTTCTTTTGATCGTCAACTTCATACTGAAAGTTCAAATGTCGTACGATTTTCTCAACATGGTCTTGCCATGATTATGAAAACACCATATTTTTGACCAAAAACATATACATAATTTTGAAGTTAAATGTTGGTTTTAAATTAGAGGCGAATTCACAGCTTCAAACTTTCAAGCTTCACTTTGCTCTGCCGAGTTCACAGCTGGTCAGCAGCACTTTTGTCCTCCGTCCAGACTGTCCTTAAATGGCATTGACCGGCTGAAGGATGGAAGGAACTTGAAAACAGTCACACATAAGCCAGCACTCCAAGATTACTCTGTAGGGACCCAAAACACCATCTTATTTAAGCCTGTTTGAGGAGGTCTTGATGCAAAGCATGCATGGAGGATCAGGAGGAGGGGAGTCTGGGTATTCTGGTGAATAGGACAGGGGGGAGGGTTGAAAGCCAGAACTGAACCTCCTCCAAGTAATAAAACATTAGACACAGAGATAGACGGTCGCAACTGTGTGTGAAATTGTCATGTGTATCGATCACAAGTGGTTTCCTTGGCAAACACCTCGGACTAGAGTTGCCACTCTCTCTGGTCTGGTAGCATTTAAATTCATTAAGATTAACCCAGAAAACCCTAAATAGATGATTGAAGCACAGCAGTGCAGGCACAGAGCCATTCTTAGCCGGGCAAACTCCTCAGGACCTTCGGAGCCATGCCTGGGGAGATGCCCGCTCAAAGATCTTCTGCCAAGCAGCTTAAAATGGAGTAAATTCTATTAAAGAATAAGTTGAGTGATGATCAACAGCAGGAGAATTACATTGGTTTGCGTATCTGCTGGCTGAGCACTGTGGACTCACCATCCTCTCATAGTGTCGAGGAGGGAGAACAGAACCGGCTTAGCCATGATGAAGGTGACGACAATGATGATGATGATTCTCCAGAAACACACCATGTTGGCAGTGAGTAGGTTTCAACTGGCTGCTGGTGTAAACAACCCACCATATGGACCCGTGGGTGTCTCATCACCACAGACTCGCTGCTGCAACATCTAGCATGAGGAGATGAAGGTATTCGGGGCATACTTTTGAAAGGTTGTTTTTTATGGACATATGGATGTCATTTCATACAAGTGTGGGACTTTCAAATTCCCAATATTAAAAAAAAGTACAACAGAATACAACAACATATATGTACTGAATAAAAGTTATTTCTATTTAATTATTGCACCTTAAAAATACATGTTTTTCGGGCCATAGTACAAAACTGACTATTTTTTGGAACAAAATTTCTGTATTAAACTTCAAAACAATAGAGGAAAGATGGCGATGATGATGCAGGAAAAAACTATTTAGGTAATTATTGAAGTTTTTTTTTATTCCCAGAAAAATATACTAGTCCACCAAAGGAGAAAACAATGCAAAACTTTTGCAACTTAATACTTATGTGTTCCAGAAGCCATGCCTGCTCCCTGTGCAGCTGCTGCATCAGCATCACTTTCAATGTTTGCCTTTTTTTGTTTTTACTTTCTCTGGTCGTGTTTCTTGGGGTGGGATTGAGGAAGGCATTCCATATTCAAGACAACAACCTTGATTTTGGGTCTGCTACAAATTTCTTAGGAGGTCTAGTCATACTATCATCGGACTCATTCTAAAAAGCTGTTGTGGTGTTGCGCTTATTCCTGTAGCCTGAAAAGTAAAATACTACAAACGAAAAGAAGGGGCCCCGTTTTCCACGAGCTGCGCTATATTGGAATGTTTCTTAATTCATAACTATGAGGACAGAACACCAAATGTAGAAGTCGTTTTAAATAGTGAACGAAGAAACCATGTGTTCAGCTAAAATGTATTTACAATTGTTTACAATATCTCCAAAATGCATGCTGCTGTTGACAACAACCAAGGTCAAAGAAATAATAAGCTTTTCAACAACTTGTTGTCTCCGTCCTTATTCTTCCCTCCATCCACTGGTGCTGTTACACAAATCATAATTCCCATGTGGTGCGTTCAGGTAACGGTTAAAATGTATTGCTTGTAGAAACTTTTACAAGTAGAGCTTCTGCTATGATTGGTTTTCCTTTTCTATGAAACAACATTGACCAATGGTCAATCTAATCGCATCAATTGAAACCATTTTTTTTAAATACATATCATGTTATTTAAAATACACTTTTATCTTGAGATTTAAGGTTGAAAGGGAGCAGAGGGAATCACATCTTAGCTACTTCTTATAATACGTTTAATTGAAATATTTATTAACTATGGATGTTGTACTTTATGTTTTTCTTATAAATGCATTCAATATTGATCTGACTTCGATAACTACCGCAAATTCTCTTGAGCATCTTCACCAGAAATACACTTGAACGTAGAACTCACTCTAAGTGACATTGACATCAGAGGCACAAAGCCAATTATTCATCCTTCATATATGGTTTAACCAGGTTAAGGGTGGAGCTCGTCCCCTGCTGACATTGACCACTGGACATGTCATCGCTGCAACATGGAGTCAGGAAACCTCATTACAAATAACTCGACATGAAAGAAAATTAATGAGACCTCCCACGGATTTAAAAAAAACTTTGTAATATGCCACACGGGAAGAATCCTGAGTAGTCCGTGGCTCAATAAAATGAGCAATTATGTGCTCAGGCTGGTTATTAGAATGTTAATCGAGAACACCGGCGAAACAAAACATTTTTTTCCATCTGCAGCGTACTTGCAATCCCAGAATGTAGAATGAACTTCCTTGACACTTCCTGTATTCATGGATCTTTTTCTTCCCCAACAGCCAAGCTCAGCCTCAACAGCAGCCCTATCATAAATCCTCTTTTCTCCGACCGAGATGGGAGAGAAAATCCTATTTTCCTCACATTACATGCTTCTTTTATTTATGACATGCATTTTACAGATATGCAGCCTCTAATGTGACGGACGCACATTTACATTATAATACATGATGATGTGATTGGTCATGCTTTTTCTTCACTTGTCTTTATCTCTGAAATGTTGACGGTTTCCAGTGGGAGAGAATTTAAGCCATGCAGGAGTAAATAAAGGTTCTCTAGAAGATATCTGTCGTAACCAAATGCAGGCTTACAAATCAAACGTAGAGATGTAATTGCTTATTATGAATGTTTCAAAGAAGGTCTAGCCAGCAGCTTAAGATCAAGTTCCAGAAGGTCAGTTGAATATGTCTTGAAATGTATTAGATCTAGAATGTAGGCACCCGAAATACAAAAAAATGTTTTCGGATACATGTTGGTACTTAATAAACATATCCAAGACCATTCCACAATTATGCGCTATTCAGTGGCATCACTTCCTGTTTTTTCAAACTTTTTCACAAGACAATCGTTCTATTTATATGCCTTATAAAGTTTATTTAAATACTAATGTTGTAAATAAAGAGGAGATACAAGTTTAGATTACTGGAAGATAACCCTTTTTCTTCCTACTACAATATACTTTAGATATTAAAAGACAGATTATCACATTTATAGTTAAAGTTTGAACACACACATTTCATAATTTTAAAAAAAAATAGGTTGTGATTGGATGATGATTTACATTTCATCTAAACATGAAGCTTGTACGCTTGACTATCATTCCTTTCTATACAATGACTACAATTGTTTAACGAATAAATGTCTGGTATTGAATCCGCTCATGTGCAAACATACATCAGCCAACACACAGCTCAAGCACTCCAGTGGCTCAGAAATACTATAAATCAATTGGTTTTCGAGGAAGTGAGCCTCCACGCTGCATCAGTTTCATACAACAGAACGTACGCTTGTAGCCGACTCCTTTCTTACGACCAAGCAAACTTGAAACGATTTTTCACTTCGTGCTGAGCGACATACAATTGCAAGCAATTTAAACTCTGTAATTGTTCACAGGCACGTTTGCGACTGCTTCCCTACAGCAGACAAAGATTCTGGATAGTTGTGGTGGTACTATGGTTCCTTCATAGGAAAAATATGGAGAATGAAACCCCCGTCTTCCATTCCCACTTTAAGAATTAAACATCGACAGATACAACTTTTTATTCATAGACCACTCCTGCTTTTGAATTATGTGATAACAAAAGCTTTATTAAGATTGTCCCATTAACGTGGCGAGTCATGAAATATTATTAATAGATTATGAACCGCTCATATGACACAGACGGGGTCGTGAAATTAATCTGAGACGCTACATTCTATTCTCGCAGTCACACTCATGCGACAGTCTCTCAATTCCGTTCAATCACCGTTGTAATCGTCTTCAGCTGTCGCATGCACGCCCCAACTTGAGAATGACCGTGTTTCAAGATTAAAAAAAACTGCACCACGAAACTCCATGTTAAGAAGAGAAAATTAGAAAGGTACCGCTGATTTATTATTTCCTATACTGCTCCAGAGTTCTGCTCTAGTTGTTCTTCCTACAGGAAATTAATGTGCTTCAGTGACCGTCGACACAGGACAGATTAAAAGACTTTGAGAAGGACAAAGAGACTTCTCTCCAGCACAGATGAATCCAATTAAACAGTTGAAAAACGTAAAGAAAAAATAAAAACAAGTTTAAAACGTTCATTAAATGATGCAGCGCACATTTAATTATTGGCAATAATTACACTAATCATTTTACAGTACATTACCTACTGATTCTGGAACCCATTTAAAATATAGTCCCGCTCCTGCAGTTCAACAAATATGGCATTAACAGGAAAACAAGGACCTGCTAATGCAAAATGTGTTTGATGTTTTATTGAATTCCCTATCCTGACTTTAAGTACCAGGGTAATAGGTTTGAAAGACATATGGAGAGAGTTTCCTTTTCCCGTGTTAAAATATAGAGGGAGGCCAACAAGCATGTTATTAATATTAAGAAGAGGAACCATTGTAATAAAATGTTCTAAACGATCAAAACACCTGGTCAGACAAACTAATAAAACTATTACCCTGCACCATTTCTTCTACTCTATTAAATATCAAGCTTCTCTCTAAATGTGTATTTACAGAACAACCTACTTTTCAAGAAAGGTTCTCAAAAGCACATGTAAGAAACACTCTTACTTTGGGAACATGTACAACAAATGATGTAAAATTGAATGAGTCCTGTTTCAATGACAGCTATTTACAGCACTTGAACAAAAATAAAGATGACTCTAAAGAGTATGTGTGTTTCTGTGTGTAAGTATATGATGATACCCAACATGACAACCACCAATAGAATAATACAATATAAACTATTATGACCAAATATATATATATATATATATATATATATATATATATATATATATTCAGGGACATCAAAAGGTCACCGAAGAAAAGCGTGATTGTACCAAATTCTAAGGACAAGATAAGATAGTGTTTCACTCCAATATGCCAGGCTCGTCGTCTTAGATTCCCGTTGTCAAGTGTCAACGTAAGAGAGTGTCGACTGTTGTCAGAAACAGACCTTCATGCCACAGAGCACCACTGATAACAGACATTCCTGTGCAGCGAAAATGCAATGAGCCGTGCAGTAGAAGATAAGAAAACTTGGATATCCTCTGATGTAATATTTGTCCTGAGAAAACAGTCAACAGATAAAAAGAAATGCAACCATAAAGTGAAACAACACAAATTTTTCTCACAGATAAGGGGTGAGGGGGGGTCGGAGGGGTGGGCTTTGTCATAATAATATTTGGGAATAAACAATGGCAACAATCGGGAACTCATCAAAAGTCAACGAGTGTGAAACTGGATTTCCCATTGTATCAACTTATTATCCTGCAACCCAGCGACATTCAATTAAATCATGAAGGGGTATAAATGCTTTGGTTCTCCTAATGTGTTCAAGAAAAGGATGACACATGCATTACTATATGTGTGGCATCTCTTCTTTAAATATTTATTGTTTGAACAGAAAAAGTAGACATCAGTATTAGAAAACTATGTTTAAATACATAAACGTATTTTCTATTTGGGAGTGGGTGAACTCAAAATGCACGGTTTAACAATAATTTAAATTAAGAGGCTTAAAAGTGCCTATAGATAGAATATTCATCATTTAATAATTTTATAACATGTACCTAAAAATAATACATCCTTTTATTAGTCATTTTGAGACACATCTCTTGTCCTCAACAACATCAGCCTTCTCTTTTTCCATCACAGTATCTTCTGCCATATGAAAAAACGACTTATTTATCCTCCACCTCATCGTTCATAGACATCATCACAATATTTGTGGATTGTTCAATGACTGCCTAGATGACATCATTGACCAATAAATCAAAATCATCTGTCAAAGTCACAGCATTTCCGACAAAAACAACCCATGGCTGCCCAAAAAGCAGAGCGGAAAACTCTGGCTGATATTAAAACTATTAGGCCCCGGGGGCGGCCTCCTACGTTCGAGTGGTCAGCTCTGGCAGCATCTCCAACATCTGGATGGCACATTCATCCAGAAATAAAGCCATCTTTGTTTCTTTGCCATGGTCGAGGCAGGCTTGCCAGCTTTAAAGGGCTCCTGTGTGGAACATCCCCGGACACTCCAAACAACATGTTGAAGTCAAAGAGAGCATCTTTTGATAGACGCCACTCAAGACATTACGGTATTTATTAGGGGTGTTGGACTATATCGACATGGTGTTAAATTGCGACGTTCTGTTCCATGAAAGGACTGTATGGATTATTAACAAAACTTTTTGGGGGAAGGATTGCGAATCATATCATACGAATTTATGCATTACTATAGTTTGTTTATGGTTTATAGTTCAATAAAGAGTGTGTAAAATAAAACAATCACAGCAATGACTAAGGACGAGAGGATACAGTGGACTCTTATCAGCTTTTAAAGCGGTTTCATGTTTGGACATTTTAGTTTCAAAACAAATCAAAGCAGTTACGACTTTGTCAAGATTAATGCGGTCTTTACATTTTGCAACACAGAGTCAAGTACTACAAATATATTATTGTTCATACAGTATCGCAAGATATTGTATTTTTGCCAAAATTGGGATATGTTTAGATTTGCCAGATTATTTTCAACACACCCCTATAATTAATGCAACAAGTTTATTTGGTTAATAACTCAAAAGTAAAAGTTCAATAAATCTGTACTCCATCTGATGGTCAGTGAAGGAACATGTGATACTTAAAGGTGAGTTTATCTACTTATAACAGCACAATGAGAATGTCTAAGAATTCTCTTTGAAACTGCCCTGAAGGAATGTTTACTCGAATGAGACTTTAGCACACTATGAGCCATTCATGGAAAACCTCCTAAAAAACATTTATTAGCCTGACAAGAGTCTCCTCGGTGGGACAGAGGAGGAGAAATGGCGATACAGTGTTGTAGTTGCAGTCCAACTCTTGCACTCATGTTTCCGTTATCTCTCATCCTAGCTAACACCCGCTTACCTTCGTGACGGGAGGCGGTTGTTTGTTTCTTTTTTAGATCCCCAGCCCGGAGCTCGACGAGAAGTTTGGAGGTGCAGGACGTGTGAATAAGAGACGAGATCTTCCAAACGTGTCCTTCTCCAGCATTGCCCCGTAAATCACTGCCGACGAACTGCGACAAAGTAGCGAGAGCAGCGGCCGGAAGACAGACTGCAGACGCGCACGTCCTTCCCGCAGACCAGTGTCGTGAGGGACTAAAGTTCCTCCTCCGTGCCCGTGCGAGAACCTCCGCGCTCTGGGCTTCAGTGAGCGACGCGAGGAACAAGCGCCTCTCCCTTCATGACTCCTGCTGGTAAATACACGGCATTGGAAGTGGGACACCGCAAGGCATTGTGGACTCTTAAAGCTGCAATACACCCCGACGAGGCAGCAGCACCTCCACCTCTGAGGAAATTCCAAGCTTTTGGGATATATTTAATTTCTTTATCTTATTGTCTTGTATCACACGACAACGAGAAGACATTCAAGATCTACAAAAGTTTTCTGATGTATATAATATTTTCTTCTTTATATAGAAAAAGTTTTGTTACAATCTTCCAAAGTTGAATGAACTGTTTTGTAGTTAAAATGAGTCTACTGACTCCTTCAAGAAACACCTTAAGACGTTTTTATTTGTTCAGGCTTTTCCTTGATTTTCTGGAACTCCTGTTGTTTTATCAGTTTTATCTTGACCTTTAAAGTATATACTTTATTGAGTATTGTTTTGATTGTTTAAGCGCTTTGTGACCCTGGTCTGGAAAAGCGCTATACAAATAAAAATTACTTACTTACTATATATGATAGAAATGAATAAACTAATGTCCATATGGATCGCTTGTAAACTTCTTTGCAAGGTGGTGAAATCCTGACTTGAATAGCAAACATAACCAGCTATTCTAGGCTTGTTGTATTCAAGTGACCCGTCTTCAACATGTAACACTTCCTATTCCAACATCAAAACCATCGCAGCCCGTCTCTTGCTCTCTAAAGCCCGGTTTTATTGGTCACTGAACGGCTAAGCTCCTGTTACATTACAACACTAATCTCTCCTCTTGTTTGTCTTCCTCTCGGGCTTGGTTGTGGACGACTAGTTAAGAAATGATGAAAGGTAAGTGGCTAGACACCACCTTGTGTTTCAACACATGACACAAATCACTTTATTATGGTCATGTTGCAACTTCATTAGAGACGAATGTCTATTAAAAATAAGGAATTTACCCACGATCCAGGACTTATGAGAGTACCAGTTTAATGAGTACATTCAGAGACTATGGGATGTGTCCAAAGCACGCTAGTTAAAAAGAAAACATCAGAACATTGCTTCATCTGATCCATCATCCACAATTTAAACTGGAATAGAAACAAGTATTCCATCTTTCCGATCCATAAATACAAGCTTTGAGTAGAAAAGAAAATCTAAATCACAGCCAATGAGTCTCTAACATAGCTCAGATAATGCCTATAGCTGGACAGTCACGGTTTTCAGTGGAGAAGTTTTGAATCAAGGACTGAAGTTCTTGAGGTCAACGCAGAAATGCTGAGGCCTCAGAAAAACAATCATGGCTTTTCAACGCTGGGAGAATGTTTGGGAAGCTGCCAAGGAAAGGCCAGGCTTGGGTGGGTGCTCCCCTTTTTATGGAGAGGTACAGAAGAGTGTACACAAATTGCATAGGAATCACATGACTCAGTTTCCAGGGAAAGGCTTAGTCAACAAGGGCTGTAAAGAGGAATTCTATGAATTGTCTGACCTCATATTCTGCAGGGACATTACAGATTCTGCTCATGTACCACACGGCAGCCTTTTGAACACACTATACGGTACAAGTGTTTATCTAAGATGCATTTCTTTAGTTGGAATTAATTTACCTGGAATTAACAACGTATTGGCTGGTAGCTTTGATTTATCCAAAGTGAAAAGTTGTTTTTAGGTTTTCATTGTGCAGGTTTTAATAGTTATGTATTGAGAAAATGTTTTTATTCCACTGAAACCGTTTAGTTTCCTTTCTTACTCACTTTTTTACCTCCATTTTCCTGTGTTCTCTCCGATTAGAAAGCGACAGGAAGAAGGTTGAATAACAGTCCAAGACAATGATTCTTGGCTTACAGCAGATGGGACCGAGATAGAAATGAGTCATTGTGTGAAGTAAAAAGGACAAACACCATCTTGATGTCTTACTCACAACTGATGAACCAATAGGACGATGAGAAAAGATAAGATAAGACAATGGGATGATGACATTATCTGATGCTTACACCATTAAATACTGTTAAACATGTTAATAGAACAGCCAACTAAAAGAAGTAGAGTGACGCATTCTGCACTTGATGGGGAACAGATATTCATTTACTGCCAAAATGCAACTTTAAAAGGGGGGTTGAAATATCTAGGGAAATGGAAGTTGATATCAAATTCATTTAAAAAAAAAAATGGCATGCAACGAATTTACACTGCTTGTTTTTTTTTACCATTTTAATTTTAGTAATTGGTTTAAGTAACAACTGTATATAAAACTTCGTTTTACTAAAATTGTATTTCAAATATTCCCTACAAAGATAAGTAACATTGTGTACATTTTAAAATAAAGCCACAAGAAATGTGTGTAGACATGCAAGAATTCAAAACTGAGATTTGCTGCCTCCCTGTGAGTATTCTGGAGAAGACAACTATGTAATGGAAAGGAAGGTTGTTTTTTTTAGATGATCGAACATCGTGATAAAGTATTTTAAATGTAAGATGGTAAAAATGTAGCTTGACAGCCTCAGTCGTCAGCCACAACAGTGTGTACATACTGTAAAAATCGACCTGCATTAAGACAATTAAGAGTATTTAATTTTGGATTATCAAAGGAAAGCTTTTTGACCATGATGATTAACTACCAAGTTAAACAGTTGCACTTCAAAAGGGGAAAATAATAATAAGTAAAAGCTTCCCTGGTTGCGCATACAGGACAATACAGCAGGACAAAAAGGTGCAAAAGGGTCGTAGTAGTGTCTTCTTTCTGAATAGATTGGACAATAGACGTTTAAATTGCCTCTTAAAAGTATAGTGCGCTGGGAAATAGTGCCCGTTATGAAGGCGTAAAGGTCTCATAATATGCTAAACTGACCTTATCTAGTATCTGCTCGTTCTCTCAGGGTTTTGGTGCTTCAACATTCATATAGAAGATAACATATAATCACCCTGGCATTTTTTAGATTGAACTTATGAAAGCAGCCTACTAAGCTCCCACATAACACATCTATCAGATCTAAAACAGGAAAGGCAGATCAAGTTTTATTTTTTTAATAAATTTAATATTTTTCATTAACTATATTTCATTTGAAAAGCAATATTTATCCACTTGCTTTTGTGTCACATTCTGATTAGTTTGTCAGGCAAGAAGATAACCATGTACGATTAGGTTGACATTAAAAAAACAAGCATATTTTTGAGTACTTTTGTGATCGATCAAAATCAATCATATCAATTGTATTATTGTTAGAAGATCAACCGGCTGAGCTGAACTCCTCCCAGGGAAACAAAAAACGAGTGGTTTTGAAAGTGAGAAATTGCTAATCTAAAAAAATTAAAAATAATGGAACCTAGCAAAATAAATATATAATAATATTTCATTGCTGTCCAAAAAGGTAACTTGAATGAGCTGCAAATGGCTAAAAAATGATCATATGTAGATGCATAAATCAACCTTACCTGTGTTTTTTATGTATATTTTTATATAATAATAATAATACATTTCATTTCGAGGCATCTTTCTTGGCACTAAAGGTCGCCTTACATAAAACCCAAACAGCATGCATAAAAACATTACTTATTACTTATATGTATTGTACAAGGTCACATAAAGTAGAACTTTATTGATCCCTCAGGAGGTCTCCTTCGGGAAATTCTTTTTTTTCTAATTACCCACAGCAAATACAGCAATTTTTTTCATAAAAAATAAATCAAAAATAATAATAATAAGAACAAAAAAAAAGAGAAAGCACAAGATGATACAAATAAATCAAAAATAATAATAATAATAATAAGAACAAAAAAAAAAGAGAAAGCACAAGATGATACAATCTAAATCTAAAGATAAAGAACATAGATCAAAGAAAAATAACAAAGACAAAGGATACAAAGACTAACATAGAACAGAACATCATGATACTTTTACTCCACTCCTGCCCCTCAGAATTGTACAATTTAATAGCCCGAGGAATGAGGAATTGAATGTTTTTATGTATGTAAAAACCACAATTTTCCTCATAAACCTTTTTGTAATTTCATGTTATTCTTGTGGAAGGTGTTCAAGTGAGTTTGCTTTACCACAAAGGGAAATTGTATAGGTCTTACCCAATTGTGTTCTTGCCCTTGTTTAAGTGCACAGTTTGTGTTTGATAGACGTTCATCACGTCATGTCATAAACTCAGACCTTTTTCATGGAACTATTTCATATTATATAATAATAATAATCTCTATTTATATAGCGCCTTTCTAGACCAGGGTCACAAAGCGCTTTGACAGCCATTCACACATATGGACCCTTACGTAGGAATCTGTGAACATGATAGTGGGTTGTAGTTTTTGTACGCAATCTTAATCACAAGGGTGACTGTGTTTGAATCAGCATAACACACCCAGTGTAATAAAACTATAAATATCACATCAGAATTGTTGTACGCCAGTGTTGAAAACACAACATAGGATTTTTTTTTTGTGGTGGTAGTACTGAATAAAAGAATGAAATAAAATAACATACAAAATAAGCAACCACTAAGACATCTCAGTCAACTGAACAAACTACTGTCCATCATGGATGATGACAGTCATCCTCTCAGCACTGTCATCAGTGAGCAGAGAAGCAGAATGAGAGCACGAATGCTCCTTCCCAGGTGCAAAACAAATAGACCCAAGGGCTCATTCATTCTTCGGGCTATTAAATTGTACAATTCTGAGTTCCGGGGGCAGGAGTGAAGTGAAAGTATCATGATGTTCTATTCTATGTCAGTCTTTGTATCCTTTGTCTTTGTTATTTTTCTTTGATCTATGTTCTTTATCTTTAGACTTAGATTGTATCATCTTGTTCTTTCTCTTTATGTTCATGTTCTTATTTTATTTTGATTATTTTTTATGAAAAATTGCTGTATTTGCTGTGGATAATTTGGAAAAAAAAACAAACCCCGAAGGAGACCTCCTGAGGGATCAATAAAGTTCTACCTACCTACCTATCTATTCTGCAGCGCTAAGGTCTTTGTTCACAGATAAAATGTATGATTTCGCAGTGAAGCCAAAATTACTAACAGGAAAGTTTAAGGCTGGAAAACAGATTTTAGATTGAAATTACTACATGCCTGGCCAACAAATGGAAGATGCAGGGAAATAATAAATCGGCATTCAAGTATTCAAATATCAAGGGTCAAATATCCTGAGTCAAAGCTTGCATTTATACGCAGGGGGAATTAATTTCCAAAAGTAAAAAAAAAAATGAAGTTGAGTTAAAAAAAAAAAAAAAGGATTGGTGAAGTAATACATTTATATAAAATGATTACATAAAACTAGGTCAAAAAACGTTCTATCGCACTCATGCGCAATCATGGCGCAAGAGTGAAGCTTAGAAACGCAGCTCCGCGCTGAGAAGGATCGACAAATCCTGTCCCAGTCTAGGAATGACGTCCGCGCAGCGCATTCCAGTTATATTTAGAGCCTATATAAAGAGGAGTCGCCCCCTAGTCTTTGTTGACTCTGCAGCAGGCCGAGGTGACGTCCTGAGACCGACACCATGTGACCCACATATCGATATTGTCTTTGACCATCCGAGCAGAAATGTGCATTATTACATCTTTTTTGGCTTCACAGTGGGAAAGTAACAACAAGCACACTGACGCAGCGCGACACTAGATGTCAATTTACGGCACTCATGTTCAGCGTTATAAATACACTGTAGGAATTGTATTTTCTTAATATTTCAAGTAAAATCGTTTTTTTTAATTAAACATAAAATAAGTCAAGTTGTCGTAGAAGTTGCACTTGATCCGGTGCAGCGACTCTGAAAAATGCCCCGAAACCGAGTGAAGTCCCCGGCTGTGCTCGCCGGTATCCGCCCATATTCCTGTTAAAAGGAGGCCAGACCGAGCAGCTACAGGCCAGACGCTGGTCCAAATGGAAAGTTTAACCGATTAATTCCCCCACTTTCGTCGCTGCTTTCCGGGCGCTTTTGACACGAAGAGGGACGCTCTTACATGCCGGTAGCTGCGGGTGAACCGGGACATGCAGAGATCGAGTGAGAGCGGAGGAATATCAGCTTGACTTACAGACGCGGAACTCCTGCACTCGCCTCAAGGTAAACGATATAAGCATTTATTTCTGACACTGGTATGACTGGTTTTGTGTTGCACGCATCCGTGGATCACTTCGCATGGGTAGAAACTAGTGTCGTTATTAAAATAGTTGTTTTTAAAAATAAAAAAAAATCGTTGTAAATACTAACTACGCCCAATGGTGAACCCTGGTCTGGCCCTGCAATGCAGACGTTTGGCAACACCCTTTACTGTTTCAATAAATGACACCAAGTCGTTTAATACACATTTTTGCACACATCTTCTTTTAAACTTAATAATCGTTTTCGTTAAGAACCGAGAGGGCTGAAGGTTTGGTTGCGAAACCGCGTTTCAAGCGCAGATGCTAACTTGTTAGCATACGACAGCCGAGCACTACTTTTAGAGGGTTTCGTGCCACCAACCTGGCAACCCCGCGACCCTCACACGGGCTTGGATTCAACATTCCTGCCGACTTTTAATCCAGATTTCCGTGTTGTTGTGAACATAATATCAGGCTTTTTTAAACTTGTTTTACGTGTGTCAAAGACTATCGTTTACTCAGCCAGATATCTATTTGATCGATAATACTCATGCCTGTCACTTTCTAAAACACCTTACTTTGTTACTTTACTTTAAATATCAACATCAAATATAACATTAGATATAGTTGAATATCTTGAAAGAACATATTCGATGTAGGCCACATTTTTTGTTATTGAAAACCAATTTAACATTATTGATCTTTACAATTAGTCAAACACTGATTCATATTCAATAACACAACGTTTAAGATCATCGAACATCTATTATTTTAGATTATTCTTTAAAATTAACAGTTTCTAAATTTAATTGTTTCAAATGTTTTAAGAAACAACAATTTCCCTCATAAATACACTCTCTTTATATCTAAATATCTGTTTATTTATCTTCTATATTCGATAGTTTAGATTGTCCTTATATGGCCTTTAGTTTGTTCCTTCATACTCCTCAAATTCCTTACTTTTCTACGCATTTGCTTTTCTTTGACTATTACTTTTTAACATTGTTTACTTAAAAAAAAAAAATCCCTCTGTGAAATTTGAGGCTGGAATCCAAACTTCTTATTAGGTCAAACATGTAACTTAAAACCCTTTATATATCAAAGGCCATTACATAAACAAAAGGGCTGCATTGAAATGATTTGTTACTATTAAAACTACCTGTCAAGTGTGTCCTCAAACTCCTGATCTTGAAGAGAATTGTCATCACACTTCATCAATGATGTAACGCAGGGGTCTTCAAACCGGTCCTCAAGAGCCAGGGTGGTGCAGGTCTTTGTTCCAACCCATCAAGTATGTACAGTTTAACCAATTGGCTGTCAATCAACTGATGCACTCCTAAAATCCTGATGGGGTTAAAAGGGGTGTTCTTGATGGGTTGGTACATAAAACGACACCCACTGTGGCCCTTTGTGGAACACTTTGGAGACCCCTGACGTAACGGGTTAACTGAATTAAAAAAAAACATGGTTGAATTAAAAACTAACTACAGAAAATGCATCAATGTGTGTTAACTATGATCAATTTAATCATTGGATCTATGCAGCAATGATTCAAGAATATTAAAAAAAACAAACGACTGCAATAGATTAAAATGCATTTCAAGGTATGATTACTCGGGTGTGGCCTTAATTCCAAACTGGTGTAGCTGTCCGAATGAACCCTGATTAAAACAACATTAGGGCTCGTACAGTTCCCACGTCAGACGGTTTTATTTTGACCTGGAATGCAAAGCTTTTAATTTGCTCTAACAAAGTGATGTTAACTAATTTGTCATCTTGGCTGTTATGAGAAAGATCCTCAGAGGTTTTGATCTGACTGACGGAACCACTTTTTTTTTTATCTTGGTCAGAAACGTCAAGTCAACCAAGCCCATGGCAGGTTGTTAAACTTTAACTCATTTGAAAGAAGAGACCATAAAGATGGACAAGTAATTGGAGGAATCATTAGGTTCAGGTTAATAAAAAAACAATTCTCATCTCAATCATGGTTAATGATGCAAAGAAAAATTTTACTAGGACATTTATTTATAAGCAACCAGAGCAAATGTATATTTGCGTTAAAGTGAGATGAGTGCTAGAAGACCAGGACTGGGCAGCAACCATTTGAATGCTCTGTAACCTGCTGTAGTAGTTTCTACCCGCCCGCATTCTAGGTCTGTTGGTCCAGGCAAGACAATAATATTCTGTGTCGCTCCTCCCTGACTTCAGGTTGTGTTTAGATGGGAGAAAGTTCTGCAACTCGTCAGATCAGATTTCTAAAACTATTAATGGCTCGATAAGATTCATACTAAAGAATGTGCACATCATTGTTTTAAAATGTATTTAAAGAAAAGAAGATTTCCTGTACGACCTGCCAAAATTCTTAATGTGAATACATGTATTAAACTATTAATCTGACCCACAAGGCACAAACAGAATTTAAGCGTTGCTAAACGTTTCAAGAGACTGCAATACGTTTTTAAAAAATGATGACGAAGTCTATTCTAGAGAAGCTAACTTGCAACCAAATACTGTAATGTAGAATTGTATTGGCGAGAATGTTTGTTGTAGTACTGTTCTTTATCAATCTTCCCTTTGCTCCCGCAGGTGAACTATGACGGAATACAAGCTGGTTGTGGTGGGAGCTGGTGGTGTAGGCAAGAGCGCACTGACCATCCAGCTCATCCAGAATCACTTCGTGGATGAATACGACCCCACCATTGAGGTGAGGATCCCTGTTGGTTTAATTTTATAATATGGGAGCCAGACTAAACTTCTTGGAAAACTTGCAGCAGGTTCAACTGGTTTAAGTCTTCAAGAAACCAAACAAGTTTTTTAGTAATTTTCTGTTCACCTGCGCTCTCAGGGGCGACTTTTCGGGAGGCTCGTTATGATCCCAATCAATTATTGATGGGATGGTTTACGGTTATTGCACCACAGTCGCATATTAAGAATGGGGAAATTGGGGATCACATCGTAGTCATGACTCTCCTTGGACTGAACTCATTTGTCCATTACATCATAATGAATACTATGTTTAAGAATATATTGTAATCTAGTGCCATGACGGGATATGTGGTCACATGTGCGACTAACTTTACTCGTTTACTCAGGATTCTTACAGGAAGCAGGTGGTGATCGATGGGGAGACGTGCCTACTGGACATCCTTGACACTGCAGGTCAGGAGGAGTACAGTGCTATGAGGGATCAGTACATGAGGACGGGCGAGGGTTTCCTCTGTGTGTTTGCCATCAACAACACCAAGTCTTTCGAGGACATTCACCACTACAGGTGCGATATTGAAGCTGTTGACAAACTCAAAAAAAGTGAAAGGCAATAACAATGAAGTCCTACATATCCACGTCAAAATGGGAAGTCATTGATTGTTTGTTTTGTCGACACGCAGAGAACAGATCAAGCGGGTGAAGGACTCCGAGGACGTTCCCATGGTGTTGGTGGGAAACAAGTGTGACCTCCCGTCCAGGACGGTGGACACCAAGCAGGCTCAGGACTTAGCGCGCAGTTATGGCATTCCCTTTATTGAGACCTCGGCCAAAACCAGACAGGTGAGCGTTGACTTTACCTCGGGAGATTCAACACGACGCTAAACTTGATCGATGCTTGTCTGTTACTAGGGGCACATCTAAACGGTTGTCCTTGCTAATCTGAGTCATCTTTAGACTCCATTCACTGTGATTGATGTGTGACACATTAAGTGTTTTTTTTTTCTTCCTCCCTCCCTCCTTTTCCTATCTCACGGTTAATGTGGCGATGAGATGCGCTGCACATCATTACATCCTCTCTGGGTCATTGAAGATCATTTTCTGGGTGATGCTGTAATAATTGCATGCCACAGCGTCATGTGTTTGTGATAATTCTTCATCATTACGGCAATCTCCAAAGGATCGCACGTTACAAATGATCGTCTTAAAAAGGCGTCTGCATGAAAGGGCAACTGTTGGGAGGCTGACGGGGGAACAGTGGGAGGGGTGTCTAATGATTCTACTGGTGGATGACACTGGTGTCGGGGCTATTTTCTGTGCCGTGTGCCCCCATGTGGCTGCTGGCTGACGTAGCGGTCTGTAACTCCCCTTGTGGTCTCGATCGCAAATGTTTCTGGCTTGTTTTAATTCAATGAATTAATTACTTTCACCTCTTTTATTGGCTTAAATGACAATTTGCAGCCATTTAGATTGTTCTCTCTGTGTCTACTACTGCTGCCACATCAATCGATGCATGCATTCACTTTGCGTCAGTCTAATCTATTTTGGGATCCTCCGTTCAAATCTTCTACATCTGACTGGAAAATGAAATGGGCTTCCAGGGTTACAAATTTGATACATGTGTACAAAGATTCAGTTAAACATTAAAACATCTGCATGAAATTAATAAGGTTAATTAATATTATATCTGAATAATCTGATGTCACTTTTGAGCATTTTATATATCATTACGTACGTGTGTTGGAACTCAGTCGCACCAAACAAAGCATAATTGAGCAAAAATTACTCTTTAAAAAAGAATTAAGAGTCCTTTAAAAGATTTGTAACTCGGAACATTGTCAAATTTGATTCCTTGTACATTTCCTTTAAAGTTTCATTGCAATCTGTTGAGTTATTTAGCTAAAAGACGGATATAAACATGGGAACATTTAGTAAAACAGGTTTGTAAGTACCTCAATTCAGCACGTTTTGTTTTAGAGTTATAGTACAGTAGTGTGGTATGACAATACAACAAAATATCCAAAGTAAATTGCAGGCCAGGTTCAGTTATCTTTGTCTATATGTTGAGAATAAAAACGAAAATTAATGGGTAAAGTTCATCCGAGGAATACCTGATCCTTTTCCTAGTTTAAAGTAGAGCAGTTCCGCTCATCATCTTTAAGTCTGCAGAGTGTTTGACAAAGTGCAGGTAGAATTTGTGTGGAGGATGGGTTTCTATGGATCTGGCACCTGCAGGTTTAACAGGTCAGACGGAAGGAGTGTTTGTAGAACAGGAAAAAAAAAAGGCTTAAAATGTGTGCCCCTGTATACCTCAACCCTGAAGGGACGTTGTGTCTCATGCTGCAGAGAGTGGAAGATGCCTTTTACACTCTGGTACGGGAGATCAGGCTGTACCGGCTCAATAAACTCAGCAAGGAAGAAAAGACGCCGCGCTGTGTCAAGCTTAAAAAGTGTGTTGTGTTGTGAAAGGGGTAAGTGTACGCGGCCGAGCCCCCAGCCGTGGGAGAGACGTTGGTGCTGGATTCTCAAAGCTAACCTGCTGGTTTCTATCGGGGCTGCGGTGAAGCTTTAACATATGTGATATGTTTGATTCCTTCATGCTTCAGTGTCTCACAGCTCATAATAATCCAGGTTTACTTTCATGCTGGGCCGGTTCACTCCAATCTTGGTTTGCATCTTTGTGCAATATTTTCTGCTTTCATTCCTTTTTTTTTTTTTTTTTTGGTTAAATTTGGGGATTGGTGGTGTTTAAATGAACTTCAAAGCCGGGATCATTCATTCAATTGCAGTTCTGCTTTACAAACGAAACACTAAGTCAATATTGTAAACCAGCCGGATAATTTGTGGAGATGACATTCAACTTCCTCCATCCAGTAAATGCACATCCCTCATTTGAAATGCGGTACTTCCTTGTCAACCGTCCCCAGGTTCTGACTAAAGCTGCTCATGCAAAAGTGACTCAATCTGCAGAAATCAACAATTCTAATCGTCTGAATCATGAGCTCGGATATTTCCGCCCGGAGAAATTGGGAGAGGTGTTGGTTTCAAATTCAATACAGATTCATATGCTGACACAAATTTTGATTATTGATTTCCTTCTGTTTTTAATGTCATTTAAAGAAAGTCGCTGCACTTGCATTTAATTCACATCTTACATTTTACTACCTTCAACTTGTTGGTACTTTTGAATGTGTAAACCAAATTATAGTAAACAAGAACAACATGATTTGTGTAACTGCAGCGACTTGACTGCTGATCTTTATAGCAGAGAAATGTTTGCTCAAACTCAAACAACTTCCACAATTGTGCTCTTTTTAAACCACATGTGTCTCGACTAAATATTTCTATATGACCAGAGTAACTATATAATGGGAGCAGCAGAAAAGTTTTCAAACAAACTAGTGGCTCTGAAAAAAAGAGTGTACTCTTGCAAAGTTGACCATAAACATACGGTAATTTAACTATATATATATATTTCACTGTACATTGTATGGTCCAAAGGTTGCATTTCGTACATTTCACAGGGCTATATTTATTTTAACAAACTGGCCTGTTAATTTTATGCAATTTGTCTAAAATGTTTCATGTATAAACAAGAGATCTCCCATGATTCATTTCAAGACCTGCATGAATATTTTCTTCAGTACTTAAGCTTCTGAAACCAATCATTTAAAATGTCAACAAATAACCCTACAATATGTTTTTATTTTCCCTTTTTGATAATCAAAATATTCTTGTAAAACCCTGCACGTCTCTAGTATACATGGTTCTACAAGCTAAAAATGTAGAATGCCACTAGCTTGAGGGTATATTGGTTACCATTAGATGTTTATTTTCTTCAAATATTTAAATAAAGACCTGGCTGCAGTTCGTAAGTCTGCTGTATTTGGAAGGTTATTGATCAAGCAGCAGTGGACTAGTATTTTGACTGTAACATAACCTTCAAACCACACACAAGCTTTAGATTCTTTAAAAATAATAAATATTCGATGACATTCAGACTTAAAACTTGATATTTTCAAATGCACAAGCTGCTGGTCATCAGTTTGGCACTTGGGTTTCTGGGGAGTTTAAACTCTACTTTGTTGAAAAGCATTATACTGTTACTGAAATGAATCTTGATTTCTCTTGCAGGGAGTTGACGATGCCTTTTACACATTAGTTCGAGAAATCCGGAAGCATAAGGAGAAGATGAGCAAGGAGGGCAAAAAGAAGAAAAAGAAGTCCAAGACAAAGTGTACACTCATGTGAATAATTGCCTCTTTTTTCCAGACAGACTTAAAAGAAATATGTTGAACAGTTAAAGTAATACATTTTGTACATTACACTAAATTATTAGCCCACCACCTTACTGAATACTAAATCTGACCCCAGCTCTCTCTGCCTTTCTGTTGTTTGCTCTCCTGATAAGCTTCATTTTCAGTTTAGTGCCAGTTGCTCAATCATGTTTTTATTTTATAGGATTTAACCAATTAAGGTTTTTTTCTACAAATGCCTCAATTTTTTTTTTTGTTTTCATTCTTCATAATTTGCCTGCTGTAATGTCATGACTTGTTTAAAAAAAAAAAAAAAAAATGGGATGCCAAAGAAATTTCATCCCTCAAGTGACTCAACAAAAGCCAGTTAAGATCCTCGATCCACTGTGTGACGTCTCCATGTGTGCAGACAAAAGCTACGACACTGATACAAGTATGCATGCAAACCGTTAACCTCTTGATTAGTCCATTCATTTTAATGGTTTTCGTTGTGTGGGAAGTGATTTCGTTTTTTAATTTTTCTTTTCCTCCAGGACTGTTTCTAGCACCATTTGTATCTCACATGTCGAAAGTATTACAAGCTACCATGGTTTATTAACTACAGATGGATGTTGAGAATTAAAGTTTCCCCTGATTTGATTTTAAAAAAGGCGATGTACAAGATGACTTTGAATCCCTTCCTGCTTTGCATTAAACTCTTCTTTGAAATGAATTTGTCAGACAGTTGGAGCAGATTCAATTCTTTTATTGAAGCAAATCATAAATGATCATTCAACTTATCTTTTACTGCCCAAAGCTGACATTTTCACCCACGTGTTTGCTCACACAAAAACCCTTAAGCAATGCTTCTTACTGTAGCAATGCAACTGGAGCAGATTTTGTAAATTAGGCTGTCCGCTGTTAAATTTGTTGTTTTTGTCATGGGCTAATCTGTATCTTCCTTTTATTGGTTTAATCGGGCTGTTTTTAATCCACATTAGGTGCTCGCAAATATACTTTAACACCCAAATACAGTCTTGGCCAAATGTTTAGACCACATCGGAATGAAAACCTTCCATTAATTTGATACAATAGTTTTATATTTACAATGAACCAACTCTTCCAGATTGAGTTTGATCATAGTCGTGTTCTGACCTTGGATGCCTTCTGAAGGGAAGTTAACTTTCTCAATCCCATAATCTCGACAAGACTGATTGAAACCTGAGCTTTGAACCGTCGGGTTTGTTTCTTGTTACCTGTGAATAAAGTGTCTTCTAAACAAATGGGAAACGAACCAACAGTTGAAACTTTGTTTGGCTTGTTTGTTTGGCTCCTGGAGTCAAAGTAAAAGCTAGAACTTGGAAGTACTTTGTTGCCCATTCAACCTTCTAACCTTTACTGAATTTCTGAGTGTTTAAATTTTAAATGATGGGTGAAAATCTTGATGTTTGCTTTTCCTCTTATCTGGATATAAAAAAACTGATGTATAACAATCTACACATGTGATTTAAGGTGGGATAGTATTTGGGGTTATGTTTCGAGGGGTGATCATCCACTTTTAGCCAAGATTGACTAAACAAAAGTACCTTTTGTTCAAGAGTGACTTAACATCAATTGAAACCAAAATGGTTTTAGAAGTAGTAAATGTCCCGCCTCCTTGATTGCGTGCCAACAACTGATTTCTTTTTTTTTTTTAAATGTATCATTTATACCTTGATCGTATTTTAACAACCTTTGTATAGTTGTGATACTGAAAAGGTGCATATTTTGTAAATTGTGCTTCATTTCGTTGGTGTGTTAATGAATGTTGCATTTTTCTGGAGGCCCACTCCGCTTTTGTGTATGTGACTAGAGTGTCTGTGTCCAGATCCAGGGAAGCGAATGAGTGGCCGCTTTACATCACACCGTCGTCATGGCGACTGTAGAGCGGTGATCTGATCTCAAATGAGTCTATTTTTTTGCCATGAATCTCACCACTCCTATTTAATGTGTAATAAAGAACAAAGTAAAGAGTGGGCTGCCTGTCTTTCTTGAACGTTATCCTGACAATAACGGCTTTTCGTTTAACCTGCCTATAGTTTTAAAGTACCGTTCAGGTCAGTCACTCGGTGTGATGACTCTTCAAGAAAACCTGTTGAACGTGCTCGAGTTGTTTGCACTAGAGTCTACTTTTACAAATATCTGGGCTTTACAGAAAACAATGACTTTGAAAATGCACATATTGTGTAATGAAGTGAAAACAACAGTAACACAATCTTGCATCATCAACCCCTGGAAAGGAAACTGGTGAACCCATCATTTATGTAAATGGTGTGGGGGTCTTTCGCTTTCCATTGCAATGGCTGCTAAGATTATGACCTTTGAACGGTGCATCTTCTACATCCAGTTATCTTAAGAGTGTCTTTATGGTAAACTGTACTAAACTAAATACGAACTGAAAGTTAATGTCTAAAAGTGTTCAGCAAGATTTAAGGTTCAAAACTTTGATGTTAACCACAAAGATCATTTGGGTTCAGAGTATGAAGATTGTTTGACATGACTCACTTCCGACGTCATAAAATGGTAGAAGTTCCATAGTTGTGTTACACTTTCACTCGAATGCTTATTGAATTGCTCTGTATCTCGATTGCACAACAAAATGTAAATTCATCGACAAACTTGATTTTCGATATCTGACTCATGAGTTTTAATTTTATCGAAAAATATAAACTTATAATGGTAGGTCGCGTCTTTGTCCACCAAGTGGCAGTATTGACTCAGGCCCACATAAGCATTGGAAATATCTGCAGCCTTTTTCTTTTTTAATAATCTTTTCGTACATTACAGGTGCAAAAGGGTAAGGGGTAGAACGTTCATTATATATGTTTATTTCAAGGATATGTAACAATAAAAACGAAAAGAAAATTGATTAAACTATCATATTACTTTGTGTAATGCGGAATCTGGTGTCAACGTATAAAACTGATGACGACAAAAGATAACAAAAATGCATTTTTTTAAAATTATTTTTAAGCAAAATACGTTTTTTTTTCTTATACAATTTTCAAAAGATTATTCATGATGATTGAAACAATGTAGTTTTAGCTGTGTGGGCACGAGGGAAACCAAACACTACCAGGATACTAAGTGGTCATGATGCTATTAATAGACACTATTTTTAGCTCTATATGTCCCTCACTTTAAATAAAAAAGATTTCTCATTATATCACAGCTGATGCTTCCCACTCCCATGTTTAAGGCGACTGACCAACACAATTGAATTTAGGCGAAGACAAAGAGAGGATGCATTTTATTTCCTCTCAGAGATGAAGCATTAACACCTACAGACAGAAACCAAAACCACAATATGTTCACTATAATAATTAAAATACTCTTTTTTTCTTGTGTCCTGACAGTGATGACAGACTGTAGCTTTAAGCAAAGAGGCATCGAAGAATTCACAAATGTGTCTCGAGATTATGCTCCATGATGAAGTGAGGAACAGTTTCTGTCTCAGCCAACTTTAGATAATCCATGAACCTGACTGAACTGATGATCAGTCATTTCATTACATGCTTCACTGCTGATCACCACGGCAACAGTTTTGGCAGGAAGCCCCAAACCTCCCTTGCCTCATTAGTCAGATCCGACTGAGGGATCCCGAGACATTTGGAGGCCAGTGTGGATATTTAATTCCTCCACCTGGTCCTGTGTCTGACTGACGCATCTCTGTGGAAGAGGACCAGGTGACTAAGAGCCAAAAAAACCCACCTTGATTCAAACCAATAACACCTGAAGTGAGTCAAGTCATATGAAATGCAGAGAATTCTCCAGGTTATTTAATGCTCCTCTCCTCCAATAATCTGCCACCTGTCCCCACATTATGATCCTTCAGTCAAGCAAAGAGCTTCTCCAGCAGCTGGAGATATTTCAGTCGGTGGAGCCCGGAGATGAGAGACAGGTGATTGAAAGTGACGGACTGCCCTGACATCCACATGCCAATCACCCGCACACAAAGAAAACCATCTGACAAAGATATTTGACTTTAAATGTTTTGTGATGTGACGAATGTTTGTTGCTTCCCCCTGCTGGCTAGTCGGCAGAATGCAACCTGTGAATTCTTGTAAGTCTTGGTAACAACACAGTACATTTTTGCTTTTGTACTTTTGTCCTTTTGTGTAGATACAATAATCTTGGGGATTTACTGAACAACCAATAAGGTATTTTGTGTTGCACCTATATGCAACACAAAATCTAGTCAATTAAAAACAAGATTAATTTGGATTACGGCCAAATGTAAGTAGAAAAACTACACAAATGCCACAAAAACAAATACATGTTTTTTTTTAATTGCTTCACTCAGTACTTAAAAAAAACAATTGTTGATATATAACCCCAACCTGGGACCACACTAGGGATGTGATTTGGAAATAATCTGGTGATATGATACATGGTATGATACATGTCACTATACGGGGACAACAATATGATGGATGGCGATGTATTGCAATATATTATTATTGTAGGACAATGATATATTTGTTGTATTACCCAAATACACTACAACATCAGCTTTGAAAGCTGCCTCAAAACGACCTGTATCCTCTTGTCCTCAGTCATCTCTGGGATCTCGTGGAATGTCATTGTTACTTTAGCTGGGGAGGACGTAGTAGATAGATAGTAATCACTGCTGCCATCTAGCGGTCGGAAGTTTCATTTCAACACAAAACTGCTGAAAAAATGAATTATTTTATTTTAAACACACTGTAATGAACTGTTAACCATAAGAGAACCATAGTAAAAAATAATATACCATAACAAATATATATAATTTAATCGATTCATTGCCGTCGGTACAGTATGGGGAAAAATATATCGCTATATCGTAATTTCCCAACACCCCTAGACTACACTGAAAAGCATCAATCCACTCAAACCACTGATGACTCCTCAACATTAAATATTTATTCGTTCTTTTTACGTCCCACTTTTGGGCTCTCCCTGATATAAAAGTCCCCCCATCAGCTCTTGTTTACACCCTCACTGGCAGACGTCGTCCTCTGGCTCTGACACGGATGATGGTGATGTGCTATTCTAACTTGTACGCTGTGAGGGGGAATGTCATGTCGCATCAAAAACGAGAAATTTCTCCTCGCAGATTTACGTGAAATAAATGCCAACTCCATCACCACCACAGTGGGTTGACAAGGTTTGCGAAGGTGTCACCTGCCTGAGTTATTGGCTCAAAACTCATGTTGTGCAGCCTGATATGTTCAAGTCTCCCCTAAAACCATTGTATGAGCTTTTTAAATAATGCCAAGACAAATATACTACACCATCCTTTAGTGATCTTACAGAGAGGAAATCTCTCTTTATAATAGAAGTGTATGTCTCTAGATGCAAACTAAGTGACTTTATTGAGTATACCGCACAGAAAATGTAACCCTGACATATTTCTAGGTCGAAGCTTGGTTGACTTGTTCCTTCATTATTCAAAAAAATTATCATAATTATACTGCAAAGTACTTGAAAGAAAGTACAATAGTTATGTTTCAACACTATATGCTTTCTTTAGTGCAACGTCAATCTGAATTGCATTAATAGTAAGTTCTGTTTCATCGAGGAGTCGCCATCACAAGAGCCATTACTCAGTTGGAGGAATCTGAATCTTTGCCACATTAACATAAAAGAAAAATATAACACACAACACTAGAGCCAAACGAAAGCATATCCTTTCTTAAAACGACTATACTGGGGAAACACTTCTCATTCACAGGACAACTGAAATATCTCATTCACCTCCTAAGTGTGTCTAACTCATCTGAAATCTGAGTCATTATAGGTTGGGTCACAAAGCGCTTAAACACAAAAAAAACAATACACAGTTAAAATACATACACATTTAAAAACTGACAAACACAGCAGCCTAAAGAAAACTAAGAAAAAGCTTGCACAAATAAATAGGTCTTAAGATGCTTCTTGGAGGAGACAGTAGATCCATCAAACGCAGAGGGAGAGAAATTGCTTTACGTTAAGCAACATGTGAGGGTGGGATGCAACATGGAATAGCAACACATTTTTCCTTTTGGCTCAGCTTTGTCTCCATCATTACACCTGATCTCCAACCTTTTACATCTGTTAACTAGGGCTGAACGATTCACTGCACCTCTGATATGATTGCGATTTGAAAAAATGTGTTTTTATATTGCAAATGTTGCGATTTAATTTCAATTAATGTTAATTTGACTTACGACACATAGTCGTGTGACTTACGGGCACTTACGAGAGAGAAGTAACACACTTTTTAGCACGTTTTAGGTAGAAGTATTTGCGTGACAGTGTGAGTGTTTATAAGGCGTTTGTGTTATGTCTGTTTACAACAGTAATTAAAGTAACTAAGTAAACCAACCCCATTTTATTTCAATAAACAATGGCTTCATGACTTAATCTTTATAATCACAAAGGAATACACTTTATTTTTATATTATAATATATATATATATATATATATATACGTATATAAGAGGATCCATTGAAAGAACATATTGAATCGCAATATTAAGGAAATCATTTGACATTATTATATAATTATTCAGCCTTACTGAACTAAAACAGATCCGGTCATGTAGACCCGAGTTTGGTCGCACCATCAGAATCAACTGAACTGCTTCCTACAACAAATCATCACCATCACTCCCGACACTCACAAAAACCGGTACTACCACTAAAACTAAAATGCTGACCAGAACCTGACACTCTGTGATAACTAGTCCACAATTTCAGAGTATCTCGCCACAGGCGACCCCGAGGAGCATGTTAAAATGCCTGCTCCCATCCAACATAACACGAGGAAAAGAAGCTCCATCTTCATGCAGAGATGCTGGCTGAACAACTAAATCCTTCTTTATTGAGAATGTTTTTCAGTGGAAGCCGTTAGCGTCAGAAACGCCTTTCAGCTTATTCTTCTCGACATAGCTGTGTGGACTTGCAAAGAAGTAAAGATGTTTCCAAACTGTTGCTGCGAACAATCGAGTGCGTTAACGTATCATGACAAGCTCCATTAGGCTTTGCTCCTAAACAATGTGAATACGGTAGCTGCCAGATATCAGCCGGCAGAGGAAAAAAGGAGAGGAAATGTAATGAATTATGCAGAGGGAGCTTTCTCTCTGCCTGACAGTCAGAAAGCAGCCTGGAGAAAATCGTGAGAGAAGTACGAGTCGGTGCAGCCATCACAAATGCTTCTCCCCTCCTCCCCCAGGGACAGCAGAGGCCAGGGCCTGTCAGTCAAGCGGCCCCCTCTCTAAACTGTAATCTGGGGACAGAGCCGAGGAGCTGCAGGTCTGATAGAACCTTAAAAAGATGCCCGAGAAACCAATTTGTGGCTGCTGTCAGGGACGAGAGGGTGCAAATTGTAAACTGAACTGGTTTTCGGTCCTACTTTTTTACAACCAACTATTAAATCTGTGTAGTGTAATGTGACAATATCACCTGTGTCACAGTCGACTAGTTCTTAAGTATTTTTGTTTTTCAATCTGGCAGAGATGTCCAAATTACCATCGTCGAACCCAGCGCCAGACACCACAGATGTATTCGACAAGAGGTTCAATTACAGGAAAAAAAACAATTTAACTCTGAAAATGAAATTGAGTTTTTTAA
Source organism: Callionymus lyra (assembly GCF_982586985.1). Classification (NCBI taxonomy): domain Eukaryota; kingdom Metazoa; phylum Chordata; class Actinopteri; order Syngnathiformes; family Callionymidae; genus Callionymus; species Callionymus lyra. Next base: position 13,084,965 of record NC_141825.1, on the reverse strand, counting down.
ATAGTTAAAAACCATCTGAACATGTTGTTGACTGGTTAAAGACTTAATTAGATGAATCTATTAACCACTATTTGTTAACATTTCCAAGAGCCACTAGTCTCCAGGGATGCATCGATTACTTTCTTATTCAAGTATTCTGTTATTCTGCTGATTCATCTTGTTAACTTTTTTATTATCACCTACACACAATAGGCACAATTGCATGAAAACATGAACACACACGCTCACACACTCACGCACACATAAAGGCCAATAAAACCAATAACATAGCCCTATGCAGGGTTCTACTCATAGAACACAAAAGGGGCTTTATTTAAAAGTAAATAATATTATCTGAATCAGAAAAAGCTTAATTCCCTTATTGTATTGTAAGAATAATATGCCATTTTTAAATGCACTCTTTCACCATTTTTATACACACTTTTTTGCCAATTGTATACGCCTTCTTGCTATCTTTAATATGCACACTCTTTTGCCATTTATTAGACACACTCGTTGTCCACTTTTTAGCCATCTCCCCCCAAAAACACAATATCCCAAAATGTATTTTTTCCCCTCAAACTTGTCAAACAGTAATGCAAAGTAATAAAAATAAAACACCTTTTTTAATTCATTAGTTTAGTATATGAGTTCTCCGATTATATTCATTTAATTTTCACTCTTCTCATTTCCCTTATATTATTTTATTTTTTAGTACTAATGACATTTTTTCTAAACTTTTAAACGTTCATTCATTTTCTACCAGGAAACATTTTCTGGTCAGTTTTCTGCAGTGTTGAACAAGAGACATGTCTTTATCAAATACAACACAGGGCACACAATGACGTACAACCATCCATACACACACTCATACCTATGGACAATTCCCCCCAAGTTCTCAATCAACCTCTGTATGTTTTTTTTACTGTGGGAGGAAACCGGAGTGTCCAGAGTAAAGCCGAGCAACACGGGGAGAACATACAAACTCCACACAGAAAGATCACAAGTTGGCTCGTCGACCGAGCTAACCACTGCGCCACCGTGTTCCCCATTTTTAAACGTTATACTTTTAAAATTCATTCATGTTAAAATTACAGATTTGAAAGAATTAATATTTGTTGGCTCTTGTACTATTATAGTGTTGGAACCTTGACTAGATAAAGCATCTACAAGAACATTTAGGTAAACAATAAAAAGAAAGACAGAAGAACCTCAAAATAATTTCAAAGATCCAAGGAAATTAGGTATAAACCATTGACTTCAAGTGTAGGGAAAGTCAGTACAACTTAAATTAAACATTGCATATATCTGTTGTAAACAGGTAGAGAAATCATGAGTGAAATCTATCAAAACTAGAGCACGAAACGATTTCAGACCTCATGAGATTGATTTTCTCAGGTTGGTTCTTGATTGTCGTGCTTCCGGGTCGGTGCGTAGCAAAAAAAACGATGTAGCGCTTGAACAAAATATTGAATGCAGAGCGCGTCAGGCGGGTAACACGTATGAATACTAATCCGTTTGTCATTCTTCCAGTTAGAAGTCGTCTTCATGGTGCCGGCGCAGGTGAGCGTGTTCAATCACATGCAGCAGGTGAGGATGTTGTGAGACGACGCAGAGGGGAGAATTCACAATCATCTCACTGTCTGACCTCTGCCTTGTTAGCGCGCCTGAGCGGGGAGCGTTTCCTTTTTATTTTAATGAAGCAAGGCTTCCCTCTTTGTCAGGTGTCTGAGTGCAGCCCCGGTCTGGTAATGAGAGGCCACGAGGTTCAGGTGTCTTCAAACCACAACAGATAGAAGAGACCTAATCCGAGGCGTGTTTCCTCGGCAGCCCTACAGCAAACACGGCGCCGGATGAATATTCATGGGGCGGTGATGAATTGTGTTGCCTACAGCATGGTGCCACTTTGAAAGCCCTCATGCTGCTTCTTTTATCACGGAAGGTCCGGGCGCTGATGCTTCACGGGCCACGAGACAGCAGCCCCGCGCCCGACGACCAATTATCATACTAGATCATTAATGTGTTGCGTTGACACAAACACCGCCGTTTGAGACGCCCTCATTCGGTCAGATGACCCCGTTTATGACGAGCGGATGAGCGAGTTGATTGGTTTTTATTTCTCAGTCTCCACCTCACCATCGCTCATGTGACGTCTGGACATGGAATTAATGAAGAGCACGTCAGACTTTCAACAGCTCATGTTAAGGACGGGTGAAGGCGGGACCGAACAATAACGTCTTGAATACACAACAATCGATGGATGAAAAGTAGGATGGATAAGAAGAGGCGACTCAAATATATTCAAATAAAACATATACCCAAGAAAACTTGAGTTCTGCAAATGTATTTTGTTTCTTACTACGATATATTCAGATCAACATACAATTGGATATATTTTGATACACTTTTACAATTTTCTGAAAGATTTTAGGTGACACTGAATTTCAGTAAAAAGACTCTTTTTTGTTGAATTAATAGAACTGAAAACCAAAATATGTCCAAACATCAGCTTTATCCCTTGTTGTTCCAGAAATACATATGCAGTGGTGGAGGTTGTTCACCTTGATCCAGGGACAACACAAAGGATACAACAAACACATTTGTTTTCAGACCTCTGGGTCAACCTTGACCCTGATAAAACACAAGGGTTAAAAGTCTCTGGATTCGACTGTATCCTCACACCTCTTCAGTTTTTGCCAGGATCTCGCAGGATTTCATTGTTCCTTTTAACATATTGATGACTGCCATCTGGTGGCTGGATGTTTAATTGCAACACCAATATGAACAATACCCGTGAAAATGTGCAAGGTGAAAAATAGTAAAGAAAATCAATAATTTAAATTTTTACACACATCATTGAAATATGAACCAAAAACAACTTTAAAATAAAATATGATTTGAAGCGACATTTTAATTTAAAAAAATAAATAAATGATGAACTATCTCTGTTGAATATCGATACAGGAAGGTGAAACAAAAAGGATATATTTTTGGGGGATTTCCCACCCCTATAACATATACTACAACAAGCTAACACATATTACTAAAATCTACACAGGGAAAATCCAACTGGTACATAAGAATATATAATATAAAATATATGTATAAAATCCTTTCCGTTCAGTTGTGATGTTAAGACTTTTTACTTTTCCCAATAATTCACTTTAAAAGAAATGTCACCGTTTAGCAGAAGACAATAAAAACACCCAAACCAGCAGTGAAAGAGAAAAAGCCAATATGTCATCTGCAAAGACGGTTATTTTTATAATAGTAAGTAAGTAAGTTAGTCATTTTTATTTGTATAGCGCTTTTCCAGACCAGGTAGTTGACAAAGGTGTTACTACTACTATCTACAATTTTGCTTCCTCAAAGCATCTTTTTCATTGTTGCAGTACTCATCGGTCTTGGTGTGGACCTCAACAAAAGGGTCATCAGCGATCAGTGTAACACAACGTTGCGTGGTCTCTGTGCGGCCGGAGATATCTCTTCCCACTAAAAGGCGGAGGAGTAATGGCACGGAGGTGGAGTCTAGTGGAAGTCCTGAGGATGGAGCGGCATGTTCAGATGCCCCAGACTAGTGATTCATACCGGCCTCATCAATGACAGCAGACAGGACATCCAGGCCTTTATTACCTCCATCCATCACCATCACTTCATCAATCCAAGTTGCTCGGAGCTCGCCATCCAACGAGTCCCCGTACACCCATCCAGACTCGCTGCCGGACAGAGATTTACTCACGCCCACCAACACCCTTCTCACGCAGACGAGGAATGAGAGTTTGTAAAGACCATTTGGCGACAGAGGACGGCGAGGAGCTGCTCCCCCGAGGGCGCCGAGCTGACAGGCTATCCCGCATTTTAAAAGCCACTTGCACTTCAGCCACATCACACCCCCTGCTGCAACTGACCAATCTGTCCAGGAGCCGACGCATGATGGATTCACTCAACACTGCTAGAAACCATTAAATCACTTCCACTGCTCCTCCGCCATATACACATGCACAACTTCATTTTCTCTCCTGTCAGACGGAATTCGTCCTTCATATGTTGGATGTTAAGATACATTACCATTTCGATGGATTGGACAAAGTTGCGTCAAGACAACTAATATCAACGGGTGTAAAAAATGTATTTCCAAATATTGCAATATCATTTTCACAATATTGTATCGATAGTGCACTGTAACATTTTTTAAATTTAGTTTATCCTTTAAGCTTACAAATCCTACTTTATGTTTAACATCATTCTTTAAAGCAGCTCTACGCGATTTTAAGTCGAGCGATGCCAGTGGACTACAGAGGTAGTGTTAAGCCCGATGGGAGACTACATTCCCCATGAGCACCTTGCTTAAAGTCGAAAAAGTTGCCATGTGCCGGTTTGCAGCAGTTGGACGAATTTTCCAGACTTCCATTGATGAATGAAGGATGGATACTGATGAGGTAATGAATCTGATTGTGGATCATGAAATATGATATGCGTTATGATGGCTTTGTAAATAACATAACTTTAACTTTGTACTGTAATTCGCCCCCCCACCCACCACAACCAGCGTGATATGTAGCATGTTCACACCATCCCCAAGAACTTTCACAGTGAAAATAAAAATCACACAAAACACCCCAAGTCACGGTATACAAGTCATTCAACTAGTTTTAAGTTGATGTGTCATCAACAAGTTTTATGAAAATATTTTAGTACAAAAATATGAAGGTACCCAAACTACCCAGAGGTGCTTTAATCCTTTTATTTCAATACATTTTTATTTTCTATTATCTTGCAAATATTCACTGCGTTTTTTTGTTTATTTTTGTGTTGCAATTTGACTTGCAACGACTTGTTGACAGCAGTCATTACATCCTCCCCAGTTATAGGAACAATGAAATCCAGTGATTACTGAGCTTGAGAGGATACAGTCGACTCCAGCAGCTTTTAAAGCTGATGTTTGGACACATTTTGGCTTCAAAACAAATTACACAGCAACAACAGAGTCAAGTAGTTGACAATACTACAAATATATCCATGTTTCTTAAGTATTGCAATATAGTGAATCGTTGCCCCTGCATTATGATACGTGTCATAGCACCATCCCTATATCAAATAAAAGTGTACAAACAGCTTGTTTTGTTGGAGTCAAAACTTCTGGTGGTTTGGTGCTGTATGTACTTCATCCCTCCCTTTAAAACTAGTTTAGCTAGCTTCATTTCCACAGGAAGGCGTAATAAACAACAATAAACTACTTAATTGCTTTGCATCTAATTCTGAAAATTTTTGCCGACGAATCAGTGCCACCCGGGGAACCAGCGGCGCTACTGTAGAAATCCTTGAAATACCGCTTTCCCTGGTAGTTGGATTAAATTACTAAATGATTAATGCTACGTGCTAATTTATGCCAAAATATCTTGCGAGTCTTGCAGTTTTTTTTTTGCTGCACAGCTGTGGAAGTTTCCCACAAAAAATAAATCCTTAGGTGAATTATTGTCTGTGGAGAGACGGGCAGGCATCCCCCTGCTTCCCGTGCTGCTGTTGGGCTGGATTTAGAAGAGCAAAAAGAAAACCAATCATGTTTGCTCTTTGTGTCATATTGATTAATGGCTGCCATTATTTACTCCTCTATAGCTCCTTTGTAAATCCACGTACACAGACTGTTGCGGTGTGACTCAGAGAGCGTCATTAGAGAGCATGAATGTAGCCAACATGGGTGTGGGATAAATCGATGTGAAACATTTCACTCGGTGGTGTGTAACATTATTGATCCCGGCACCACGCGGAGCTCCGGCGGTGGCTTAATTTATTTGAATAAAAGTGGGGGGTGTTTTCTGTGTGTAGACTTTTAGATTGTACACATTTCTCAGCCATGTTTGCTCAAGCTGCCACATGATACTAAGTGAGGACATGAGAAGAGAGAAGGGAGGGAGTCTAATCGGGGGAGAGAGGGGGAAGACTTTTAATGCAAGTGTCGATCAGCATGGGGATGTTTGGCCAGTGGACGTTTCCATGGCGACAAAGCGAACAGCAAACACACAGAGGGGGTCGGGGAGGGGGGGAGACATTTTGTGCTTTTGGGGAAGACTCAAGTTGCCAATGTTGTCCGACAAACACCAGCCTGACTGCTATACTGAGACACAATCGCGCTGTTTTGTTCACAATCTGTTGTCGTGCATGTGCGCTTGTGTGATCCCCGCGTGTTGGCTTGCCCGCTCCAGGATGTAGAATATTATTTTCACACCCTCACATGTAGATATAAATAGGCGAGCCCATATACTGCTGGAACTGAATAATAATTTGCTTCACTGGCAGCCAGTCAAACTTACCATCGGTTGCACACAAACAAACACACACTCGCTCGCAGACACACACACACAGCAGTGTTATGCAAAACAAGCAGAAAGCTCAATTTGGGAGCAAATATTTGGCTTCAGTAATAAATTCACTCAGCAGCTTATTGTTTATTTCTCTCCGCAGGTGTGATTTATAGTTGAGCAGCTTTAATAATGTGAATCATGTCTTCTCGGCTCTGACATGTTTGTGTATTTGACAAATTAATTAGTGGTGGGAGGGCGTTTGGGTGTGGGCTGTGGCGTCGTCGGCAGAAGGCATATATAATCTTATTCTCGTCTCTTATTGGAATAGATTTACATTCATGATATGATGGCAAACGCATATTTATAGCTGCACCGTGAAAATGAAAAGAATATGCCTTCTTTTTTCTTCACTTTATAAGTGTGTTGTGCCCCCCGCCCCCTACCTGGAGGATAGATTTCCATGTCAATGCTATCCTTATTACAGAATAGATGTATCAATATCATAACCTACAGTAGCCATATTTAAGCCTTTTACATTTATACCAGTGTTTTGTCTCTAGTGCAGTGAATGATCGTTATAGTGGGTTATATATATATATATATATATATATATATATATACGTTATCTTAGGGGCAGCAACAGACAGTTTTTGTCAAGATTTGAAATAAAAACCAAAACCAATAGGCTGCACTTGGTACAATAAAGAACGGATGGAAGGAGTTTACCACTTAAACATACACCCACACACAGTCACACATGCAGCAGAGATATCATCAACTATAACGGTAACCAAGTGAATCTACCCCATGTTCAGAAGAAAAACAGACACATGAACATGAAGCAGCACAGTAAATGTAAGTGGCTTTAAACGTGAGGTTTTCTTACTTAAGTGGCTCGACTTTAGTTAATATATAAAAAAGTGGATATTGCTTTTTGACTTAGTTTCATCCATTTAAAAACTCATGTCCAGAGGATGTCAAAAAGTTACAGAACATTGCGTTACCCTCTCTGGAGATGTCAGATTATTTTTATATTTTACCACAGGCAGGTCAAACTGCAGGCCCGTCGGCAACAACAAGCTGCAACAATACAATTGATTTTTTCCCTTTTTATCATTATAATTGTAAAATATGTTCTAATATTATTTCAGATCGGTAAAACCACAGTGATTTATGTATTAGAAACAGCATTTCTTTGAAACTGGAGTATTTAAACTTGGTTCCACACCATTACTTACTTACTCTATTCTCTAAATCCATAATTGGAAGAATCTATGTGAATTAAATTAAAGGAAAGACATTTGTGTCTATGTTGAGCATTGTAATAAGAGTTAAGAATCACAATATTGTCAGAAAAGGGCAAATAGTTAAGTGACTGGGAAGGAGTCTTTTTCTGCAGAAAATGCCGTCACCTTCAGCACTTGAAGATTTCATTTAGCAATATTTTTTGGGTCTACCTATTCATTCTTCTAATGGCTTCTAAGGAAGGCCAACATCTGTAAGAAACAAAAACTTGTCCTCTATTGTAACACATGTAATCCACTTATGATTTTTGGTTTGCTCCTCCCGGACCCAGGAGAGGGCTTAAATGGATTTGACGATATTGATATTTGTCTCTTGGCTATTTGTCAAATTGATAAATGAATATAAGTGAATAAAGGTGATGGGTTGAAATACATTTTGGTGGTCAATAAATATGAAGCTGGACCTTTATTTATATTTTGTGCCTCTAATATTTAATTGAAAACAGGTAGGTACTTTTGTACTTCATAGATAAATACATACCAAACATTTTTCTTAAAGTTACAAACATGTTAAATAGTGAGAATCTAAGTACTTTGACAAGCTTGCCCATTAAAATAACTACTGAATAAGTTGTGTATTTTCTGCATGCATGTGGAGGTTTACTCTTTGGTAATCCCAGCAAGATCCTGGTGGAAAACGAGCTGGAATTGTCACTACAGCAAAGAAGACAGAACACCTTCACCGAATTAGCAACGTGACCCTTAGGATTAATGCATCTTATCCCACAACAAGTTTCATTAACTGTTAAAAAAACGATCGGTCTCTTAAATGACCTTCCCTGGATATGCTTGTTTACGCAACTTAATGAATAAATAATTGTTGCCAAGATTAACCAAGCGCTAATTAATCAGTGTTCTGGCCACTAGTTAAAATAACCTACTTTTAAAATAAGCCCAGTATAAAGTTACAACCTCACAGAAAAATGTTGCTTCTTCTTTTAAATGTGTGAGAAAAGGATGTGTAATCGACACAGCTGTCAACATCTGACTCTCCTTCCTGCAATGATGGCACTTCTGTAGGTGAAGGTAGTGACTGAAAGTGCCACTGCAGGTTTTCACCTGCTTCAAGAAAATCACAAAAAATTCACAATTGCAAAACGTAACCATTGCAGCCACTTTGTGACCATTTTACTTGACGCCCATTTTGCCCCCAATTGGCCACGAATTTGGTGCCCAAACATGAAATGCAAGTTTTAAAATCATTCAAAGACTTTGCTGACAATCTTCAAATCTTTAACTCAAATAATATGGCCGACGTGAAGTCGGGGCCAAATTCCGTCATTACGTCAAATTAAAGGTTGCGCAGAAATCGAGATATCAGTTCCGAGAGCGTTTTTAAAAATCGAAACATTGGAAAATAATCTCCAGTTTTGTTCTTCATCTCATCGCTAACCTTTTGGACCCCAAATCCCCATTGTTAGCAAAGACCCAAAAGTGATTGTCTAGCAAATATAAAGATATTTATATACAAATGCGACAAATTAACGCATTTATATCATAACAAAATCACAAAAAACAGCAGCATAAAGAAGGCACTGAATATTTAAACTAAACATACAAAGAAAAGCCATTAATCCACAATATAAACACATCCTTTATTCCGATTTGATAATTAAATGTTGCTTTATACTAATGACGTGTGCTGAATGAGCTGGTGTTTAAGGTTGCGCACAAAAATGGCATCAGGACAACAACATCAGCAGAAAGCAGAGATGCAATCATCAGCCCAGTGAACTGCAAACTCTCGACGACTGAACCTCGAAATACAGAAACAATACTTGCCAGAGTGAATAGTTGCTCTGGTGCTCTGGGACAGGGATGAATTGTTCCTCCCGAGACTGAGGTTGAACAATTGATCAGACCCTCCTCCAGTACACACAAGAGATGTGTGTTGCTTAAGTCGTTGCAATGACTATCGGATTAGTGTCACGCTCTGGATTTTCCTTCTCTATTAGTGTAAAAATATCTGTATTATAAATATTTGACGCCCAGGAATGTCTTTTTTTTTCACTGCCTTTTTGTGCGAGTGATTGTGTTGCTTTGTGTGTGTGTGTGTGAGTGTGTGTCTATTTCTACCCATTCAATTCCTGTCACAGGTCAGACACTCCATTGTCAGGAGGGGCTATCATCCGTTGACTTCAGATGTGTCCGTCATCCAGTCCAATTATACAGAGAGAAATAGGTATTGTTACACTCGGGGGATTGATTCATGACAAAATAGAAAAGTGAGCAGAAGAATTGAAGACAAAAGCACATCGCTGGAGTCGCCTGCACTCGCAGGCTTGAATCACATGGACCAGCAGCTTCAATATCTTTGCGATAACAAGTCCTGACCAGGTAACACGACCACTCTTCTGCACACGGTGGATAAAACCAGGGGTGTTCACTAATTTGGAAAAGGGTGGACAGAGTCTTTATTTGGAGCAGCTGATCCACACTGGACTTTCGATAACTGCGTCTGACAACTCAACAGCGCTGACACGAACAGGCTCATTTCAACACTTGAAATGCTCTCTCAGCTCTTCTCTGTTGTTTAAGACAATGTCAGGATCCACCACTTACCTGCGACTACTCAGGAGGAACATCTCCAATTTATTCAACACCTGCCCGTCACTCAAACCATGTTTTTCTTTCATGTTAGACATGTCTGTCTGTTAAAAAAAAGGTATTCCAAGGAGGACAACTATTGAAATGTGTTTTTTTTACTGTGTATAACAGTATATTATTCTGCTGTACCAATATTGCGGTTTCACTAAACACACTTACTTTTCTGAATCAATTAGGATTAGTCATATACAAAGGGAAATACATTATATAATCTTGGACACACCCTTTCCTTTAAGAAACATCTTAAGATGTTTTTATTTGTTCAGGCTTTTCCTTGATTTTCTGGAACTCCTGTTGTGTTATCTGTTTTATCTTGACCTTTAAACTATAAATTTATTGAGTATTGTTTTGATTGTTTAAGTGCTTTGTGACCCTGGTCTGGGAAAGCGCTATACAAATAAAAATTACTTACTTACTTTCATTCAATGTGTTTTCTACATGTTTATGACTATTTAGATTGTAAATTATCATCAAGGCATCAAAACTATGAATGAATACATGTGGAATTATGTACCCTACTTCACAGGTGTGTCTTTACTTTGTGGAATTTCTTAATGGAGTTGGTGCCATCAGTTGTCATGTCATGACAAGAGTCAATCAGGTAAATTAAGAGAAAAGAGTGACCATCATTACTTTAAGAAACAAAGGTCATCCTGAGCGTAAAATTGCCAAAACTTCAAATGATTAGGTGTGTCCAAACTTTCGGCCTGAACTGTATATATCCACTTACGGCTCCACACAAATCAATAACCAATCATGTGACTACAAAAACACAGCTACTGACCATTCAAGAAGTTCTACACACATATTAAAGTGAAAATTCTTAGTTCAGGCAACTCTATCAAAGTTATCTCATATGGTCCCCAATTAGTTTGATGTGTCAGGCCTTTACAAATAAATAAACTATACAAAGTTACTGGGATCCAAGGTATGAATGTAAAGAGTGTTGTTTTGTTGCTGTTTACTACTAATAATATTAAATTAATAATTGTTGTAATTATGAATTACTTTTTTTCATTGAACACAGACAATGATAAAAATCACTGTTAAATACAAACTGATTTATGATGTTATTGGGGATGTTAGTCCTCTTCTATTGTTAGATGTTGTTCTCAGTGTTATCTTGACCTTTAAGGCTATACTTTATTGAATATTGTTTTGATTGTTTAAGCGCTTTGTGACCCTGGTCTGGAAAAGCGCTATATAAATACAAATTACTTACCTACTTAATTCAAGAGTAGACATTTTTTTCTATTTTTTTTTTCATGAGGTTGCCATATTTGATAAGACTGCCTGTAAGGTAAACAATCGGACATAGCCATTAAAAAACACTTGTTCTATGACAGACTAAAAAGTATACAGTCTCAAGTAGTCTTTTATCAAACATACTTACAAAAAATGTAAATATATTATATTATTTGACAACCCATTGCAGAATATGTATTGTGGATGTAACATAGAACTTGACCTCTGAAAATAAAATAACTCATTTCATATATATTAAATGAATGGATTGAGTGAAATGAACTATACTAAATAAAAGTTGAACAAAAGTAGTATTATTCTACCCTAAAATGAAATGTCATCGATTATTGACTTCTATTCGTTTACTAACAAGTGATATGTTTGTTTTTGTAAAATTATTTTCCCAGTGTTAACCAACTTAATGAATCAACGATGAGACATTTAAAAATCAAACATAAATGCAAAAGATAAAGGGAGTCCAACCTTTCACTCCTTCATTCTTCTTCCTTTTCACAAACGTGTAGATGCTTCAGGTCGTCCATGGTGGAGCTAAAATAGTCAAGCACGTAAATTAAGTTACACCATAACAGATCGCTGGTTCCCTGTATAATCAAAACGAATACCTTATTTGTCTGGCAGTCCATTAATCTCAGTAGTTATTCAATAAATCTTGTTAAACGTGTTTAATCTTCAAACTTTTCTTTAAAAAAAACAAAAACATTTAGCGCGCATATGCTAATCAGTGAGCAGTCCGTTCACTTTTAATGTCCCAGGTGAACAAAGGACAAATAAATGTTCCACGATAAAAACAATACGATTTAATAATATTAGTATCTGTGAGAGTAAATGCTTATAGTTTTAGATTTGTTATTCCTACATTTTCTGCTTAGTAAGTTAAGTTGCAATTGATGTCAAGAGGCATTTCTTAGTTTTATTGCAAGAATAACATCAACGTGCTTTTAGAAATTTAAGATTTTTTTTCCCTGTGTACATATATATTTACCTGGTATCATATCAGTAATTGCCTTTTTATTGTAAATATAATCGATTGCTATTGATAAATAAAAAAGGGGAAACTCTGAGAATTATTTTAAGAATTATAAGAAATTCCTCCTTGTGTTTGTTTTTAATAAAAAATAACATTTATTCTTCACATTTGCCTTTTTAGACTTATCCGCTCATGCCTAAAGTAAACCAATCTATGAACTGTGAGCTATTGAATATCTGGTGAATTAATACATATTAAATCAAGCTTAAAACATTCATTATTCAGTGGAAAGTGTTTCATATTCATCCATTGTTATGTATTAAATTAACATTTAAACTTAAATCATGCAACTTAGCACAATAATGTCAAATTCAGCTAGTAACAGTTTTCTTTACACATGCAAACATTTATGTTAGATCATGAGTTCAATCTTCTGTATAAACATATATACATTTTGGACAATGTTTTTGTCAGTCTCAGGTTGACATGTGAAGTTCTTAGAAGTCAAAATCTTGGTTTTGACTTTCAAACTAAAGCCCTCGTTCTCTAAAATTAATTAATTCAGACGACCTCTCTGACTTCTCCTGGCTGTGCCATAAGCATGTTTGATTATTCTCAGAGCAAGTTTTAATGAAAGGAAATTCAAGTTCGAAGCTGTAAAGAGGCTCCGTCTTCCTCATCCGTCAATTCATTAGGTTTGTCAGGTGCATCCTTGCTTGCACACAAGAATTGTGACAGCTCAAGATGGCAGACGTCTCAGTTTAGAGCCCCTCGTGTCCGCCGAGTCTCCAGCGTCCTTGTTCCTGCTACTGACTCACTGGTGTGGAACTCAGTCGAGTGAGAGGCTGCGGGGCAGAGGAGGAAGGGATTTGTTCCTTTCCTAAGTCTCTTTTCTCTCTGCGGATGCCACACACACCGCCACACACACTGAGGAACACACCAGCGCGCACACACTTGTTTTCCCTCTACCATCAATCTCCCCTCCCCGCCCAGGTTGTTTTGAAATTGATGAATTTGGCCATTTATAATCTATAATTAATAATTCATCACACACCGGCGACTGAGATTAGGTTGTATTTTATAGGCAACAGTTTTGGCCTTGAAGGTCACTTGAATATTTCTCATCATTGACTCCAGAGCACAGATCCAATTAATCTGTGAGTCATGCAACTTGGTGGAGAGTTGGAGAAAGCGCCCGCATTCTCACAAAAAAAACACGGATCAAAGGCTCAAAAGAGCTGGAAGATTAGAAATCGTGATCAACACTTTGTTTTCACAAGTTGCACTGCATGAAATCTGGCATCTGGTGAACATCATCAAGTTTATATCCTGCTGGTCTCTTTAAGTACGAGCCAACGTAAACAGATATGAGTAATTATAAGAAAGTACTTCAATAAGTTTACAGAGCTGTTTGTTACAGGTTGTGGAGAACTTGTGTTCCAGAGTTTACGATTTAGCAAAGCTATTATTTATCAGCATTTATTGAGATACAAGACAAGTGGATATCGTCATAAATAAAAAAAATTAAATAATCTATCACAACTAAGTATTTTATGCAACATTTTCAGTGACCTATTTGCTAATTGACGAAACAATTCAATAGTATAAAGAAAAGTATTTTGCCTCCTATTTTTTCATAGTCATTCTTCAAGAATTGACGAACGTGCTCGAGTGTAAAAATGGGAAAATATTGGAGTCGATCTGGAGACGAATTGGATTTTCCTCCATTAAAAAGTTGGCCATTTTAGATTCTGTACTGCAGTCAGTCGTTTTCAATCAATTTGAAGTAATCAGGGGTGAGAGTGGTGAGGACTCACAAGTGGAGGAGTGGAATCAGAATTAGGGTGACAGTGCAGGAGGAGTGAAAGCTTGTTTCTGTCACAGTTCCCAAGAATTACGAGCGAAGAAATCCATGATGCAGACTTTACTCGTAGAAATACATTCTCATCGTCACACTAATCAAACAGCTAAGTATAGCATTCAGTTTAAAATGTCATTCACTTCACGTTGCAGTAAAACAAATGTGTTTGAATGGTAAAGTTGAATTCATAAACCCCTAAGTAACAAAATAAACAAATAGATCAAGTACAATGTTTGTGAACTTGCCTGCTCGACACCTTGGCTCCTTCAATGGTTTGCCATCTGCTGTCCGATTTACTGCTGCTGTTACTGAGCTTGGAAAAAGCCATGTAGAAATGTACTCTTTACAGGGTAAAAACTGAATTAAAAACTCATTGTTTGAGTTACAAACAAGAAATAAAGCATTTTAATCAAAAAGTAAGTAAGTAATATTTATTTATATAGCGCTTTTCGAGACCAGGGTCACAAAGCGCTTAGACAATCAAAACAATACTCAAAAAAGTACATACTTTAAAGATCAAGATAATACTGAAGTTGTCGGTAGTAGAATTCTAAGCTTTTAAAATAAAAACTAAAGTCATTTAAGTTATTATCAATAAAACCAAGTAAAATGGGGAGAGGGTTATCAACGCCTAAAAATAAACTTCATGAGCTATTTGTGTAATTTTTGTACAAACAAACTAGCTGTTGTAAAAATGAAAAGTGTAGACTGATATTTATAATGACATTGAAACATTTATTATGTGATTCAAAAGTATTAATCCTCTTAAACACAACCTGAAAATTTGCGAGAGCCCAAAATCACAGATAAAATGAGTAAACTAGATATTGTTTCATTTTATATACATTTGATTTTAAGATTTCAGAGAACATTGAAGTTGTGTAAATGTGGTCATACATATTAAATATGAGAATATTATTCAAGGAAAATATATATATTATTTTTAACATTTCAAGTAAAGGCTCACCTTTTAACTTTGAATAAATGTCTAAAATAATAAGAAAATAATAATTAGTTAAACATTTCAATTATAGCAGAGGCTGGACAGAAATTAAACATAAAACAAAAGAATAAAGGCGATGGTTTGGTCCTCAAAGAATCTAGAACTTTAAGTGATAGTTCACCCAAAAATCTATATTTAGGGTTGCGATTATTTTCAAAGTAATTTGTTCCTTTTTAGAGTTATAGACAACAATGTTTATCCATTTGTGGCGAGTGATGCTCAGTTGTTTTCGTCTACATCTTCGTCCAAAAAGACACTTTGACAAACATCTAAATACCTTCATACTGCTCGTCTGTAACGTCCATCTTGTATTGAAGCCTCACATTACATTAGAAACTGTTTGTAAATAAGTCCATATTTTGAGGTTGTAGCAGAAGATCCCAGGCTCCGCCTAAATCTTGCACACACTTGTGTTTCAATGAGGAAAGACTTGAAGCTGGAGCTCATAGACTGGGATCCTTCAAATATACAGATTCATTGAAGTTTTCTTGGTACAATAGAATACAAGAGGGACGTTACAGAAATAGAAAACGAGTGAAGTTTGAATTTTGGGTGAACCATCACTTTAATGGAGATAAATTAAAGAATAAGCACCACATAAAATGGACATTTGCAGTTTGTGATTCAACCACTTCTACCATTCCACCACCAACCACGGGGTGATGATGAGGGCAGAAATATATTCATGCAAAGGCCACATATGGCCCCCAGGCCAGATTTTTTCTGCTGCTGTAAACAAAGTTGTGTGATTCAACCAGTAAAGTAAAATCCTATTTAACTTCATCTAAATGGTAGCATTTAACTAACACGATAAATATAATCTAAATGCTTCCTGATGGACGAATAAGTCAACCAATCTGTATTTAATGGCTTATTTTCCACTGTTCCTCCCTTGATTGATGCATTTTGAAAGCCTCTCCTGATAAGAACAGAATCTGTAATACACTCACAACATCTGACTTCAGCTGAAAACTGATCTGAAGTCACAAAACAAGACGCTGTCTCTGCTGCCGCAGAGCCATTAGTCGAATGTTGCTCCCGTCGATGAAGAGTGACGACACCAGGGTTTCCCTGCTGTAGATGTTAAAAAAAAAAGTTGTTTTTTTTTAACGGAATTGACGTGTTCGTGGACTTACTCTTACTATACACAAATGCTGCGATTCTGTTGGCTGTGAAACACACTCTCCTGCACAAAGGAGGGAAAGTGTCACTATGGAAACAAGGAGGGAAGATTCTAAAAGCTACCTCTTGAGACAAGAGTTAAGACAACAAAAAGGCGAGTCCGCCGCGTGAGTGGAGGAGAAAGCGCAGCCGCACACACCCAGTCGATACGGCACCATCTTGTTTCCGCTCGGAACATCCTCAAATAAGCTGCCCTGTCAGCTCTTTTACCTTCATCCCCCCAATCTGTGCCTTTATCTTCCTGCTCTCATCAGTCTGTCTGCATTTAACATCTCCTGCTGGTGTCTAGTGTGTGTAGCTGTGTGTGGGTCTGGGTGTAATATGCACCACACATTCCTTTAATAGGGCTAATCCATTTTAATCCCACCTGCCACTGTTACCTTACAATGATGAATGTAGGATTAAATGAGTTAAGACGCAGAGAAATGCCCGTGGGAGACGCAGAGGGAGGAGGATGCAAGTGTGTGTGTGTGTGTGTGTGTGTGTGTGTGTAGTGCTCACTTAAGCATGTGTGTGTTTATTGAGGTTCTTCTGCAGTGGTGAGAGACTTTCTATCCCGGCTCTGTTCAAGGCTATTTTCCGTGGGTCTGCAGGGTCACCGGCGTCCCTGGTGACGTCTCCTTCAGCGGTAATAGACAGCAACACAGATCCTGGGCAGCGCAGACATCTATCTCAATAGATCCAAAGAGGTTTCCTGGACTTGGCTGCTGATGATCTGAAAGAAGCAGATGGATGAAAGTGAGCTACATTACGTGTTGCTCTGCAAACCTGTGTAGGAGTCAGGAGGGGGAGTGTGAAAGACCTTTAGGTTGAATCCTCGATTCATTTTCACCAGACTGATTTAAAGCCCATTTCTTCTCTTCCCTACAGCCACGACCACCATGACTCCCTGTCACCGTTAATGTCTTGATGGAAAACCATCAGCTGACCGGAGAACACGTGCAACTTCCAACGAGCCAGAAGAAGCATCTTTCACTTTCTTCACAGTGTTTAGTTAATAACGGCCAACGCCGCTCGTGCCAAAGCACAGATTGTACTTTTCCTGGCACCACCTAAGAATGCTAGAAGAAGAAAAAGAGTTTATGTGCTCAAGCAGAACAAGGAATTATTCTAGTTTACAGAGGTGTCAAACCAAATCACTGAGGCTCCGAACCAAAAAGTACAATCCTTTTTTTTTATTTACAATCCTAACACTTTTAACATGCAACTTCAGTCGTGACTCATGTAGAAAAAAACTCTCTCATTGTTATTTCAACAATGTTTCTGACTGCATGACTTTGTCTGGTAGACCCGCCCAAGAGCCTGTGAGTGTCACATGACCACCAAACTGCTTTAGAGTAGCGAGTAGGAGAAAAAATGGCCAACAGTGGGACCTTACCACATTGCAGTTACATCATTTAGACACTGGAAGGAGGCAAAATCAGTATTTTAAAACTTCGAATAGGGCATTTAAGGTCATGCTGAACTCTCTCAACATGACCATGTTTTGAGGTTATTACTTTATAATTTTCTACCCCGCAGAGTCCATTATGACATAACAATGGTCTTCACTCCTCCTCCAGCCAGTTGTAATCACGCCCCGCTTTGTTTATACAACGAGTCCCTTGGAGGTGGAGACTTCCAGGATTCATGACGTGCGACACAACCTTGACCAATCACAGCAGAGTGTGTGCAGTTGGGCTAAACTTGATATGTGCAGGGTTAAGGAGGTTAAGTTTTTATGTCAATATTTCAATGAAAAGAGAGTTTTGTACAAAAAAACACATACTGATGATACAATAGAGGTCCAAGTACAGAAACATCAGCTGCCCGTTAACAACATGTGTGGAAGAATTGCACTATTGTTTCCTTTAATTCATGGGCATGTTTTTCAAACTACATTTAACGCTCTCGTCTATTTCCTAACCTTTCAAACAAGTTTTACTATTAATGGGAATCTCTGTTTTAAAGTTGACATTGATCATTTCTGTCTGTTAGCTTAGCTTAAATACTGACATATTCATAGGTCATGAAAGTTTTACACAGGTGAAGGTCAGTGTGCTGGGGTCTATAGTTAGTGAAATGACAGCATTTTATTTGATGTCGATGTATGAAAGAAGCAAAAAAAAGATTGGGCGATGACCACTCGGGGTCCACCGGATTCTTGAGACACAATAAGCTTTTTGACTTGCAGTGAGCCTAGTCATTCTTGTGTCATTCCACTTGAGATTAATATTCCAGGACACTTCGTCTTTCCCACTTGTAAGTGAAGTTGTACGAGACCAGACCCATTTGGTTGGATGGCGACAAAAAAAACAACCCTTGCATCGAAGACAGCTGCCATCTTTTTTTTTTGCATAATTGTGTGTGTTGTGTCTGTATTTTTGATTTGCTGTCAGTGATGTTTGTCATCGTTTTCACACGCAGATACATGAACACAACAGCCAAGGAACAACAACATCTGTCTGCTATTCTAGTGAAACATGTCAAACTTCCACATTTCTGAGGGGAATTCTTCTTCTAATTACATCAGTGGGAATTGACGCGGCTGTGAGATGAAAACAATCACTTTCAGCCGAGCTCCACCTAAGAGGTCTACATTTCAAACACATCATCCAGTGGATTTTGAATTCTCAAAGCTGCCTGAGTTATTGTCCATTGTTAAGATGTTGCTAGATACAGCAGGTGTATCAAACCTAAGACTTAACTGAAATAGTTTTTAGACTCACACATAAACTACAATATGATATAACGAGATAAATGAATGAAAAGAAGAAGGCAAAATGTAGCCTCTGTCTGGGAATATAAAGTTGAATTATGTTCCCTGGACCAATGCATTGTGTCTGATAAGTAATTCTGACTTTAATTATTAAATATATAAAAGTAATGAATGCATCATAGTGACTGCTAATGGCGAGTAGGGAAATATATTGTCAAGAGAAAACATTATCAACTTAAATGATAATTGGAGATCTTTAGCTGAAAGTTTGAGTAAGAAATAAAAAGGGATTTTAACCTTTACATTTTAAAAGTGTAGCATTGCATTATAGGAGGTACTTTATATATGGCGTTAGTAAAGAGTTACTAAACTATAAGTCAAAATATTACATTAATGTTTAATTTATTGTAAAATAGACTGTATTAGCGTCAGTGGAAAAAAGACTAGATTTTCTTATATAAAGACATATTCAAATTTCGGTCAAGCTTCCTAAAAATACGTAAACTATTTGGGATTTTCTTTTAGATCCTGCCCAGTTATGATGAGATGTATTTCCATGTTGTTAACATTTCATTTTTGCAAGTTGTGCCATTTTATTTTTGACATTTTATCTGTAGGTCGGTCCATGAAAACAATGCTGTCATTAAACTGGTCCATGGTGCAATAAAGGTTGGGGACCAGTGCAGTACATTTTATTTTGTCGGCCTCCTAGGCGTATTACGATTAGATTTCACAGTATCTCATCAGAAATAGATATTCTGGTGGAAAGTTTTAGTGTTAATGGCTACGATTGATTCAAAAAGGTCAAAACTACTTTAAACGCACGTTAAATGTCAATAGCGAGGAGGATAGTTGGTGCACTTAATGAACAAACTCTTGGTAGAAATAGTCTGAGGGAGCAATTTGTGAAAATACAAGTTTCTCGGAGAATAAACAAAACACCAGCAGTTCAGTCCAGGTCCTGCCCTGAAGCCAACCACAGCTTAGCTGAGTTAATAGCATTAGCATCAGCTGTCATCTGTTGTTGTTTGTCGTTAATAAGTTGTTAACATCTTCAGCTCTAAAGAAGATTTAAAAATAAGCTGAGGAACGTTTTCAACTTTTCACGCTTTGCCAGAGGTTTATCCAGGATACATTTAATAGTAATTTGAGAAAATATAAGAAAATGTTTCTGTCAAACACTCACAAAGACACATAGTGTGTATAGATGATACTTCCAAAGCTTTATGATAACATGACATCAATGACCATCCATCTAACTTATACTTGCAGCCAGCAGAGATAAAGAGGCGGGACAGGAAATAGACAAATAGAAAAGAATCATTATGTCAAGGTCGATTGCCTTTAAGCATCTTATCTCTTTTAGCAATTGAACACCTGGAGCTCTCAGTACAGACTTATTTAAAGAGAAATTTCAAGAGCTTGAATTAAGGACAGGGTTGTTAGTTTTGTTTAAAAATAAAAACATTGGCCAGCCAGATGGCTCCCAGCATGTCGGGGCATTGCCTGTGAATGCATAATTCTTGAGACGTCAATTAGCTGTGACCAGCACTATTTTATATGCTTCAGTTCAGTGTTAAGTCACGATTTAATACTTAGATGAGTGCTTTATACCGTGGAAAAATAAAGCTTAAGGTTTGATCCTTTTATTAACTTCTGCACCAAAAGGTTTCTCCTGATGAGGGTCACACACATTTAGCATCAGTTAAGAAAAATCACAAGAACCTTTAATTTTGTATAGACTGGTAGCATGAAAAGTATAATTTTGAATAGGTAACAATGATTCAGTGACAAACCAGTCTTAGTCTTCATCTTAGGATGGAAGTGGTTCGGTTTACTGACCCAACAACACTCTCGGAAAATGGATTTTCAGCCTGTTAGGTTCTTTTTCCAAATTGTTCAGTTGAGCAATTTGTACCAAACTGGAATCTAACACATACACAATCTAACCCCACACCAGAACAACATTCATGACAAAACAACACAACATAATCCATACAAACATCACTCTCTCCACCACTGACTAGTGTCTCAAAAGCTTTACTTTTAATTTAGCATCCTACTCTCTCCACCACTGAGTAGTGTCTCAAAAATGTAACTATGAACTTAGCATCCTACTCTCTCCACCACTGAGTAGTGTCTCAAAAATGTAACTATGAACTTAGCATCCTACTCTCTCCACCACTGAGTAGTGTCTCAAAAATGTAACTATGAACTTAGCATCCTACTCTCTCCACCACTGAGTAGTGTCTCAAAAATGTAACTATGAACTAAGCATCCTACTCTCTCCACCACTGAGTAGTGTCTCAAAATCCTAACTATGAACTAAGCATCCTACTCTCTCCACCACTGAGTAGTGTCTCAAAATCCTAACTATGAACTAAGCATCCTACTCTCTCCACCACTGAGTAGTGTTTTAAAAACATAACTATGAAAGAAGCATCCTACTCTCTCCACCACTGAGTAGTGTTTTAAAATCGTAACTATGAACTAAGCATCCTACTCTCTCCACCACTGAGTAGTGTTTTAAAAACATAACTATGAAAGAAGCATCCTACTCTC
Source organism: Callionymus lyra (assembly GCF_982586985.1). Lineage (NCBI taxonomy): Eukaryota > Metazoa > Chordata > Actinopteri > Syngnathiformes > Callionymidae > Callionymus > Callionymus lyra. Next base: position 13,063,234 of record NC_141825.1, on the reverse strand, counting down.
TCCACCACTGAGTAGTGTTTCAAAATCGTAACTATGAACTAAGCATCCTACTCTCTCCAGCACTGAGTAGTGTTTTAAAAACGTAACTATGAAAGAAGCATCCTACTCTCTCCACCACTGAGTAGTGTTTCAAAATCGTAACTATGAACTAAGCATCCTACTCTCTCCACCACTGAGTAGTGTTTCAAAATCGTAACTATGAACTAAGCATCCTACTCTCTCCAGCACTGAGTAGTGTTTTAAAAACATAACTATGAAAGAAGCATCCTACTCTCTCCAGCACTGAGTAGTGTTTTAAAAACATAACTATGAAAGAAGCATCCTACTCTCTCCACCACTGAGTAGTGTTTTAAAAACATAACTATGAAAGAAGCATCCTACTCTCTCCACCACTGAGTAGTGTTTCAAAATCGTAACTATGAACTAAGCATCCTACTCTCTCCACCACTGAGTAGTGTTTTAAAAACATAACTATGAAAGAAGCATCCTACTCTCTCCACCACTGAGAAGCTTCCTAAAATCAGGAAGTGATGTCACACCAGCCGATCCATTGCTGTTGCTGCTTGAGATTTATAAGTGTATTTATACCATCTCCGCACTAATGAGACCCTCATGGGACACCGTAGCTCTGCAGACACACCCCTCCGCATCTGTGGACTCGACACACTAATCTTTAAAGGTCTCACAGAAGCACTTGTTATTTTCCTGTAATCTGTGGAAACTTTGAAAAGAAATGAGCTGCAATCCGTGGCAACAACTGAAATGGAGAGACGGAGGAGAGGAAGCAGGGAGGGAAGGAGGGAGGGAGGGAGGGAGGGAGGGGGGAGAAGTATTGTGTGAGTGAGTGGTGGAGTTAGGGTGAGGGAGAGAGAGGGTGCAGATAACGGGAGGGAAAACCTCCTCTCTGGAAAGGGATGATGTCAGTCTCTGCAGCCGAGCCCCGGCCCCCGACAGGATGGAGACCGGCTCTCCTGCCACAGACGGACGGAGGACAGAGGCAGGTAGGTGATCACTCGCTTCCCCTCCTTCATCCTCCTTCCTTCCTTCACCATCCAACCTCTCGTGTGTGGTGGAGTTGTGCTCGCACTCTCGCCAAGTTGGAGGAGGAAAAAAAATCGGCTGACTTGTGTGTGTGAGCAGAGACTTCAGTGAGACCAAGAAAAACAGCTTCTGGTCGGTGACGTGGCAGGTGAGACCACGGTGGTCCGACAGGTGACACGGCTGCGGTGAGTCATCGTGAAACATCACTAGAACAGGTGGCATCGGCGATGGGGATAAAGAAGTCTTTGTTTCCCGGAGAGACCCCTCTGAGACAGAGAGAGGGGAAAAAAAAAAAGAGAGAAGGTCGCAGACAGACTTGCACCAGCAGCCATGCATTTAGACACTGTTGGCACGCCACTCAATTAGTCACAGCGTGGATTCTCTCCACGAGGGGCTCGCACGCTGGAAATCCAATTTCGTGGCACATCAAATGTCAGGGAATATCCTTCTCTTTTTCGCTCTGCGATAAGCGGGGACGCGTCGGGGGAGGCGGCGGCGCGGGGGAGGTGGACGTGAAGGTTAGTGGGAAATGAATAAGGGGAGGTGACGGAGGTCACTTTAACTTTCAGGTGCATCTAACACGAATCAGGTCAGACTTGACAGCTCTAAACGATGAAACCACGATCCTAGATATGAAGATCCCTCAAAGTGACTTTTCCTCTCCTAGACCTTTGATTATGAAGTATTCAAAACTTCTGGAAAATATCTGACCTGTTGTGCATCTTGGTGAAAAAAACCAATGGCCGACATATTGCGGCAGATGTCGCGGCGGTCAACAGCCGGCTGAGCTTTCATCTCGCCACGGCAGACTGAAGGTCACGACGATCTCTCTTCGAGCTTTCACCGTCTCGGTCGCCACGATCTGCTGCGCTGACACCATCGTGGTCGTCTCCATGTCGCACACGTCCATTAAGCCCTTCCTCCTCCCTCGGCTCATCTGCTTCCATACCAAGTACTTTGATGTAAATTGACCTAATCTCGGATACATTGTGAATTGTTATTTTATTCAACAATTCATTGATAAAAATATATTTTTTTATATTTACGCCGTAATATTTAACTAATTTAGGGCAACACAAATTTGACCTTTGAATATCATTTGTAGGATTTTTTTTATCATGACGCACTTCTTGTTTCTTCAATGAAAAATCTCTAGATATAAGAAGATAGTTATAAACTCTTATATCAATGAGAAAGTCCAGGAAGGTCAAATTAATTAAACATTATAAAACATACATGAATTATTAGGCTGAGATCTGTAAATGACGAATTCAAAAACAGATTCGAGGAGAAGTGAGGACAAGAAAACGAGAATAGATTCTGGGGAGACACAGAAGATTTACAGTTCGACTGGAAACTCAGAGCAGCAGGTGAGAGTCAGAGACAAACAACTGAGGCACACAAGGCCGACGTGTTCAAACACACCAGACAGATGGAAGGAGGTGCTATTTTGGACGAGGTCAAGTCGGGCTCCTGGTTGATCATGTGACACCAAAATCTGGTGAACCTCACACATTAGTCGGTCGCGATTTCATGGTCGATCAGTCGTAGCTACAAAATTAGTGAAGACCTTTTACTTTAAAAAAAAAAAAAAAAAATCCAATCAATTTGAGCCGCCTCTCACCCCTAATAGCTGGGACTGACCTCTAGTGCCTCGCGAGAGTCAACGTTAGAAGAGCCTCCATTTTACACCTGTTCAATATTTGCTACTTTCCCAGGATTGTCGACTTGTGTAACACCTCGAGTAAAGATCATGAACAAACACAATTGACACCTTGACTCCCCCAGAAATGAAGACATGTCGAGGCGAACGTCTCAAGATGCTCTCCGTTAACACGGTGCGAGAAAGAGTGATCGTGATGGAACAAATGAATTCTGGCTGCTTATGTAAATCTACGAGGATATTTCCTCTTGATCAGAAATATTCATAATATCTCTGCTAACTGGGTCGTGAGCCAGCGTGAGCTCAGAGCAAACCAAACACATTTCCATTTCCTCTTATAATGAGCCTTATATTGTATTCTATGTATGATCCACTTGCGCCTCCTCCTAGTGGCGACACGACGCTATTGCATCTTGACAAGCCGTTGAGCCAACTCAAGTGGCTTCTCTTGATGCGCTCCGAGTCTCTCACAGACCACCCTTTTACGAACGCAGAGCCCAGACTTCCAACATGAATAGAGTAGTTTAATTCACCCTTGAAACTAAAAATATATCAAAAGATAAGTGGAAAAAAAGCTAAAAAATCTGGGTAAATGATAAACGTTTAATTTAAGATAATTTAAATAAGTATGCAATCCACCGCAAACTGCTTTCTTACTCTGGATTTGATAATAATAAAATACAATTCTTGACAACTTAATCCAATAAATCTTCAAATCAAGATCAATAATTTCCTTTGATTGAGTTGTTTGATGTAATTAAGATCTTCTTCATTTTCAATTTTTTAAAGGAATTAAATAAAAGAGATTCATATATTCTCAGTATTATCTCTCTTTGTATTTTTAATGCCTTGTTTCACATTCGGGTTCAGCTGAGGCGAGATGATCGACTGCCTTCATTAAAGATGGAAACGCATTGACATGTGTCAATCATGGCGACGACACGTCACACCATCCCTCAGGTGCAGAGAGACGCTCGAGTCGGTTTGGTTGTCTCCTGCTAATGATGCATCTTAAGAAGTCGAGATTGCTCCGGTGGAAAAATCTGTGATTCACTTTTAACTCCTGTGAAAGGTGGAAAGAAACTTTTGAAATATATCTTCGCAGCAACGCCGCAATCCTTCCTTGTCTTCGCCTCACATCTGCAGGGTTCCCTCCTTCATCTCTCAGGTATTTTGGGCTGTCGTTGCAGCTGCTGATGCGATGGGGAGATAATGGATCCTTTTGTCTCCAAAACCCCCTCGTCCTCCTGCTGCGATCTCATTCATTAAGAGTGCAGCGTGACTTTAATGTTGCTTCGGCGTCGTCGCTTTATTTTTATCTGCTCATTTGTTGATTGGGTTTGATGTAACTACTGCCCCACTTCCTTTGACTCCTATTTCAGGTGCCGGTCTGGAGGGAATTTGAGTCTTTCCGCCTACCAGCCTTCCCCGTTTCAGAGTGTGAGAGGGCAGAGGAAGTGTTTTGATGGTTGTCAGGCAAATTTGGTTTGATGTCTTGATTCCAAAGACTTCTTTGTTCACATCAGGGAGACGTGGTTATGTTGCATTATTCATGCACGCCGTAGAACACGAGTGATTGCGGATCTCTGAGGGAACCCATCGCCCGTCTGCGCCCTCGCGTGAGGAGCCCCTCTGATCCCTCCATGTCCGTCTTCTGCTGCTCAGGCTCCCACTAGAGGAGACCCCGGTGCCCTCCAGCCAGAGTGTCATCACCGAGACATGAATATATATTCCACCGTTTCATGATGTCACCTCGTCAGAAACACGCTTCTGAAGTAAAAAAAAAAAACAACCCCAGAACAAAGAGAAGGTGGAAGATGCTGAAATGGTGGCTGAGAGAGGGGGATAGATGAAGAGGAGGATGAAGACGGTAGCAGCAGGAAACTGATGAGGAAGATCCAGAGAAGGAGGGAGAGGAGGAGAGATGATGCTCACTGATAATGTCACTTCACTTCAAAGTGCAAAGCCGTTCCTGTCATGCTCCTGCAAGAGTCAGCCTCTGGAGAATCTCCCAGATCACACGATAAAAGGGAGCCTGACAGTCGTGTGTGTGTGTGTGTGTGCGCGTGTGTGTTTGTGTGTGTGTGTGTGTTGCACTCACTTTCACACGTCTCTCTTTTTACTGTAACTAAATCTTCTCTGGTTTAATCACACAGCTGCTGACCGTCGGATCCCAGGAGGATTTCCTGCGACTCCCTGAGGCTGAAACTGAGGACCAGGTAGACACAAGATGGCATCAGTACAATAATGATCATTTTTAACTTGTAGTGACACATTTTCTGATCATTATTCACTTCTTGAATGGAACTATGACCTTGATGCTTTACGGGATTTAAAAAAAAAGAAAATGTTTTCATGTTCGTCCCTGACTTATACACAACATGCTGGCTTTAACATTTTTTCTTATATATATTATTTATTTTATATAATAGACATCACTTAAACTTCTGCAGAAGCCAAGGTCTCCAGCAAAATCCCATTTTAGATATAGAAAATATTATTAGTAGTAGTATTTTTTAAATTTTCAACTGGATTTTAACTTGCTACTTTGTCAATCTGTGATCAAAGCACCTTTAAATACTTTACATCTTTGTATATTTTGAAGATTAGAATCCAGTTGTGTAGTAGTTACTATACACAACACTATTGTTTTGAATATAAAATACGACAGCACAATGCATGTAAACTCAAATGAACTTTAGGCTTATTTTGTTTTTAGAAAAATGTGTTTTACCCACAAAAATATGAAATAATAAATATCTTAAAAGTTCTGGTTCTTAAATGAAGAAAGAATTAAATAAATTATTCAAAGGTATCTTTTCGTCTTCTTCAAAAACAAGTCAGTCAAGATGGAGACGTTGATATAAAATCTCTTCTCACACAGTTTATGAAAACAGAACAATGCTAATGCTAAGCTGTCTTCAAGCTAGCACTTAGCTAACGCTATAGCAATGCTAAGCGGTACCTATACTAAGGCTGTCACTAAGTAAAGCAATTTAAACCAATTGTCAAATAAAACAGAGCTAAATATTCATTCATAAATTAATTTTACAATATAATTTCTGATAAAAAAAACATGGAATCGTGACTTCATTGCTAGATTAGTCGACATCAGTTATTAGCAATATGCTAGCTTCATGTCCTGCAGATAAAAACAAAGATGGCTGTTTGTGTCATTCTTTAGTCAAACACCTTCCCATAGATTTAGTTCAACGCTGAGATTCACCAGCAAAAGCTCTTAATTTCTTCCATCTCGACACATTTCTCACTCGAAAAGTTTCTTCAGCGTTTAAAGACGTCGATCTGCTGTAAAACAAGATGTTTTCTCCCAAAGTTGTATTGTGTTTGTCGGAGACGGACTCGGAAACTCATCAGAACCTGTGAGGCGGTCAGAGTCGGGTGGGCGATCAGGTTCAGCTATCGACTGCCGCGGAGTTCAAGGCAGAAGTTTGTTAGCGCAGATGCTCAAAAAAAACCCTGAAGCGCTTCACAAGTTTCACACTGTTCACAAACTTCATTTGAAGAAACTGTCGAGGAGGCTGAAGATAAATTCCTCCATGTTTGATCAGTATATGAGATATATAGAAACTTAATTCAGCTTTTAATCTAAAAAACATATCACCACTCGTACAGAAGAGCTGTGTAGTAATACTCTGTGTAGTAATACTCTGGGTAGTAATACTCTGTGTAGTAATACTCTGGGTAGTAATACTCTGAATCTGAACGAGATCAATGTTTACATCGAGCGCTTCAAGCTACTGTTTTTACAGAGGGAACTATTCAAAGTAATATAGTTAATATATTAGTAATATATATATATATATATTTACCACACATGACTATAATAGACCTATAGTTAAGTCTGTTTGACTTATTTATTTACATAGCAAAGTGTTTGACTCATTGGATTAACTCATATGCTAGGAAATAATACCTTTTGTCCAAAAATGTTTTAACAAAAATCTACCTTCATATACTGCTAGAGTTCAATGTTAAATGTCCATTAAAGTAAGACAGAGACAGAGATTAAATTCTTACCTGAATTTTGATTCTGTGGTTTGTTTTCGTCTCCAGCCGCTTGAGAAATTATTCAATTAATTTCCGGTTAAATCAAATCGATTAAATTAGTGGATTATATTGATTGACAGTTTTGTCAAATTATGGCACGGAAGACAATTATTTGAGATTAATATTTCAAAGATTATTTTGAAATGTAGAGATTAATAATCTTTTTTTCGGTATCATTGTCACTTATTACCGTAGGAACCTTTGTTGTTTGTTTCTACACGGACACATACAATGTCAATATACCGCCTAAAACGACGGTTAGTTTATTAAAAATGTTTTTTTATTCGTGAATTTTTTTAAAATTTAGATGAAAATCCAAATTAGTATTTAAAAAAGTTAAGTGAGGAAATGTTGCTTGGAAATGTTTTTACCCACCGACTGGGTTTTGCAATATACTAATTGACCAGTAGAGGTCCTAATATATAACATTTGGTTTGCGACGTCATTTTCTTAAATGTATACATAATTATTAATTTACTATGTTGAACCTTTACTCTAATATCCTTCACACCTCCTGACTTTATTTAATACTTTAATCTGAGAAAGAGGTGTTTATTTAGTTCTGCTCGATGTTTCATGAATAAATAAAAATCAATTTCAGTCACACTTGGCAGGAAGCTCGGGATTATAAATTCAGATTCTCTGTGCGTCTCCTGCGTCGTTGAACTCACATGAATGTTTGAAAAAATAGTTTAAATTTGGCAAATATAGTGGGAAAAAAACTTGCCAAGGTGCCTTGATGTGAGAAGTGAAACTAAGAAGCTGCTCAAAACTTCCAAATCTGATCGAGCAACATCAACTTTTCCAAGAGCGTGACCGAGCAAAGGTCGAACCGTTGTCAGGTGTTTCATACTTTCATCTCCCTGCATAGTGAGTGAGAGATATTATCACAATTATCTCTTTAATTTCAAGATTTTACAATATTACCCTTGAAGTATTTCTCTTTTTTATATCAATTGATGACAATAATATATTTCAAGAAAATGGCTGTTGTTTGTAGTTAATCCAGGGCTGAACGAATCCACTGTGATCACCGCAGTGATGTCCTTCCATTGATGTGACGGTTCGGTATCTAAGAAGTGTCATTACATGGGATTTAACTCTGAGAGCTGTTCTGAGCTGATAACTTGCGTCTGGACTCTAACTGACATTTTCCTTTTCTCCCTCTCCACGTTCCTGTTCTCAAAGGTCTGGTCTCTGGAGAGGTTTCTCCAAGAGCTCCATCCACACACTCGCTGTTGTGTCCTATGGCTTTTTATTCCTATGTGATGGTGAAAAGGAAAATTCATGTAGGATCAGAAGCCATTTTACACTCGGTGAGATGCGACGTGACGGAGAGAAGCAGGATTCGACAACGCAGCGTTGGGATGGAAAAAAAAAGAAAAATCATTTCACGCTTTTCTTTTTTTGTCGGTAGATGACTTAACACGCGACGCCCTGATGTGCAGTCAGACAGGAAAAATGCACCTGTCTCTGCCTCGCAGGCAGCAGCCGCTGCTCGCAGTGCGACAGATGGATTTGCCGGAGCTAAAGAACCAAACACAAGCGTAGACCAGTTCAGATCTTTAATAACCAAAAATGAAAGAGGCACTTTGTGAACCACTTTACAGGTTGTAAAAGTTGCTGCATTTCCCTTTCTCATTGCTTTATAAAATAAACTTTGCACCAAACATACCTACAGTATTATACAAGAGAAGGTAGATACAGTATAAACAACATGAAGCACCTTTGTTGTAAATGCTATCTATTATTAAACAGTTGGAGTTCCACAAGTGTGTTTGTGTGGTGTCATCAGTGCATGGGGAGAACTTGGATTACTTTTCAAACGCCCTTCTATGGACCTGAGTTTACACAATTTTGTTTCCTATCTGTCCACGTATGACGCACTTCAGTTCACCCAGTCTCTTTCAGAAGCTACAGGGAACCAGTCGGTGGATGATCGTGAAGGTCTCGCGTTCCCTTTGGGACTTTGGCATTCACATTTCATAAAACACAACGTAGCACCAGGTTTACAGAGAATGCTACTATGATGGACGTCAATGCAGTACAGTAAAAATAATACACAATGACGGTAGGATGTGTGACGATGCGCGCGTAGACAGACGTCCGAGAAGCTTTGATTATTTGGTCCTTTTGCAGACACAAGACCAGGTCCCAGATCCAAAAGGCAACTTGCATTTTCTTTAAGAATATATTTGTTTTCAAGTATTCCTTTTTCTTTCTTTTTCTCTTAATGAAATATACTCTCTGATAGATAATATTAATGTTTGTCTTTCCAACTATAGCATACTTGATTGACATCTGCCTTAGTCCTCACATTTGAAAACAATCAAACAAACATCTGTACAAAAAAAGACATAAAGTGACTACGTATGTATGTAAAGAAAACATTTCACAGAAAATAAAGCTGTGCAATCGTATTCACCAAAATGAATTGTCATTACAACTGTGAAATGTCCGGTCACAGACTCAGTTCATCGACTCTGACGTGTCCTTCCTCAGAGGAATCTTAAAGCTTGTAAGTTTTTGTCCGAAAAGCTGACTCAGGAGATTGTTTTGGGACTCTGCCGTCCTGTAGGAATTGTTGAGTCCCAACCTCGACCTGGACTTGTTCAGGGAATTGTTCATGGGAACGGATGAGGCCTTTGAGATGGAGGTGTGGAGAGGTCGTCCCGGAGTTCCCTTCTTGCATTTGTAGTCTCCGTTGAGTGGGACGCTCTCCGCTCTCTTCGGCATGCAGGCGTCGAGCACGTTACGTCTGAATGGAAGACCCAGCGATGAGGGTTTGGTCTTGAGGAGGATCTTGTTGCTCACGACATCGTCGCGGACAGAGGACAGCACCGGGTACTCGTTGGTACCATCAGATTTCCTCTGCTGGCAGGAACTCTTGATCGCACGATTCTTCTTCTTGGATTTACAGTCGAGGTTCTCCTGAGTGGCTGCAGAGAGTCTCTGCTGGCTGTGGGTGGACTTTATTTCTTTTCGCTTCTTCTGTTGTCTCATCAAATCTTCGTTTGGCGAGGAAGCTGAAGGAACTTTGTGGCAGAGGACTGGAGATGTATCTGGAGATCTGCCGTTTTTTATGCTCTCCGGTTTCAGCTGATTGTGAAGTTCTTCCTCAGCACCGGCCACTTCTTGTCCCATTTCATCCATCGACTCTTTAGATGCGTCGCCGCTCTGCTGGTCACACTTGTCCTGCAGCCTTGAAACAGCTTGAATGCCAGTCGGAGTGGAGTCTTTACAATCCTCCTCTCCAAAGAGGCTGTTGGGAGACCTCGACTCCACCCTGATGTCCACCAGCTCAGCCTCCTCTTTCACGTCACACGTTTCCGTCATGGATATTCCGTCGTCCTCCTGATCAAAACTAGAAGCAGAGGGGTCGACTTCTTCCGTTTTGGGAGCCGCCAACTCTGATGAGTTCACGTGCACCGACTGCTTCAGTTCTACGAGCAGCTCAGAGAAATCCTCATCTTCCGTCTTCACGTTGGCGTCACTGGGGTATTCATTGGCGATGGTTTGCGTAGAGTCGTCGGACATGGACACGGACATTTTGGACGACTGCGTCTCTGAGTTTTCGCTTGAGATTCCGCTGTCTGAGCTGCTTTCCTGCAAACTGTCCGAACGAATTCGTCTCTTTTTGTTTGCAGGGGGGAAACAATGCTCTTCTCTGGAACCCCCAATCGGCCGGAGGACACCCCTGAACTTGAAGATGGTATTCCCGCCCGACAGATGCTTCTCCATGTGCCGATCGAACTGCTCCTTCTTGGAGAAGGTGTAGTTGCAGGTGCTGCAGATGAAGGACTTCTTGATCACATGCATGACATCCGCACACAGCTCACACGTGTACAGGGTTGTGTGTTTGGAATCTAGCTCGTCCACTTCCTTGTGCGCTCTCTTCAGGTGCTCTTTCATGTCCTGACAGTCCTGATAGGACACTGGACATTTGTGACACAAGAAGATCTTCTCCAAGTTATGAGTCACCAGATGTCGCTGAAGCTTGAAGGGTTTGGGGAATTGCTTCCCACAGTGGTGGCAGTCTCTCGAGGGGTCCTTGCAGTTGGGATGGATCTCTATACTCTTCGATGTTTCGGCTTTGTGCAGGACCTCTAGTGGGGTTAAAGAGCTCTGTCTTCCAGCCGCCGTGCTACCTTTAGGCTTCTGAAGCTTAGGCTCAAGGTGGGTTGAGGTTTTCCCTTCTACCCTGCTGCTTTCTGAGGCCTTGTCTTGTTCTCTAGTGGCTTTGCCCGGGTCTTTGCTAGCCTTGCTGGATCGATGCTGCATGATTGAGGTGATGAAGTTTTTAACAGCCGTCTCCTGCATGAAGCAACCAGGAAAGGGGGCCTGACCCCTCCGGGCGAACTGGGTGGCGTGCTCTCGCAGGTGTTCGTTGTACATCCACACATCAGATATGGCTTTCAAACACATTCCACAGGTCCAGATGCCAGTTTTGTTTTTGGCATGTTTCTCTCTCAGATGGTCTCGCAGCTGCTCCCTTGAGCTGAACTTGCGCTGGACACACATGTAGCAGGTCGGCGGCGGAGACGGGTTGTGGGACAGCTTGTGAAAGTTCAGCTCCCCGAGAGTGAGGAACCACGTGAAGCAGACTTTGCACTTGTACTGCTTGTCCTTTACTTTTATCCCGACATCTTGTTTCTTCCTGCCCCGCCGTGCCACCGACTTCTTTGACTTGTCGTCCGGCTGTGGCTCCGCGTCAGCACTAGGGGGAGCTACTGCGATGTCTTTGCTTGTGTCAAAGAACTGAATGTCAGGAAGTTGGAATGTGGTGTTGATGTTCTGGATGTCGATGCTCGGGAAGTTTGATCCAGTCCCAGGGACGCTGGGGTCCGTCGAGAACGAGCTCGGGTGCATGAGCGGTGGGGAATTTGGCGCTTCTGCTTTGCAGGCCTTATCGTCTGAGTCGACCTCAGGGTTTGACTCAAAAACACTCGCGTCACTCCACTCGATCAGAGATTTATCAATGGTGCTCTGGAGTGGATGGCTACCAAGTTCATCCGCACTGTCATGGAAGCTGTCTTTGTCACTGAGCTGCACGTCGGGCACTGACTCCGCATCTGGCTTTAAACTGCTGCTGTGGCACATGTTCAACAAAATGGTATCAACAATGGAGATTGTTTTATATTCACATGTTGGATTTTCAGGGAACGTCTTGTCTGCCTGGTTCTCTGGGACGTCCTCTGTCGACGGAAGAAAGTTCAGAGACTCAGTCGAGTCGAGCAAAACCTTCTGTCGTTTGTTCTTCTTGCTGTAAACCCTCTGGCACTTTTTCCTCTTCGTCTCCTCATCTCTGGGAAACAGTTGGGAGAAAGTGGTGTCGTCGTCATACATGGCCTTGATATCAGAGCTTGGGGGACTGAGTTGAGGGGGGCTCAATGGAGGGCATAACTCTTCTGACATGTCGTTGCTTCTCTCACACTTTATCTCTACTTCTTCTTTATCACTCGACTCCTCCACAACATTCACAACTCTTTCTGTCTCATCCAGTTGAACTTGTCCTGGAATAACCTCTTCCAAGTGTACTTTCTCCACCGCCAAATTGGACGGCTCACTTTCTTCTTGAACGTCTTTTGTCTTTTCTTCGTCAGATGTTGAAGAGTCTTCTCGAGTCACAGGCAGATTTTTGGATTCAATCGGGTCGTCTGTTGGCTTGCTTGGCTCTTGATGCCCGTTGAGTTTGAACTCTGGTGTGATGGCTTGAAGGATGTCTGTTTTTAATCTGTTCAGAACATCATCAGTGAAAGTGTAAGGGTTGAACTTCAGCTCTTTATTTCTCTTTCTTGATGCTTTTTCTTTTGTTGGCATCAGATCTTTAGGGGGTTGTATTTTATCGAGGTGAACTGACCTTGGTTCTGTCTCAGAATGAGCATCAGACGTGTTGGCCGAGGTGTCCGTTGTTCTCTCTCTTAAAGCTACAGACTCTCCTTGGGAGATCTGTGAATCTAACACAGGTGGCTCCTCAACAGGCGGAGAGGTTTTAACTGATTCTTGTTGTCCCAGCATCGTGTTCAGTTGGTTTGTACGCCTTTCAGATTTGACCAAATGTTTCATGGCTTTATGCCTCTTTAAACCTGGCACGGTCCGGAAACACATGGAGCAGATTTCACACAGAACATTACCGTCCTGATTGATGCTCGGCGCCCTCTTCTGTGTTGTTGAACTCCCCCTCACCTCTGTTGGTGGCTGGATCTGGGTCGGATGTGTTTGAGGCAGGTCTTTATTTTCACTGTTAATGTGCAGAGAAGAGTCTTTTCTCAAGAGATCTTCATTACACAGCTCCAAATCCATCTGCGAGACTCCATTTGAAGAACTTTTCATGTCATCCGAGAAGCAGAAAGACAGATTGTTGTTGTTTTCTAGAATTCCGGGAACGATTTCTGATAAATTGATTTTAGCAGCAGGATCGGAGTCGACTGTGGGGTCAGAGGCTTTCGTGTTCAAAATAGCAGCAGCGTTAACACACTCTTCATTATGGCTTGGACCGACATCTGGGTCCTCCTTGGACTTTTCCGGTGACATTGGTAGAAGGTAAACCTGTTGTAGCTCATCTGAGTAGTTGAGAGAGCTGAGGCCGAAGTCGTTGCTCTGGCTTCTTTGTTCATACATATCCACCGTGTTGTTCTCAATCTGAGAAGAATGTGTGATTGATTGTGTTACTTCCAAGTCGAGCTGAGGCGGATTTATTAATATTCCATCGTTCAAATGACTTTGATTGTCTTCGTAGTCCTGCCCTTTGGTTTTGTCTTCTACTAACTCCTGTGTGACCTCTGCAGGAAACAATGAACCAGTTGGAACTTCAGGTTGAAACAGAGCGTCCTCTTCTGGACACTGTGAGTCTTGCTGGCTTTCCATGAAGTCAAGAGGCAGATCTTTGTTAACGCACACGTTTAAAAGCTTGTTTTGGTTCTCGATTGTACCAAAGGAAATTCCAAGTTCTTTTTTCAGAGGGCAACTGATCGGATAAACTTGGCAGTGGATGGTTTCGCTTTTAGGTGGGAGAGTGTTTGTCTGATTGTTTGTTTCATCTGTGGAATGGTATTCTTGATAGTCGGGGCATTTTTCTGTGATATCATCACTTCTTTCTACAAGTAACGGACTGCAGGGCTTGTCTGTGGTCAAGATCTCCATTGATAAGACAGATTTTGGAGGGCTATAGATCTCTGGGGGAAGTTCAACAAAACCACATCGATCTTTTGATTCAATTGTCGTCGTTGAGATTTCCAAGTTTGTTAAATCAGCATGTGGCGAATTAATTTCCTTGATTTTATCAGGCTCATGACTCGATTGTTGGAATAATTCTTCTTCTATTTCAGCTGGTGGAGGAGAAGTTTCATGCTGGCTTGACCAGGCGAAGACTTCTGTTACTCCTTCTTCTTCAGGGTTTGTTTTTTCTGGATGAAACTGATTTTCAGAGAACTGAGCCGCACTTTGTTCGAGATTATCACTCGTCCCACTTTCTTCATCTAAACGTTTGTGAGGTCTGAACCCTTCGGGGCTACAAAGGCGACTTTGTGTGTCGTCCGTGTCTTCTGTTCCCCTCAATGACTTCAGCTGTTTTGCATCGACTGATTGTTTACAGGCATCGGAGAGAGACAATTGCGAGCCATTAAGAATGAATTCAACATTTTCTTTCTCCTCATTGATATTTGATGGGGATAATTTATTCTCATTTTGTGTAATTGCTTGCGCTTTGAGATCTGTCTCCTGACACATTATTTCCTGTGGGTTTGTATTTTCCGTCTCTGTGGGTTCTTTACAGAAGACAGAATCAGTGATCACCCCCAAGCTTTTCATCAGGTCTTTTGTGTATTGCTGTTGTTCCAAAGTGTCTTCTTTTATTTCCGCAGGGTTGTCGTTCTTATGTAGAAGAGGAGATGGATCATCCTGTGGACTTGGGCTTTTAACCACTGATTCATTTTGGTTGAAATTCTCGAGCGAATCCTCATGAGTGGTCGAGGGAGGACTGCTGTGGTCAGTCATGAGCTCAAACTGGAACGGACTGGACCAGGAGATCCCCGACTCGGTGAAAGGCTCAGACGGCATCGTTGTCGCTGAACTGCTATGATCGGAGCCGCCACTTTGCGACTCTTCGTCCAGGCGCAGAGGTGAGAATTTGCTCATTTGCATCTGCTTCGGAGAGCTCTCCGACAACATCAGTTGCTTCTCCAACTTGGTGGACTGCAGCTGGCTTTCTAGCTCGTTCACGATTCTCTTAATCTCCAGCTCGTCTTCTGAAGCGCAGCTGTTCAGACTGACTGGGTAGTCGATGATTTTCTCAGGCAGAGTCAACGGCACGTGATCAAAATCTGTTTTTTTTTCATTCAATTTATCAGGGTTTTCTTTGAACTCAGATAATTCCACAGGTAGCTCCGGGTTGACCATCAGGTTCCATTCTCTTTGTTCCAGAAAAGAAGAAAAAGAAGACACATATTCGTCCTTTTTTTCAGGTATGTTCTGAAAGTTGTCTTTAGGAAGTGGCATGTCTGAGTACAGCCTAGTGTCGAACCCTGTCAGTTCCTCAAACATCTCTGTGGTGTCAAAGGAAAGTGGGGATTTCATGATCCCTTGCTCCTGATCCAGGGGGTACGGCATAAGGTGAAGCGGGTCTTTTTGCAACAGGGAGCCGGCGGACGGAGATAAGCAAGACTCATTCATCAGGGTGGGGCAGAATGGTGTGGGCTTGTGTGTGTCCACCTCCCTGACCAAAGCCTCTTTCTCCACAAACACACCTTCCGCCTGTTTTTCAAAAGAAAGCCCTAGCTCAGGGGTGCGAGTCTTTTCTCCGATTTTTTTGTCTTTGTCCTCAGTCAAATGTGTTTTCTTGTCAATGGCTAAGAAGTCAAACTGCTGTGGGTGGCTATCAATTTGTGTTTGTTCTTTGTGTTTGTTTTGCCTCTCAGGAGAGTCCCTGTATGACATCAGCACTTCTTTGCAGCCTGCCATGGGTTTCTCTTTTGACTTTGTGCCTCTGCTTTTCGTGTCCTTCAGTGCGGACGGTACAAGGTCAACCGTTTTTTTATCCGTTTCCTTTCCGTTACTTGCAACAATCTTGTCTGTGTCACACTTCTTCACAGCTTTAGTGAACATCAGTGCTAAGGTGCCGGACTCTTTGAGCGATTTCTGCGGGGACGACCTTTCGTACGTTTTCTGATTTTTTCTTTTCATGTTCAGCTTCTTCTCACAGTCTGAGTCGAGGTGGTCGTTGCTCTTTGGGCTGTCACTTGAAACGCTCACAGATGTGCTGAGGTCACTGCTTGTGGATGACCTGCTTCCCCTCCTCTTGAGTCTTTGATTAGATCCTGCTTTATCCGGAGAAAGAGAAACCTCTTCGCTCTTTTTAGGCTCAAAACATTCTTTGGACTCGTGTCTCCACGCCGCCTTGTCTCTGTCATTCCTCGCTCGCCATTTACACTCCTTTGTGTATGTGTATTTACAGCGGCTGCTTTGATTGATTCTGTTCTGGCTCGGTATTTTAACCGGCTCACATTCGTCTTCTGAGTTGGACACATAGTCGTATTCTCCAAGTGCAGGGTTTGTCACAGCAGGAGTCAGTCTTTCCATCACCAGAGAGAACTGCAGATTTTTGCTGCCTTTGACGTGGACTTTGTTTTTCTGCTGAACTATTTTGTGAATCATCTCTTTGCTCCAAGTGCCACCACTTCCTTTCTTCTTGCTCTCTTTCACTGATGTTTGTGTGGCATGTCCAGAGTTTTCCTCAGTACTTTTAACAGCACAGCGCTCAGAGAATTTGCTGGATAAGAGAAACCTGGGGGCACTTGTGTTCTCATCGTCACTTCTGCCCAGTTTTCTTGTGCCTCTTCCTTTGCTGTCTTGTTCTGTTGTTTTTCCCTCAGGGGGAGCTGTTGAATTTTTATGAGACACTCCTTTTTTAATGTTAATTTTCTCCTCTCGTTCTAAATTTAGAGTTGCTTCCTCAAGTTTACTTTCTGTATAATCTTTATTTGTCTTAGGGCTGTCAACATCAGTGTCGTAGAAGTACTTTCCTTGTGTAATCAGACTATCTGCTTCATGTTTGGCTTTGCTCTCCTGTGGATGGTTGCTTTTCAGAGATTGTTTGCTCGTCGGCGCTTTGACCGTCGTGAGCTCGTCATCGGCAAAGGCGTCGATGAAGCTGCTGTCTATCTCTGCGTTGTCAGATTGATATCCGTTCAGTGCTTCGGTGATGAGTCGGTCCAGCTTGGCGTCCTCCAGTTCAAGCTCAGGAAGTGCTGCAGGTGCGTTAGCAGGACCTGAAAACAAGTTTATCTTCATTGAATCATCCTTATCTGCTTTAGTTTCACTCTCTGACATCAACTCTCCATTTTTATTAAGGCCAAGCAAAGACAGATGAAGGTCAGGGGAGATCCGCGAGACATTCGATGAAGAAGATTGCTTCGGAGGGTCCGCCGGGATCTTACGATTGGCTTCCATCTTTGCTATGTCTTTAAGGTCATTTTGTGCAAAGGTGTTTTGAGCACAGAATTGCTTATGTCCCAGAAAAGAAGTCAGGTTGTTAAAGTTCTGATCACACTGCTTGCAAGTCAGGAGAACGTCGAGCTGGTCGAGGTTGGCTGAGGCCAAACATGACGCGAACAACTGATGTGCTGAGTAAGGGGGTGGGGGCTGATGGTGCTCAACCCCAAAGCTGTCCATGTATCCTTTGTTGACTGTGGTTTTTGAATGATTGTTGCTTTGCAGGTAGTTCATGATGTCGTCTTTGGCTCGGTCTGTCGTGTGAGGAAGATTCCGGGAAGGGTCTGTGTGGAACTGGTTTAAGTTCTCAGAGGATAGCTGAGCTTTGTTTTGGAAGAAGAGTTGGGGAGGAGTGGCCTTTGACATTTGACTATCGTCGGCAGTTACATTAACAGGGCTGGTGGACGCCGGCGAAAGGGAGGAGCAAGTGCTGCTGGACGCCTGGTTATGACCAGGGGAGGGAATGGGGGATTCGTACGGGGACACCATCATAAGTCCCATTGGCGGGGCCTGCAAGGGCGAATACGTGAAGCTTCTGGATACAGCACCCGGGACATTCTGGTTGACTCCAAAATACACTTTATTTTTTGAGTCGCACAACTGTGTGTGACTCATTTCTATTTTAAACGTTGCGTTGTTATGTCTTACAGTCTCTTGTCTTTGGTTGACAAACACTTCCCTTCCATTTTGAAATGAAACAGGTATTTTTAAAGGGTTGTTTTTTTGCGTCTTGCCGTCGTCCTGAACGTCTGAGGGAGGAACCATGTAAGACCACTTCTGATTATTTGTTGGTCTGGATAACTCTATCCGGTTTTGTGTAGGTACTGTGGAACAGTTCTGCTGCCATGACAATCCGCTGTTTTTGGAATTGGACCTTTTGCCGATCGCTTGCTGATTCTGGAACTTGAACGCATCGTTAACATTGTGGTAATGGTTCGTACCGTTCTCTGAATACGTCTTATTAGAAGAACACCAAGACTGCGGATGCCTGTTTAAAAGCTTGTTGCTGACATTCTTATCAAACGCCACAGAGGGAGCGTGGACGCTATTGGGGAAATTGATTTGGGATGATGTACTTTGGGAAAGGCTTCTTGATCGATGCACGCTGCCTTGAAGGAGCGTCCTCTGGGAGGAATTTGTATCCTTGGGTTGGCCGTTTCTCTTACTTCCTGAAGTGATGGCTGCATCCTCAGCATCTGCACATCCAGTTGTGTCTGTATTCTCTGGCAGAGAGCTCTTTCCCTGTTCCAGCTGCTGTGAACTTGATCCAGAGCTGTCACTACTGGCCGAGTCCTCACTTAAATTCCTTGTACATTGAACCGCCCCTCCTTGAACACGCTGTAGATTTGTGCCGTGATGGTATGAACTCCTGAGCTCAGCTTGCTGATCCGTGCTGAACTGAGTGTTATTCTGACCCATGGTGGGTCCGTCTCTAGACAAAAAAGAAAAGGAATTGTGGGACACATTCAGAGAACCTGTCGTGTCCAAGTCCAAGTCGCGTGTGTTCTGTTCACAGGAAAAAGAGTCTGAAGCGGATTCTTCTAGAAAGTTGTATCCATAATGAAAGGTGGCAGGTGAGAACGCGCTTCCCTTGTTGTTTTCCTTCAGTGCACATTTTTGTGAAGGAACGCCATAGTTCGCACCATTGAAAGTCCTTTCAGGAGACGGCCACACGTTGGAGCCGCTCATCTGAAAGTCAGGCACGATAAGCTGACCGCCAGATTGTCCAGTGCTGCTTTCCATGGTGGCGGGTTGTGACAGATGTTGATGGGATGAAATACCACTCGAGGAGCTCAGTGAGGTAAAGCTTTGCGAGGTCAGGTGAGAAGAGGTGTCCTGGAAACGGTGGTTCAACTCTTCCTGCTGTATCTCAACCTCTCTCTCTGCCACACTGGAGACGTGGAATCTGTAGCTGCCCGAGACAGGACCGCTGGTCTCCAGCTTCTTGGCCGGCGACACCTTCTGCTGCGGGTAGGCAATCCCGATGTTGAGGTTTGAGCGTGGATTTGTGATGCTTAGGTTGTACAGGGGCTGTGGGTTGTCACGCTCGGACTTTCCGCACCGTTTGCTCTTCTCCCGATTCCGGCCTTTTCCGCTTGGTGACTGGGGACTGGCTTTGCCGCCCGACCACGTCCCGTCAGTGGAAAACTTTGTTTTGTTCTGCAGCGATCGGAAATCAATCTTCCCCGTCTGCTGCGGCCGGATAACAGCCTCCCGCTGAGACCCTTTTCTTTCCTTCTTTGCTTTGTCAACTCTGGGCCCCTTGTTGCCGACTTTATCATCAGTATCTTTTGTAGAAAAGTGCTGTGAAGACTCCTTTGGTGAACTCGCAATCTGCTGTTCCAGGGATGTCCCGTCATCCTGCAGTACCGGATGCAACATTTTGCCGAGGTGCAGTTGCTTCGTCTCTCCTGCCATGGTGCACCGCGTTTACTCGGAAAGCCTGGTCTTCAGATGCGCTGCCCAGGAGACGGAGGCGTCTTGGATGTGGCATGAATAAGGAAACATCCAGTGGCAGGAACTGTGGGCTCCAAACTCATCTTTTAACTCCCATCGTGAGCCGTCACCGCTGTGAAGCCGACCTAGAGAGGGAGACAGAAAAGATGTGGTCAACTGACTTGTTAAGACAAACGCTTATTCAATATTCACAAAGTCTCTGAAACGTGTGATTTAGTTTTCTAACTGAACCACACACACACACACACACACACATAAATCTGGTGCAATTTTAAATCCAGTCAGGAGAGAGCACTATTGCAACATCTCACATTGTTCAACTGTAGCAAATCAATTTCAATGTCATTTACATGAATGAGTTTACAATAAAAAGAAACAACATAACAAACTGAAGGATGAAAGGAGGTTTGTGTTTTTGCAGACACATTTAAGCAAGAGAAAAAAAAAATAATGGGAAGAAACAAGTTTGGTCTTGAGACGGTGAAGCGCACCAGTGTTCAGAAGATGAGAAAAATACAGGAATATTATCCAAAAAGTGCTGCCAGTAAATGAATCACAGGCTCCTTCAGCACAGGGACACAATGCAACAGTGTTCTATTGCAAGAGGGCTGCAGGTCTAGATGTTTGGGGAATATCAGGGATTAGTGGGAGAGCGCTTGGACAGTGAGAATGGCACTAATGTTTGTTGCCTTTCCTCGGGCATCCCAGACACAACTTTTCACGTCCTAGTTTACTTTGGCTCAATAACCTGGTGCGTCTTTAATGCCAGACCAGGGAAAAAAATGGTTTCAGTTAAATGTAATTTTAAAGCCCGGTAATGAAACATCAGTTCTAGTCTCTCTCAGAGTTCCCCCTGGCTAAGACCAAGTCAAGCCAGCGTGACTGAAGCAGCCTACTCTTGTAGGAACTACTATTTGGTTTAATTTACAAAACTTCCACCAGTCTAAGTACCTTCGTACTCTAAGTGGAATCATGTTTATATGTAATAAAAAACAGCTGTCCATCTGACCTCGTGTGATACGACATTTCCTATCGTGCGTTGACAGTGATACCAAAGAATGCTAAGACTGTGCATACATCTGCCAAGGATTTTTTTTTTTTTTTTTTAAGAAACACAATAAATCAATAAAAAAATGTTGGGGATTTGTGTTGGACTTTAGCAAAACATTCCCTGAATGGAAATGAAACACAAAGTTAACCAAAAACAATTGTACAAATGAAATACATAGAATGACCATAAACATCTTTTGCCATCACAGTAATGTAAGCTTTATTTATTCTAGTGATTCTATTGTTAGGTCTTATAAAGTCATGTTTTCGGGTTTCAGCACGAGGCAGTAGTTGGAAGCAATACCATTGAATTCTGACTAAATCTGGACAATACTTTCCTAAGCACTCTCAGTTTCAACTTTTTGAGTTATGCTGTTTACAAACAAACTTATCAACCCTGAAAACAAAAGGAGATGTTCTGTCTAGTCTATGTCTATACAGTATATGACCCTGGGTCTACATGTGTGACCTTAAAAGTCAGTGAGTGTTGTTGTGTGCGAGTCTTTACATGTGTTTTGTTTGTGTATTAATGTTGCAAAACATTTTTAAGGAATTTTAATGGATTTTCCAGCAATGGTTGATAACAGTTCCATGTGGATTTAGGAAGGTTTTTAAGGATTTGTCATGGTCTGCAGAAGAAGCTCAACTAACTCTCCTTTGTGTTCTGAAAAAAAAAAAGATTCTTGAGCTCTTTCTATCGGCCACAAAAGTATAAAACAATATCAAGATTGACTGTGAAGTAAAAGAAATGATGGCATCCGCTGTGCTAAAGTTCAAATCACTCCTTCGCACACTTAAATACGCTGTCAATCTATAAACAGGACCACCGACCGAAGCCCACTAGAAGGATAAGCGTCGCTTTTATCTCATGATCACCTCTCTCAGGTTTTTTTCTTCCAAACACCACGTGACAGATGAAGGCACCGACCCTGCATTCTGGCCGGAGGGGATCACTCCCCGGCATGTGTTTCCTTGTCTCATCCTCTAGTAAACCTCCGAGAGGCATTTAGCACATTAGGCCGAGGCTTTGGGGCCGAGACCCGGCTGGGTTTGGGCTCGGTTGTGAAAAATCACACCTACACTTCAGCTCCACAGAACCTGAGAGTTCGAAGCGTCTCCCTCCGTCCGCCGCCCGCGGCCGCCTTCGCGAATGCGTTTTGAGTCAACACTCTTGATCGTACATCATAGTCTGGATTGTATTTGCCCAGACTAGCTCCTGAGGTTTTGGGGCTGAGGGTGAATCGCAACAAAAAGACCAGTATGAGGATCACAGGGGGGGGAAACTAGCACCGACGCCCCAGCTGTCAGTTTACAAAGAGCAATGAGACAGTTTCTCAAGACCTCAATCTGCCAATTTGGTGGCGTCGTTGGGGTGGCTTCTCTTGTTTCATCCTCACATGTATAAAGTGCTCTTGGAATATGTATAAAGGGTGTGGTGGTGACAAAATTGCTAGCTGGGCGCAAGTTGCTATCAACTCCTGCCTCGGATTTTCTTCCATGAGAGTGTTTTACTGGGATTTACAAGTCAATTAAGGCTGTGTGTGCAGTGTGTGTCAGTTTGTTTTCTCCACTGCCGGAGACCTTCTTCGCCAAGCCTCTCAGGCGCTGGCGCCCCATATGGCTGCACCACAACACCGCCCCGATCTTCAGACTGCTGAGTGTTTAGGAACTAGTGGATTTGTGGTGCGAGTCCTCAAGTGTTTTTTGGGCTTTGTTTTTCTCATTACACGCACACACACAGACGCCTGTATCGCTTTCTCCACGGAGGTGAGCGAGAGGTGCGTAAATGAAAACTCAATTTCCTGAAAGTCGTCAGCCTGTCGTTTAGCGCAGGATGTATGTGGTGTCGGCGCGAGCGTAAGTGCTCCGGTACCAACTGGGAATTTAACATGTCGACTCATCACATCAGTGCTTTAAGTCGGTAATTGCTTCGGCTATTTCTGTTTTCCATAACCCCCGAAAAGCTCCGTATCTCTCAACGTCTGTTCAGTTTAAAGCCCGCAGCCTGAGCGGCCCTGGATTTTTCCTGTTGACGTTGCTCGCGCCGTAACCCGAGAGCTCCTGCAGAAATGGCAAAAACAGACCAGCGGCTTCAAAGTAGGTGACCCCAACCGAAACGGCAATCCAACATTTGCGTAAGAAAACACGAAAACATCAAGATCCTCGAGACAAGTGCTCCCGGGAGACGAGCAGCATTATTACAACCCAGAGACGAGAAGGGCGGCAGAAGGTTCGGCCATCTACTTCCTATGAACAATGGCTCCCTTCATAGCAATGTAAATCAATAACTAGCGTTACCCCAAAGCTTCCCCCCCGACTCGCTCAACTTTTCCAGATGCAATGGCGAAGTATCTCCCCGCGATGGCTCGGGTCAGACGAGGATGAGAGGTGATGAGATCAGAGTTGGTGGAGAGGAGAGCTTTAAACGGTGGAAAACCATCAGGAGCGAGAAGAGAGGGGGGTTCAGGCAGGATGTTGCTGACTCTGGAGCTGCCGAGTGGACGTATAATCAAAGAGGGAGAATCAGGTGAAGCAGAAGCAGAAGCGTCTCACTGTTCTCCTCACACCTCGCGCAGCTTGACTGGTCCAGTGGAGGAAGTGTGCAGTGAGAAGTGCTGGCCCGAAGCCCACATTTGGGGCGCGCCGCCAGAACCTCGGTCAGCTCGCCTGCCTACTCCTCTGTATTTTTGGAAGCATCCATTATGCAAGCAATTTGCTTTTAAAGTCGCCGCTCCTGTCCGTTCTGAAGGAAATATGCCAGTGATGTGAGCCTTTCAAATGACTCACACTCTGACGATACAGTTACTCGAGGCTCTACTGCTTCCTCTCAAGAAACGAAATATGAATATATATGATGTCACACGTCGGAGCAGCTGCATTACGACCACTTATCAACATTAAAATGAATCACAGAGGATTGTTTTTTCTAGCTCATGGGCATGCGGTTGAACAAAAGGAGGTTTACAAACTCAGGAATTCAGACACGCCTTTGACCTTTTTTCTTTTTTTAACTTTAAAATAACTCAAAGATATCAACAGTAAGATTGCAGCCTCACACTGACCTTTCATAAGGTTTCCTCTACGCACTCTGGTTTCCTCCCACATTGCATTAGTATGTGTGTGAATAGTTGTCTGTCTATAGTGTCCTAAATAAGGATTAGTACTGATACCCCATCACTGATACCGGTTCTGACATACACAGGAGTATCCAGACAAAGAATCTACAGAGATTTTCGGGGTTCATTTTGGTTTAAATCTTCCAAAATGAAAATGCTAATTAAGCCTAAGTACTGTCAAAATGATCCGACAAATCCTAAAATATACTCATCCCTATTCTATACACTGCACCCCTCCATCACTCGTCAAATAAACAGAAGAAGACGAATGAACACCACCTTGTTTACAACGTAGCCATTAGCACAGCTATCTTTCTTTTTGTCTATGGCAGCCGTGTCAAACATAAAGTAATATAATTCAAGTCTGGAATTAGAATTATCAAGGTGACTTAAACTGACCTTTTGCACCAGGAATACAAACCCTAAACTCCAAATGCATTATGGGAATTGTAGTATGAGGCACAAGACATTATGAATTATAAATGATTTATTTGATATGATTATATAAGAGGCCAGATGTGGCCTAAAGTTTGATATGTCTGATCTACTCTCGCCCTCTTGGACAGAAAAAAGTGCACAGAAAATAAATGTATGAAATAAAAGAGATCAAAGCAAATCATGTTAACTATATAAATATTTGACGAGGTTGTCATTATTGTCAGTATTTATGTAGGATCATATCGTCGGTCAGTATCAACCATGTTAAAAAGTCATTCCCAAACATATGTAGGTTATTAATTACCCAGAGAAATAACACACACTTCTGAATCTGCTCACTCAGTTAAGGGATGAAAGTGCATCATATTTCAAACTGAATCCTTCAGTCCATCATAACGTGCCAGTCAGCTGCCCCAGCGTCGCTCGCCCCCCCCCAGTGTGGTTTGCTGAGTGGCGAGGAGGTGCGTGTGTGTGTGCGAGGTCTCGGTGTGTAATTCCAGAGGCTCCCCTCACTCCCTCCATATTTTCCTCCTTCTCAGACGACTGTTTTTCTTTTATTTATTTTTTTTCTAACCGCTGAATTCTGGACCGAGTGTGTTTCCATATTACTCACCACATCATTCCACAAACATGATGGAATCTTTGTTTGAATCTTCGACTTCGTTTTTCTGTCTCTTTTTCGACACACAATCGCCGTATTATGCCAGACGGACATTATCCAATTAAAAAGATATTCAGGAAAAGCAGTGAGTGCCAGGGTACATACGTTTAATTAATGAAATTCTTCATCACTCCTGCATTCCTTTTTCTTTTCTCTCTCCAGCAGATCAATATTTGCTTCTCAGGCTGGGCTCAAGTGTTTGGTTACTAATGAATTAAGACAGACTCTTTACGTTTCAGTCACGTTGTAACACTTAAAGATATCTTCCGGATTAAAATGGTATACGTCAATCAAGGTGGGGGTCAGTCGGGGAGCAATAATGACCTTGAAGATGGACCCCCCACAAACCAAAACAAGAGGGCAGAGGAAGAAATACCGTGGATTTTTAACGGCCTCTGTCACAAACGGCAAGGATCGTAATTCACTCGGTTTAATTGTGCATTTAAACACAGAGAAGAAAAACAACACAGTGAAGGTGAAACGAGACGAAGCAGAAAAACAAACAGATCATTAAACAATATTTATGGATGTGTAGTTGTATAAACTCACTTTTATTTTCTGCTACTAAAAATCACTTTGACAGCATATGCCTCTGCCAAGGAGCTAATTTTACATGAATGCCTATAAAATGAATAAAAAAGGGATCGATCACCCAAAATTCAAATTTAACTAATTTCATGTCGATAAAAGTTTAGGAGTATTTTTTGAGAAATCTGTCTTTTTCATAAAATTAGTAAAATTGTACTTTGGGTGAACTATCCCCAACTATTTATGAATAGAGTAGGCAATATATTTTGTTGTTACAATTGGCTTAGCACTACTTTCTCACAGCAAGAAGGTTGTTGGTTTGCTTCCAGTTGACCTGCATTCTCTCTCCGAAGAGTTTCTAAGTTCAATTAACTGTGTTTTGGTGGATTTACTCCTGGTACTTCGCTTTCCTCCCACACTCTTCTAAATGGATTCTAGGTGTGAGGGGTTGTTTATCACTATGTTACCCATGAACCGTTGCCGACCTGTTCAGGGTGTCCCCTGCGTCTCGCCCTAAACAGCTGGGACAGTGATAAAGAGAGTAAAAGGTAGAAAAAGAATGAAAGTTACAAACAGGAGACAATAAATGAGTCACAGACAAACCCGTTAGTATTAGTATTGGTATTCAGTAACTACTCTCCGATGAGACTGCAGGAGGATCTGAGATCCGTCTAGTATCATATCTGACCCGAGGCGTCTTAAACAGCCGTCAATTTTCACTCAGAAAACCTGGGCCCGACGTGCCCGGGCAGGCCTGGTTCCAAAAAAGTGTATCCTCAAGTCTCGTCAATCACTGCTTTAATCAGACGCACGAGCATTTATGACGGCTTCAAGTGCGACGTGTCCTTCAAACGCAAACTAGAAGAATGGAGTGTTCTCGTTGCCTGTTTTGAAGTCACCCGCCGTGACCCCGGCGTGCTCTGCGACTTACGGGCACCCGTGCGCTCACACTGTGATTAAAAGGTTTTATTTTGGACGCCCTCGGAAAGAGGGCCAGCGGCGGGTCGGACTCTGGGGAAAAAAAGGGTGACACTGGAAGGGTTGGGAGCGGCAGAAATCAATCACGGTAAAGTCCAATCCGAGCAGCATAACTACAGGCCACACTCGTGACCTTTGACCCCGCACTTAAACCTCTTCAAGCGGAGGATTAATCGGGCGGTTTTTTTTTCGGCATTTGTCAAGTGGACAGTCAAGCTGCGACACGTGCGGGGAGGAAAGGTTCCGAAATAGAAGACATAATTGCAGCACGTTGGAATTTGCCAAACAAAAACAAAGGAATTTGAACCGAAACGTCCACGTGACGTTTAAAGAGCCGGCGGATAAACAAAAGCGTTGTCTGCGAAATAACCTTTAATCCACATCCATGTTTGCAATTAGACAGAGAAGTCGTTTCCAAGAACACATGAGCCAATTTGCACATGTGTGCGGCTGCAATTACACATGTGTATTTGTCCAAGTGTGATGAATATGAGTTTGACCGATATGCACGCTTTGATTCGGTCACCTCCGAAGGTGTAAGCGATACGTGGTTTGGGTTCAACTGGGTCGGCAGCAGATGGTGAGAAACGACGCTCCCTCCCTGGTGTTGAACCACAAGGGTAACAAGCAGATGGACGGACCACATGTGTGTCGTGGCCTGGTTTTTATGCGCGTGTATAAATCTGAGGGGGAACAACCATGTTGGTCAAAGTGGAGCGTTTCATGGTGACTAGTCAACAGATGGCCTTGGCATGACTCATTTTAAATAATCTATATAAAACGGAGGACAATAAAAATCTGCTATTGATCACGATAATCCCGACTCCCGTCATGCTGCGTTCCATTGTCGCTCAGAAGTGGAAAGTTGACGTTCTAATCAACTCGTTCACATTCCTTCGAGGGGACAAAACCTCTAAGTGTTCCCGTGTTGGAAGTGACACTGGAAAGCCACTTTAGTTTGATATTCTTCTGGAAAAGTCGTGTTTCAGAGCCAGATTATTGTCACGAGTACTGAATACAAATGGAACGCATACACAAAAAAAAAAAATCAAGTGAATTTAATTACTTCACTTTTTGAACATATTTTTAGAATTTGAATATATCTAGAAAATGTGTGTATTTTAAAGGCAGCCTTGTGTGTCGGTTGCTGGGTTGTTGTTTTGAATGATCTACCACATGAGAGGGCACTAAGGGACCAAGAAAAAGAGAATTACTATAATAAGAACGTATAAAAGTTACATTAAAATTATTAAAGAATAAGCTAAAGGTGTAATTTCATTGTTTAATAATAAAAAAAAATCCCAATAGGAGTCATGAAAGTACTATGGACGAAACATACAATCATATATTTTATTTCACAATTTTAAACTGATGAGAAAAACATTAAAAGGAAACCTTGCCTTTTTTTTAGTCTTATAGTCGTGACTATCAGCAATATTTTGACTTCACACTAATGTGTCATATACTCACTGAGATCATATCAAACAACTTAATGCTTCAAGCCATCATTCACATTGTGGATCTAACAAAATGATCCACAAATTATATTCTAGATGTAATTAATATTATTAACTAAGATTAAATTGAAAGTCTTAGCAAATTCTGCTCACTACGCGTTTGAGACCGAACGTTTCTTTTCAGGATATTCCTACGATAACTCGAAGTGAAGAAAAAGTAATAACAAAACTGCTTAACTACCCCCTGAGGTTTTTAAAAACAACATGAAATATTTAATTCAAGGTCAAAGGATTAAGAAAAAGTTTCTTGGCTACTCTTGAGTTGTGCAAAGGAAGTAAATCATTCTTCTATTTAGTTGTAGTTTCAAGTGATCTGAGAAAATCTTAAGTCACATTTGGCATGAAGAACCGTGTGAAAAGGCGAATCTTGTCCAAGAAGGAGACTTTTTTTTTTTTTTTTCTTTAGACGACTATTACGTGACCGACTTCGACGACATTTCATGTTAATAAAACTAGAAGTTTTCGTACAAAAACCTGCCTGGTCGTAAAAAAAAAAAAAGGCAACCCTTGTGAGCTACTTGAAGAATACTGCAGTGTCTCTGTCCTGCCGACACCCACACCTCGGTATGTATTCTCTTTGTTTGTCAAGTTTCTAGGCGTCAGCCCCTGGTCAGTGGGTGTGAAGCCCTCGGCCAATAACGGTGGGACCACAGATGACAGCGAGAGGGACGGCCAGGACCACTTTTCTTCTCCCGTTAACTACTGTCTTTCATTCTGGCTGAAGCGACGCTTGACGACGAGTGTGAAAGTGAAGTGATGACGAGGAAGATGGATGATTCGTCGCTACGAGGAGTGACTTTTTTTTTTGGGCCGATTTCGTTTTAACAAAAGATGTGCAGAACGCTGAAATATTTTTATTCCGTTTGATTAGTCGGGACAATTAGCTGTACTGCCAAAAACAGTAGTCCCCCGGCCAATAGCAAGTAGGGAATTCCAGACACCGAGTGTGTGAGTCAGAACCAGAATTTTCCAAACTCACCCAGCCTGCCACTCTTAAAATAGTCCAAGGAAATGTCCCAATGACCCAATTACGACAGAGGCTTTCCTGAGCAGCCTGTGAATGATCTGATATAAGTTCGCTATTTGTCTACTTTACACCCAGACGTCCTCCTGTTTACGTTTCTCTTTGTTATGACTCCATTCTTCTTCCTGGACGGAGCTTCAAAAGGCCTCTGAAAATAACCAATTCGCCAGACATAAATTTGACCAGATCACTCCGGCGCAGACCACAACCTCTGGCTCAGCACTTCAGATTTAAGACCGACCGGCACTACAGCGCCGACTTGAGCTGCCTGAACAAACAGTGCTTAATAATTGTTCCCATTTTGAGAACACAGAAAATTTCGGGCCACCTCATTAGCCGCGTCGCTCCAGAAAGAAAGTGGTGCTCGGTAAGAATAACAATATATGATGTGTGAAGCTTGAAAAACACATGATGAAAAATACCTTTTTTTCGTTCCTTTTTCCTCTCTTTTCTTGCCTTTTGAATCAACGATTCAATTATTTAAGACAGAAACTAGACCAAAAACGATCTAAAACTTCTTATTCTCTACATTTCTTTGAAGCTTTAGAGTCGGATCTCGTGGCACGTCAACATCGGTCATCACTGCAGATGTGTAGTTGGAAAAGAAGCATGTAAGAATGTATATGATGTATTTCTCATATTGGTGGGCTGAGGTGATGAACTAAATCTGGCACAGTTTTCCGAGTCAATCAGCCTGGGGCGACAATATCATTGCTGTGAGTAGGAAAGAGCACAACAGGTAAAAGATGATTGATGAGTTAAGAAAGCACTCAAACAAGAACTTCCATTTCATCTCCTGGAGAGTGGCAGAGTTTTATATTTTCGTCTGGGTCGGCTTGGTTATAAACTGGAGCTCGTAAGAGGTTAAAGATGCTTTAATTGAGTTTTAAGGGTTGAACTTACAAGTGATTTGATCATAGTGATCGTCCTGTTGTTTCATCTGGATATGGTGAGGTGTTATATCCAGTCATGTACGGCGTCTAACGGCTGCTCAGAGCTACTAAAACCGATGAATAGTAGGAAACTTGCCACACAATCTAATCAATAAAAAAGGTACTTTTTTATCATTAAACCTGCAGTACTTGTGAAGAAACTACTTTGTGCTCTTCTGTTCGTGTCCTTTGACTTTGTCCGGGATGAGAAATTCTGAGAAAGCGATGACTTTCAACTGCCTCACATCCTCTTCTTCGCTCGGTTATTCCTCTCATCTCATCCTTGTATCTCCAAATTTATCTCCAGAGGGCGTGTCCAGGCCCGCTGTGGCCCAGCGGGGAGGACGACCCGATGTGTCGCTGAGCAGAATAGGACCAAGAGGTCTTCTGTTGAAAAGAGTCTCTGTGCAGCATCCACGGATCACCTTACACAACCACTTCCTGCTTCCGACCCACTCCTCACAGGCGGCCCTGTGTGCCAGGGCCCAAAAAAGCACAAACAGAGGGGTTCAGTCCACCCAAGGGCCGAGCACAGGACCTTATTCATCCTTTTTTCCCCTCAATGCTTCTTCTGGCTTTTTTTTTTTTCGCAGCTTAATTTTAATTCTTTCTGCGTGAAAATGGCCGCTTCGTTCCGGCTCTTAATCGTCATTGCATGTCAAGATGAGTTCGGTCGGTGAGGATCGCAGACTCGAGAGGCGGAAGAGGTTGATGTCAAGTACTTGACAGTTGGACTGCTTGACACGGGCCACGCCCCCCCCCCCGACATCTGTCTGCTTGCATGACCGGCTCAGGGGTCTCACGCGAAAGAAGACACGAGTGAAGGTGTGAATAAGCAGCAGAGCTCGAGCTGGATGGAAATACTGAGCCGTATACATTTCTGACTGGTCCCTCGCACTGGATGTTTTGGCTTGTGTGTATTCCCATTAACAGACTTCTCATTGCCTCCCTTGTCACTTCTAAACCACTGGACGCAAACCTCGTTTTTTTCGGCTGCGAACACATTAAAGCAGCACCTGATATGTCCGCTCGTACCAGGGGGATATGAAAACATTTAGGCTCCTCGGGCTTCCCCCGTCGCATGTCAGCTTCAGACGGGGGCAAGAAGAATGACGCTCTGTACGGCCCCTGCAAGAAGCCATTCATGAAACCGAGGCTCCGCCGCAGAGAACGTGGAGCTCTGACCGGGAACAGGACCGGTACTCATCCAGTCCCCGCTGTCCCTTCTGCTGAACAACACCGGTATTGATCTAATCCATGTTGGACAGGAGAGAACCACCGGGACAACATGAACACTGATGCAGCAGGATTGCTCTTTGGCTAGACGACGCCGCTCCGGGTTCAAGTCGGCGCTCGGTTCAATACGAGCGCGGCTGTGTTTCTGTGAAGCATTCAAGCAAGAGTAGCATCACTGATGTGCGTCATCTCCCGTCGGTCCTCTGAACCCAGCAGGGAACTACGCAGGGGGCCGCGAAGAAAGTGTCTTCTGTCCGATCTTTCATGCTCCACACAGCTGTGTGAGTGGGGGGTGCCAGAGCCAAACCCAAAAGTGACCCCAAGAGAATACTGTGTACTTAAGGAGTATTTCTTCTCCACTTCTTCTGAAAAAAAGAGCACTTCATATGAAGTATTCCTCAAAAAACAGCAAATAAAACGATCGGACTAAAACCATCGGTGATCTTAAATGCATCTTCACGATATGTATATTTTTCATCTTCAATGTTATTTTTTTTTTTAAATGAATGCAACCTACTATATGTTGACTTTAGTTTAATACAAGGTATATTTTTTGGTAGTTTGCAGAGGTACGCAAGAAGTTTACATCAATAGTTTGCATTACACTTAGACAAACAGTTTAAATGTTAAAATCAATGCACACAAGAAATTTTGGCCGTATATCTATGATATATCACAAAGTTGAAAGCGTTACAGAACTAGTTGTTTGGATCTGTTATGTGTTGTATGCTAGCAGGCGTTAGCTTCTCAGAATCAAATCAGCTAATATGGTCCTTCAAAAGTTAGTGCTTTCTCAGGGATTTTTTTTTATGTGAGACAGGCTTATAAAGTATTGTGTTTTCTACACTGTCACGCTATGATTTACTCATTGTTGAGTCGCTGGGATCTGTTTTTCTTTTCTCCAATGAAGTCTTACCTAAACTGTAAAGTGTCTTGAGATGTTCATCTCAACTTTAACTTTGTTATGATATGACACTTTAAAACAATTGAATTGGATTGAATTGAATTATCCAAACTTTCATTTAATAACATCTAGAATAAGCCTTAAATAGTTGCAATTTTAAATAATAACAAATGAAGAACCTTTTAGAAAAAAAGAAAAAGAAAGAAGATCACTTTACTGAAAAACGTTGTTTCAAGACTTTAGTGATTTTGCTACGTCATCTAGTAAAATAAGACGCAGGATAATACGGAAAAATCTAAACCAGTCTTCTTGACCCAAAGACTCATATTACCAGACTTGTAATTGTTTTCGGTGTTACACTTTAAATCGTCCTTACTTTAAGCACGACTATTATATCAACACACACACCTTGGCACGCTAATTGAAACATCTTTACAACACAACCTGCAGTAATCCACTTCCTCCATCTCATGAATCATAGATTTCCCTGCGTGCTTCCTATTTTTACAGCTGCTTAACTAATATCTGCTTAAATGCTTTCCTGCTCGGTGACTGAGAAAATGGTCCGACACTCAGTTTCTCACAGTCCTTTAACTTCCGAACACTTTGTGTAAACAATCGGTAAATATCCCGTACTGACCTTCAAGAGCAACCCCCCCGGCCCACACATACCCGGCGTGTGTTTGCGTGTGAGCGTCATACAATAATAATCTGGTCTGGGACGAGGTTATTACTTTTTATTTCGTCTTCGATTCACCCGAGCGATCTTCAAAAACAGAAATATGAAACGAGAACTACAAAGTTATACCAGACTGTCACAAACATGTGGAAAACATCGAGTTGTGCTGACACAGCAAACGCTTCAATCAGGGGTTAAATATATTAGTCTCCGAAGAGGTATAAACACGGCGGTCATCGGAATAGATGGAAACTAAATGAAATCATTAGAGTGAAGCCCACAAAGTCAGGACGTAAAGCTCGAGATGAGTCGTGAAGGACATGTATGGACAAAATCTTTGTCACTCGCGGTAAAAAAAAAAAACACTTTCCAGACTTCTCTTCTTTCGCAGCGACATACATCAATCAGAAATATTTATATTTGTTCCAGCTGAGGTCAAAATCACACACTGTAATTTATGTGTCAACCACAGCACGCACGAAATCTGCTGGTGTTGCACCCGAGAGCCGCTCTGATGAACAAACCATACGGCCAAGTCGTCGGGATCGGAAGCCCTGACATGGTCCATTAAAAAAGGCTGAGAAAGAGGGACAGGCGCGAGTTTGTAGCCCTGCAGTTTGACCTCCTCTGTGTAGTCTTGTGGTCGTAACGCCACTTTCATGCTGCTCCGCTGTAGTAATTACTAGTCTGGCCTGTGGTCTGCCTTTTGTCCTGCTGTCCTTGCTACAATTTGTCTTGCCAGGCAAATGTGTGTTAGCGTTTATGTTGGCACAACGAACCTCTTTGGTCCAGCAAGATGGCAATTTGTCTTTGACATCTGAAGAGGCCGCGAGAAAACTGTTGGTCACCAAAACACACTTTCATCACAGCAGGTATAAACACAGAGATCGGCACGATAATCAGATTCCACAAAAAACGTCAAATTACCAAATATTAAAGAGGCTGTCACTAAAATATTCACTTTCCCACAGAACATTCTCCAATAAATCACTGCTCTTGAGCCTAGAACAAATGCTGAAGTTTGAAAGTACACTAGTAAGAACTATAGCCTTTAATCCAAAATTGAAATCCAAATTGTCCATAGATTTTAGATACTGGAGATTAAACAGGCTCCAACTGCCTTAACCAGTGGTTCTCAACTAGCACACAGGTCCAATAGCTGTACATTTATTACGGCATTCCTGTGTTTTCCCATATTTCCTCACAAGTTAAGTTTCTTGTCTGGATCAGGTCATTTAAAAAAAAAAAAAAAGTATTTGTAGAGCTTCTTTGCAGGGAAGTCACAAGAGTATTTACAAACTTAAGGCACCAAATCATCAGTTAAGTTTAATCTTTTATGTTTAAAATAGTCATTGATTTTCTACCAGAACCTACTGGAAATTATAAATAAGGGGATTATGTTGTGTTTGTTGTGGTGTACGGTAGCGCAGTAGTCAGTGTGATCCCAAGAGGTTTGTTGGTTCGCAACAATTTGCGACCTTTCTGATTGGAGTTTACTCCAGGTACTCCTGTTTCCTCCCACAACCCAAGAACACAGAGGTTGATTAGGAACTTAAGGTAACTGCCCATAGATATGAGTTTGCGTATGAATGGTTGGTTATCTTTGTGTGCCCTGCGACAGACTGGCGTCCTGTCCAGGGTGTCCCCCGTCTCTTGCTCGAAGAAACTGGAATAGACTCTAGCCTCCCCACGACCCCCATATGGGAATAAGCAGCAAACAATGGATATGAATGGATGGATTATGTTTGTTTGTCAGCAAAATTCCTAAAAACAAAACAAAAAAACTTTACATTTTCAGGTAATTCAGATAAAAATGTATAATAATATTTGGGTTTTTGTGGTACCATCTGGATATAATAGGGTTTGAAGGATAACACAATTAATAGTATGGCTTCAACTGCAGCCCACGTGCCCGACCATGTTCAGAACTTGCAAACAAAACTGTGTATTTATTGTTCATTCCTGATGATAATTGTGTAGTTTGGAGTTTGTATTACTTATCATTCATCGTTGGTCATGTGAAATGAGCTCCCTGGCAGAGGTATACATTGTCCATGGTTTTTTAATTGGGTATACAGTAGTACACAATAAACACACAAACATGTTTTATGAATGACTCATTCACAGTACTGTGAAATGTATTCACCCAATATTGTGATCATCTCATTTCGTGTCTGAACTGAAACCAGCTCAGTCTGGTGGATATTTATGGAACAGTACCAGCCAGTGACAGCCAGTTGACAAGAAAATTCTAGAACTTTCACAACAAGTATTTTACTAAAATATGACTTTGTGGTGTCAGACATCAACAAGCAGTTATTATGTGTCCATTTGAAAAAATCCCTCCACAAGAAAGACTTGTATTATACAAGTCGAGGCAGCGCCGGGATATTTTAATTTTAAACACAATTTCAATGGTTTATCGCTTTTATGACTCCCTCAGACAAAAATCTCTATTAGTGGTGTTTTAAATGGTCTGTGAAAATAGAGCGAGACTCGTCAATGGAAAACTTAAACGGGCTGTTATCTCGCCTTAGCATGTGCATGGAAAAATGAACATCATCCCGTCGAGAAGGGAACTTTTGACAAAAGCGGAACATGTGAGGTTTTTTTTTTTATGGTGTAAAGTCCTGACATCATGTCTCAACTCCTGACATCACCATTTGAATTTATGAATGTTGCAGCTCGACTGTGTGCGTGACCCGGACGACCGCTGGCTCGTTCTTACGGGTCTGCTCCACGCGAGGGGGAAAGACTTCTGTTCTGAGCGTCCGAATGACTTCATAGTTGTAGGAAGGTTGCACAACTGAAGCCCAGAGTCCACATGTCCTCCATCATCCTTTGAGATGGAGAACTTGGCGGTAAAACCCTCACAATCAATCTCTTTAGGCTTGTTCACAGTTCACTTGTTTTCCATTACAGTCTTTTTCATTGGCTTTGAAGTGTCACAAGCAGGTCAGATATACAGGAAATCAAAAGCTTGAGCTCAAAATAAGATCGAGGCTCAGCATCCCAACTAAAAAGTATATTCATTCTTTCTACAAAAGAGCACAGTTTCAGCAGAAATATGAACTTTACTTAAATGGCACCACTTTGTCACTCGCCCCGGTCTGACGCAGCCAACAGTTGACTTACTAACCATATTCCGTGAAGACTTGTTCCAAAGTCAAACCTAAACATGGAAAACACTTCTAAAAATGACGCCGACTATTCTGAAGCCTGGTTGTCCTGGTCAAGATTAAACAAGTCCTGTGTTGAGTCTTTCCCACAGATGACTGCACCTGGTTAAAACTCCGGCCAAACACAACACAAATTACCTCCGACGTCCAAAACCGAGGCTGTGTGTGCAGTCTCTAAGACGATTGTCTGGACACACTCTATTAGTCTATTTCGGTTGAACTCTCCTGACGTGTCTCGGGGTTAAATGGTATTTGCCACAGAAAACAAACATTACTGTCTTGTTCCATTCATCTTCCAGGATGTTGGGAGGGATAAGAATAACGCGACAAAACAGACAAAAAAAAATAAGAAAACATGGATGACATATCAGAGTCCAGTCGCTACAGTAGCTCGGCTGTGACTCACCAGCTGAGGCTTTAAGCAAGGAAACATTTGAAGAATGGGTGACTATGTGGTGTGTGTGAGTCACTGTGGTGCGGTGAACCTCGGAGAATAGAGGGCCATGCTCACTGTTGCTCCACATTTACCAGCTCTGGTGCAGTACCATTCACAGGGGTTGACCTGTACCAGACCGAGGCTCCAGTCCTGGTCATACAGAAACCAAACTCAACTTATATGGTCACATGTCACCACATGAAGGAGCAAGTGTGTCCCAACATTTATCCTCTAAGGTCAACACAATGTCCAGCAATATGAATCTAGATAATACTTTGACTTTTATTAGGTTTCACACTCAATAAGGGGGGGTCAAGTTAAACACTTTGAGTAGCTGGTTATCCTTGAAAATGTGCATCAATTTAAAAGCAGAATAAACATTTCTTAATAGAAACTGAATAAAAAAAACAACTAAAAAGATGGATAATTCCGTCAAGAGGATTTTTTGATATATGGATACTTTATACTAATATTATTTTGAAGGGTCAAACTTCCTGCAGCGGAGTCTTGTGGAATGAGATTTGATTGAGGCCTGAAGCAAATGTGTTTGTGGTATCCCTTGTGTTGTTTCTGGGTGAATGTCGCTGGCTTCCAGAAATACATATGCAATGGTGGAGGTTGTTCATTGACACAGCACAAGGGATACCACAAACACATTTGTTTTTAGGCC
The DNA here is from genome assembly GCF_982586985.1 of Callionymus lyra. Taxonomy (NCBI): domain Eukaryota; kingdom Metazoa; phylum Chordata; class Actinopteri; order Syngnathiformes; family Callionymidae; genus Callionymus; species Callionymus lyra. The sequence continues at coordinate 13,026,169 of NC_141825.1, read as the reverse complement.
ACCGGGTCACCTTGACCCAGAGACAACACAAGGGTTAGTTAAATAACACATGTCAATTCAATGGGATGGGTTTCAGATGAACAACTAACATAGCGACACAGAGCAGTAGGTGGGTAACAACCTGAACATTATAATGGACTACAACACAGTCTCACACCATGAGATGATCTAAAGTAAGTAAGTAAGTAAGTAAGTAATATTTATTTATATAGCGCTTTTCGAGACCAGGGTCACAAAGCGCTTAGACAATCAAAACAATACTCAAAAAAGTACATACTTTAAAGATCAAGATAATACTGAGAACAACACAGGAGTTCGAGAAATTCAAGGAAAAGCCTGAACAAATAGAAACGTCTTAAGATGTTTCTTAAAGGAGTCAGTAGTAAAGTCCAACATTCAACACTGTATCTTGGCATAAACACAGCTTGGCATGAAGCTCCACAATCAAATATCAAATAAAGATCTTGTATTTCATAAAAAAGATGTACAAGAGATAAAATTTCAAGATGACGTCTTCATTATCTTATCTCAGGCACAGCCTTCTCTTCCAAGAAACCATTCTTCTGAGGTATGTCATGGCGTTTCTAACTGACTGACTGATAATCTTTAGATTATGACATTAAAACCACACGGAATCAATCAAAGCTCCTTAAGGTGAAGAACATAGTTCAGACAGCTTAATACTTGTGATGGCCAACATCAAACAGCCAGTAGGAACACTCTGTCCATGTCTACTTTTCATCTTCAGATCCCATTGACAAATGCTTTCCAGGACGATCCCCCCTTTTCTGCCTCCCACTATTTCCGACCTGTGACCCCCCCTTGTCTTTGTTTGCATCTCCTCCAACTCTCTGGTCCTTCCGGACTCTTTAACGTCTGCCCCGGTGTGCAGCGAGGAGGTTATTTTTAGGTAACGCACCGATATAAAGTGGAACGTTTTACTTCATCCTTGTAAAGTCGCATTAGCTCCTACTCTGCAATGGAGTTTAGCATCTCTGTGGGGGATCTCAAGTTTCCTCCCACACACACACACACACTCATCCCCTCCTGTAGACTAAATTAACCCCCCGTACCACCAACACACTCATCCTTTCCAAAACGCTGACATCACCCCGGCAGACTGAACTCTGCTCCTCAGCTAGTGGAGCGATTCTTTTTGTCCAATAAAGCATGAAATAGGTTAGTCCCAGCTACCGAGGGAGAGGCGGAGCCCCCACAAAAAAACACATGCCAGCCTCAGGAAGAAAAACCCAGCCCATACATCACCACATACACGCCACTGTTCTCCCCGCATGACCTTTGAGAAAAAACAGCATCGGCGTACAGGAGACGCACACACACACACCTTTAGGACGGTGTGTAAAGAATAAAGCTCACAACTGCCGCAGGAATAATTAGGTCAGTACATTATCCAGGAGCCGGGAGGTGCCAGTTAAGCTCGGCTCAGTATTTTCCTGTCTTGAATCATAAATCAGATTTGTTTCTTCTGTTTCAATACACACATAAACACACACAGTTCCCACACCATGTGGATCACCTCATCTCTGGCCTGGTCTGCCGGAGAAGGAGGAGACATGGCCCTCTGGGTTTTTACAAGTTCGACTCTCCATGACCTGAGCCGGGTCTACAGTCGACCACGGATCCGGTTTCTTTTCCCCTCCGTCGGCTCACACTCAAAAAAAAAAAAAAAAAAGGATTCTGTTTTTAGTAACTCCGCGTCTCACACTTCATTTGAAAGAGTTAGCTCATAAGGAGCGCTTGATATTGCGTGGTAGACGTCGCGGCAGCTGCCAAGCAGGAAATCTTTCATTAAAACTCACTCAAGGTCCATCAAGAGCTTCCACTGAGATACTGAGTCGAGGGGCGAAAAAAGAGAGCGACTCTTTTATGACGCCCCTCAATAACAGCCTGTGCAATCAGGAAATAAATCATAGAAACGCTTAAACGTACATCTTTATACGGGAGCGTTTGAAGTCGTCGTCTGTGCGGTTCATCAAAGCAGTTTTCGCTCCGTGATCCGAGGATATTAACATGATGGTGCGAGAACAAAGAGCCGAGTGTTGTTAAATCGGAGCGACAAACACGGAGGGGAAGATGATAAAGACAACCCCAGATAGACAACGACGTCTAATCACAGACCCCGGAGTGAAGGCGCAGCCACTTCAAATAGCCTCATTTTCCAGCACAGCTCGTTGAAAGACGCTGGAAAGCAGGAACACATTTCAACTAATTGTTAATCAAACGTGAAAATTTTCTCTGATCCCAAACACATGGAGAGTCTTGAGTGTCGTCGAGTAAAACCAGGATGTATTTTCACGGATATGATTTATGGTAGGAAACTTTTTAAGAACTAGATTAGCTATTGACAATCAGCACTTTTCGGTTTCGCGGAAATACAGATAATAGGATAATAAACAGATGCTGATTTTTCAGCCGTTTAGGATGCAAACCATAAGACTTGACTTTCAAAAACATATCATACAATTAAATCACTAAAATAAATCAATTTTTTAGCAAATCTGTTGACAAAATCTAATCGTAATTCAACATAACTTTTAGTCAACCCTGGAATGCTGCTAAGCTAACAGCCACTAGTAAGTACACTGGATAAATGTCGTTCTTTCCCCAAAAGAACCTTGAATCATAGAAGTTGTTGCATCTGTCCCAGTTCTTTCCTGGCTTATTCGTGAATCAAAGTTGGCATCAAACTAAAAAGATAGCAGCAGTCAATCGATCAGTGCCTGGGAGCTTATTAGGAAAACACTTTTTGATTGTCTTATTTAAAAGTCTGCTTCTCTCAGTTTAGCCCAGTCAAACAAAAAAAAGTTGTGGAAAACTGTAAGTAATAATCATTTATTCCACGAAATGGAGCCGCTGTCATTTAGTCCTGGCGTGTAATTTAATAACGCTCCATGTTGATCCAGCGAAAATGAAGAGCCCATGTCACATTTGGCCGAGACCTAGTGTGTGGTGTAACCTGATAGTAAAATCTCTGCCCACCCTCAGTCTTCCTGCTCCTCCGCTGTCACTCAAGAGAATGACGCAGCCTTGTTCGCCCATGTGAAGATTTAAAAGAGTGACGCAAACTTCCCCGGCAGCTCTTCCTGACCGTCCGATGGCCGGTGTTTATGTCTGGAGACAAGAGAGGAAGAAGGAGAAGAGCTGTTCGGAGCGACGGAGATAACATCAGACATTCTGGGAGACAGTGTAGGGGGGATTCCCTCGCCCCTCTCCCAGGTGCAGACCTGTGTCTACAAGACTGCTAAGCTCCTTGGATGTCTTCTAAGCCACACAAATGAAGTAGCCAGGAGAAAGAAGAGGCAACAGTGATCCAGGGGATGATTTGCCTGTTTGGCTTTCAATTGTTTGGGGAAACGTGAAAGGCCATGGTTTCCATTTTCAGAGCTGAAGCAGAAAAGCCTCCCTGGCTCTCTTGACAGCTAAACCTCCTTCTGCCTCATGCGAAATACATCAGATTTATTTTCCATTGAAAAAGAAACCTTGACGACAACTTTGTTTTTGACCAACTATGTTCTGTTTGACTTTAATCTAATTTATGTGACATCGAGCTCATTAATCAACCAGAAATATATATATTTTAGATAAACACTGACATCAACAGAAAGAAACAAAAGAATAATTTGAAAACAGTTGAAAATTGTTTGTCTTATTGGCGTAAGATGTACTAAAAAGCAAATACAAATAACAACAGCATCATAATCAACCTAAATAAATATAAAACTACATCAATGACAATTTTGAAGACTCATGAAACCGTTTTCCTTTTGCTAGCTTTCTAAAAATGTGTATTTCTGACAGTGTGTGTAATTTACTTTACTTAAATAAAACAAAAATATTTAAAGTGATGTCAACTGGAAAGATAAGGCAAGTTAAGATAACCAAGTTTCATGGCTGCTTCATGTTCCCGTCGCTAAGAGCTGAAGCAACAGTTCATTCTAAGAGTCGGAATAAAAAGAGAGCAGCAGCTCTGATTTCAAACCAAAATAATGCGTCTCTGGCTGTTAAAAATCTTGACAGTTCAATTAAACATTGACTCTACCTGATTAGATTCAACCATCAGGATCAGAAACCACCACTTTACCACCTTAATCCGGCCAATTTCAGAGCCATTGACGACGCGCACGAAACCAGATGTGCGTTACATATTTGAGTCGTGATGCCTCCAGCATCAACAACGGTACGATAATTCCATACAGCGGCAGATAACTCAATACTGTGCTAACATCTACGAGCGCGGTCAAGGCCGAACGATCGCCTCCGAGCCAACGACAGCACAAACACACTTCAGCTCACAGCTGCCGTCGTGAGCCGTCAGTGCTATCCGGGATTATCGTACGCGATTGCCGACGGAGAGCGAAGCGATTCGTGCGCCGCAGAAATGGGTCGACAAAACAATCTGTTATCGCTTTGCGCGTCTGGTTGATTTCACGCCCCGATAGCGTCGCCCCCCGACTGTCGGTCTAATACCTGAAGATGCATGGAAAGGAAAACAGATTCTATACATGAGCTCCCCACTGCTCACCCCATCATCGCCACAGCGCGCACACATGGTTCTTGTAACCCGTCGCCTTCGCCTTGGTAGTTTAAGGCTACACGCAAACAAGGAAATGAGATCTACACTACTGTGCTGAGGCCGGGGACTCGAGGGGTGGGCAAGCCCAGCTTCTCCTGCCGAGATGTAACCAACTGATATCCATGAGAAGCCACAAATGTCAGATTAAACGGAAACACATGGGAGCGCGTGTGTGCGTGCGCCGGAGACGCATCAACAATTCCTCAAATGGCTGGATGTTTAGGCAAACAAACAGTCGGGGGTGTTGACACGGACCCCGGGTTTGTCAAATCTAACATGATTACTTAGAGCAATATAAAGTCGGCGAGAAACCTCACGGACACAAACGTAACTTGATCCTGTTTTTTATTTGTCAACACCGGCTGATCGTCGGCATCTATGTTGGAGATGCTCGTTTCCACTTACACGTGTTTTAAATCTTTAGTGACTCAACATTTCACTGCGATTATCCTCGAGAGCTTAATAGTTGCTATGAATATAAATAAATTTTCAATTGCTGTTGTTTTGGTTTGAGTGTTTAAAAGAGAATGGAGATAAACAAATCATTTTAAATAAAGATGAGGAAAAGAGGTTTAATGAACAATGCAGTATATATATATATATATATATATATACATATATATTTATATATATTTTGTATTCCAAGTATCTTCAAATATCTCATCACACTACAGGTAAAACACAATAACCTGAATAACAATAACATATCACTATAGATATAAAGACATTTTTATTTTTTCAGGCATTTCCTTGATTTCCTGGATGCAATTTTATCTTGACCTTTAAAGTATATATTTTATTGAATATTGTTTTGATCGTTTAAGCGCGTTGTGAGCCTGGTCTGGAAAAGCACTCTATAAATATAAATAACTTACTTACTTACTTAGATATAGAGATATATACTGTATATATATATATATATATATATATATATATATATATAGGAAATTGTTTGTTTTTTTCAAAAAATAACTTTTGTTTTTACTTTTACAAGAAAAGATATATTAAAGTGTCAATTTCCACTGACATAAGACACCAAAATAGTTCATTAAATGGGGAATTATTTTTTTATATTTCCCTCTTCAACAATGCTTAATTTCAATTATGACATAAATAATCTTTTATTTACTTTTTATTTCTGGATAAAGTCATTTTTAAATTGTTTCCACAGATACAACAATCATGCTAGCAAACATGGATTTGAAAAAAAAAAATGTAGATAAATAATTAATTTAAACTACTGCCTTTTAGCTTTAGCATCGGACATAAGCCGTTTAGCCACTTGCTAATTAGCATCACATTCAAACCACATTACCAGCGTTAAGCTAAAGTGCTAAGAAGCTAAGCTAAGTGCAGGAATACTGTCTCTTAGAACCCTCCGAGGCGGTGGTTGCATCCTTTCATCAGGTCTTCCTCTCGTGAGCGTCGACAGTGTGTGATATGCGACTGATAAAAAGAGCATATTAAAGACACGCTTCAGCTCCTCAGACACTCCCCTCAAATGACAATGTTTAACTGCAACTCGTCCCGGAGTCGGTCATTACTCCACCCCGTCACTTTGCTCATCTGCTCCTCCCATCGCCGCGACCCGGGCCACCTGGTCCAGCACTATAAAAGTCTGCGTCTCACTCACTCAAGCAAAGTCTAGATGTGGAGAATGTGTCACATCGTCACGGCAACCCAGTGGAAGGTGAGCATCTATGATGACGTTTTTGTCGACCGCCTGCCGCGACATTTCTGGAGTGTGTATGTCCCAGAGTGTGCGGGATTCCTTCCCTCGCTCGCACACAAATGCGCACCGAGACACAAACACCTAGAGACCCTTCTGTAAAACAGTCTGTGTGAATGTTTGGTCGTGCCAGCTGTGTGAGCTTGAGCCTGGGTGTGGGGTGTATACACATTTCTGACGGACTGTGTGGTGTGTAAACACACACCCATAAACAGAATCTGGAGCGGAAGCACTGATCACCTAGATGTGCTTGACCGTGTGACCCCGGGGCCGGATTGTTTTGCTTTCACTGTGTGCAGGGTTTTTTTTTTTTTGGCCAGCTGCACGAAGGTGTCTGCTCTCCACTGAGTTCCATGGCGGCTCCAGGTTGATTCAGATGTTATCATTTGCTCAATTTAAAGGCCCATTAGAGGGAACTTTTCACAGACTCCCCGGTGGGTTCTTTCTCACACACTTTTTTTTTGGTTTAGTTTGGGTCCGTTTTTCTAGGGTCGGACGTCCAGGAAGACTATTTTTTAATGATGAACCCATTATTTAAAGAAAACTTTAAAAAATGAAAAGAAGTTACATTTTTGTCCTTTAAAAACATTACATTTTTCATTTTTATATATTTGTATAAATAAATGGTGTTTTCTTGTTGATTATTTATTTCATTTTGTTAGTTATTTATTTTTATTTATTTTCTTGAATGTCTTAATTAATGCCTGTTTAAGTCTTTTATTTTTAAGTTTTTAAGTGTTTAATGTCTGTTGTTATGTTTTCAGAGAGGACCACAATTTCATTGGTGCTGAATGTCTTAATACATGCATATTTGACAATAAAAGAAATTGACTTGAATTAAGTTTTATGCTGACCTTAACAATAATAATTGTTTATTTAATATTTGTGCGATATCTTCTTTAATTACCTTGAAGTGGTAGATTTAAAAAAAATATATATATTATTATTTTTCAATAAAAATACATTTGTATTTCACAATTTTCATCATGTTATTGTTTTTCAAAACATTGTTATTGTTTTTTTTTTAAAGAATATACAAAGCAAAATAAACAAATGTATACAAGACAAATTTAACTAAAGTAAGAAAAACTAAAACACTCCCCCATTGTACATTTAAGAATGTGAAAAAACTAAACAAAACACACACTCGAATCAATAAAACAACCTCCAAGTGGCCATGTTGTTTTAGGGTTACCTTAACACTGTTAATATCAACTTGAGGATGATATTCCAACATCACATGACTTTAACAATGTCACCGTAGATCTGTCACTAACATCTCATCAGAGACCAACAGCTTATCAGGATTGAGGTGTCAATGAAGGATCAAAGTCACATGTGGAGGTGAGCTGCTTGGCAGAGGTCTGTAGTGTCAAAAGCTGTAGTTTTGGTACCAGCCTGAATTCGGTCAAATTAGGAAGTTTGTATAACTCAAGTTTCTTTGATTAGGCAACAAATATTTATTACGGGTTTAATCTTTATTAGGAAGCATTAAAGACAAGTTGGCCTTCGATTAAAGACTTAAAATGAGTTTTATCAGTTTAGTAATACACTTTAAATAGACCAACTATAAAAGTTTTAATGACACATTTATAAATTCCCGACCTTAATGACCCGTCATGAATGCATAAATAAATGATGTCTGTTTTCTGCCTCACGCACGCGACTGTAAACATGTCCCAGTCATGCTAACCACAGTGGTATTAAACTCAGAAGAACATCTAGTACCCTTTCTTTGTGCCAACATCTTCCATTTTATATAGAACTACTCTCCAATTACGACAACAGAAATACAGAGCGCCGTGAATCTTGCCAGAGTCTGTGAACTCGACTCAAAATATCCATCGTAGAAAAGCAACAAGTCCAAATACCTGCAGGAATGAAGCGTAAATCCTGAAGGCCGTCACGGCGCACATGTGAGACGAGCGGCACACTCCGCATCGTGTTTGACTTGGGCGACAGTTTTTATTCAAGCGTGTACACCTTAAGCACACTTGTTGAGTTGTGAGAGCTTTACATTGACAGGTTTTCTCTCTCGCACCGAGGTCACCGGAAGGTCACATGCATGTTACAGTCCATGCGTCCTATAGCGTGTCCCGACAACCTGCCCTGGACCTGTGCGTGCACGACTAGCTGGAAATATACCTGTCATCTCAGCCGAGCGCTGACGTTCTAGAGCAGACGGTGGTGTAGCAACGATGACGGTCAGGCAAACGTTTGAAGCTGCCAGTGTGTCAAGAGACACAAAAGACAGGGGGGGGGGGCGGCAAATATACGTCTGTTTGGATGACAAACAGCGTTGAAGGCAGAGCTCTCATGGGGAATCTGGCAGCGGCTTCTGATGGACACTCAGCACCAGTTGGAATACCACAGGACAATAAGTCTTTGAGGAGATCTGTACCATAAAACAGTAGTGGTGTGTATATCGTCTCACAACACAGGAGCAACGATACCATGTGGTACTGTAGTAACAAGGATATATTTGAAGTATTGTCGAGTAATTGACTCTGGTGTTGAAGAATTTACAGACTGTTGACAAAGTAGTAACTGCTTTCATTTGTTTTGAAGCGAAAATATGTCCAAACATCAGCTTTAAAAGTGGTTGACTGTATCCTCTCGTCCTCAGTCATTGCATGGATTTTAATTTTATTTAGTTTCTTTAATTCCACCGGATGTAATGACTCCCAAATAATGTGAATTGTTGGTAAAATGTATATATATACTGTATATATATATTTATACTTTTTTTAAACACACTTTATTGAACTGTAAACCATAACAGAACTATAGTTAAAAAAATAATAGGATTGAAAAGCAAAATAGAAAAAAAAACGATAACGTGCAGTCAAATATTGATAGGTATATTTTCTAACACATAATGTTTATGATCAACTTCATATCAAAATATAGTGTATTTACTGTATATCATGTCTTGCCTGTAGTTCTTGATAAGATCTAAACATAAATATTGAGAATCTGTGTGTCATTGAAGTACATTTCTGGAAGTTTTAACATGATATTTAGAGAGTACGTAATCTGACTCTTGACCTGACTTTCTCTCTGCATTTAGTATATAATATCAAGGTAATTTTCAATCCGTAGTCCACTTGTTGAATGGTTTTCCTGCTAAAATAGAGTCAATTTCCAATCCACAAATCTGATTGGTCGACTCAAATAAAAAGAAAGTATGCAATGAAAAGTTTTAAAAACTTATTAATTCAAGGTTTAGCAGAACCACTCCTCGAAGTGTCTTTTAGAGGACAGACCTTTCAATGATCCCCAGTAAAATTAATTTTATGATCCTGAATTGTTTTATTTGTCTGAACCTTTCCCTTCATTTCATGACCATAGTTGGCAGAAGAAAGTTCAACAATGTGAACTAGTGTCCTGATAATTCGACAAAGGGAGGAGTAGAGACGAGAAACACTTACCAAAAAGGATTATAGTTTCACATAAAAAAAAAAAAGAAGGGGGAACGCTGTAAGGATGAGTTCCAGATTTCACTGTATTAAAAAGGTAAAAAGGGATTTCAAGGCACCAACTTAGAAGCTTAGAGCGTTGATCAAGACTAACACGACGGAATCCTGAGGGTGGAGTGTAACTGATTCGGTTAAGTATTAAAAATACAATTTTAAATTTGCCTGTTTCTATTCATTCAGGCCATTGCACTGAAAGGATTTAGATGTAAAAAAAAACTTGACTATGGTTTGAAGTCGGGTTGAGTCCAGGTCCAATAATTGACATTCAATACTCGTGAAACTTTCTTCAACAGGAATATCAGGACCTTCAAAAAAAAATATTCTAGTTTGAATAATTCCCAGCATTCCTGGTACCATTATTACCATTTTTTCTGTCTATATATTTGAGTCTGGGCTCCACTCGTAAATACATGATCTAATGTCCAACATTTACATCACAACTGGAGGTATAATATATATTCATAAAATGGACTTTTGTTTTGATGTGACTTTATTAATAGCTTTGCGAGTCTGGTGTACGTGCCATGAACTGAGTCACAGCGCCGCCTCACCGCTGATACGTAAGCATTGTTATGATGAAAAGCTTGAATGTAGTGAGAAGAACCAATGAATGGAATGATAACGTTCATTCTGAAAGTTTAACTTTCGTGACTTTTGTGAGAAAATATTACAACTGAGTCATGAAAATAGCTGGTCAGCAGGAAGGTTCACTCATTTTGTCAACATAAAATGTTGGACCAGATACAGAATCACAGACTGTGAGTTGGACGCAATTGCTGTAGGTCATGTGACTTCAAATGTATAATAATACAAGTACAAAACATGTTTCATCTACAATTTCATACCTTTGATCCTCTCATTAAGTTGAGTTGCATTAGCCTTTAGCATTAGCTAAAGCTAACATCTGTCCATCGCAAAAGTTTATCATGACAGTTTTACCAAATACCAAATCTCATGTTACATAAATCAAAAAAATCGCATCAATTTCAAACCTCTCGAAAAAAAATCTGCGCCGACACTTTGAACCTCCCCAAAATGACTTGTCTGTCAACACTTAAAATGAATGTATTCATTTGTCCGTGACACAGATTGCCTTCCACAGACGACGGTAATCAGTATTTCTTAACACGGGCTTTGAAGTGAGACCACAGCTCGCTCCCTTTCCACCCAGTTCCCGTGGCTTTCCCTTTAAACAGAGCATGACATCAGACTCCACACAGGTCTACCAGCCCGAGCCCAAACAACCCCAACAATGCCACATCTGGCGGGGGAGACGTAAGGAACTGGAGGGGAAGCGCAGGAATGTGGCGGAAAAAAAAGGGGTTGAAAAAGGGAAAGCAGTCCCGAGGCTGTTTAGCTCGAGGGACCAGGGCCAAGACCTCTTGTCTATAATTTACAGGCGATTCCCTTCACTGCCACCCCCACCCCTGGAGTCATGATGTCACTCCGGCGGATTCACGGATCAATGTTAAAAATCCTGCTACTGCTTTTCGGTGCAAAACCGACAGCGTCTTCGAAAAAACCTACTAACTCCAACTATCATTTAACCACCTGTCATCGTAATCATCCGCCTCACATTCCAGTTATTCTAAGAATCCGCTCGTGTAAATATTTTTCCGCCATATTTGACTAGAGTTTTTTTTTTTTTTTTTTTTCGAAGGAGGTACCGAGTCGGTCTTGTCAAGCAGCCTGTTCATGTTGTTACTGTCAGAACTAATCAGAACTTCTCGCTCCGCACAGAAGAGATTCCGGCCAATTTTCTGCCTTGAACTGTGTAGTAAACACACAATTCCGGTCCGGGTGGATAGTTGTCGGTAGACATGTCGTGTATTAATTGCCGTAGGATAGCGAGGAATCGTCGAATGAAGACGTATTCACTTCCTAGAGATGAGGGAAATGGAAAATATGCTGGTTTTAGGAGGCAGACAGTAACAGCAGAGGCATGGAAGCAAACTAATAAATACACGCCACGTGTTCCATCGACTATGTGAAGGTGTAGAGACAGTCCTGCAGAAGATGAGGAGGACGTCGCTGTCAGCTAGATGGTGCCGAATGAATATCGAGATTCATTAGAAACCTTTACCTGATGACGAGCAGACAAGAGAGAAGGAATTTCACGGCCACACCAAATGGAAAATTTGGGTTGAAAAAAGCTTCCAGATGCAAGAGACAAGAAGCCGTGTGAACCAAATGTAGCTGAGAACAACAAACAACACCAGGGAGGAGATACCAGTCCATCACCAGACAAGGAAAAGGAAACCACCCTTGGGTAAGTGTATGAAACCATGAGTTTTAAAAAGTCAAAAAGAAAACACAATATCAGACGCCCTGAAGGTTCAACACGCATTTTTTAAAACAAAAATATAATTTCTTGTGTTGATTTATGACTCATGGCCGTCCAGATGTTTTAAAGTGAACGTCAAATTTAAGTAATTTAATACAAGTCTACTGCTTTATTATATCTGCTCTTGAATTTGTTTATATGTCAGAAGATGGACCATTTGTTTGTAGCTCCTGTCATCTATCACTGTGACCAGGACTTGACGTTTATAGCATCATAACAGAACATACTAGCGACGACAAGTGTGCTACGATGTGTCTGGAAGCGGTTTAAAAACTGTTCCCAAGACTAAACCCGCAAGAGGTTCTTTTGTCAAACGTGCTAAAGCGGTACTTTGCTCTTCTTATTGTCTTCTAAAAATACACGCAAAGCCTCTCGTTCAACCCCAGAATGTGGTGACACGACAAGCATTTCTTTCCTGGGTGAGGTTACCCCGAGGCTCCGCAAGATTGAAGTTGAAGATTGATGAAAGTCAGGACGGCTCCGTCAACACTGAGCCCGAAGAAGACAGAGGTCGTGACCGGCTTGGGAATTAGGAGGATGAATAATCCTCGACGGTGTTATATAACCTGACCCACAAGTCCGGACCGATAGCTGTTGAGCCAATTATACACTTCGACTTAGCAATGTTAGTGGCATGGGTTATGAGTGGAGGTGTGTGGAGAGGGGGGGTGCCGGTGTCGGTGAGGTCAGAGGTCACCGTGCCCCTTACAAACAAATGAACCACCCATCGAGAGGAGATGCTTCCCATTCAGCCCCAGCAACGGCGGCGGCTGGCAAACATGTGCGCGACAAATGTGTCCATCTGAACCAACGACCGGGTCTCAATCACCCCCAGATGACGCCGCCACACAAACAAATCCCGTGAACACAGCAGAGGGTCCCCCCCGCAGGGGGGGGGAGAGAGAGACCCCGGAGGGGGGTGACAAAGACTGCCAGTGTCGGAGCAGAGCTCAGGCATGATGATGAGCTGCTGGGCCACCTACTTTTCCAGTTAACCAGGTGGGCCGCGCTATATGAAGACCCCCTGTTGGGAAAATCATGGGAGTGAAACTGCGGTACAATCGGCCCTGCTTTTACCGCGAGTGCTACTCTCGCCCCATGGTGGGTTTCATGATGGTCCGTCTATCACACACTTCTCGCACACATGCTCCTGCAGAAAACATAAACACTGGTGTCTTCTGATGACTTCCCTGTGCTGATCCCAGCGTACATATGGACATGGTTTCCAACACGTATGTTAAAGGAGGCTTTAGCTATTCAACCACAACAACGCTTTGGTAAAACATCAGCAAATTTAAGAGGAAGTTTTGAGATAGTTACTGGTAAAAAACCTGGTTTTGCTGTTAATGTACGTTCATCCATCCATTCCTCAGCTCATAAAACACATGTCTCTCCGATTGGCCTTCTAAACCTCATGAGTTATTGACCTTAAGTAGAGATAGCGCTCCATATGATGACAGGTCTTCTCTTCTTCAAAACCCATAATGCCGTTAAAAAGAGCTTCTTCAAAGCCATCTATCTTCCGAGTCTCCCTTTTGATCACAACTCCAAACCCGTCTGCAAGAAATATCCAAAACGGTTCTGCAAAGTCGCCCCAAACTCTTGACACTTCCAATTCCCCCTGTTTGCCTCAAGTGTCCGTCTGCATTCTGTCTCCTCCTGTGTTTTTCTCCTTCTCTCTGCCAGCTCTGGAAAGTACATTCGCTCAGTGGAGCAGTGACACAAGGACCGTCTCGTTCATGGCAGGCCCGGCTTGTGTTTTTTCAATTAAACTGGGCTCCTGTACACTTTTTTGGGATACCATAATTCTCATGGCCCAGCAGAAACTAATGGAAAGTCGCTTAGGCCCTTTTTTCCTTTTTTTTTCTTCGGGGGAGAGGTATTGGAAAGACCTAGAAGTATGTCAGACAACTGTGGTTGGAGGCCATTATAGTATCTCAACGAAGAGCTAGACTGGAAGGTCATAGTGTGGGTGATATCAAGGGAACTCAATTCATTGAAAAAAAGTATTCTTGGATGACCCCCAATGAGAAGATCCAAACGGGGAACAGAGCAAAAAGAAGGGACTGTCAATGACAACCCCTTATTTGAAGCGTCCCTTTAACTAGGAGGTCTAGGAATGAGCCTCAGTCTTCAGACCCAGCAGCTTCTATTTATCACACACAGCTCCAACTTTTCACCGGATGATGACTCAGCACGCTGTCATATGTAAACACTGTCGGAAATGTCAAATACAAAAAAGTTGCAGGCAGAGACTACTCAGGTGCTGACACTCAACACTTCGACTACTTGTGCACATGGATGTCAAAAGTGGGAGGAGCTTCACACGCCCCCCCCACCGCCCCCCCCCTCCCCATCACAACAATTGAACCTGGCTAGAAAGTGAGTCTTACCTCAGCAAAGGTGATGTGGAGCCAAAAGAAGGGAAAACTTCATGACTGGCAGTCTCTCGGGTTAAGTCTCAGGTGTGACGTCTCGGGGGGGCGGGGGGGCCCCGAGTCGGGCCGGCGGCTCGCGGCAGGGCCGCCCTCGGCACACTTTACAGGGAGAGAATGCAGAGGAGCCTCGCAGACCCCGGGCCCTTGCACTCACACTCTGCCTTCTGAGGATGAAAAGAGAAGACTTCATTACCAGCTGCAGACCACGCCTCCGTCCCTCCAGTCTACCTCCCCTCCTAAAAAACTCCCTCCTCCCTTCCCAGTCCCTCCTTTTCCACTGTCTCCCTGCTTCGCTCCACACTCCGGGCGAGCGCTGCCTCGGGGCCGACCCGGCTCGGAGGAGGGGGGGAGCAGAGACTACTTAAGCAAAAGCTGTGGCGAACGCTTGCCAGCAGAGATGAATTAGGTGCAGCAGAGGCAGACAGCTGGAGTAAAGAGTATGGATTCAATCCCAACATTTTCTCTCTTTGGCCACTTGTTGACAAAAAAAATCTTTTTAATCTTCTGGGAAAAAGAAAAATGTTCTCATTTCAACGTCGATGCTCTTAACACAGAAAAAATAGCTGAATACACGCATTTAAAACACTTTCGACTCTCTTAACAAACTTTCTTCACGGGAATGAAGTGGATATAAACATGATTTATGGACACTTGGTCAAGAAACAAGTCCATGTTATGCTTTGCGAAAATTCTTCAACCAAAGTTTTATTAACTAAAACACTTCATATTTGGGATATTTTAAGACAAAAACAACTTTATTCAACCACGAACTATAGTTTCCAGGTGACTTTTACTTGAATGAAGAATCAAATACTGATTTTCTGATGGCAAAAAGAAACCAAAAACTTGGAAATCACCCCCTAAGAGCGCAAATCATCTTTTGAGGATATAACATTTTATATTATTATTATTATTATTATTTTTGCTCACCCGCTCTAGTAGAAGAACTCACATTTCCCCGATCCTTAAAACTCTTCACTGGCTGCCAGTTTCTTTCAGGATCAATTTTAAAATTCTGGTTCTTACTTTGAGAGCTATTCATGGTCAGGCTCCTCCTTACATCAGTGATCTGATCCAGCCTTACACCCCAGTTCGGGCTCTGAGGTCTTTGGATCAGAATCTACTGATGGTTCCTGGACACGCTTCAGGGCCAGAGGAGAGAAATCCTTCCAGACTCTTGCTCCTCAGCTTTAGAACGATCTTCCTCTCCCTCTGTGTTTGATGATCTACTGGCTCCTTCAAGAAACATCTTAAGAACTTTTTTAATGTGCTTTTTCCTGATTTTCTTGGACTCCTGTGTTTGTCTTATGTTGTCTTGGCCTTTAAGAGTTTTTACATTTGTAGGTATTTTTTAAATGTGTATTACTTTTGATTGTTCAAGTGCTTTTTGACCCTGGTCTAGAAAAGCACTTTACATATAACCTATACTTACTTACTTATCATTAGTTATTTTCATGTTGACAAATTAAGCCATCTTTGGAGACGGTACAATTATACACATTAAAATAAGTACTCGCACAATTATACACAGCAGCTCTCGTTTATAAGGGTTTTAAATATTGTACAAAAGTAGTATAAATACTTGCCGTAATACGCAAATTGTTCAAGTAGAAGAACTTTATTTTCTTTTCCTTTTTTTTTTACAAAAAGTTACTTTTTGACAAAGACAAAGTCTACTACCGAAATGTTCATGTTTGAAGAGGCTAACATTGGAATAGCTTTGACTGTTGCAGTGCAGGATGGAAGTTACAGCTCACGTGACGGTTGTGCATTTTACAGGAGGGCCGTCACTCATAAAAGCGGGGGCTGGACTTGGCCCGCAGGCCGTCTGAACTATGGGGTGAAGGTAGAGCTGGCGGTTGAGACAGCTGTCTTCTCTCAACCTGGACCTGTACGTCGCTCCAACAGTTACTCATTCAAGTTAATAAAGTTAAATTAGGAAGAAAAACAGAAGCAGGAGAATTGGATTTGGACCGAATAAAAAGTGTGAGGCAATGTGGAGATTCACTTGAGGGGGAAAGTGGTGGTGGTGGTGGGGGGGTGGTGTGGAAGAGAGGGAGGGCGGGGGGGCAGACAGGGAGGCAGACGAAAGAAAAGCAGAGACGCTCCACACAGGCTGTTGATCAGTTTGACAGTTTCAAGGATAAAAGTAAAAAAAGAGTGGGTTGAAAGTCCCAATTAAGAATTACTGTAACTACCATCAAAAGACTGAAGACAGTGTGTGTGTGTGTCGGGAGGTTCGGAGACAATGTCTGTCTCCAGCGAAGCGTCTGAGCATCTCGCAGACGTGTGTTCTGCCAGCGTCACTGCATAAGGACGGTGTTGTCCATCTCCCCAGATCCCCCTCATCCTCTGCTGCCGTTTCTTCTCCTGCCAGAGCCAGCTCTCTGCCCAGGAGACAGGGAAAATAGGACTAAAAGCTGGAGCTGTTTACTGTCTATAATTATGAGGGGCTGGGTACACTCAAGCCAGGCGAGCGCTGCACCCCACCCACCCCCCCACCACCCCGATGCCACCACACACAAACCCGGCTCTGCCAAGTCTGTCAGTTTAAATCAGGCAGTGGCGCTGAAAGAGAAGGTGTGAAGTGAAGGAAAAGTGTCTAAAAATGAGGGTTGTCTCCTGAAATCCAAACAGGCACGAGGCTTGGAATAGCAAAGGTTTTGAAGAAAAACAGAGTGTTTTATTACGATGAGTGGGAGCACCTTTTAAAGAGCCCGGATTTAACTATTGGCCAATGAAATGCATTTTTTAAATGTTTGAAAGTCGACGGATACTTGAGTGTCAAGGGCTAATGTTTCAAACACAGCTGCTTAACTTCCTATTTGGAACAATGTTGACCTGTTTGAAGATCTAAAAATCAAAACATTTGAACACAAAATCAGCTGTAAAGTTAATGTTTGAAAACTTTCCTGGTTATGACTTTTATTAAGGATTAAAGACTTGATCACCTGCTGGTTAAGATGGGTACTGCGTCTCAAATCGGGCACTTCTCTAAGTGCACTGCTTTACAGTTAGTTTAATATTTGAGCTTCACTTTAAAACATCTGGACGGGCAAAAAGTCATAAATCAACACAATAAATTATATTGAGCCCATAAAAGTGCACTTACTTGCGCAGTGCTCAAGTTTAGTACTGTCTCAAATCAAACACTGTCGCTACAGACTTACAGGAAATGACAACTTCTTCTTCTACTAGTTTTTAACACTGATCACAACCGACCGTTGAAAGCCTATCTAAGCCTTGACACTTGACAGTACTTTTCACCAATTGAAACAAGTTATAACGTTTACTTTTATTTTGTTATTACTGTTGGTTTGTGGTAAAACGTGTGTTTTCTCAAGACATTTACGCTGGTATCTGCTCCGAAGACATGTTGTCAGTGACATAGCTTCCGTTTAGCGTCATCTACGTCACTAAGATGGCAGATTGGGACTAGTTACACTTAGTATTTTGAGTGCACCAAATTGCACTAGTGCACTCAAAATACTAAGTGTAATTAGTGCAGAGGTTCTTGATTGGGGACACACCCATATACTCCTGATAAAACCATGCTATGCTATCGCTAATAATGCTAATCTTTGAACAGCATATTCAGTTTCAATCTCCTCTGTGGACAATATTGACACATTGAGCCACTGGCTAGAAATTCAATAAAAGTTCAACTTTACTTTACCTAACTAATAAAATGTTAAATTAAGAAAACTATAACACTATGTTATTGTGTGTTTGGTCTTTCTGAGTCAGTTCACAGAATGAGTCAGTTTTTACTTCACATCAAACATAACACTAGGTAAGGAAGGGATCTCGATGAATTACAATAATATATTTATACATAAATATATATACATGACTCATAAAATAGTGTTATTTTCTTTTTATCCAGGTATATCTATCTGAAACGTAAGTAGATATTAATCTGAGATATAAATGGAATTTTAAAAGTGATCTATTCAAGTATTTAATGTATAAAAGAGTGGATATGTTTGCCTGCTTCTCAAGTGCAAGACTAGCACATTTAGGACAATAGTGTCAATATTAAGACCCTGTTTATCTATCTTGACCTCAAGTCAAGATATACTAAATATTTTCCCACAATTTACCTGTCCAGTATTTGCTTTCAAAACCATTAACATGTACCAAATTAGGTCAAATACCATGATCAGAAATAAATCCAACCCTCAAAAACCAACACTTCCCGTTGAAAAACTCCACGTTGAATTATATCGTGCTCTTCTGTTTGAGAGACTCTAACCCGCGTTCATCCGAACTATTCATAGCTCTGGTGGCTGAGGTTCCACACAGTTCCGAGTCTCGCTCGGCCGACTTTGACGTGTTGACAGTCTCTGTTTTGGCATTATAAAAGTCACGTCCTTAACGGAACTTCCTGTGTAGTACTGAGTTTCACCTTTTAATCAGGAAAAGTATGTGCATTCAAGGAAGCTGCCAAAGGTTCACGACATCATAAAAGGTAATCTCTTAATCCCAGCGCTCCACTATGGTCTCCATAACTCGCCGGAATGAAGGCGCGATAGAAGCGTTCGATCCTGATTCATCAAAGGTCGGAGCGGTAATGACATCATCGCAGTGGAGGATCCTGACAGCGCGACAGAAAGAGAGCTCATGCTGCAGCTGGATGAGGGCACCAGGGATTAAACACATCTCTGGCATTCTCCCACACTACCATTAACACCTACACAGACCCTCTCTGTGGCATAACGGTGTCAAATTTACACAGCTCCTCAAAACAGTACTTAAGATTATGGGCTGCCTCCATCGTAAGTGGTGAGAGCCCTGGTCTCGGGGGGGGAAGTGTGGCACAGCCCAAGAGGGATGGGAAGGTTCACTTAAATAAAATGATATAAACCCAAATTGCTAAGAATGTATTCCCGCCTCCGACAAGTAGATACACAGGATATCTCTGGTGTATTTTTAAACATCAGTTCCAGGCTTAAGGGGAAGATAAAGCAGGACTTCACATCTGAAAGCAATTGTTTTTTGTTTACTGGCTCCAGGGGGGAAGCCAACTTTGCCATTACTTTAACGACGGTAAATAAATAAAAATGACATAATTCGGTTGTATAATAAATAAGATGGAACAGTAATGACATACTTTGAGCAAAAAGGTTAATTTGTTTAGAATATAAAATGAGTTTTATGGACTGGAAAGGAATTTAGAGAATGAACAAAGCAATACATGATTCAGCCACTGGGTGCACAATAAGGTCTTACTGGATATACTGTATATTCTTGTTTTCTCAGTCAGTTAAGATTTTGGCAGTAGACTGAAAGATGTTATTGCCTTTATTTATTTTAAAGCAGATTGAGTTTAAAACATTGTTCTTCAAACTTCAAACCTTTAAAATAGGATGTAAAATAAGGGACAGCTATTTTATTTGGATATGAAAATTACTTATAAAAAACAATTATAAAACATTATGAAAATATGCTAAAATGCATATTAATGGGGATAGTTATAAACAAAAGAATGATTATCATTATCATGCAAGTATTTTTTAAATTACAATTTGTTATTGCATTTTTTAAACTTCTTTTACGCTTGAGAAAAAACAAAAAACATCCATCTGTTGTCATTTTGTCGTCTGAATTCCATTCATTTGCAGAGTTTTCTGCGTTTTTTTAGGGGAAAAAAGATGTATCTAGTTTCCTTGTTGGACACATGATCGAGGAGGAGGAACCTGAAGCCACTTCAAGCCACTTCAAGGGAGTCTGGATTGATTATTTTGCCCATCTTTTATCAGAGATTCCTACTCTGAGACCTGTGTGTGGCCTTCATGAGGTGTTATTTTCCTTTTCTTATCATGTATTTCTTGTTCAACTATGGATACCATTTGTTATATTTGTTGTTTTAGGAATTTGCTTTTTGTTTCTCATTATATCATGAAAACCCAGTTTTGTTGAAAACAATCTAATTAAATATACAATCCAATGATTCTATCTCCCCCTAAAACAGCCTAAGCATGAAAAGAAGCTACTTAAGAAAAGCTCTTGAACATTGGCGAGTTTTGGGAAACGCACAGCATTTTCCTTTTGGCTCAGCTCTAATCGTATATTTATACAGCATCCCAAGATGCTTGAAGCCTTCGCCTATTATTCCTCTCACCTGGAAAAAATGGAAACGTATCCCTGCAGCTTCACACAAATGTCAAGTGTGTATTTCCGGATAATGAAGCCAAAATAGGGAAACAAAAGTCGTCCTCACATCACTTCAAACTATGAAAATCACCTCTCTTTTCTCACCAGATTGACTGATCTGCATGTTTTCAGTTTCGTCGTGTTGTACATCGATCAGACACAGGCCAATTTCCAAGCATATGCTGCGTCTTACATTTCCGGTGAATGTCAGAGATGAATACCAATCCCGTCAATGAGATTCAGATGTGGATGTGATTGGATTGAACAGCCTGACCGAGTGAGGGATGAAAACAGAGCTGCAGCATCATCTCTCGGGTTGCAGAGATGGTAAAAACAGGCAGCGGTCAACGTGATTAGATTGCAGGAACCGCAGAAAGTCTGTCGGGCATCATACAACCGGCAACATACCAGGCGAGGAGAAAATAGAGGACGAGAAAAAGTGAGGTAAAGAATGAATCCACTTTTGCACGATGAATACAAAAGTAGCTTGACGAATTATCCCACATGGAGAAGGCCAAGCATGAAGAGGGAGGACGGAGAAGCTGATGGAAGACACCTGTGCGCAGGTACGATCGCATTTCAGACTGTATTTCTGATTCAAACAATTCAAGACAGCTTGTGGTTTTAGGAAACAGGAATTGTTGAGGAAGGTTTCAATCAAATCAAAACTGCTAATGTGTTTCAGGTCGAGTCCACGCGTGACTTGTGTCTCTATATATTTATACTTTACTAGGGTTACCATATTGTAAACATATCAAAAAAAGACTACAATACTCAGCGGAGTGGAATTGTCACAAAATGTTGACCGTCTTTTGCTTGGGTCGAGTGTTTTAAACGCACTAATAAAGCTTAGAAAACATATTCTGAATTCCTAAAAAGGTACTTAACCAGGCCTCTTGGAAAACCATTTATTAAAACTATCAACCATTTATTCATTTATCTACAGCGTTTCACAACAAGCAAATCATTACATCTCCTTTAAAAAAATACATCGTATTTTTCTTCTAGTCTAACAAATGCTATAACAAAGTGAGGTCGTACATTATTCTGAATAATCTCTTGTGTCAAAGTATGAAAGAATATAAATAATGCCTAAAGAATATGAAAAAAGAAAACAAGAGAAAGGCTATTTTTGGAACTATAGATAGGTAGTTTACTACTTATGTGATCTTCAATTGTAATTGGTTGGCTGGGCGTCAAAGCATCATGGGAGACTTACAGATTGAGAGTTCTGTTTGAGAGGGATGGTACCTCACATGCAATTATAGGTTTAAAGCTCAGATAAATCACCATCTTTAACTAAATAGCTGGACTTCCACGCGTCTTCATGGTTTCCTAGGCTGGCCACACAAACTCTTAACCCCGGACATTTAAAAAGGATTTTGTTAACTCCCCCGGACAGGACGGACTTAATATACATAATAGCATCTTGGTTCTGCTAATATCGGAGGCGCTAAATGGTTCCTTTCTCCCTGCGGTCGGAAAAAAGGTATAAAATCTGCTCACCAAACAAGTGTTTTTTAAGACCAGGCAGCATTGAAATGTTCCCTCGGGGAGAAACACCTGGGTCAGAAAACTAATTAAACGGTGACCTCTCGCCGGCTGTGTACGGGCAGACGTTTATTGACCAACTGCACACTTCTAAATTTATTTCCCGGAGGCTAAAAATAGTCTCAGGTGATGCCTCGACACCTACGACTGCGCTAGCGCTAGCCGGGCTAAATACAGCCCCGACAGTGTTCGGGGGCGCAGACGTGAGGTACAACGGTTTTAATTTCCACAGGGTGGATATCAAGCGTGCCGGGGTCACTCCAGGTCAGGCTGGTAACACGCCCAGTTTTCCGATGAAATGAAAGGCTTCCTCTTTGCCACCAACGCTTCTGCAACTCTCAATTACTTCGACTGAGGGCACCAGCATTTACATGACTCACCCGCCGCTACCTGGAATGTTGCGAAATACATCCAGTGACGCTAAAATTCCCAATCTTTTATAAGGTGAGTGAAGTCATGGAGAATCAATGCTTCGGATCGGGATCGTGCTCCTCCAGAGTTATTGGAATTTCACACAAACAAAGGCTGCGACGTGCGACTGGAAGAAACCGTCAGACACCGGTGTGCCATCTCTGCGCGAGGGAGGTTCGAGCACATCTGCAGCCCTTGGGCAAATAGGAGGCATCCTATGTCGTGTAGATTTAGCGACTCGGCGATGTGTACTCGCCCTGCAGTGTGGAGCGGCGGAGATTATGTTCCCATGGAGACGAGGTCTCGGGGTTTAGACTCGGAGGAAGTGAGAGGTCGGATTAGAGGTTTGACAAAAGTTAGAAATCAGACGTGTTTTGAGTGAGGTAATGCAGATGTATGATGGGCAGGTAACGCCCACAGGCAGGTGAAGAGATGTCGGCTTTAAATCACCTATATGAATAGAAAATGAAAAGTGCAAAGCACAATAAAATTTGGGAAAGCCTTTGAAAACCTTAAAGTTATTAAAGTTTGACTCTAGATTGGCAGAAATAAGTGTAAAAACTGGCTCTTATATATATTTCTGTTAAAACGTTTAAGCTAAGACCAGAATAAATCTTTTTGAATTGAAGTAATATACAAAAAGTACAAAGATATTTTATTTTAAATTAAGAAAGCAGAGGGAAATTTACAAACTGTAGGTTGCACTTCCCTCCAATAACCAGCAGGGGCACTTATAACACAGATCAAGTCTTGAATAAATCTTCTGTGTGAGTGTTTGTCACTTCATGGCCTGAGATTTGAGAAATACGACTGAAGGTCATTCAACTTTGAAGTATATCGATTCAAAAAGAGATATCTAGTTTAGTGCATGAAAAACAAATAAAAAACCTTTTGAAAAACAATAGGAACTGAGCTGCTTGGTGGGTGTCTGCACTGCAGACTCAACATATTAAATAATGCTTAAGAACAAATAATGTTTATTGGACGATCAAAGGACGAGACAAAAACAACATGTGTGTGACTTGTCTCGTCTGACAATATTAAAACCATCGACATAAAAAACATGTCAACAAAAGGCTTTGTTGTTCATTATGATTTAACAGCCAGTAAACGACTCAACAACAGCTTCGACACAGCGGTCGAGACATTTGAAGGTTTCTCTCTGCAGTTTTGCATCTTTGGCATCTGCTCCGTGGAGCCCGAGCATCTGTGCGGACATGAGGAAGGCTGTATAGGGCGGCCATTGAAGTGCAGCCACAGCAAAGCAAACACGACTCTCCAGCCCTCATCTGCACAAACAGGCCTTTCAATCCCGCACCTCACTTTTGTCCCGTCAATAGTCCACCTTTTAGGGGGACCAGCGTTTGGTGGCTTCTACCCCGTGTGCACACACACACACAGATGTGAATGGCAACTACTGTACCGTGCACCGCGGCCCTCTCTGTGAGGTAAAACACATTCTGACAAGCCTGTATTTATGGCCAGCTGGACTCATGTTGAATTAATTTTGAAAATGCTCTTGCTGGACGTTCATGTTCATGGAAGGCTGGTCAGCTGTGTTGGCCTGCATGTGTGTGGCCTGTTTATAAAGAGTGTGCCTTTGTGTACAGAAGAGATTAGGATTACGACGGATTCCATTTGAAAGAGGAAGGGAGGTCAGTTTCTATTTTTTGTATATCTTTCTGCATGGATGGATCAGGAACATAAGTACTTGTGTTTTAAACAAGCGTTACTCCGGGGTTTGATATTCATTTCTACTGACAGTCGAGATCGCATTCCACGCAAACCTCTTGATCTGTCCAGATGACTATCGCACTGCTGAGCATTTACTTAAACAGATGGTTTCATCCTGATTAATTTGAACCTTTCAAACAGAAGAGCCTTGTTTTGTTCCAGTTTCACCCTCATAGTTGAATATCAATGTGTTTTTCTGGCTCCAGTGGGCACGGTATTGTTTAGCAGCTGAAGATTCTGGTTCAATTCTAATGAAGATGGGTTGTGGCGACCATCATGAGGGTCTTAAATCAATCACAGCAACCACTGTTTAGTTTTGGAAAGAGGCTCGTTTAACTCACACAAAGGTAGTCAAAGGCAGAAAACACTCAAGTACAAAATATGATTCAAACATGAAAATATATCCGTACAGCTTTTCCACAACAACCTCTGGCATTGCAAACTGAAATCTCTTGTATTTTACTTTTACGCAACCTGATTCTGTTATGAAGTCCGGCTACAAAATATATTTTTTTATAATTGTTTATAATCAGTTTGTTTATTAGAAAAATAGACTATTCCAATGAAACCTTCAGGAAATGTTGACAATGGGATGAGGAATTACCGATTTATCTTTGGTTATGTTTAGAAAGAAAACAAGGCTTTATACAACAGTTTAGAATTGAAAAAAACATTTTCTACACACCCTGGACACAAAATAAAACAACCATTCACTCACACACACTCATAACTACAGACAATTTCTGGAAACCGGAGTGCCTGAAGTGAACCCATGCAAAACTTAAAAAATATATACTATTTTTGGTATGTTCTTTTTCCTTATTCAATGGTGTATTTACAGTTAGTTTGTAGTAAAGTAGATGAAGATATGGTGCAGATAAGCTCCGTCTCTAACAGGCTTGTTGATGCTTATAAAGATAAGTTTAGATAATCCTCAATTCATACTACAGTATGGACATTTTAACAGTCTAAGCAGCACAGATCACACAATCACAACAAAATGTATAGTAAATATATATTAAAATTTAAATTAAAATCAATATACTATAATAATATGAACAGAAGTAGGCACTAGAAAGTTTACTGTGCAAGAATATATTTTCAAAGTGAAGGATGAAGTTAAAAAAAACCTCAAAATCCTTCATAAGAAGTAGAGAAGTCACAGCAAGGTAACTTATACTATAACTATGTTAAGATTAGAACTACAACTAGAACATTATAGTTTATCGAGACCTCCGACCTTAGAATTTCCCTTCATGTTGGTCCACCTTCAATACAATGTAACATTTAAGAGAAAGAAAAAACTTCACCTCCCTCCTGTTAAGTCTTTTAAGTAGCTGTGTGCTCACAGCATCTGGTTTCAGGTCCATGAACTACCTTAAATCCCACCTTGAATTCTCCAGATGCGGCACTTTCAGCTGGTGTGTGGTAACAATGGGAACTGGGGTGGGCGAAGACTTTTTCTGGTCCTTCTCCACATAAACCTTTAATATGAGGCCTCCTCGGCACTAGCCATCTAAAGGCACTGTACCCTGTAATTGACCTTAAAAATACTTTCCGTGGAGGTCGGCAGCCATGTCCCTGGCCTTCGGCCCGAACGGCGGCCGCATCTCCCCGGCCCAGAGGAGCCTGGGAAGGCCTGGCAGGGTATATTTAGTGGCCCTGTCCCTCGAGTCAAGCAGGAGATGCAGATAATGCCAGTCTGTGTATAAAACCGCTCCACCGCCCACGTGCGGGCCTTGCATAGGCAAATGACTCTTTCCCACGGGGATGTGTCCGCTCGGGTCAGAGGTCATTGACATAAAAGGCGGGCAGGTGCACGAGAAAAAAACCATAAACGTGTCGACTTCAAATATAAATGATGGTTTTGCTTCATATCTATGAAGACAAACACTCTTTAAACCAATATTTATCAACCTTTAAATCACATTTAAATCTACATAGTTTTGTCCAATAATTGCCCAACACAAAATGACAGTTTTCTGAGATTTTATCATGTGGTCATATATATAAAAAGATAAATAAGGGCTCCAAATGTTTTGCTTTCATCTGCATAGAAGCTTTTTAACTTAATGTCAGTGTTATGTGTTATGACCTTTTTATTTAATGCCCAAACAAATTCAACTTCTTTGTGAGCTTCGATGAGACATATCCATGCTTATACAAAGCCATATTTACATGTGTGTGAGTGTGTGTGTGTGTGTGTGTGTGTGTGTATGTGTGTGTGGAGTGGGGGTCTTCATCTTCACCCCTTGACTAATAACGTGGTCCTCATCACTGACGGACAGAAGTGAATGATAGACAACAAGCCTGGCGGCCATTGATATTATCATACGGTCGTTTATCTCCCACTTGTCTCACTCTGGGCTGTGTCTGTGTGTCGCTGTGGCATTTTTGTGTGTCAGCTTTCTACAAACATACTTGGATCATCCTCCAAAAACATTTTTCTTTTTTCTTTTTTTATGGAGGGGTGGCCTTCAGACGTTTAGCACCAGATGAAAGTCAAAAATACAAGTCAGATTGACTCCAGATATCCAATGAATTCCACAAAACCTTCTTGAATCCAACAAGTCATGATGTATGCATGGACTCAAGATGGTTAACCTGATGGTAAGCTAGTGCTATACAGACAGAATTTTAGTTGAAATTCGACGGCAAATGAAGAGTTAAAACACGCCAACTCCTGCTATAAACAGTTGAAATTAATGTTTATAATTTGGATCAATAGTTGCTTTGTTGTCCCCATTGCTAGAGTTTTTGACTGTTAAATAAAAATAACTTTGCTATTATTGCAAAAGAAAACATCTCCCACCGCAATGAGCCAGTCAACTGGAGGTCAGCGCTTTAATAAAGAGTGCAGGGGAGATATTTGGGTGCTACTGCTGACTGTGTAAACGTAGCCAGCAGCATATCTGCCAACCTCTGGACGGCGGTGGCCCGGTGCCCGCTCAGAGGACGGCAAGTTCAGACCAGTAATGTAGTTCAGATGAGCAATATTTTCAGATTAATACAAGCCATATTCCTTTAGAAGTGTCCTTTCTTTCTTCTTCTTCTTCCTGCATGTTTTTTCACTTCCAAAAAAAAAGAAAAAAAAAAGTTTGGCAGAAGATAAAAGGAAGATGTAGAAAAAGGCAGACTCGTCGAGCAGAAGGATGGACTGCCTTAACTTCAGGGTTAGCACTGCTGTTGTGTCGAGTCGTGTTTATTTGTGGCTCGTTTGTAAACATAAAGATGTTGCTGAGGTTATTTCTTGTATTGATAAATTACATATTGAATGTTACTGACCTGAGCTTCATCGTCAAAGTCTCGTCTCGTTCAATATTGATCAAACAATGTCAACGTTAATGAAAATAATCCAATAATTAAAGTAATCTCGTCACGATTCAATAAGAGATCAAACAGGAGCGAGACGCTCCAGATGTGATGAGTTCGGCTCGGCCACCGTTTCAGTGGTTCTCATTCAGGAAGTCACAGATTCCTGCAGCTGCTACTCCATCATCCTCCTCTTCATCAGGCTGGTTCACAGAAGAACCAATGATGTTTTGACAACAGCCAATAGTTATGAACTGTTTGTTATTAATAGCACATTCAAATGTAAATTTCTTGTTATGCACTTGTTTTTAATGGTTCAAATTCCATTTTCTATGACTTATCTGAGTCACAGGGGCAGTTACTGAAGAGGCCAGACTTCCCTCTACAAGCTTTTATGGTGAACATCTGGGTGTTTCCAGAGACATCGTGAGGAACACCTCACATAAAAGAAACTCATATCATTTGCAGTTTAATGTATCTTGTTCTTATTGCCACTAAACTGTAGGTAGGGAGGTCAATTGTAAAACTGACTAGGTAAACCTTTGTTTGTTTAAATATAATTTTGCTAAAGTTAAGGTTATTTTAAGCCAATTTTTACCATAATAATATGAAAAAGGTTTATTGTATTGTCAGCACAAGTTAAGTCTTAGTTTAAAAAAGTGACAAAAATTGGTATACTTAGAAATGTTCTTAACATTCAAGATTGATCAGTCTTTAGAGCCATTATACAGCATTAAGAACACCAAAAAAAAAGTTCTGAGAAGTCTCCAACTTTAAAATAGTACCTAGAGCACAAAGAAAAATAGTGACAGAGTTAATTAAAGTGAATAATTATTGTGTTATTTTTATTCTAGTGCCCAGTGTTGAGTTGAAAGATCTAATTTCAAGACTAGATGTAATTAATCTTAAGAAAGGTCGATTAGTAAATTATCATGGACATGTACTTTAACGAATATCCAGCAGTACTCGGCCTAGTTTTTTGCAGAGTAAAATCCATACAGTGTCTGAACTATACTATACTTTACTAACGAGTGGTTATAATGTTTTGTCTATCAGACCAAAATGCTTCAGCACTGCATCGTAGATAACTGCAATAAGGGAAGCGGGCCGGCAGTGAGACTGTGTCGGATCAGATTAGCTCGAGCTGAATCTATAGTGAAAACGTCAAGCTGGCGGTCGGTCCGCTCCCCTCCTGGACCTCCGCCAGCTGGACCGGACCCACATGTGAAGCTTTCGTCGGCAGGCCATTTTCTATAATGTTCCCTGGAAAATGATAAATTAATCGTTTTATCTGCCGACCATGACCTGAGTCAAACCAAAGGTCTGTAATTCCAGAAAGTCTTTAAAGGAATTACAAAGGACATTCCTAATTTTTCTTGTGTACACAGGGCAACCAGACACGAGGGGCCTGTTGAAGCCTCACGAGGGAAACCTGTGGATGAAAGCCTGATGATGGATGCTCAGGACAGGCCTGTGATTATTTGATTTCCTCATCCTGCCGTCGTGTTAAGATCCTCTTTTTTTTTTTTTTTCCCAGCGTCTGGCTGGACGCCGGTTTCAAAAACCACTTCTGCTGATAGTTGCGGGAGGAATAACAGAATATGATTCGAACTCCCACTTCTGCTGCGGAGTTTCGTGTTTGCTCTGGAAAGTTCTTCTCCGTTCATCTGCCATCTCCGACGCAGTGATGTCATGACTGGCGCTCTCGTTGGCCGTTCACCCGCCGAGCATCAACGGCACAATTGAACGGCGGGTTTGAACGAGAACCTGCGGTGAGTCATTATTGGCCACCGTGTGATTATATAATTTCCACACTAGCGAACGATTTCGATCGATCAAATGTTCCATTAAATCAGACCCTAAATATGTCGGAACAGAAGAGACGGAAAACATCATTATTTTTTCGAGCTATCGTGTTTCTGCGAGGCTTGTTTCGCATATGCAACATATTCCGCAGCGTAAAACGCAGCCAAACAGACATCGTCTTTAGATCTTCAAAGGAAACTTTATAACGTGAGCAATAAAGCGTTTCCCAGCTGACGCTATTACAGTGTAAAATAGTATTTAACAACCGTATGGATCGCATATTACTGAGAATTAAATCATCATCAAACATCACTTCAACAACAACTACAGTTTTTCTGTGATAAAACTGGACTGACTGTTGATATCATTGGAATAAAATGTGTAGAGCCGGGTTAAAAAAGTGCAAAAAGCTGCAGTTCATCAAGTGTCCACTTGAGACTGGCTGCAGAAAGACCAAAGGTTGTGTACATGCAAGGCCAAAAAACTTTTACAGTATTAAACTCAATTATCATCTCAATAACGCAGTGATCTTCTTCCCTGAACATTATTATTTTTAATTATTTTCTAATTCGTCAGTTTTACTAAATTGTTTATTTTAATCAGTTTAACAATTAAGAAAAAACGCTAAAATAAATTCTGGAAACATTTAACATTCACTAAAGAACACTGGTGTTAGTCTTTTGGAAGTAAATATAACAAAAACTTATTTTTTGAAATTCAAAGCAATATAACGTTAACTCGGATGAAGTGTCTCAAACAGTTTTATAGTTTGTGTTCTCTCTGCAGGCCAAACCTTTTTGACCCGAAACAACTGGCTGAAGCACAATATATGAATAAAATGGACGGACTCTACCTAGAGAGAAAGCAATTTTACATACCGTACAACCCCAAAAACACTGGAAAATGCACATGAATAATTCAGCCTGGCATCACCCAGAGAAGATAAAAACTACCTAAGAGTGGAAACCTTTAGTCCTGCAGTGCATTCTGGGACAAACTTCTCTATTTAAAACGTATTAACTTTTGAGAATGCTCCTGAAGTATTTTTATGTTACATAAATTTACTCTTATAACTGTTTTTTTTTACATTTATTGTATGTCAGTTTAAATGTATAATTTTAATTAGAAATTACAGGTTGATAAATTTTATTTTGTAATTATTTAGAGCATAAATCATCACAACAACCCAGGAAATGGTCAAAAATAATGTGTCATTGTTATTATTAGAATTAAATCAATTTTTATATCCTCCTAAAACCTAAAGGATTAGCGAGCTTGACTCCATGAGAGACCTCGAGTAGATGAAAGAAAAATTGGAATCATTTGGTCTTATCATAAGAAGGCCAAGAGGTGACTCTGAGTTTGCATTTCCACTCTGGCTGGGGAATCTCTTGCGCATTGAGCGAAAAGCCAGTCCCGAGCGAGGAAGACCTGAGAAGACCTCTCTGACCGGGAACTGTCCTTTCTCCAGTGCTTGCTCAGTGGCTTCAGAAAAAAAAAAAAAAAACCTTGCATTTGAAAGTAATGACTTCAGACCACTAATGGAGAAGCATCCAGCGATGATGATGTGGCATGAAGAACATTTGATTAAACGTGTCATACGGCTGCTCGGGTTTCATTTCGACACACGGAAAAGTCTCAACCATTGCTGCATAAGTGAAAAATGACATCCATCTCATTTTGCTTGATTAGAGCAGACGACGGCTCCCCTTGTGCCTGACGTTCTTTTGATCGGCTCGCCGTCAAAACTCACCGCACATCACATGTGTCAGCACAAAAAAAAAAAACAGTCCATGAATCGCATCGTTTTTTCGCCGGACTCCCAACAACCAGTGACCTGCGTCTGTGTGTATTTGTGTTGTTTCACGTCCACTGTATCTCGCGGAGGAGAGGGGCCAAGAGACCACACCAGAAGACCAGAAGAACGCTGCCTCTATAAACAACTTTGAAACCAACCTTCGCAAGTTGCAGCATTTCTCCAACCCTCGTAACTCACGGATCTAACCCCCGACAGGAGCGCGTTCGGACGGAACCGTGTGACGGTTTTAAACAAAGTTCTGGGTCATTTCTTCATGCTTGATTCACGGCAATATATCAGTATTAGAATTTCCCGTCGTGACAGAAATCCCCTTTCATTTCCACCGCGTGTGCGACCGGGGGTGTGTAGCGAAATGTGCAGTGGATGTATAGATATGTTTGGGTGGTTAGCCAGCGCACGTTTCGGCTGACAGATCCGGGGCCTGGTGTTGCACAGCACACAGCTGAGATTTATGGGAGCGCCGTGGGCTGTGCATGTGGCTAACAGATGGTGGCATCTCGCTCCGTTACGAAAAAAAAAAAAAAAAAACCCCACCCAGATCTCAGGCTGCACCACGTCTGTGAGGCACCAGCCCCGGCGTCAACACTCTCGTGGGCAGCTGTAGTTATACATTTGGAACTTCATTTGCTGCGCGTGTGATCAACACCAGACGGTTGACCCTGCTCTACACTCTCGCAGCCGCCGCATCCAGAGGACTTCATTTATACGTCACCACTCAACACCGTCGTAAGCGCAACAACAACACACACGCCACGGTGACCTTGAGACGCAGATGCCGACAGGTCGCCGTCTGCCAGAGTCCATGTCAGCGACGGCTTTTTGATCAGAAAAGTTATCTTTATTCATGGTGGGTTTGAGGGCCCAGATCTCGCGTCGCTCTAGAAACCTCCTGGAGAAGCTTCTGGGGAATACCGAGGCGTCTGGACAACTGACAGGTGACATTTCTCCAGAGGGTTTTCTTCGGAGCATCACCAGGGAAACACAGCCAAGGCCTCATGACTTCCACCACAACTGGCTTCTATCAAAGTTGCAGCAGTTCCGCTCTTCAGTGACGGAGACCACTTGATTGACAGGCAAAATTTGAACTTTACCCTTTGGCTCAGCTCAACTTAATTTTCCTCTCCACGCTTGAGAACCAAAGACAAACTACTCCTCCATGATCTATGGTCTTGGATCTAACCCTTAATGACCTCTAAACCCTTGCATTATCCCAGAGGAGGCCCGAAAACAAATGTGTTCGTGGTATCCCTTGCAATGCCTCTGGGTCATGAACAACCTCCGTCACTGCATATGTATTTATGGGAGGGAGGGGAGTTCACCTTCACCCAGAGACAACACAAGGGATACCACAAGAACGTTTGTTCTTAGGCCTTCGGGTCACCTTGACCCAGAGACAACACAAAGGATACCAAGAGAATGTTTGTTTTTGGGCCTTCGGGTCCCCTTGACCCAGACACAACACAAGGGATACCACAAGAACGTTTATTCTTGGGCCTTTGGGTCACCTTGACCCAGACACAACACAAGGGATACCACAAAAATGTTCGTTCTTGGGCCTTCGGGTCATCTTGACCCAAAGATAACACGAGGGTTGCTACATAAGATACAGTTGCACTATCAAGTTTTCAGTCTGATTGAGAGTTCTTGACTGTGGTGACAGTCATCTCATCTCGTCATCTCACTCCCTCTCAATGAACACAGCTTTGTAGCTGTGTCCAGGTCTTTAGTGCCTTCATGCATGAAACTGACAGAAACAACTCAACCATTCCGTAGTTTTCTGGTCCGTGGAGTTCGAATTTGAAAAAAAGAATAAACTAGGAGTTTTCAAAATAAATTGAATCAAATCAGTACTTTAAGGTTCCCCCGTGAGTACAAAGTGAACACGGCATCAAGGAGATGCGAACACAACGTAACCGTCAAGGTCTGTCTTGAAGAGAAAACTTGACGTTAACAGAACCGGACGAGGATCGGTTAGAAACGAGCTGTTGCCAGTAACTGTCATCAAGAGAAGCATCATATGTGTCAGCTTTTATCGACTTATCCGATCTTCAGTAACTACGTGATGCATGTGCCGCGTCAGTCAAAAGCGTGAAAGTCTTTTTCTCATGTCAGTTCCCGACCGACTCCCGGAGAGAAGAAGGTGCCGTTACTGCTAATAAAAAGGTCCAAAAACAAAGCTGTAATTGAAAACACCATCTGACATCGTCGCTCGCGTCGTAAACTTTGACGACTTCTGACATTAAACTGAAGGTAATTTAATCGTCTATTTTAACAAGATAATCATTCCCTTTGTTAAAAGTCCAGCTGCGATGCCTGTGCACGGCGTGTCAGCTGCAGGTTGTCAGAGATAACAATAATGACTAACAGTGGATCGTATCCAAACAATCGCTGGGAAAATAAAGCATCCGAGGACGTGTCGACTGTGAGGGGAAACGTTTGTGTCGCGGCTGCATCGGTCGCCGATCGCTCTATAAATATTGGATTCTACACCGGATTTTACCGGTCAACGAGGACAATATTTTTTAGTCTGCAACAAAATCGCCGTTATTTTCTTTTATGATTTCCCTGGAAGAGCTCAAACTAGACCCTCATGTCTTCCTGCTCACAAGCAGCCAACAAATAAAAAACACTTTCTCACTCCAGATATTCATCACTTTCACTGATCACGATTAAATACTCCAGTGGATCTTGGATCCGTCCCATGAACTCTGAGGCTCACACCGCCCCCCCCCCCTCTTCTTCAGCCTCCCTCCCGAGGACCCCATATATCAGTGGCTTCTATCCAGAGTCTCGTTTCGTCATTTGTTTATGCTGTACTTCTTCTGGTGCACTTCACAAAATGTGCCGTCACTTTTTATGGCTCCAGGATGCTGTCGCTGCGCTCGTGTATTGTATGAAGTAGAAGTAATAGAAGGTGATTATCTCCTTTTTTGAACATGGGCCAACTCTTCCCTTCTTCCATCCATCACACCGTCTACAATATTTTAATTTAATTTAATATCATTTCAATTGTTGTTGTCTACATGTTTCCTCTTAGTGATGGGCATGTTGGATATACATGTAACTATGTAATACAATTCAATAAAAACATGTTAAAACATACAATAAATACAGATATAAAAAAAGTGTAGAACAAATTAAAAGAAATGCTTTTTTAGATTGTTTTTAACTTCAAGTTTTTTTTTTTCCTTAGTGATGGGCATGTTGGATATACATTTTATTATACGTATAAGACAATTCAATAAACAAAACATGGTACAAATATAAATATAAAATAAATACAGATCTAATTATTGTATCGCTTTGTAAATAAAATGTGCTTTTTTTTTTTTAAATGCAACAATCACATCTTAGAACTATGGACAAGATCTTACGAGTTAATTCATCCCTATCAAAATATATTGAAATACATAAATAATAAAGTAAGTAATGTATATTTATAGAACGCTTTTCTGGACCAGGGTCACAAAGCGCTTAAACAATCAAAACAATACTCAATAAAATATATACTTAAAAGTTCAAGATAACACCGAGAACAACACAGGAGTCTCAGAAAATCAAGGGGAAAAAAAGAGGAAATTAATACATTTAACAACCCATATTTAGATGTATAAAAATAAAAAAAACAAACATGTTTTTTTAAGTTGTTAAAAAAGTTCTACATTTGTTTTGTAGTTTAACTATAACCTCAACAAGGCCACAGTCAAAGGGCCACATTTGGCCCCTGATCCACACTTTAGTCAGAGCCACCGCTCTATAACCCTGGCTAGCTGTTTTCTGGCAAGAAAAAATACATTCATTTTTGTAGATTGAACAAACGTGTGACTGAGTCACTCTGA
This sequence comes from Callionymus lyra, assembly GCF_982586985.1. Taxonomy (NCBI): domain Eukaryota; kingdom Metazoa; phylum Chordata; class Actinopteri; order Syngnathiformes; family Callionymidae; genus Callionymus; species Callionymus lyra. The sequence continues at coordinate 12,990,957 of NC_141825.1, read as the reverse complement.
GTCTCTCACACACATTAACACGCTGTAACTTAATTTAGTCTCACAGAAGCTTTTTTTTTTACGCAGCAATGAAAGGAGGATAAAGTGGAGCTCGCTGGAGATGCTGCGTTCATCTCATAAAGAAGCCGGGAGATCTTTCCCACACACCTTCCGCCGACGACGTGCGTCTCGTCGGCAGCGTTTACGTGCAGACACTGATAAACACGACAACGCTATCAACAACGTCGCCTTCCAGGAGGCGAGCAGTTCCACTTTTGCTAATCTAATCCCACTCTCAGAGTCTGGGAATGTACAGCTGTGTGGTTTGTGACACACTGGGCATCCTGCCATAGGGGAGTCACCTCGAGGTGTTCTGACTCATGGGTGTGTGGAAGTTTTGAGTTCACTCGGTCCATGACGCCGCGCAGTGATGACCACACGGAGTTTTTAACTGCTGTGACAGACGCATGGAAATGGGCGTGGGCACGAACACGCCCACAAACATTCCGCTGGCGGCCAAGAGGGAAAAGGAAAAGGAAGTGATATCAGATTTTTTTTTTTTTTTTAACTTTGTCACTAACATCATCTTATAATGAATCTACAGGTGGGAACTCTCTCCACATGAGGAGCAAACTCATCAGACAATTCATCCGTGAGACACTTCCCAGGCGCGTGAGTCACCATCCAGACAGTAAACATCTGCGTTTGATATTTAAAAATTGTTGATTCAACACGATCTGAAGGTCAAGGAAGTGAATCAATCAACCCTTTTTTTTTTTTTTTGCAGCTGCTTTTTAAACAGAAAGAGAATGTTTTACGGTGATCAAGGAGGAAACGGCAAACATTGCGAGGGCGCTGACAGAAACATCCATTTGGCATGAGCGGGGAGGAAAAAGGGGGGCCAAAACGCAGTCTGCAGTCTGACACCACCACCGGACCCGACACAAGTTTACCGTCAAATTTACGATTTGTTTTGGGCAGGAGTTTTGCAACTCTTCTGCAATCAGCAATCCGTGTGGTCTAGGTCTCTTCTTCTCTCCTCAAAATCGCACCAAGCTTTTTCAAAGTAAAATAAAGTTGGTGACCTTGGAATCAAATAATGAATAGTTGTTGAACCCGTTCATGGTTGACCAGGGGGGCCAACACTTGTGCTTTCATAAACATCACTGTTTCACACTATGACCACTAGACGGCGACATGTCATTCATTCATTCATTGTCTACCGCTTTATCCCTTACCAGGGTCGCGGGGGACTGGTTACATCCCAGTATCATGGGGCGAGAGGAAGAGGACCCCCTGGATAGGAAGCCAGTCTGTCACAGGGCACACACACAGTAAAGACAGACAACCATTCACGCACACACTCATACCTATGGACAATTTCCCAAATTTCTCAATTAACCTCAGTATGTTTTTTGGACTGTGGGAGGAAACCAGAGTACCTGGAGTAAACCCACGAAACACGGGGAGAACATACTAACTCTAACACAGAAAGGTCACAAGTTGGCATCGGCCTGGAAGCGAACCAGCAACCTTCTTGCTGTGACAAGACGACATGTGTTTTTCATTAAAATACAGACTGTCTTCCTGTCCAGGGTGTCCCCCGCCTCTCACTCAGAAGAAACTGGGAAGGGCTCCCCCCCCCCCGTAGAGGGGAGCAGTAGAACATGGATGGATGGATGAAGAAGTGCTTATCAAAACTACTTCAAAGACATCAGCTATTGTCAACTCGAAGGAAGAGCTTTTCTAATCAAACACACCCGTTTCTGCACGAGTCCCCGGTGACAAATAAAGCTGAACAACATCATAACTCAAGTAAGACGCCGGAGACGAAGACAAACAGCGGTAATGAATTCATGCTTTTGAACTCGGTGACACTTCTCAACTTTCAACTAATACTCGGCCGTCAACTCCACGAGGCGGCCATCTGACGACACCGGCCATTACTTGACTTTTTGGTTTCAACCAGAGCTGGGAGACGCTAACCAACCCTTCATTAAGACTGAGGGCTCTCAGAATGAGAGGAAGTGAGGAAACCCTGACAACACACACACACACACCGCAGCCAAAAATATATTTAGATTTAAACTCGTGAACACTTAAAGGATCAAACCATTGATGTCATGTCGTTTTGGTGCCGAGATTAAGAACCCAATCAAACGGGACTTAATGGTTGAGCAACATCCTTAGTCGCGGTCTGACTCTGTCAGAGTTTGGTGATGATCTGGCAGCCGTCCAGCTCCAGCTGTGGGATCCGACACCATTTGTTTCTGATTTCCTGCAATTTACAAGACTGGCACTTTATTTGGTGCGCCAGAGCTGCGCTGATGTCATGATGAGAAACAGGAATAAACAAGCAGTGGCGGATCATCGCCAAAACTTCAGATGTGGCTTCATCATGCCCCGGAGATCAAGAACGCCAGAGAAACCTGAGTCAACCATTAGTTGATCGATGTGTCCATATTTGAGAGACGAATCAATTCAACTCAAGTAATGACCAACAATCATTCTAGCTGGATAACATTCACAGGTTAACTCGAGGAACTCTGGTTCTTGAATAGAAATAGTCTGACAGAGAGTAGTTTCTTTCTTTATGTGTGCTAGCAACCTAATCAGGGGGTCCCCTGCATCAACCCCGAGTAGCTGGGACAACCGGCAGCATTCTGCGACCCAATGATTGGAAAAAGCAGTAGAAAATGAATGAATGGAAATTACCAAAAAATGTCTTTATTAAATCAAAAACATTCAAAACAAGGTTTCAAACCAAAAAACAACCATCAGATTGTATGTATGTGTTCAAAGACTAGCAAGACAAAAATTAACTGTTTCAAGCAAGTGCATGATGAACGAATGAATCAATTAATAAGTAGTAAGTAAGTAAGTAAGTAAGTAAGTAATTTGTAGTTATAGAGTGCTTTTCCAGACTAGGGTCACAAAGCGCTTAAACAATCAAAACAATATTCAATAAAGTATATTCTTTAAAGGTCAAGATTATACTGAATATTAAAAACAAATCGAGGTATAGTATTGTTTGAAATGTAAATACATTAATTAAAATAAATAATGTGCAGAGAATTACAATAATAATAATAATAATAAGTGAATGAAGTTGGGGAGTGAGAAAATAAATGAATGAAAATAATAGCCAAAATAACTGAGAAAATAGGCTATAAGTGCAATTGGTAAACAGTCACCACTTTGTGAAATATATGAGGGTAGGTAAAGAAAAACAAGTAACAATGTCATTATAACACAAGCTATAATAATATATAATAATAAGAGATGGACTAGGGATCATTAGATGTTTCCTGGTCTGGCCAGTTCACCAGAGTTCATCTTCAAACTGCATTTCTCTGAAGCTCCACTATTCATAGACACATTCTCGGACTTTGGGATTAAAATATTTCCGGCAAATCACTAATAGCCAAGGCTTACGGGGAGGACAAATATACAGCAATTATCCGCCGACATTGGCAGGGGAGCTCAATGCCGGGCCTCGCCCAGGAGATCCACAATTACACGTCAGTTAAAATTACCAAGTGCGGCAGGAAGTTCTAGAAAACAACATGTTAGCGCAACAATGACAAACTGAAAGAGCTGAAATTTGTATCAAAAGTGACGGTTGATTTGATGAATGCAAAGATTTAAAAGTGCAAAGTTTAAAAAGAAAAGCTGGAAAATGTAACTTGTTAAATGATCTCTAATTATATTGTTATAAGTGTATTATTATGGAGGGTCAGAGTTGAATTGAGGATGACTCAAGTTATCATCGTTCCTATCAGGGAACCTCACCCACAGGTAGAAACATGTTATTTAACGATCCGACTTGCAGCTTTCCTCCATGACATTGGGCAAAATGCTCACATTGGTTTATTTCACTGAACCTGTGAAAGAGAAGCCCCAGAGATGAGTAAAGCTCGAGCCTCGCACATGTTGCCAGAGCGTTTGAGGAGAGGTTTACTCCAGTAATCCCCGACTGCATGCTGAGCTCTGATAAATGTAGAGAAGCAAGTGAGGGCTGGCTGCCGTTGGCTTCGGGACAAGACGTGTCAAATACATATGCAAGGCTTGTTTTCATAGAGCTCGATATTCTGTGAATCATAAAAAGAAAAGAAGGTGACGATACAAGGAAGAAAAGTTGGAGGAAACCAGTTTCAGAGAATCTGGGAGCTTCACTCGTCTAATGAAATCCATAAGTAGCGAGAACCACACAGATTCTAAGTAGAAGAAGGGGACAGAGGGAAAACAGAAGATGGATTGGGAAGCAAGACAGCCGCTGGTTTTAATTCCAAGATGAAGTTGCCAAAAGAACGAGAGGCCAAGACTGTTGTCATACTGCTCGGAGATTCTCTGACCTTCCCTGACACATCAAAATCTGCATTGCTACTTTTTTTTGGGGGTTTTAAAAGTTCAACAAAAGACAAATTTAAGAGTTTATTCATCCTTTACTAGAATTAGTAAAGGATCACTAACCTTTTCAACTAGTTAGTTACATTAACAGACAGAGAGACGGGTATGTAAACCTCAAGGTGTCAACTCTAAGACGGTTTCACTACTTGTTAATCCTTTAGATTTCGGTGAAATCGAAACAATATTGTGAGTTTCCAGCAGCAGCTCGGCAACGAAGAAGGTCCTTTTCAATCCTCCCTTGTTGGAATCTTTGTTTCCATCTTCAGCTCACAACCCTGTACACCTGGAGTCCTGACCCCGCTGACGCTTCCGAACCCATAAATCCATCAATTGCTCAGTAAACGTGCGTGTGTGTGGTTTCCTTGACGACGGCCAAATCATTGATTTGTTTTATTAATTGACATTATTTTGCCTACTGAGGAGCTCTTTGTGCGACGACGGCTCTCTGGGTTCAAATGTATTCATGTGGAGACCAAACACTAGCCTGACATTTCCATCACTTCATCGAGAAATTAACATTTATTTACATTCAGTTCCACGAAACGTACGCGGTAAAAGTGGCTGGCAGGCAGTTTTTTTTCTTTTACAAGACGTCAACTCCAAGTTTAACCTAAAATTATAATCAATAAAGACACATTTTCTACACCAGTATGTAATAAAATGTAAATGTCATATGGTCATTTATTGTTAAAAACATAATGGCATTGGAATTAACTATATACAGTAAAAAGTATAAAGTTTATTTTTTATAAACAATAACGTTTTCCAGATTTATTTAATAAATAGAAAAAAATCAGTTGAAATTCCAAACCCATCTAACTTATGGTTACATATAAACAATCCCATGATGCCTTTCTACACACTGCTCTATTCAGTGGTGGCTGATTGGTTGCTTTAATGCCGTATTTAAATTTGTCATATATGTTGTCAAAAGTGATTGACAGCATTGATTGGATGGCTGGGCGGCAAAGCATTATACGAGCTGTTCAGCATCACAGAGAGGGATGATGAAAAGGATGGCAGCTCATGTGAAATATGGTTGAAAGGTTTTTGAAAAGTTCAAATAAATATTGTTAAATGAACATTTTTAACATTAACCAGTAATAAACAGTCACTAATTTATGCATTTCAATTAATACAGTTTTTTTTTAGAAGGTAACAATACAGAGGGACCACTGTATTATAAATACTATCGAAATAATTGAAAATCTCATGAAAATGTCCCATTTTTTCCCCAGATATACATTTTCATTGCACTATTCATATCTTTAAAGTATGTACTTTTTTGAGTATTGTTTTGATTGTTTAAGCGCTTTGTGACCCTGGTCTCGAAAAGCGCTATATAAATAAATATTACTTACTTACTTACTATTCATACACATTTCTTACACATTTCTCAGGTAAAAAGTAACCTTCTTATGCCATGAGCTAACAGGCGAATCTCTATAGTCTAACGTGAGAAACAAGCATAAAGACAACATGAACCATTCAAAAATGATTTCAACTTTGCACCAGTACTTAGGATAAACCACAATTATGTTGCGTTGCAAACTTTAAATGCGTCTTCACATGTAGTAGTAGTTTCATGACGGATTGAAATATGGGCATAATTCCAATAATTAAGACATTTTGGCGTATAAAAAAGAAAATAATCCCTCGAAGGCATCGTTAGTTTGCCGCCATCTCTGGTCTCCATCAGCCAGTTACGATGAGGACACACCTGAGTATTGTACCACAGGGGAAAATGCCACACCTGTCTGAATTTAATGTATTCCATCTCTTTACTCTGTTGGGTGGTAGAACTTGCACTTGGCATCACACGGACAAGACCGAGCAGGTCCCACAGGTAGGCCTCTCGGAGAACAAGTGGAGGAGGTAAAGTCGAGGGCATGGTGAAAGGCTAATGGGGGCACGGAGCTTGGCAGTTGGATTTCTGTGCGAGAGGTGCCAAGGCAGAGGAATCTAAAACATACCTCAGCTCTACCTGAGCCTCGAACCTCACGCCCGTGGGCCACACCCTGGAAGTTTATAGTTGATCACTGTCATCGGTGGGCTGGTACGAACGTGGGCACGACAGCGTTACGCAGATAAGTGGGGGGGCCCATTTAATGTTAGGAAAAAAGGTGGTGTTGGGAGTCTGAACAAACAAGCAGCAGCCTGCACGTAGAAAGGTAAACAGTGCATTATCAAGCAGGAGTCGGCAGCTGCTTGCATAAGTTTTTTGCAGCGACGTCCCTGCAGTTCAGCACATGTTTTATGCTTCTCATCGCTCTCATATCTGGTGTCTGCTGCAAAAATAAATCCTTCAAATGTGATGGCAATATGTCCAGGCAGCCCATGTTGTGACCAGATGATGGCAAGAGGTCTGTCCTTCACTTCTGACATCGCCTCAGGACTCACAAACTGGAGAAAACAAAGACACGTGCAAAAAGGTGTGCAGATCCCTTTCAAAGACACAATGTGTCTTTTGGTCCACGCGGTGAATCACACACACACACACACACACACACACCCAACTGTGATCTAGGAAAGTCAAACCTGTCACGCGCACGTCAGTCTGATCACTGACATGAGGACGGTTTGCACAGCGATACATGAATAGGCGCCTTCATAGAGGAGGGTTCAAGGGAAACTCAAACAGAATGTTGCATGCAGCTCTCTGCTCAATGCTCTAATTCAGGCAAAAAACCCCCGTGGTGGCAATCTCACTTACAGCAATGTTGACACACAGAAAACACATATGCACAGCCTCATGCACAAGGAACGTGCTTAGAAACCACCGAGATATTCTCGCCTCACCTCCACTTTGTGGGATGCACTCTGACTCCAAACTCCAATGTGTGAGGTGTGTGTGTGTCAGTCTCTTCGCTCCTGTATCTGTGGCTCTGTTACTTCGCAGCCGGCACGCATCGCGTGGCTCTAGTTACGTTCTGCTGCACACAACTACAGCGGAGGGGAAAAGGAGAAAGAGATGTGGGGGGGGCAGAGGGACAAATAAGTCCAGCCCAGTCTCAGGAGGAAAAACTTCCAAAAACGCCCCCAAGAGAGAGAGAAAAAAAAGAGAAAAAGATTTAGAATAGTTCACACCGACTTTTCACACTTTCACCGATACACTGTAAAATGACTCTTTGCAGTGACTTCATAAAAGGAAGTTTTGCTGCAGGTATTTATTCCTGGACCACAGCTGTTCAAGAATATTTATTTATTACCCTTGATTTCGTCAAGCTTTTGCACACTTGAGATTTTCATTCAACAAAAAGTTTTGCTCGACAAGTTCCTCAAAATCTGAAATTTGTATCTAGATACAGAAAAATCCTGTAGCGTGAATAACTTTGTTAGATACATAGAACTTCATTCATTCCATTAGGAGATTACACTGTTATGCTACTTGTGTAACTGTTGGATGAATAAAAGTTTAAATAAATGCATAAATAAACATGTAACTTGACTTGTCTTTTGTAAAAAGTAAATAATCTCAAACTAATTTTTTATTATCAATTATAACTATAACTATATGATAAATTTTAAAACTCATTGCATAAAAATGTGTTTATTTCTTTCGCACAAACTAGTTTGAATCAACTTGACGCTGCATCTAAATGACTTTTTATGAAAGACCAGCTGAAATATTGCTGGGTTTGTGTCTTTCTCTCTGGCAGTTCTCAAGCACTTAAACTCTTAGAATAACGTGACCACATTTGTAATTACTCAATTATTATTAAATGGTTTGAACTAAACAGAAATTGCACCTATTTATATGTTCATGGGGGTGTTCTAGCCTCCTTACTGCCCCCCCTAAAATTAACAAAAGGTGCTACAATCCAGGAAATCTCCCTTACTTAGTATATAATAACCATGGTTTAGATGTCATCAATAACTGGACATATTTGAATGCCCCTGTATGACCTTGACCTGATGAAGCTGCCCTTCCCTCTATAGCAACGTAATTATCAAGACATTTTGTCGAGCTGTTAGGAAGTCTACAAGACATTAAGACCAGGCAGACACACACTGGAAGCGCACACACACACACACACACCTTTCCCTTTAAGGTTTTAAAAGCCTTGACACTGTCTTTCCAGAATGTTAGGAATGCACTCTGCTACCCGACGACTTGTGTAAAAAGAAAGTGGGGGTCGTGGACTTTTTGGGAAAAAAAATTAAGTGTATATTTCGTGACTTCACAGAATAATGACATACAAGAGAGTGAACATGTAGTTTGTGATTCTCTTCATGTTGTTGAAGGGATTTAAGAGGTGTGGACCACCATCACATGATTTAGTGTTTTCTTTTTTTATTCTCTTTTAAAACCCTAAAAAAAACTCTACTAATATTTAATGTTACCTTCATTTTTGATAGCGAAGAGATGGATTGAGATTAGATAACATGCATCGTGAAAAAAGGTCTAAACTAAAAGCACTATTTTTTTGTGTGTGTGTGTTGTGTAACGTGTGGTAGAAGTGTGTTAGCTAATATACGGTTCAGGGGTCCAAGTCCAACTATCAATATACTTAACTTGCCTTTGAAAATAATCATAAATATCCGGAACATCCGGTGGAACAAACAGACTTTTGTCTAACGAGTAAAACACACAAAAGAAAGTGGAGATTATGAAGTCCAGATCTGGGGACATCTTCATACCTGATAGCGAGATAAGCCAGAGGAGTGACCTTGTGACCTTGACTTGTGTGCTGCTTTCACAACAGCCCCACGGGAGGTTTCACGGGAAAGGAGCAATTGTGATGATTCCAACCATCCGTTTGGCTGCAACACTATCAACACACTTGGGGAATTACAACACGAAGAAGACCTACATCCTCAAGCAGAATGTTTCGACCGTTCACACGCCCCTCGCTCGACTCCCATGATGATCGTTTGACTTTTCAAGTCCTTTCTTTCATTTCTATCTACTGTCCGAGCTGCTCTCCTACAACCAGATAAGGCTCATCAGAAGAAGAAAAAAGTCTTAGTAAAACAAGTGACTCAGCAGATAAGTTATGAGAAAAATACTTTTCGGAGTTGTGAAGGCCGTGAACTATGAGTCATACGACGCCTGGAGAATCTGGTGATCCCTCACTCCTCCAGACGCTTCCCAAGTTTTATTTATCTAGTTCAACGTTTCCCTTTTCTCTGCCTGGTGTAGTGAAGACATCACTGTGTTACTGTTGAGATTGTTGTGAGACAAGCACAACCAGGTTAGAAGGATGTGTACTAGTCGTTCTTTGGACCACATCATCCTCAGATTTTTTGCTAATACTACAAACGTTTGATCAGCCAAGATGGAATTAAAGGTATAAATAATAGTGTAAATATATATATAGGATGATATAAGTACACATTAGTACATTGCTAGGAACAGCTTCATGTATTCTGAAATAAATGCTAATGCTAACGGCTAAAATTTCTGCAAAAATTAGTTTGTTTGTAAAGTGCAAAAGTCAGAAAATTCCATCTGGATCACCATCCGGATACAGGAAGATTTTTGAGGTATTTAAGACTGCAGTGTGTTTATAATGTTTTTTAAATATATTCATAGGATGAGATAAGTACACATTATTACATTGCTAGAATCAGCTTCATGATTTCTGAAAGAAGTGCTAATGCTGACAGCTAATATTTCCGCTTGTTTGTAAAGAGCATAACTCAGAAAATTCCATCTGGATCACCATCTAAATACAGGAATATTTATATTATCTTTAGTTTGCAGTGACATCATTTGTTTGTAATGTTTTCCCACAACACGTTAAAGCAGAGGTTGGTACCATTTTTTGTGCTCCTAACCAAACCACAAGGTGGTGTAACGGTTAAGACACTTTCATGGAAGGTGTGAGTTTGAATCGTTGTTTATAAAGCCGTGCCAAAATTAGCTCATTGCTAAAAGGAATGCACTCTTTAGCTTTTTATTAGTGATAATAAAAATGTTAATAACAATACAAACACTCAACTGGCACCATGACTCGAGTAGGTTCACGTATTTACGTTATGAAATATACAATCTGCTCACCCGGGGGCATAATAATAATAATAATGACTCATCTTACCACGGATAGTTCTGGGGTATGACGTTCATTGCTGAAGTGAGATATCTAAAAAGAAGACCATTCAAATGACAAGGAGGACCAGGTTGTTCTCTGAAGACTGTCAAGTCTTGCAGAAGTGATCAAACATCACAAACTGGTTAAATACTGGTTAAATCTATGTGATACAAAATGGAAAGAAGAACCACGACCACTTGAACAGGGACTATTTTATCCACTACAGATGGTGTTAGTAACCGTGTCTCTGTGGACAAAGACTACAGCTTCTCCTTACGGGAATCCATGAGTGAGTCTGCACTACAGGCTCCCCCCGGGTCTGACTGAGGGGAAATTTGCACTGGAAAATTTTGTCGGCCAATTCCAGTTAGCAGTGCGGGCTCAGGAGCACCTACAGGGAGCACGGCAAGTGGAGGGAACTCATTTCAAAAGTTGAGTTTTCGGAAAGATCCACAAGCGACTGGAATCTTACTCATCGGCCAGGAAGACTCTCTGAACGTTGGTACATGAAACCCTCGCTGTGTTGTGGGAGGCGAGTCCGTCGCCGGCAGATGTTTCATCGTTGTGTTAACAAACCTGGCGTGTGTTTGCGTCAAACCAGCAATATGTCGCGAGACTGAGACAGTAAATATTTATATAACAGAGTTTGCAGATTTAAGTTAAGATGAAACTCTTTAGGATGATGAACGAGGAAGGAAGTGCTATGAAGCACAACTTTTATTTTGAAATTTAGATTCATTCAATCGTCGTTTATCGGCTTTAATAGGGCTGAGGGTCCCGGCAACATAGGGCGAGTTTGAGGACCCCTTAGAGGACTATCACACATACCAACAATTTAAAGTAATCAATTGGCCTTGGGCTGTGGGAGGAAACCTGAGGGCCTTAACGGCTGGTGACATGATCCACAGAGGTTTGTCGCCGACATATGACTTCTGCCTTTTAAAAAAAGCTCTCAACCTGCGAAGGCATGGACATGCCTGAGGGAAAATCTCCACTAAGAACCTTGTCTTTCAGCTCAAGTCCTCCATCATCGTGACAGATTCAGGTACAGTATCCTTGAGTTCACAACAAGACACCGAATCAACCTGCGGCTGATTCCTATATGATTTCTCTGTTACGGTCATTAACTACCATGTTAAAGATCATTTGACGCAAATGTGTTTAATGTGTAATAATATAAATTTATATAATTTCATAATTTTCCTTATTTTTAAAGGAAAAAATGAATAAATCTCAGATTTTCTATTTCGATATAATTTTTTGGGTTATTTTGTCATCGGACCACTATGTTAATATTATTTTTTTACACTGAATTTATTATTCAGTTACTACCCCTGATTTCTGGAGGCTGAAGGATGCAGGTCATCCCCAAGATGGAAGCAAACCAGCAACCATCTTGCACTATATTAAAAAAATCATGATTTGTTTTCATTTATTTTATTATTTTCCATTATCATTACTATTAATTATTATATTATAATTTTTATTTTTTTTTAGTTTTTGTTATTATAGTATTGTGTACTCCTTGTCTTGGTATCATTTAAATCATTTTTAATTATTATTATTAATTATTTAATAATGCAGGCTTTTCCTTGATTCTCTTAGACTCCTGTGTTTGTCTTAACCTTTTAAAGTTTATATTTTATTGAGTATTGTTTTGATTGCTTAAGCGCTTTGTGACCCTGGTCTGGAAAAGCGCTCTATAAATACAAATAACTTAATTAATTGCTTCAATCTTTGTGTTGTTAACTGCTGAATCTAAATGTGCTGCTAAATGTGGGAAGAATTAAAGTGTATCAAATCTAAATAAAATGTCTTAAGTACAAACTTTTTTTTGGACACAGTCCATTCATGAATTCCAATAGTTTAATCTAAATGAAGGGTTTAATTAAATAAGATAAAAATACATCTACGTCAAAATAATTGATTTCAATTCCAGTAAGAGATTCACTTCCATAGAAGAAAAAAGGGAAATCTGATAAGACATTTGGAATGAGATCAACATCTTCCACTGTGTGTCTGACACCAGACATGTTCATAAAGGCTATAATAGACAATGCTGGTGCTTTAGTTCCATACGTTTATAGATCATGCTCGACAATTACACGGATAATTACAGCATCAGTCCAGAGGGGATGAATTCCAAACTGATTAACCAAACTGAAAAGCATCGGAGGGTGAAGAGGGCACGGTGAGCTACAGCTGTGAAGATGGAAAAAAAACTGTATGTATTCATGAGTGAGTTTGAGGCAACACCTGCTCCAACACTCCCTGCAGGAGAAATGCATACGAGTTGATGCAGGCACTGTCGATGTATGTTCGCTCAGTGGAGCAGCAAACATTCATGTCTGCCGAGCTCCACTGAATCATGATTTAGTTTCTTTAACGCCCATTTATGACATGGAAGTCGAGTTAAAACAATGCAATTCTCCATCAATACATCTTGAAACAGCGTTTTAATCACACTTTTCAGCATAACCTCAGCATTGCAACGAGAGATTGTCACGTTTAAAGCATAACAAAAAAAAAACGGATTGACAGACGTTTTCGCAGCGTGGAAGCAAAGAATGTGGCAGGAAAATGACTAGTGAAAGGGACCGAAGGGTGGAGTGAAGAGGCGAAGAAATGTGGTGAGCAAGTGTCTTCGGAGGAGGATCCCATCGGCCCACCCTGGGTCTGACCGCCACATGAAAGCCTGCTCCAGTTTGCTTTCATTATTTGTCCAGGCCCCAAGAAAAAGGAATTAGTGGGAAAAGTTCTTGTAGATAATTCAGGGGGAAAGTTAAAACTCACATCCAGCGATAGTGTGTGGGTGGATTTAAACGACCAGCTACTTCTGACAGATTAGTCAAGGTTGTTATTTTATTTAAGTGCCAAAAGGTGACTAGTTATAATACATGGAGATGGAAAAGAATAACCGCAGCTACATTAGCCATTTTCAAACTATTTCAGCTATAAATATCAATCACGCTTTTGCTAAATAATCCTTCAGTATCCCATTTTCAAGAACTGTAAATTGATCCAGTCTTATTATGTTTTACTGTGAACTGAGTGGTATTTTCCCGGAGCAGATAAATACATCGTTGCCACCATGAAACAGACAAGACAGAATCCAATTAAGCCATAATCGTAAAACGTATTATTAGTGAATCCTTTTCTTGCAATAAAAAACTACACAAATAATAATAATTTCGATATAATATTAGAAGTAACAGGTGTGTTGTATAATTGGAAATATTTGTGTGTTACGGGGTGGAAAAATTGTATAGTTAGCGATGTTGTCAACTTAGCTTACGATATGATATGTTGTGACATATTGTGATACTGTAGGAAAATCTATATATTTCTTTTAAATAATTGAATCGTACAAAAACTATAATAGCATACTCATCATGCAAAGTTAATACAAGATTAACATCGTAACGTCAACAACACTTTTTCTGGCTTTTACAACAAAGAAATGAGCAAATACTTTCTCTTGTCAAATGTGAAAATGCTTCTCAAAATATGAACAAAAAATGTGTAAGTGCGTTAACAGCATCAAACAACCTGGAGCAACATGTAATATCCAGTATCTGTCAGCGTTTTATTTTTAACTTGTTGTGGAGGAAGACAAGATGGTCCATTAGCCCAGATTTCATTTTCAGATCACACGGCTCTTATCAACGTCTCCACCATCTTGCTTTGTTTAAATGTCAAAATGTGTCCAAATTACAGCTTTAAAAAAGCTGCTGGCGCCTGGTGTGTCCTTTCTGTTTCACTCATTTCACCGCTTTTGTTGTTCATTTGGCACAGAGGAAATAACGAACGTTGCCAACTAGTGGCGGGAGGTTTAAACAAACACAAATGAATGAACGCCTTGAATATTTGAGTGTACAGTAAAATATCAACTAATTGTCTCTTATACAAATACTGTTGAAATATAAAACACATATTAACTTTGAATTTAAGTAAAATGTTGTTTCATTTTTTATTATTTTTTTAATTATTAAAATTATTAATTTAAATATTGAAACAGTACTAATGAATACTGATTTGGGGAGAAAAAAAACATGATATATCCACATTTTCTTACACCTCTAATTTCTTCACCTTAGCTCAGAGCTGAAAATAAAAAAGCCGTAGAAAATAAATTTTCGGAGATCTTAAATTTACAATGACATTTAAAAAATACGACTAGAAATGAACCATTTCCATGCACATGGACACGTATAGAACTCACCAATCCTGCAGACCTGAGCGAGAACACCTTTACAGGATAAGAAAACAGCCACTTAAATCCCAATTACGGCGATGCAATTATTTGCATGGAATTGAAAGAGACACATCCTCCTCATAACAAGAGCAAACACAGCCCTCATTATTCCAGTTAAGCCAGAGTGTTGACACTGGCCCAGTTAGACCGGGCTCAACTTTTGCTCCAATGCAAGGTGATGCTGTCTGGCATGGTGGTCCCAGACCCGGTCAAATATGAGCCAGCACGCATTCCTGATGTAGGCTAATTCTGAATGAATGATACGCACTCTCTCTCCTCTTCACAGTAGCTATATTTAGCATGTTTATTAAATTCTACCTGAAAACACACAAACCCTGGTTAGAAATTCCGGCAAATCTTGTCACGTGAAAATGTTTGTTTTTATACGTGAAAACTTTTTCACAATCACTATTTATGAAGCCAAAGTATAGTTTCCAACATGGTGGTTATATAAAATCCTCAAAATACCTTTGTATAAACCAAACTCCGAGACTTGGGAGTTTACTTAGGCATCTCAACCATTATTTGCACCCCACTGCTCGGTGAGAACGCGAGGATGGAGAAGATACAGTATAAGATCATACGACCTAAATATGGCTCTCGCAGCCCAGGCCACAGGGAGACAGAGAAGGGGACCACAGACCTCGGCAGTGTACAATTATCCAAAACAAGAGAGTCAAGCCAACCTCCGAGCACGGGGACTCACAACATGGAGACGAAAGCCAACACCATTCTTCAATGTCCTCTACCTCCAGGATAACATACACAGATCTGCACATATTTGCACACAGTTGGACGTAAAGCAGGCGCAGATGTACATATTTACATGCCTGGTAATCTGCTGCATTTTTTTGTGCGGCTGCCACGATGACACGACAAGCAAGGACTAGTTATCCCGGCTTTCTTTTTGGCAAGTTACTCGTTACTAATCTCTTCTAAATGATGCACTATAAATGCACACAGACTGGGCATACTTCTGCCAATACGACAAAGTAAATCAATGAAAGGATTACGCTGATTAAAAATGTTAAAATAACTATGCAATTTCGTTTGCGGGTCATTTGTGGCCTTTGTACAGTGACGGGTGGTTAGAGGATAAAAACACAATGTATTAAATAGCTTCAATCGTAATCCTAAAGGGCAGGTGAAGTGCTAAAAAAAACTTTGAATCAAAATTTTGGAATGATTCCACCCCAGGTTGGATTCATGTTTAAATTGCGAATCGTCTCTAATCGTTTTTAATAATTTATAAAATGCTGACTTTCACTTGTTCAAAGCTATGCTTGTTGGGTGAATTAGACAGATAGTGGAAGTTATGTCAAGGTATAAATATATATATATATGCAACCATAGCTGTGTGGTTTGGATTGTCCATATATTATTCTAGAGAAAATCAAAGCATGTTGGGAAAATGCCTCATAGGCGTGTGGTCGTGTACTGTTCAAACATAAATAATCCACAAAAATCTCTGTTTCTATGTTTCTAAAAACAAGAATATTATCTGGAGTATAGTATAGTCTCATGGCGCATGCAGTATTCTGTAGTATTAACATGAGATTATAGAAAAAAGGAAAATCGGTGTTTGTGCAGATTTTTGGTGCATTAAATCCCAATGAAACAATCTGAACCTATTTCTCCACAAAGTGTAAATTAAATTTTACATTTCGACCTTTGATTATTAGTGTTTATAAATGTTTTCAAGGTTAATTCTGATAACAAAGGAGAGCTCTGCCAAGGTCCCAAAAAATGTCTAACAACCAATGACAACACATGTTGTAACCATAAGGAAAGTTGACTAATTAACCAGCTCTTGGACTGAGTAGCTAATCCACTTATATTTGCTGTTGAGAGTCACACTAGAGTCTCACCACAGTTGGTTCACAGATTCATATATTCCTGGTTGCACATCTGAAGCTCCAAAAGAGCAATCGACCCTCACAATGCAACATATGCTACAGACAGTTGTTGGACTCAAAACACGAGTCTTGCTCCAACTCCATTCCTTCAGACATACGAGCCAACAGAAGAAAACTCTACACACACTCGTCGACATATTGGACCAAACACAAGTTATAGCCTTTTAGCCGCTTTATTAGCCGCCCGACGATATTAAGAGAGGATTATTCAGCCTCACTTGGAATAGAAACCACCGAATGCAACAAAGATGGAGAAAGGGCCTTCCAGGGTGAAGGGGCCCGTCAGAGGAGCGACTGATCAAAGAGCCGTCAGGGTGTTTGCTGCTCCAACTTACAAACATGTTACAGATGAGCAGCGGTGCCAGAGAAACATGTGGAATTATATAAGACTTGTCAGCTCGACACACACACCACTGCGGCGAGGATACACACCGAGATAGCAAGAACAGTAGAGAATATTGAACCTAAATTAATATTATTATGTTTTTAAAAAAGCAATACAAAGTGAAAGAGAAAATTTTCGGTATTGATACCATTAGTAAACTTTTTAAATAATCGGTAAATTTCGATATCAATGTATGCAAATGGATAGTTAAGCAAGTAAGGTAATATAGTAAGGACATTTTTTTTCTTTAACACAAAGTGTAAAAAAGATGAATTACGATATTCCAATTCATAAAAAAAAGGTGAATTTATGAAATATCTTCAGTTGAAAGGAAGGTTTGTTTATTAGTGTTCCTAACAAAATATGTGTACAGCTCATCATGTCCTTGCCTAAAATCCCACGTTGACACTTGTTATTTCAATAATCACCAAATTACAACAATAAACAAAAAAAAACAACCCTTTTGATCAAGATCAAGCCGATTCATTAGGTGCGTGAAAGAATACAAAGTTTCGCTCTTTGGCGTGAGCTGAAAGAAAACAGAAGAATGCGAGACAGATGCAAAGTCGGCACAGTTGAAATGAGATTACAACGTCAGATGGTATTTGAATTCTTTGCTTTTGGTTCTTGCTGACTTTTCACCATAATAAAGTTGTTCACGGGCAGAGACGATGATGATTTTAGCGTCTGGTTGCTAGAATTCTAATGAATACATCTGACTTACATGTTAGGTCTGAGGACTCGGTTTGACCAAGAACCGAGGCAGAAAAATAGGAGAAAAATGAAAGAAAAATCACTGGACATTTACAGTTTCCTGTGTCGCCGAATGACAGACGGTGACGTGTGGTGAAGAAATGTGTTTATACGCTGAATAACTTGGTAACAATGGAAAACAGTTTTCGTTGGCAGACGCATGTAAGCAGAAGTATTTGCTAAATGAGCTCAAGGAATGGCAAAGTCGGTCAATAGGTGTGTTATTTTAGTCCAGACTGAAGTATTATAATGACTCGGTTGATGACTTCCTGTTCTGGCTTCTCAGTCATTCAATATGAAGAGAGTTGTACTATTATATTCATCAATGAAGCCAGGTGAAAGTAATAACACATAAGTGCAATCCTGTATTACACATTCCGATTCCTGGATGACACAACAAGTTGTATAAAGTTTAAATAACAGTTTAAATGGAAGATACATATGAAAATAAAACATCACTCTAGTTCATATTGTGTAGAAATTATGTATTTGATGGAGAACTGAGTCACATTAGACCAAGAGAGTAAAGTTTGTTCGTAAAAGTTAAGCAAGCTTAAAGCAGCTCTTGGTAGTATTGGTACGTTAATATTTGTGTGCTAAAGTATTTTCATAAAACTTGTGATGACACTTAAAACTAGTTGAATGACTCATTTACCGTGACTTGAGGTGTTTTGTGTGATTTTTATTTTCACTGTAAAAGTTCTTGGGGATGATGTGAACATGCTACATATCGCGCTGGTTGTGGTGGTTAAAGTTATGTTATTAACAATGCCGTCATAACGCATATCATATTTCATGATCCACAATCTGATTCATCACCTCATCGATATCCATCCTTCATTCATCAATGGAAGTCTGGAAACAGAAAATTCGTTCAACTGCTGCAAACCGGGACATGGCAACGTTTGCTAGTGCTCATGGGAAATGTGGTCTCGCGTCGGGCTAAACACTACCACTGTAGTCCACTGGCGTCGCTCGACTTCAAATCGCCTAGAATCGGCTTAAGATGCTGCGACGTCTTTCAGCAGGACAGGATTTCCACTCATGCTCAGACGTTGGAATTTCCAACTCAGTGGAAGCTGGCAGATGGTTTTGATGTACTGCATATTCCATTGCAGACAAAGAGCTCTTGATTCAAAATATGGGTTTTTTAATTGATCCAGAAAAGGTAATGGTGGGTGCATTTTTTATTTCCTGATTGGTTATACAAGCTCTCATTTATAACTCTGATTTTTTTATGGAATCGATTGAACCACTGCATACTTTGGAAAGGCAGAACATAGAGTTGCCTTTAGATGAAACTTTAAACGTGGTTTATGCATTGAAACAAAATGTCTTATTATTATTACTATTTAAATCCAACCAAAAAGCAAATAACAAATTGATTTTAAAGTGTAATTAGTGATCAAGGCTCCACTTAAAATCATGAAGTCAATTTAAATAATACTACTATACTAATAATCATAATAATATTTCTTATCAGTTATATATTTTCATAACAACAACAAAAAACAACAATACAATTATTTACAATAATTATAATTATATTAATAAGTGCAACCATGTTTACTATCCTACCCTACCATCTTCACTTAAAAGTACTTAACCCTTGTGTTATCTCAGGGTCAAGGTCTGAAAACCAATGTTGTGGTAGCACTTTGACCCAGAGGCAACACAAGGGATACCACAAACACATTTGTGGTCGGGTGTTTTCGATAACACAAGGGTTAAAACCCCACAGGAAAAGCTAAAATGTGCAGTGAAAAGTAAATTACTCTCATGAGATTTCCCAAAATAACTCAAACTTTTCAAGTACTGCTTTACTTTAAAGCGCCTTTTGCCATTGGCCAAAAATGTCATGTGCAATATTCACAAGAATAAATATAACCTTTCTTGTCATTAAACAAGTTTCCAGAACAAAGGAATCATTTTCCAGTACAACCCGTCCAATTTATCCACTTATCCTACCAATAAAGCAAGCATTTGGTGGTCCAGAGATAAAAGCAGCTTAAGATTGATCCCAGGTTGAAACATGGGGTTCATGACCTCACTTATCCAGAGACACTTTGAAGATGATCGTGGAAATATACAGGATATTAATTGTCAAGAAAATCAGACAAGAACATGTGAAAACAAAATCTCTTCAAAATAGATTTTCATCGGTCTCTCTGTGTCAGGTGTAAAATGTATTCGATCAGATAAACCCCCACAAGATGGTGTCAAGTTGAAGCCAGACGACATGTTTCAAAAGCTGTCTGGCTCCATGAGTTCCCTGTTGTTCCCAATTATAACACCTGGTGCTCGATTGCCCACAGGTGACTGCAGGTGTGCTCGAGCGCACCATCCACAGACTCACAAACCCTCGTGGACAAAAAAAAAGGTATAGAGTTTAGATCCTGGTGTTTTGAGTTTGATGCTGGTAAAATAGCAAAACATCCACCAGGATGTCATGTCAGGCATGAATCAAACAACTGGTTGTAATACTCATACCAGGCCTGTATGTGGCGCCGGAATGACTTTTCTGTTCACGACTTTTCTCGATTTTCTCTGCCGTCTATGTTGTTTGCGCCATTTTTCTGTTACACATTATGAGTAGCTGAAGATTGTCTGTTCAATTTTTCTCATAACAACAGTTACACATCGACAACCTTATAGTAAACCATTACTATTACCGTGAAGTGAGAACTTTTGGGGTGAAAGACAGAGGGGCGTGGCTGTGAATTCTTCAGTTTCATGGGCCCTTGTTTATTGCGGGAAATGACGATCTTAAAAACCCTCAGCAATGAACGAAATCCACAAAATGCATTGCTGTCAGCTTCACAGAAGACAGGCGTGATTTGAGGAGCAGGAGACACGAGAGAATTTATGGTGTCAAACAACACTTTGGGGTTTTTCTTATTTGCTGCTACCAGTTTCCTGATGTAATCAGATCTGGCAGTTTCCACCATCTCATTATAAGAGGACATCAGATCCCTGAGGTGAAGTCTGTGTATCTCAAGATTAGTGGACTTCCAGAGACACTCTTCTTTTGACAAAGTCTCTTCAGACTTAGGAGATCTTCATTTGTCCAAGGGCACCGCTTTATTTTAATCTTAAGTTTTTAATCTTTTTTTAAGTTCGATTTAAGTTGTGTTGTTCTCTGTTATCTTGACCTTTTAAGTATATATTTTATTGAGTATTGTTTTGATTGTTTAAGCGCTTTGTGACCCTGGTCTGGAAAAGCGCTCTATAAATACAAATTACTTACTATACATACTATACAAATACATATAAACCTTTCCTAAACTGTCATTAACATTTCCAAAATTTAAACACTAAATATTAATAATTACTTAGCCAGTAAAATATTGAAAACGTTTTTAAAGTGCCTTATAAATAAAGTTGATTGATTGATTGAAATAAAGTTATAAAAACAACAGACGATAGCTTTGTCAGCCTAGAACACTACAACATATTACAGCTCCTCTGGTCATGCTGCTTCCCCACCCATGTCTGTCAAATTATTTTCTTACTTTTTTTATATACCCGAGTCTCTTGGAAAATCAAGACAAAGAATGTAGCATTTTGACCCCAATCATTATATAAAACACTATGGACAGGTTCTTACAGTTGGATTAAGACAAAGAACCATAGACGTAGAAT
This sequence comes from Callionymus lyra, assembly GCF_982586985.1. NCBI lineage: Eukaryota > Metazoa > Chordata > Actinopteri > Syngnathiformes > Callionymidae > Callionymus > Callionymus lyra. The sequence goes on along the minus strand of NC_141825.1, from coordinate 12,969,582 downwards.
ATAAAATGGCCACAAATAAGCACAGAAAATGACTAAATCAGTCCAATGTAGTCGTACAAAATTTAAAAATCCATCCACTCGTGAACACAAATTTAAAACCTTTCAGTGCCAATGATTTAAAAGTCAGATTTGAATTGACGAAAAGTTTGTTTTTTTTGATCATGTTAACATTGATAAAGTTCATGAGGTGTAAGGTTTTCTAAACACGTTCACCATCTATGGATAGTCAAGTCTTTGCCAAGACTACTGCCCGCACGACACAAAGAAGAATGTCCAAGTAATGTCTTTTGTACGGGTAACAATATTCTTCTCTACTCCCTTTGAGAGGTTCTAAACTCAGCTGCCCTGTCGGATTGTTATATTACTCACTGTGGTCATTTTGCAGTTCGTAAAATCAAAGCTGCATAATGACTGTAATTTCCGAGGCATATAATTTACCTGTTTGGGTTTGTAGCTAAAGGTTAAACTTCAACTTCAACTTCGCAATATTTAACTCCTGTGCGACGTCAAGATGGAAGTGATGTCAACAACGTCGAGCATGACGGGGGTCGAGGCAGTGGGGTCATCGCCGGGGTACACCCAGTGTGGGCTGGACTCTCTTCAGCGGAAAAGCTATTGTGAACAAAAACCACCAAGGAGCTGGATTCATGTCCACTCTCTCGAGCTCTTCTTCTTAACTGCTGAGGACCATCAAATAATTGATGAGAGATTGATGGAAAAAACCTGCAGCAATTCAAGCCGATTTTCCTGTGTCTTTTGAACCTACACCTTTAGTGAACCTGCCAGTGTCAGCAGGATGTCAGACGTGTGTGATGTAAGACTGGATATTCTACTGAGAAGGAGCTTGCAAGTCAGATTCAGGATATTTCAATAGCAGCATTTTTGATTTTGTGAGCTCAGCTGCGGGAGAAAATGATGCTAAAATAACAACCAAACTTGCAGTTTTATTAGGAGATTATTTCATTTAAACAAGGGGAAAACAAGTGATGAGTTCTTATCTAAACTGAGCAAAAGATAGAAAAAGATTGTTTTTCCTCTGTGTGGAAAAGTAAATGATGGATTTAAGATGACGTGTTATCCGCTTGGATCTGGGTCAGTCCACACCCTTCCTCCTCGCAGTCTAATAAACCACTTTGCTGTCACTAACAAACCAAAGAGAGCCCGGGAGTGCATGTTGGGTCATGAAAGTGGGGCCGACCCCCCTCAGGTCTTCATGCCTGCTGACCGTGAGAGCCACGCTTGCCAGTCAATCACGCAGCGAACGCTCGCAAAAAATATGTTTCACTGCTGTCGAAGATCAAGCGTGTGGAGAGTGAAGCACAAACACACTTATGTTTATTTGTTTTGTAATTTGAGATGATTGTGTTTCCTCCACTGATTAGAAGATATCAAACCTCAGCTTGAGAGTGTAGCTTGACATGAAATCACTCTTTCGACAAAAAAAGCTTTCTTTTAGGGCTAAATACATATTTATTTTTTAATACTTGTCTTTTATCTTTGGTTGCCGAGCTACAGTACCTTGACCTGTTGCCTGACTAGAAATGCATGTTAGATTGTTTAGTTAACTAATTGTTTAACTGTTTATTTGTTTTATTTTATTTTTCATGTCAGAACAGTTTGTAGCAATGTCATACCTTGTTTCAACAAACACGGATACAATATGTGTATGAAATATCTACTTACAGATTTTTTTTTAAACTAACAAAAAAGTTTGTATAATTCCATCAATAGCTTGTAGATTCAATAACAGTATTTTTCCATTTCCTTACAAAAAATCATGCATCGTTTTCATTTTATTCATTTATTTATTTTTTACTTTATTTTATTTTGTCTTGTATCTTGTTTTTATTTGTGGCCTTCATCTTTTATGTTGACACGGAGACAATGAAGAAAACAAAGATTTAAATCAAAAGATTTTGAAAAATGAAAATGGCGCACATCTGTCGAAAAACTGTGACTGCAGCTGGTGACAATCTGGGACCTCAACAAAAAAAAATAAGAGTTTTCAGGTGTCGAAAATATGTTTTATTTTGGAAAAAAAGACTAAATATTCTTTGAAATTAGATGACTATTCAGGTTCAGTCCAACAATAATCTATATAAACTAGTAAAAATAACTAAAACCTGTGGAACCTTCTCGTTTCTGAGACACTGGCCAAGGGCTTTCGTTGATTAAGTATTTTTCATGCACTAAAATTTGTTTTTGTAGCCAATTTGGACACTTTATTTTTGCTTTTTTATTAATCTGAATATCAATCTGCGTATGTAACATTCAACTGATCACAGCAAGATTTTGAAGCCGCTGAACTTCTCTGTCATCGTGAAGACATTAGGATCTTAAATCCATCAAAACTCCCGACCAATAGTTTCACGACTGAACATCCTACACGTACATTTCCAGAACAACAGGACCACAGGTAAGAAAGAATCAGGACTGAAGACACAGAAGTGATTTAATTGATGTTCTGGAAAACCTCGGGCGACTGCGTCAAGACCACATCACACGGAGCAAACAAACAGTGTGACTTGGCTCCGCTCTCAGCAGTAAAACCTCACAGTGGACTTTTACGGCGGGCACCTAATAGCATGACTGAAATAATAAATCTGATAGATTTGGGGAGCCAACCGAAGGATCTCGCTTTTTACGAAGGACTTAGCCGCGGGGGAAAAGCGAAGGAGCCAGTCTGAAGTGTTCCTTCGACTTCTGACGTTCTCCGACCTCTTTTGTGGCTTTGAAACCTCATGTCGTTGGCCTGCAGTCACTCTCTATTTATGCAAGAAAATAAAGAAGAGAACGCTGCCCCTCCTAAATCTGTAAACTGCAATTAAGCTAAATTCCAAGTTTATTTCCAAATGGCGTTCCCTCTCCAGACCATGTGAGAGACTTGAGTCTAAAATTATCGCACTATTGGTCAGAAGGCCAAAAGGAAGGCAGAAGCAGGACCGTCTTCTCACAGGGATGATTAAAATCGTCACTGCAGAGCCGAGAGCATCCAACACAACACTCTGAGAACGTCACATGCCGACTGCACGTGTCCAGGATTGACAGCGAGCTCAGAATGTTTCGCAGATTTCTGCGAGCAACGATGCTCATACACAGTAAAGACAATAAAAGATAAAAAGACCAGATGAAGTGAAATGTAGAGACCTTTTGACATCTCATAAAAGTGAGTTATGCCTATCGTTTTATGTTCTCTAGGGTTCTACAGAGCCAAGCACTGATTCATTGCGATAGCTTAACTACAGGCCCTGAGTTGTATTTTAGCGATCCAAACCACCGGTCAGACGTCTGGTGACAAACAAAACTCTGCCCACGCGCCCCAGCACTTCTCTGCAGCGCCACCGTTCTCACCATTATGTGTTTACACGTCGGTGGAGTACGTGACAAGGCTGCAATAGGAAGTCGACAACCATGTCATTTTGGAGACGGTTGTCTTTTTCTCGGCGCGCAGTGGTCAGCAGTGAAAAACACCTCGCAGGGAGGGGCGGGAGCGTGAACCATGCATTATCTTCTATTGGCTGTGGTCTGAGACGGGAGTTTGCGCTGTAGTCACAAGTCCTGAAATGGAAAACAAAACCGTAAAAGCAGATCTGGAAAACGATCAATCCTCCAATATTGTGTTGGTGACAGGTGGAGGGATGGTTTCAAAAGCACTAGACGGATACAAGCCACAGTCAAAACATTTCCCAAACACTGACACCTTCCATAACTTAATAAGGAAGCTGTTTGAAGAAAAAGAACAAGATGGAATTTTTGACAAGTGAATCAGTTTGAGTCACTCCATTGACAGGAAGAAATCAGACTCGAGCCGTTAGAGAACCAGCTAGAGCAGGTGTCCAAAACTTCCGATGATATTCTGTAGCCCTCCATTTGATATCTTTATCTTTAATGAGTACGGGCTCATCCGTTTGAAATTATTAGATTAAATGCTTTCTGGATGTAATTGCTGCTTAAGCCCCGTAAAAAAAACCTTCGTTTTTCTATCCCGGAAGTCTTCACCTCCAAGGGACTCGTTGTATAAACAAAGCAGGCGTGATTACAGCTGGTTAGAGGAGGAGTGAAGCCATCTTGGAAAGGAAGACGTCAACATTTGAAACATGTGAGTTTGGTTTTCACAATAGTGGCCATTTAACGTAATTAAGCTTTTAAAAGCTTTAATTAAACTCTTATACTCGTAGTTTATGGTGATACTTTCACTATTGATCGTAGACTCTCATAAAGGAAGCAGATGATGCCGTATCAATCTCTAGAAGCTTGGAGCTGCTGTTTAGTCATAAAAAGTGGTTGGGATTTTGAGCGCCCCAAATGTACTCCAGCAAGATTAAGACCACAGGGGTGACTCAGAAGGAAAAAACAATGAGTGAACATCTAAAATAAGAGTCTGAAGTTGATGATTAAGTTACTACCATGGGAATAACGGGGCGAGCAGATGACTAAAGAGCTAAATCAATAGGACTAGCCTCATGTTTCTTCTCGTCTGGACTATTGTAACAGTTTGTTTTCATGTCTTAACAAGAAGGATCTGTCTCGTCTGCAGTTGATTCAGAACTCTGCAGCGAGAATTCTGACCCGCTCAAGTAGAAGAACTCACATTTCTCCGGTCCTTAAAACTCTTCACTGGCTTCCAGTTTCTTTCAGGATCAACTTTAAAATTCCTTACACCCCAGCTCGGGCTCTGAGGTCTGTGGATCAGAATCTACTTATGGTTCCACGCACACGTCTCAGGACCAGAGGAGAGAAATCTTTTCAGGCTGTTGCTCCTAAGCTTTGGAACAATCTTCCTCTCTCTTTGCACTTGATGGAGTCTACTGACTCCTTTAAGAAACATCTTAAGACGTTTCTATTTGTTCAGACTTTTCCTTGAATTTCTCGAACTCCTGTGTTGTTCTCAGTATTATCTTGATCTTTAAAGTATGTACTTTTTTGAGTATTGTTTTGATTGTTTAAGCGCTTTGTGACCCTGGTCTCGAAAAGCACTATATAAATAAATATTACTTACTTACTTACTTACTTACTAACTTGAGCAATGGAAACAATGAGCGAACCGTTTGCTAAGTCACTTTTAGGATTTTTTTGGTGGAAGACTTTATATGGTCTTTGTTGATAATGGACAAAAGAGGATGCTTCTAGATGTCTGACAAAAGAATAAAGAACAAATCAATCCAAGGCTGGGATGATCCCCTTTTCATTACAAGCTGTCAAAGTGGAAAAGGCTGAGACACCCAGGAAAGGTTATCGTTGTCTGAAGAAGAAAACCTTTCATTTCAAACTAAAGGGTTCAAACTTTCAATCTCCTGGATTTCTAAGTCTGTCAGCCCCCAGGTATTGACCTACTCTCCAGTAACCACAACAGCTGCTGGAGAGACTAAAGTTCCAAACACCTTGACACTCCTTCAGGTTGGTAATAAATTATTTTTTGGTTGCTGTCTTCAGAAATAAGAAGGGTGTGGAAACTGCTTGGAATTCCCCAGCAAAGAGTTCTGTTGTCAGGCTGATCAACAAGAGTCGGGATTGATGTCCAAACAATGTTGAATTGAAATAAAATAAAGACAATATTTTGATTTATATGTAAACACGATCGTTAGAATAGTTGAGAAACCAATGAATCTGTACAATAATATACCCTTCTAGGTTCTAACCTAGCTGTTTATATGGAACTCAATACTTAGTTAAACAACAAGACTTTCAAGAATCGGTCTGTCTGTCCTCAGGACCACCTCTGATACTAGCTACTGGGTCAAAGCAGTGGCGGAACTATTGAAATTTGCGAATTAAACACAAAAAATAACAGGTATCTTTTTTATTATATTGATTATTTTTAGGTTGTCCTTTGTCACAGGGACTAAAGAGAAGTTGAGCTTGTTTTGTTTAACCCTTAAAAAAACATGTTTTTGTTTAGGTTTACATGGCAAATTGTGCTGGTCAGTAAAAGGCAGTTTTATTTTAAATTTCCTCTGTATTTTGAAATGAAACTTGTTAATTTTTGCATAAATCAAACTATGCTATGTTGAGTCCCAATATGGATTATATAGGTTACATTTTTTTGTTTTCTTATGTTGTCCATTTACTTCTTCTTATAGAAACATATATATTTAGGCAAATATTTCATCAACTCACTCTGTCAAGCACTTAATACAGAGCCCTTGAGATGTTAACCAGCCAGAATGTTGTGGTGTTAGGACGAACAAAAGGAAGTCACAACACTTTGACAGTTAAACTCTGACATGATTCCATCTGTCAATAGTTTGGCACTTGACGAACCTGAGAGGATTAGCAAAAGGAGAACTTACGGCTCATGTCGTCACCTCCGGGAGACTCTGCCAGTGAAAGGCGTCGCAACCTAAAGCAAATAGAAACAAACATTGTAAAATACTCTTCATAAAAAGTCAACTTGAGCGTGTATTGGGGTATTTCTCGTGGCTATTTTCGGGATATTGACATCATTAAGTTTTGTGATGGTCTTTGATATTACAGCCATTTTCAATTGGATATTGTAAAACATTATAACCACTCGCCTGCAACTATAAAAGCCTGTGTTGTCCCTTTATTGGTTATTTTTATTTCTTCGCTATGTTGCCTTTTTTTTCTGGAACTGAGAGAGAAAGTAACCACAATTAGCATGTTTTTTATCGTTTGTTTTTATCCTCTGGAAATAATTGCACTTTTTTTTTTTTGTGGGACACACTTCTCCCACGTTTGTGCTTGAAGCCGGTTCAAAAATTGAGAAAAGTGCAACAAAATTGAAGGCTGTAAGCTTTTATTATTTAAATTAGAACGCAGAAGTGTTTGCGTGGTGGAGCTAAAAAATAAATCTAGTTTCTCTGAATCAAACGCTTCAATGTTCCGTCCATCAAAATATAATTACTCCCTAAGAAAATAATTAATAATCTCACAGAAAACATCATGAATCGACTTTCTAAATCGTCTTTTGTCAGCAGTTGAAAAGCTTTAAAACATCTCATTAGACTTTATTTTCTTCCTCAAACATCTGAAAGACAACAACTGTGACTAAGGGAATTGACCGAAACGGGATTGTGGATTTAAAGGCAAAACAAAAAAAAAAAATTCCAGCCCAGCACCGGACATCTGTGGAAGATGATCAAGGGGGCGAGTTGCCAGGATGTTTCTACTGCACTTCTTGTCCATCAGACAGATGGGGATTGATGGTATCCTGCAGGACAAAAGGGACTCAAGCGATGCATTTTTGATAAGCTGCTGGAAAACCACTGCCAACAAAAGAATGTTTCCTCATCAATATTTTATACTTTTTAACACCCAGTATTGTTTGCTGAAAGAAGAAAAGAAGCAAAGGACAACCCAGCAGTTCTGTGTTTGCTAATGCACGCCGGCCAGACAGACATGGTCGGTCCGACAGGAGTTCAAAGCTCAGTCGCACATGTGGCCTCAACGTGAGCATGAGAATAAAAGAGAAAGAACAAAGAGGTCTGCAGGACTGCAAGTCATATATTGTTGTGTGAGTCTGCAAACTTCATTGCTTATTTATCAAAAGCCATATGTGTGTTTCTGATTGTGTCTGCTGTGATAATATGACCCACATTCGATTGATGTGGCAGTACTGGAGCTTTTTTACATTTCATTTTAACATAATAATAAGAAAAACAATTCACTTCATCACGTGGCTAACACGTACCCACGGAAAAACATGAGCCGATGAGCGGTATAAACGTTCATCTTAAACTGATGTTGCAAAGGAAAGTTAGTAAAATGAATATCTAAAATAAAATGGGGATAGAGGGGCCGCTTCCAATCACAAGTGCAGAAATTGGAAGAAAACTCGCTTTGGCAAGAAAACTAATTAAAAGCGAAAATTAAAAACAATGGTTTTGATTTAAGCAATAGATCTGCCAGTAAATTGCTCCGTTATCTTTGTACTCAACATTCTTTGGTCTTGGTTGAGTCTTCGCAGAGACGGTCCCTGAATACTAGTAAATAAAGGAATGTAAAATCTCTGGTCCTTTATACTCAATTTACAACGTAAGAGGAGACGACCCGTTATCTGTCTTGGAGTGGAACCGTCGTTCCTCCACGGAAAAATGTATTGTATTTCCCGAGCCACAGCTTCCTAGTGCACACACAAGTATGAAACCAATTTCATTGCGATTTCTCAACAATATTTCCTCCAGTCATTGACTAATTTGGATGAGATAAAATCACCAGATGAAGGACAGCATCAAATCTAGAAGACATTTCAGCTGTAAAATTCTGTCTTATTTTTTTTATTAAAATCACATACTCGCTGTTGAGCAATCACACAATCAACGATATGAAAGGGACACTAATAAAAGCAAGAAACCACATAAAAGCTGAGCTTCAATGCCGGATTTTGATTTGAGACTGACAGTTGTAGTTCAAGTGCACAAAGAGAGGAAACAAGAAACAAGTGAAAAACTAGCATGAGATCTATTATACTGTCTTAGACGACAAAGGGTCCAAAAAAAAATGTACAGTCCACCTTCATATAGACACATGAAAGCGTTTTTTTGTTGAGATCTCCCGACATCTGCGCCACATATTGTATCAAATACAACAAGTTCCATATGGATCGCTCCGAATCATTTCATCTTCGCAGCGAGAGCTCCCACAATACAGTGTGGGCTGAAACCCAAAAAATGATCAAGAATAAACAAACAAAAGTAGGACTTAACAACAATGGTTGATGAGAGTGATTTCCCACTTGACTGGGGAGCGTCGCCTTCGTCCGCACAACCCCCTTAACCTTAACCTCATGTTTGGTGAGCACCCCGCCATGTTGAAGTGCGAAGACAAACATTCCTCAATGAATTCGTCGGGGTAAACCCTGCTGTGGTGGGCAGCGTCCTGAAGGCCAAATAGCGCTACAATAAATCCAAACAGTCAAAGTGAGGCCAAGGGACTCTGGAGGTCATGTTGAGCGCACAGAAGTGGAAGCCAGAGACACACAGAGAAAGAAAGCGAGTGTTATGCTGGTAACAATGAGCAGACTTTATCATTAACTCTGCAGAGAACTCTTGAACACTTTGTTTGAACAGCTTCGATTTCTGACCCAAGTCAGCCCACGGGAACGAAAATATTATTATTTTAGATGCGTGAGTTGACTTTTCCTCGGCCTCTCCTGATCATGTATATATAGTGTCACACTTTACTGTTGGAATATTTGATTGATGTCAAAGACAAACACCTCGCTAATAAGAATCAACATTACACAGTTATTAGCTGATTTGATTTAGATCCTCCAGAGTGACCGTCAAACCCCGGCCTCGAACCACAGAGGTCAGGAGCCAGAAGGACATGAGCCGAGGATGTTCATATCTTCACGTAAGCAGTGCTTAAGTCAGGCCAGATGTGAGTGAAGATGGCTCCTTCTAGGCACCGTCATGATTTAAGTGATTGGATGACCCCGGTGGTGAGGGGGCCAACGCAGAGTGGGCAGACTGGTGTGTAGGACTAACCGTGTCCTTGTCTAAAATAAGTTACGTTGGTCAAGTTGTATGTAGGTTGTATTTGTCGTAGTTCTGTTAAAAAAAGCCAACACAATTCACACAAGGGCCACAATAGTTACTGTAGCCATGCCAAAATAAAAAAAGGGAAGATAAAGAACATTAAATGACCATGAAAGTGATTGGAAAGAACTCATTTAACAGTCTGGTGTACTGACCCCACCACTTTTATTTGTAAAGCTCCTTTCGCATGTCAGGGTCACAAAGTGGTTAAACGACATTCACAGATAAAAATACATACAAATTTGAAAACTTTAAAAGGCCAAGACAATACCGAAAATATAAACATGAAAAATCCTGCAATAGGTCTTTTTCTTGAATAAGTCAGTAGACTTCATCAAACACCAAGAAGAAAAGTAGGGCCACTCCCCAAATATCTGGTAGTTTAAGTGGTTCTGTTTAGAAGATGCACAGCTCCGGGTTGGTTCAGTTTGCATCAGTGGGACTCAAAAGAGAAAGTGACTTATGGGTAGCTATGATTCAATAATTCATAAATCATCTATAAAACCAAACCATCCAGAAGGGAAGGAGTCTGATAAAAGTTTGAAAATAGTAGGAGCCTTGTGGTCCACGTGGGTTCTGAAATATTTGAAAAAACATAACACTGACACGTACCAACTTCATTTGCAGGATCAGCTGCTGAATATGAGTTCAATCTTGAAACTACATGTGTGTACGTAACACCATTGTTTGAGGCTGGAATTATTATCAAGATCTGGTTGAGGTCCAGTTCTAGAAATAGAATGACCGACTACAAAGGTGTAATTCTAAACCCCAGAGAGGGACAAACCCATTAGCAAAGTAACACATAGTTCATAAAAAGAGATCATGATCATTTTTGGCAAGTTTGATGACGTAGAATCAAGATACTGTATGACACAATAAATCCAAAACTATTGTGCAAATAAATGTTAGAAATATTCAATAAAATTAACTGCTTGACGCTTCAACTTTTAATTCACCAAATGTCGACTCAATCTTTGCTCAATTCAGAGAGACCTGATAACATCTAAACCACTTCAAGTACCTCCATGAAGTCCCTTCTCGAGGAAACATGGAATCAATTGTTTGCCTTTTGTGAGTTAGACTCATCAAATCAATTCATGCCAGACTCGTGTGACTCATGAGCTTTGTCTGTTTTTAACTTCAGACACCGCTTAGTCACAACTGTCTGATACATGAGGGTGAGAATGTATCCGACCAATTAAGGTTGACGGCATGACTCATGGTCTTGGAAAAAGGGTTAAAGAGATAATGACAACGATAAGACTCTTAATAGTCATAACCTTCTAAATATATCGAACTGGAAAAAGTGAAAAACGTGTTCTTGCTCACAACCAGATCTTGGCCTTGAAATCATAAAACAGGCAGATACTAAATCAATCTACACCATATCATCAAGTCAAAACAAGAATGGAAAAACCCATTCACTCCGCTTAAAATTGGCAAGTCTCTTATTACCATTAAATATCGCCTTCTAATACAACAGGCAACAGCAAGTCTTAGCAAGAAGCCAAGAACAAGATCCAAATGGTCAAAGGTGATAAATCTACACAAGAAAAATAGAGTCGCATTTATGACCAAAAACATTTTTTTCCACAGTGGAAACACAAAGCTTCGTACCTGGAGGACAATCTCATAAATTCAGCCAAGTGCAGCACAAGCAGGGGAGAACAAAATACAACCATCCAGTTACCTTTCAATATAAAACAAAATGTTCGCAATTTTTTTGATATCAGCAGAATAAACAGAATCAATAGGCTTTTGTTTCAAATGTAGGAATGAATTTTATTTTCAATTTTGGTCAAATTTGGAAAGACGAACAATAAAGATTGTCAATAAACAAAAATGGTCTTATCGAGGGATAATTTGAGGCCAATAAGAAGCATCAGGTGGGAACAATCGAGGAACTTTACTAGCCCCGTCCAGTGAGTATTTTTTTTTATTTTACTGCAGATTACTATAAGTTATATCACCGTGTGAAGATCCAGAATAATACCATCTAACTTTGGTAAATGTAAGTTTTGTGTTTTATGGAGCATGTTATTCCCATAATCTTCCAGAATCTAGAAATAACTTCCTTCAAAGTCGAAGCTTCAAATACAATATAGTCTCCCTGTGTATCTTTAAATCAGTTCTATGCTCTTGTGGTGCGTGTTCTTGCTTATCCAGTGAAGTGAAAACAGACGTGTAGGTAAACAGTTCCAGAAGGAGATGCTAAAGTGTGAGTTATGTCCATGTGGAAGTCTACAACACCTTTTTAAGTGCTATTGACATTTCCCCTGGTCGTACAAACAAGTATCAAGGTAAATAATGCACCTCCAGGCACCGGTTGAACATGCCTGAAGGCAGTATGAGCAGAAACATCAACCAAAACCAAAACCAAAAAAAATAAGGTCTGACTCCTGCCTTCTGGCAATACTTGTGTTAACCCTTTTATCATGCTCTGGCTGCAGGACCTTCTGTTGTCCAGAAACACCCATAATACGAAGAGCCAAAACGGAAACAAGACCGGACTTTCGCAAACACAAGATGAGCGTGACAGGTTTTTGACGGCGACTCAAAGATCATGAAGATGTCAGCGTGAATCCAAAGGGTTGAATAAATGGAGATTTCATATTAAAAAGGCGTGTCCTGTGTTTGTGTCGCAGCACGAGCAGCTGTGTTCTCCATACGCTCCAGAAAAAGTAGATCTTGCGTCTGTCAGACAAATAGTAAAACAGATGAATCTCGGAAGGCGCATGAGGATGAAGAGTTATTCCCTCTACGAAAACACACAGTGAGAGACATAGTAAAAACATTATAGTAATCTACTGCCAAAGACAATATCTGCTTCCATAAATATGTACCCATGTAGTTTTAAACATGTTATCCGAGTTAGTGGGACGGAAAGTCTAGTTTTTCTGTGAGCGAGCGGCAGCGTAATTAGACATAATCACCATCTCTCATTCAGGTCACAACAGACAAGTCTCGATAGAGGAAAAATCATGCGGAAAGTTACCCCTTGTTGCTAAATGGCTCTTGCAGATGCAGGCGGAGGAAGTGGGAGAATACTACATCCATATAGAAAGTACAGCAGACCACACCGCATCCATGTGATGTTGAGCAGAGCTGCACTTAGCTGTCAATCAAACCATTCTCTGTGGGCAATCAAGAGCCTCCGAGAATAGCAATAGAATAAGAACCGGTGAAAAGGACGGACCATATCCTCTTTTTTTTACCCATTTTGAGATTTCATTAAATATTATTCATGTATATATAATAGCATGTCCATCGGTCTCTTTAATATTAATATTATATTAGACAAACTGTTCATAAAAAGCAGAAAAATGCTTCAAAAATATAGACTTCTTGATCAGTTGGGGGAACAAGTGAGTCAAAGGATCCCCTTACAAATTAAAATACATCCATTTTTGATGACATTTAAAACATGTATACATACATATTACATTCTTTTGTTTTGGGCAAGAGAGGTGTTTGTTTTTGTGTTCGAAATTGGGCGTCTAGTGAATGGGTTGGATAGGTATTTAAATGCATATCAACATTTGTCATTCATATACAGGTATTTGTCTTTTCTTTTATATTGATTTCGGCTTTTTTTTCCTTTTCTTCAGAACCCTTACTAAATAAATTGTATGTACCAGGCTTACATGGGTAATGTGGCTGTCAATAATTAAAAAATATTTTTTTGGCATTTAAATATTGATAGGAATAACAGTTACATTCTATTGAGCTAAATGTAAAAGCAGGTTGCAGTAACATTCCAGGACTTGTTTGCACAACCCGGAGAGATAATGATGATTATTTTTTTGCTACATTTAATTACACGTTCCTAAAACATTAAAGAAAACCCATCAACGCCTCACTGTAATTATCAACTCATTAAGTCATCCAATATGAACCACAGGTCTATTTAAAAATAATAAATTATAATCAATGAAAAAGGGTTGTAAAAAAAACTGTTCATTAAGTGGATCTTAACTCAGAGTTCATAACAAATAAACCAAAATAAAATCCTTGCCGTGCCTGAAGGGTTGGATGGAAACGCACACGTCGTTGATCTTAAAGATATTTTTATGCTCTTTTTGAATATATAGAGTGAATGTTACTTTTAAACATTCCATTGTTTTGGAAATGGTTCATTTTGTCGAATCCTTATTCAGGCAGAAACTTGACTCCAACTGTCAAAACTGTGTCAAGAACTATAAGGATTCAAACTACCATACAAACGCAGGTTGGCAACCATTTCATAGATTTAAACTCATGAAACAAAAATAAATATATTCATTTCTACACTGAAACCTGAATAGCTGGACCTCTTGGTCATGTTGTCAGGCTCTCAATGAAATCCACATGAACTCTTTGCATGGCTTAAGATCATTCCATATTGTTGATCTTCAGAGGAGGAACTGTGTGAACTGTAGCAAGACTATCCTCACTGTTGACTCTGACCCTTGACATTCTCAATTCTCACAGACAACCAAATATTTCAATAACCCTCGACACCATTTTTCAAAACTTTTAGATGTATTTGTTTTCATCGTAGTAAAATGATTGATCACAGAGGCACTGATTTAGGGAGCAATAAAGTTAAAGATACGAGGAGTAAAATCATGAAACTGTTGTCATATGGGTGGGTGGGATACGTAGATATCACGCCCTTCAAACCCCAACAATACATGGCAGAGCGATGCTGTACCTGATACAAATTGGTGAAACGTTGTCAGGCACCTGTAATAACAAATACAATGTAATTGATGCAGGAAGGAAACGTGGAGAAGGGCCGCGTGACTATTGTTGTATTTCCTGACTTGTATTCATTAGCTTTGTCAACCCAATTACAACCTTTGCACAGATACAAGTGCTGGAGCTGTTAGTTATTCTCCTGCCAGATGTCAAGCAAACACAGTTAAGGCAAACAAAAGCAACAATACTGAGGTTTCGCATTTTTGGTGCAGGAAAATGTCTAGTCAACTTTTCTAAAATGTAGTTTTATTAATCCTTGTATTATCTCAAGGGTCAAGGTGACCCGAAGGCCTGAAATTAACTTGTCCCGGCGACAACACAAGGGATACCTCAAACGCATTTGTTTTGCGGCCTTTGGGTCACCTTGACCCTGTCAGGGATTTTCTCCCGGACAATCGAAATGAGAACAGAGACAAGTGTTAGAATAACAACAAAGTCAGAATCTAGATTTATTAACAGCAATGAGAGAAGGCGCTTCTTACGGCTCGTCCCAAACCACTGAAGGTCTCCTCTCCTGTGCTTGCCTTTTTATTCGATAGCTCAGATCATTACAAACTTAGATACAAACATTTTGTTCTCTTGTTGCTGGACGCAGCCAGCTAGAACCGGTTTTCGGAGTCAGTGAGCGCGGTATAACAGCTTGCATGGGAAGATAAGCTTGTATATCTTGGTGCGGTCACTGTATCTTAGAATGTCATTTCTCGAGAAACGAAAACTTTGGGTAACTTTCCTTTAAGCCTATTCTGAGCTGCGGTAAACATGATTATATGTTTATTGTGATAAGACTATAAAAGTCACATAAATTCTGTTAAAATATATATATATATATATATATATATATAAAATATATATGTTTGACTTATAGGAACCGACATTCTTATAAAAACTGCAAATAAGAATAGCATGACCAGCAAAAAAAAAAAACCAAGGTAAAAATGGCATGAGCTACCACACGTCAAGTTTTCTGAGACTTTTCAGTCCAATTTGATCAAACTATTCTGAACCCTCGCTCAAATCCTTGCCCCGATACTAACCACACATTTAAACCTAAATTACCATCTGCCGAGCACGACAATCTGGCAAGCCCACCCACAACTCAAAGCGGACGACAAACACCGACAACTACCGACTCTGCCGCACTCGCTGTAATCAAACGGAGCACCAAAGCAATTATTGTGCGAGTCTGCGAGTGTGCGAGTGTGTGTGTACACATATGGAGATAATCTGGCCAAAAACTTTAGTGATATCCTAAAGCGCAGGTGTGTCTCACGAGTAGTAGAAGTTGTCAACATGTGCTTTAATCCAAACACACAAAGTCTTGCTGCTGATAGCTTTGTCGACTCTGGTAAAGACATTAAGCGCACTCAGCAAAAGATACATGACATTTACTTCGAATTAACCTCCTGCCAAAAACCTAGAATGGAGTTAGAGCTAATGTGAAAAAATAACATTTGCTTTCCGCTAAGGTTAAGCATTGGGACATAACAAAATGCCACAAGTATCTTGTTTTGAAAAAGGAAATAATGAACCATTGCTTAGTTCGAGGGTGATTCACTGTTTGGAATGGAATGTTTAAGGCAGCTAAGTACACAATCATCTGTGGCCCAGTGTTGACTTTCCAAATGAAGTTTAAGTCTCTTTTTCAGCTCACACACAAATAATAAAACCTTCAAATTAAGTATTCATGGCAACTGTACAAAGACAATTCTTCTGACCTTGAACTAACGCTCCAAATATACTTTTTTTTGTGTCAACAATCTTAAAAGTCTGGCGACTTGTGAGCAGATATAATACAGACCAGGAGCTATTATTACCTCCCCCAAGGAGGTTATGTGATGGTCATCATTTTTATCTGACATTTCAGGGGTGCTCTGTAGTTTGATCTGGATACAGGTGTTTTCAAGAATTCGTTATTCACTATAATAGCATTTATCCGATCTCAGTCACACACGCATTCAACTTTGTTTCGCTGTTGCTATGTGATGTCTCGACACAATGCAAGCATAACTTTTTAGAACACTTCTTTTGTAGTAAACAAAATTATTTTAGGGCACTTTGTACCACACACTAATTAGGGGGGTGTATTGCTAAGAATCTATTGAAACGATATATATCATGATACAGGAGCAATAGAATATATTGCAATACCGAAGGAACAAGGATATATTCATAGTATTGTCCTAGTTTTTTCTTTTGGTTTTTCAATTTTTACGGACCAAATGCCTCTTGACGAAGTCGTAACTACTGCCATTTGTTTTTAAACCAAAATGTGTAGACATGTGTAACAGTAGACTGTATCTTCTCATCCTCAGTCATCACTGGGATCTTGCACGATTTAAATGTTTGCATTTAAAAGCCGGAAGTTTCATTTAATCCAAAAAATGAACCAATTGTGTGAATATTTGTATCTTAATCGTAAAGGATCAAAAATAATTTACACACACAATATTGAACTATAAACCGTAGAATACATGGTAACACATGATTGCAAGACAAAAAAAAACAACGAAACAACTTTTTTTTTAAATAATCAATACAGTGCTGTCGAATATCGATACAGTATCGTGGAGATGGATATCGCAATGTTTCGCCGTATCGGTATTTTCTAATACCCCTACACACAATTTATATGAACAATACCACAGTTGCATTAATAAAAAGACCATATTTGTCAATCTGATAATTTTTCAAGCATCTGTTTGTTCTCTTACTTCCTGGTTTGGCTGTGAAGACACAGCTGAGTGGCTGAAACGTGTTTTAAAATAAACAATTCACTGGTAACAGTACAAGTCACTAACCACGAAAAACTCATTACATAACTGTTCTAATTTGAAAAGGAAAAACGTTGAAATCCATTGTGACTCGTAAGATAAAAAAATAAAAAAAACTGGAAATAGTTTTCTGTTTAGGTGAAAGTTCCGTCTTTTTGTTAACATGTCTGTTACCAAGTGACCTAAAATCTTTCAAGGTCAAGTGAAGTTTCATTTCATTTTTTTTTACAACTGAAACATCCCAACTAGGTGACTTGGTAAACACGTACATTCAGATGTTTTCTTATATCCCAGGTCAATTAAATTCCAAATAAATAAAAAGTTTGATTTTGACTTGTTAAGTAACTAGTAAGTGGTAGAGAGGAGGCTGCTTCAAGTAAACTGGCCGTGCTCTAAACTTTGTCTGGCTTTTCTACCACATGTTTCAAGGCCCCCGGGGGCCAAATATGGTCCGCCAAGACTAGCAGATTATATTTTGGCCTGACATCATTGTTTGGATTTATGTTGTGACGTGTAAAGATGCCAGTGTTTAAGATAAGCTTAGAAACAGAGACGATCGATCTCAATAACTTCAAGGATACTTCCAATAAGAGAAGAAAAAATGCAATATAACGGAATTTGATGGAGGAAAAAACACTGACGTCCTGTTATCAAGAGCTTCTAAGTTTGAAAAGACAATATCCCAATCAGGCTCATACTTCCTGTTAAGGACAGTTTGGTAAATACACATTTAATTCGGCTCCTAACCTCGACTGCTATAGGATTTGTGCTTGATCGAGTTTGACAGTCGCTCTATAGCATGTGCAGTGGATTCTGCCAAGATTTTAAAGCAGCTCTAGGTGGTTTTTTTGTACTCAAATATATATATATATATATATATATAAGCTTGTGATGACACATCAACTTAAAACTAGTTGAATGACTCATATACCGTGACTTGAGGTGTTTCATGTGATTTTTTATTTTCACTGTAAAAGTTCTTGTGGATGGTGTGAACATGCTGCATATTGCGAATTACGGTACAAAAACAAAGGTTAAAGTTATGTTATTTACAAAGATGTCACATTATATTTCATTATCCACAATCTGATTCATGACCTCATCGGTATCAATCCTTCATTCAGACAATGGAAGTCTGGAAACAGGAAATTCTTACAACTGCTACAAACCGGGACATGGCAACTTGCGCGAGTCTAGCGAGTGCTCATGGGAAATATGGTCTCCCGTCTGGCTAAACACTACCACTGTAGTCCACTGGCGTCGCTCGACTTCAATAGAATCGCTTTAAGTCCGTTCCAACAAGCAGCTATAGTCAATTACGGCCATAACTGAGAATTCTCCGAAGTTATTCCGGGACAGGTACTGAACACAAACCTCCTGACCCTGCGGTCAGGTATACATCTCGCAGGTTATTGAAGTTATCATCAGTAGTGTCACGCTCATCGATAGCCGGCCAATTATGGACATCAACCCTGCAGCGCACTGGCAAGTAAAAACTCTCTCGCAGAGTCTCGGATTGATTCTTGGCAGCGGAGAGTTTGACTTTTTATTTTCTTTTCCTGCAACTTCCAGTTACGCTTAAAGCAGATGATTCATTCTGTTCACAGAGTCCTGTGTTTATCTTGTGAGTCATATCCAACATGCAAAGATAAAACTACACTGACTTTTTTTTCCACACACAATGTTTTCAGGTTGCAACAGGCTTCACCTTTTTTTTTTTTTTTCACTGTCATTGAAGGAGAAGTGAACGTTGCAGAGGCTGATGTTACATCTAGTGATGAACAATCATGTTTTATCAATCAAAATGACAAATGACAATCTCTCAAGCGAAAGCAGAAAATTGTTCATTTATTGTTAGCACGTGTGCTCCAGAAGACATTTTAAATATACATTTAAATACTATCGTATGAGCTCATTCTTTCACTCGTGTATGTGTTCTTGGAACACTGAGCAGCTCAGTCACCTACTTCCCCCTCCTCATCCCCCCATTTCCTGGTTGGCTGGGACAAATTAAAAAAAAGAATATATGCTTCTCCCATATGGGTATGTTATGTATAGCCAAGAGGACCATGTGTTGTTTAGAAGATCACTGTCAAACCACAGAGACTTAGAGAAAAATAATCTGTTTTATTATGACATTCCGGCGGACGAGTGGCTAACGGCAAATCAGTGCTTTCGACTCGACACAGCAGCTGTGGAACGTAACTCCTCGGATCTTTCTTCGGCCAGTACCACGTCACCCGCATCAGTTCATCACTCGACTATTGATAGGGTGCCAGTGGCTATCTGTGTTGTGGATTTGGGAGGGCAGGCAGGTGAAAGATATCTCCCTTTTCCACTTTGTATTCGTATCCATCTCTGGTTTACTTATCTCAAATCTTTGCCAGCGCCGCAAGCTCTTGTACGCTACAGAGATAAGGTTGATGGATTAGGAGAATATTCTGGATGATTCCAAGATTCCAAGATTTTATATGTATTAATGTCTGAATTATGTAGGTTTTTTCACATGTTTTTTTTCCCTTAGCAGCTGGATTTAATTATTTTCAATGAAAGAACATTTTGTGTTTTCAAAATGAATTGCAAAGAAAAAAAGAAAAATTAATCCACATCCAAAACTAAGTCCGTGGTTTGGTCGAGTGGGCAGAAAAAAGGCTCTTTTTTAGGCTGGTTTGACGGTTTGGTAAGCTCAGACGTGGTTGCCATGGTGCTTGTTGAAATGGCGGTTGTGCTATTTGTATAACATAACAGCCTCTTGCAGTATTTAGAATCATTTCGTTCTGTTTTTCACATTGTCTCTCCTTTTTAAGAAACACTGGGAAGCAAGAATGGCAACAACACTGAGCACCTTTCATAGTAACCTTATTGTTGGAAGTGCAGTCTGCCGCAGGGCACACAAGGACAGACAAGCATTTACAAACACACTCACACCTATAGACAGTTTACCCCAAAGTTGCAAATCAAACTCGTGTATGTCAACCACACCCAAGCTGCTATTTAAAAAATAACAAAAATGAATGTCCTCATTATCGACACCTACTGGTAGGAAATTGATGTGTAGAGATGTTGAGTTCAAGATCTCTCTACGTCACACCTGGGCATAGTGCAGTATTCAGTCAAAGAACATAGACATGATTTCAGACAGCTTACAATTTGATATTGTGTTAATTATTGTATTAACTCTAAATATATATAGATATTTTTTTCGTTTCTGATTTTTTTAGTTTTTAGTTTTATGAAGATTTCTTGCCCATCGAAATTATTGACATCATATTTAGAAGAAAAAGTTAATTTCCCATCAGTTTCTTTTACATGAAAGGTTTATAAAAGTATTTTTTCCATAGTCAGGTTTATTTTATGCTGATATTTCTTTCTTTACTATTCTTACTTGCTTTGTTTTTTCAAAGTTTTTCTGTCATATTTTAGCTCTTCGCTCCTCTCCTTTGGATTGACGGCCCCTCACAACAGTCACAGTGTATGATGTGGCCCCAGAGGAAATTTAATTGCCCACCCCTGCTCTACATGAAGTAAAAAGCGAAACACTTCTTTAGTTTAGTATACAGTTCTTTCTAGGTCCACTTACATACTTAAATAGCAGCTTCAGATTTCGGAAAATATGGCAGTTGATGATGTAGTGACATTGTGAATGGCTCTTCTTCAGGTGCTAATGTTATAGCTAAATCTTTCTCCTCAGTGATCTCTGCGCTTTTTGCTATTCAAACTTAGATTTAGTGAAACAATTTAAATGACTAAACTAACAAAGACGCAGTGAAATATCAAGGACACCATTTAAAAAAGAAACAATACTTCATTCAATTTTACAATGCATTTGGAACCAACCAGGGATATTGCAACCTCAGCACTGCAACACTGTCTATAAAACTATTGACTATAAAAAGCATTGAACATGTTGACCTATGTTTTAATTCCAGATAAAATTACCTTTTTGTAAATAATTAACCGTTTTCATCAAATATTTGTTTTATAACACCATGTCAGCATCAAATTATTTTCTAATATTTATAATTTCACGTGGCAAACAGTTGGAAATACTTAAATCTAAAATATTTTCTTTGTTGTATTTTTAATTTTCAAGTCAAAGGGATTGTAAAGTTAATGTGGAATCACGTTGAAAATGTTGAACAGTACAACGAACCGACAATAAATATCCACGTCTATGTTGAAAGTGAAACAATAGGACGCTTCAAGCTAAGCTAAGGGCTCAACAGCCGTGTGTGGCCTTCAGAGTCCTCACATGGCAGGAGGGCCTGAGCTGACGGCTGCAGCCTCAGTGTTCGGGGCTCTTGTAAAACCAGGGGGACCTCTCCGCACCATATAAAAGACATCAGTGAGAGCTCAACAGCACCAGAACTGATCTTTTCCCAAAATAACAAGCGTGACCTTCTGCTTCCTAGCGAGAGATTTCATCACCTACTCGCGGTGTTATTGTGTGACGATGCTGACTTTTCATCTCACCGACATAATGACAGATTTTCACAAGTTCTATTCGTAGCTAATACAACTTTCAAAATCTATTCATAGAAATCTGCCTACGACATGTGTTTGGTTCAGAATGTTTGAAAAGAAGGCTTTAACAGAAATATTTCTTTCCGAGTGTGTGTGTGTGTTGGGGTGTGTGTGTGTGACTGTGTGTGTGTTGGTCTTGGCCACCGGTGAAAACGAGATGAAAAATGAGCAGAGAGAGGAGACTGCATGTTATCACTTCAAATATTTTCTTTCCACACACCCTCAGTTTAACTTCAACAAATGACTGCAAATTAGATTAGACACAGCTAATGCCATTTCGAGCCTTTTTTTTTTTTCGGAGATCTTAAGTTCAACCAGTCGCCGGGCGGTCAGTGGGCTTCAGATCACTGATGCAGCAGCTTCAACTGACCCCTTTGAATTATTGGCCACCTTTGAAATAGATTTAATAAAAAGCAGAAAATGATTTTGTGTTCGATAAAGCCAGGTGAACACACAGACACACACCGTGGTAGATGAATGGGAGCTGTCGAAAGAAGGGACGAAGATAGATGCCCTGAAGGGATAGAAAATAAAGATATTGAAAGAAAGTGTAACCATGTCAGGACAAAACTAGTTTATTTGATCATACTCAAGACTTACTACTTTTGATTTATAAATGTATTTAAAAGACATTACATTTTTTATGTCTTAAATTGTTCAAAAACGTTATTGTTGTTTTAACTTCATTACTGCAGTCATCACCGGCTAGCTAAGATAGCTAATCTAGTAAAGTTAAACATATAGTTTCACTTACCAATATATTTGAAAAGAAAACAACCTTAATTTGAACTATTTTGTGTTATAGGTTCATAAAATTAAGCTTAACTCCTAAAAACAGCCAAAAAAGTACATCTAAATTTGAGTGAACTCAAGACCTTGGCACCTGCGAGGGTCTGAATGAAGTCACCTGCTGTGTCTGATGTCACTTAAAGAATCAGGGTCTTTGTAATTGCAAAATATTTGAAGTAAAACTGATGGAAAGTGCTGAATCTATTTAATTGTACATAAAATATAGTATAGCATTATAATAAAATATAACTTTAATGATGGAATTAACAAAATAAAATAAATAGTAAAGATATTGTGTTGCTAATTATTTTTATGAATAAGGCTTTTTTAGCACAAGTACCAAAAACAAAATACCCTGGTTTTAAAGAACCCACGTAACAATGATATTGCATTTCCCTAAAATAAAGTGAAAATAAATGCAAAAATCTGTAAATAATGTATGCCAACAATAATATATATATTTTTTAACTTTGCATCTCTACAGTTTAGGTAGAGTCTCACCTATACCAAATATATTATCGTTACAATAAAAACACAATTACACTTCAGAAATGGAGTGCTGGATCTTTTTTATATTTTAGTTTGTAAAAGTCTTATCATTGATAAACTGTATTCTCATTGATAATTGTTCTGATTATAATCTTGGTTTGTGTCGGCATTCGTCATGTCCGGGTTCTATATCTCTGATATACTGCTTCAGAGAACTGGTTGTTAAAACCTTACCTTTAGTTTTTTTTTAAATAATTTAGTTTAATCTGTATGGCGTATGTAATAGTATAATTAAAGTGTTGATTTCTACATGTAATATATAGGATAGGCCCGGAAAAATGTCCTGGAAAAGAGCGCCACCTAGAATATTTTTCACCAGCCGCCACTTTTGGCGATTGTATGGCGTATTATGAAAAAGAAACATTCTCAAGAAACATTGTACACTTTAAGCTAAATTAAGTAAATTGGATGTTGTACTTTCAGGCAATGCTTTGGCATTGAAAGGAATATTGATGGATTAACATCATCATAGGCACAGAAATGATATTATATTATTATATTAGAAAGATATTAATCAATGTACCAAATTATATTTAAATGTATTATTTGAATCCACTCAGAATTTAAAAGGCAACATTTTCGAGAGTAATATTAAAAAAAAAGAAAGAAAAGAGGCACTTTTATATTTGTTACTTTAGTAGTATGGTATACTACTTTTATTTAACAGTTGCAAAAATGTTCATCAAAGCATGGATTAATGTTTGCAACTGAATACATAATAAATTTGTCATTTAGTCTTGCAAAGCAGATCATTACTATAAATGCTTATTAATAAAACAGTTCTTAATCAAATCTAGAATCCCCAATGGTTCTGTGAGATACTAAATCATTCCCACTCGTACTGGACTGAGCTAATCAGGGCTTCCTGGCCTTCAGGCCAACACTCCTGCATCTTTTCACTTCACCCACAACAACTTCTTATATTACATAACTGAAATCAGGAACCGCACTCCTGCAACTCATTCATCTTCATTAAAAACAAAACTACAGTAGCTTCCTGTGTTGTCATCACAGGGCTCATCGAGCTTTAAACATTCTTTTGTGCGTTTCATTACTGAAGCAATATGGTCTGAAATGTGACCTCTGTGAACAAAACGTCTCTCCAGGGATGTTAAGTAATAGAGCTTAAACAGTTCTGGAGGCTTTAAAATGCAATTTTCTTCATTAAAGCAGCTCTGAGAGTTGAAAGCAAAAGTCTGTCCTTCTCGCAGGTGAATACTTCAAGCCTGTTGGAACAACACAACGTGGTTCAAAAGATAAAAAGCGAGGGTCAAGAAGGTCAACTTCCAGAATTATGCAGCAACAAGCATAAAGATAAATTACGCAGGTTACAGCATCTTCCCATTTGACCTTTTGCTGACCTGACTCCGAGGTCAACTTCTGGTTCCAGCATTAGGCAATTTTGCGAAAGGGGGTCGTTTGTCATTCATCTGCTTGAAGCTGTAAATCCTCACCACCTTCGAAAAATGCACTTTTTCTCCACTGAAAAAAAATCGACCCGCAGTCTCTGATTTCATTTAGATCTATAATTCATTACATTATCTATAATCTCGTCAACCTCATTCTTCTCATTTTTAATCAACACCGGTGCCGAACTGGAACTTTTAAAATGGCTCCTGTGCTTGAACAGTCCTTAAAGAATCAACACAAAAGATTTAATAATAATAATAACTCAAATGTACTTATTAAACACTAATTTTAAGCACACACTGAATGTATTTTCTGACATTTGCCTTTTCATTTTTTTCCATTGATTGGTTTTACTGAATATTGTAATACATTTATTAATAGAAGGGAATCAGTTGCTAACAGAGCTGGAACTAAATATGTGGATTTTCATCGGCCAATGATAATTCAGCTTGCTCTGAACTATGCCTCTTGCATCACAGACAATCTGTATTTTCAATATACAAACACATCACAGACACTACTTCCATATTCCAGAGTTATACTTTTGGGGCTAAATTTCCAGCGTGTCTTGATGCGTTGCGAGAGAGATGCAAGTTATTGTAATAAAGTCATTTTTTAGTACTGTATTTTCCGCACTGTAAGGCACACTTAAAAGCCTTCTCAATAAACGACAGTGCGCCTTATAATCCGAAGTGCCTTATATATGAATATTACCTGGTGTGTGACTTGTTTACAAACACTTTCATGACTCTGCGCCGACTGAACCGACACGGCGCAGGCAGGATTACGTCATTGCGTCATCACCTGGTGGGATGGACGCCTATGGAGTAAGATTATGGCCACTGGTTTGAGCGAGTGTGTCTTGGTTGTTGAACACTCAAACCTTTTTTTGCTGCGCGCTTAACCAGTCATATGTGTGAGTTCAACATATCATACACACGCGTTCTAGCTGTCATAGACGCGCTCAACTTCACTGCTGCGCGCTCAACATTTGTCTGCTCACAACACCAGTCCCAGACGCCTTTTAATCATCATTTGAACATCGTTACCATGTGAGTGAACGGAGTAGAACGAATGTAAGAATGAATCAAGGAAAACAAAACCGGAATATTGCACCAACATCTTCATTGGTTTTACGGTACGGAGGACTGGTTTCGATCTGGAATCATCAGCGTTTCAACATAATCCATATCACGTATCATCCAAAACCAAATATAACTGGGTCATCCAAGCTCTCACTCTCCTGCTTATCCGAAAGACCACCATCATAGATTTGCCACAAATGAATCCAGAAAGTCCAGAATCTTCAGGACTTCAATCTCATTAGTAAATAGTTCAGCCCTTACTTCGTCCACGACACATTTGTAAGCTTTTAAACCTTTCACTCTAGAACCCCAAAGTTAAACATTTACTATGCCTTAAAGAATTATTTCCTGAAGTCGAGTTGGCCCCTCTTAACCGCACACATATTTAAATCTAATTCTCTGCTCAAGTTCTGTCACACACATGGGTCGAGACGCCCTTCAACGGATGTGGGACGTCATCTTTCATGACATTGGGAGCTCGTCATGGTCTCAGTGTGACACAACTTTCACACATCACACAACAAACGGACACATAGATCACTTGTGTATGTGAAAAAAAAAGCCACAATAAAGAACTTTCTGACACACGCTGGTGTGTTAATGTCACACAGAGTGACACATGCTTTACGTTAGGAGAAGAGACACAAAGGCTGTCGATCTAAGATTCACTTTTTTTGCTCCACGAAACAAGAAACAAATGTAAGTGTCGGAGTCTTGTGTGTGTGTGTGTGTGTGGTTCATAATATTTGTCCTACATGAAAGTATAAAATGTCATAATTTATCCTGCAGTTAACAAATGAAAACATGTGTTGTATCGGCCGCCAAACATTTTCTAAACCTTTTAAAAGTGAAAGTTCCGAGTTGACTTTAAAGTGGGAATACAACCGTACACACTCCACAAAATCACCTCTTAATGCTTTTGCACTAGAGAGGCAACGGGAGAGCATAAAACTCAAAAAGAAAAAGCTCAAAAAACAAGCTTTACTAAACCATCACGGTGTGCAAAAACCTGACCGTGTAACCAGAGAGTGACGCTCAGAGGGGAGACCATCACTCAAGTGTCTCAGGCTGCAGGGTCCGACTGTGCCAGGGTCATGGGTTGGGGGGGCCAGGGACTGATTTGAATGTGCTGACATTTGCTGACTTTTACTGGCCCCGTTCTTTGGTTGCCTCACTCACCGGCTAGAACGTTCAATTACTGCACCGCACCACCGACATCAATCCTGCCTTCAGCCGCGCACTTCACTGTGAGAAACAAGAGAGAACGTTTGAAGTCTACCACCGAAGTCATCAGTCAATGAAACATCAGGCTACGTCAGCCGGGTAACCAGACAAAGAGACAACTTTTTTTATAATCCGTCCGGGGGAGAAAAGGAGATTGACTTTGTCTCAGGTTTGCTGAGCATTGACTGGAAAACTTAAAAAAAAAAAGGCATTGAACTGAAGGAGACATGATGACACATGTCAATCATCAGATTAGTCGACTTTGTCCCTACAAAAGTTTATGGGACCAAAATATGTTGACTCGTGTTTTGATTTTTTAAAAAGTGAAAAAGGTTAACTTTCACTGGTGTCAACCAGATCCATTTTTGAATGCGAAAAAATGCCTCAGAAAAAAAACAACTAGCTTAAGATAAGCTAAATATATTCCTATGAATCACATATAAAAAGTTTGATACCATTGGCCCCCGGAATTATATTGTTTATACTTGATTTCGTTTCTCAGAAGATACTGGAATCCTTTGTTGACAGCGGATTAGGACCGGTTGTGAGGTGGTTAAGATAATATTATGCCTGCTCTTTTCCAGCACAACCGACGGGCGTATACAGTTTTCTGTCAGTTGATTTCCCATTACCGCTCGAACTCAAACTCAAGGACAGACACAATAATTACCTCTTGAATCAAGCAGAACATGCATGATTGGACGGATTAAAGACTTTTGTTGTCAACACACTTTTGTGGCATCCATTAACTGTCCACAATGGCCCATGAGAAGTCAATATTCTGTCAGTATGAACGCAGAAAACAATAAAGAAAACATTCCTTCTTCAGGCATTTTTATCCAATTTATCTTTTTTAAGAAAAGTCTGTCTTCACTTTCTATTGGAAACAAAAGTCAAACACATGATATTCAAAGTGGTCCTGCTTAAAAACAGAGGTTCTCCACAAACATTTGACAAACAATCACAATAATGTTTCTACGATTCATTTCAGTAGGTTGCTCTTGGTCTGGTATGTAAGTGCTTATGCGACATTAACATTTAACTCGCACCACAAACTGACTTCACTGCATTTTTAAATTTGATTTGCTGTAACTGTTACAAAGTGTAATGACACTTAAGTGATAGTTTTCCATGAACTGCCATTCATAGATTATCTGAAAAAACTATGAGTTCTATGATAACCAACTATGCCTGATAGGAAGGATACACCCCTCCTATAAGCCTGGATCGAGAATTTTGTGTGTGCACACGTGTCACTCAGGAATTTGACCAGGTTTAACTGCCTCAATAGCAAGGTCCGTTACTGCACTTACAAAAAGACAAAATGCATCACCTAAATCGGCAATATTCACGGTCAAAAATGTTGTTTTTACTGACCTGGCGTGTCATAGAACTGCAATGGCGTAACATCTCTGATGCGCCATTCCCCAATACAGCATGTGCATTTTACATAACCAGAAAAATGTTGTTGAGCCAATTTCTTGCGTTGTATTAATGGAAACATGCGTAATCGGAGGGCTTCAGTCATATGAAAACACTGTCTATAAAACTATATAATTTGGTGGTCATGTGACCCCCCCCCCCCTGTTTTTCTGCCATGAGAATGTAAGTAAAATGGAAAGAAATGACAAAAAGGGTCCATAAAGGGTTAGTTTAATACTCCCTTCTTACTTCTCTTCATACTGCTTTTAACTAACCAGTTTGATGTACTGTTATTGTAACAGATTACATCTACACAGCATCACTGTTGGACAAAGTTGAATCGATGAATAAAAAAAAAGAAACAAGTTGCCTCAGAGCATTAGCTGTTCCTGCACTCAGGCTGAGGATTAAACACATGTACGAAGCAGCAGCCAAGCAAAAATCCTGCTGTCAAATCCTCAGTGTGACGACCAAGTTCCTGCAAAACCACCCGAGAACAATGCGATGGCCTGCACACAGGATTTGTGGCTACTTGGACAGTAAAAGGGCCCAGAGCCTCACCACGGGTGTAAAAGAGTCTGACCAGACACTAAGCCACATACCCCAAAATTCAGAGGCAAGGTCCCAGCGACCCAATCTGGCATTTTTCTCCAGCGCTGTTGTCAAGGCCGTTTAAGAGAGAAACCATTCTGCTGCTCTTGAAATACATCACTGGCTGAACACTGGCACTCAAGTCAGTATCTGGAAAAAAAACCTACAGATGTGTTTTGTTTTCGTCTAACTTTTCCACCGCTAAACAAGCAGCATCGAGAGGATTCTGTTGAAAATTATGGTGGTAAAGCCAGAGTGTGTCAGAGCTTTAGACACCTTCACAATCACATGGTTTTTCGAATGCAAAAAAAACAACCTTTTGTATAAATATACAAGGGTTTTTTGTATATGTGTGTGTAACAGAGAAATGTACCGATATAGCAATGGACACGGCTGAATTGAAGTCTCAGGAGACCGAGCTGGAGCGGACTTCAAACTCTGATGCTTTAGAATGAAGGTCATAGATGGCCCCGAGTCAAACCACAATGTTAAAAGGAAAATAGTGAATAATCTACGTGTTTTATATTTGAAATTTTGAGTAACGGCTGTCACAGCTGAACAAACCTGCGCTCTACTATATGTTATTTTATCAGAACTAAACTGACATCCGCTCTCTAATACATGCCGTGTCCAAAAGGTGACGTAACGCGTGAATATGGAGCGTCCACAGTTCAATGGGTGTCGATTAGAAATCCAATACGACATGTTTTCACCGGAGTGAACATTTTTGATCTCAAACAGCAGCTGCGAATCAGTGGCTACGTGTTGTGTCAAGTTGATGAATGTCCTTTGACCAAGCCAGGAGTCTTGGTGAGCTTTGGCAGCACCTCCTGGATTGCCACTTGATGCGACGACAGAAGTGATGGATCCAGTGAGAGACGTTGGCACCGACAGCGAGCGATGTCCCAACGTACCGGATTCAAAAAATAAACTTTTTATTAGACCCATTTTATTCGAAGCAAAGTGTTGTACAGTCCTCTGTAAAACATCCCAGTGTTTTTTTTTTAAAGCACCACAACCCTGCATGAGTCTCCTTCAGCAGCGGCACCTTGATCACCTCCTTCAATGGTGTAAATGCAGTTAAACTCTAGAGAGGGGGAGTAGCTGCCCGGCAAGTTGCCAAAAGGACGTCCGGCTCTTGGTGGTGGGGCTGTGGGCTGAGGCAGTGTAAGGACGGACCGAGGCTTTGGAGCCGTTCCAGAATATACTATGAGGCTCTGGCGGGGATCCAAGACAGCTGGGGTAGAAGCAGAGTCAAGTCCTACGCTAACCTGCAACCGTGCTGCATCGCTGCACCGCTGACAGATTTATCAGACTGGGCCTGGCTTAGTAGAATTTCCTACCTGACTCTACAAAACATGTACGACTACATCTTTCACTCGCTTGCCCTCCCAGCACTTGCCTTTTAAGTCGATCCCTCCCTTTTTTAAAACTGATCGTGTCACCGACGGAATGTGACACGTGGGAAATATGCCGTAGCTCCTCAAAAGTTGATCCTATGTAGACAATTTAAACACCATCTGGTGGCCCTTCAGCGTAAACACAGACTAGATTCACATGCATCAAGAGTTGCAAAACCTTTTCAATGAGCACTGCAGTTAGAAAAAAAAGTTATGAAAAAGTTCATAAGAGCTGTCCAATATATAGACCGATAATAGAACTTTATAATTTAGCATTAGCAAGCCTCAAAATGAAAAAATAAAAAGCTACTACAAAATTACAAGACGGAGTGAGAGGGAGTGAAATAAATACGGAAATGAGGTTTATTATGTTGGAATTTTTATTTTTTTTATTATTTAATCAGACCTTAATCCATGTATTATGTAAAAGAGTTGTTTAAGGTAAGGAACCGCTTAGGAACTCCTACTATACCAGCTAAAATTCTGACGGGAAAACTGAAATGAAAATGTGTTGTTTTTCTGGAAATCAAATCTCTGCTTTGATTGGTCATGCATCGTGGTTTGTCATTGCACGTCATCAATCCTGGAATTCTCCACCTTTTTCAACCCGAGTTGGGTTTTGACATTCGTTTAAGGACAGGAGTAAAAAGTGTTGTATTTCAAATTCATTATCACAATTATTTCCATTATTACAATTTTACCATTATTTCAATGTGCATTTCTTGAAAGGTAACCAATGAGAAACCCCAATCCTAATTCACTCACAGGTTTCAAATGTTAGAGTCTTCCTCTCCAAGATGCAGTAAGTCCCTTATCATGACCATGTTTTGAACTTATTACTTTAAGAACTAAATTTTGGGCCAATCATACGCCTCCCTGATGGTATTGCATGATGGATAAGGATCTGCCTGTATTGCTCAGCATTGAGGAAACCATTAATTCTGACCAAATTTCAACTCCATTTGCAGAAATACAGCCCCAAACTTGCAAGAACCTCTACCATGTTTCAGTGTTGCCTGCAGACACTCATTATTGCACGGCTCGCCAGCCCTTACAGCCATTATTTTAAATTTCCTATGCTTTCTTTCATAGTTAAGACACTTGGCCTTGTTTCCATGTCGAAGAAATGGCTTTTCGGCTGCGACTCTTCATGAAGACCACTTCTGGCCAGACTTCTCCGGACAGTAGATGGGTGTACCTGGGTCCCACTGGTTACTGCCAATTCTGAGGTGATGGCATGACTGGACATCTTTCGATTTCGAATGGAAACAAGCTTGATGTGTCTTTCATCTGCTGCACTAAGTTTCCTTGTAGACCACTGCGTCTACGATCCTCAACGTTGTTTCTTTGTGTTTCTTCAAAAGAGCTTAAACATCTTGTAACCCAAGTCTGCTTTAAAATCTTTGTCTGGGAGAAACCCTGCTGATGCAGTAGAACTACCTTGTATCTTGTTGCTGTGCTCAGTCATGGTGTATGACCTGTGACATGAAACTTCCAGTCTTCCACGACCTCAGCTTGGTAGCAGAGTTTGTTCCTCACCCAGTTTTAAACTCCTACACAGTTGTATCTTTTTCAATTAATGACAGTGTTTCGACCTACTTTTGAAATTGATGATCATTAGCACCTGTTTGGTATAATTGGTTGATCATACACCTCAATATAATCCTACAAAACCCCTGACTTTGTGCAAATGTACCTTCAAGAAGTGATGCTGGTTTGAAGGCAAAGGGTAGTAACAACCAATATTGATTTGATTTAGATTATTTGGTTCCCTTACTTTGCGTTTTGTAAATTGCCTAAAACTTTTGCACATTACTGTACATATATATATATATATATATATATGCACAAATGTCAAATGTATATAATTCTCATAACAAAAGTGCAATTAGCATCAGTAACTGATCCTTCTTTGATCTACTTGACCTTAAATTAGTTTTAACTAACATGGAAACATGTTTTCATTATTCACAACATTATTATATACAATATTCATCATTGAAGTGAACTGAACTATTTAATTTAACTCAATTAAACGTGTGATGACTAGTGACCTTTTTTTTTTAGATGGTATAGTTTGGAACCATTCCCGTCTGATAATAATCAAATGATTGATCTGTGGCTCATTTGCCTCCATGGACAGTTATTGAACTTTGGGATTGAAAGAGAGCCACAGGTGAACGGGTTATACCTCAATATGAGGGTAAGGACCAGACTTCGCTGCCGGGCTGAGGCAGGTGCAGTGCACGCACCTGTCTGTCTGATTAAGCCGGGGACAAAAGGGCTTCTGTTGGTACCTGTCCACCTGTCTGCAGAGCGGAGCCACGGCTCCATATCTCTGCTGCCGAAAATTCCTCTGCCCCTCCCTGATGATCCACCTCGGGGTCCGCACACAAAACAGGTTATCAACCCATACATCACTAATATTCCAAGGGAAAAATTTGTCTTGAGCCGGCGTAACAAAAATCTTCAACAGCTGTGACTAATAAATTAAACACAGTTCTTAATTCCGCCCTCTTCTCTGACTAAAGACTAATCGAGTTTATTTGCCAGAGAGTTTCTATCTTTTCTTCAGGGCCATGTGCTTGTGATCCAGTCAGAAACCACTATTGAAGACAGCAGCTTCTTCCAACGTCAACACAAAACAAAAGCATCCAACACAGGCGGTAAAACACAAACAAAGTCTGGAGACGGTAATATTTATGATTTCATCAAGGGAAAGTCGAGGGAAAAAAAACTATCATAGCTAGACTTGTATCTATAGACGGCATCAGTCCAGCCTTTTTTTTACTGGTATTATTCACATCCATACTACATATTAATATTTTCTTGTGTTTTTCTGTATTTTTATTAAATTAAACGTCAATTGTTGAAGTAGAATTCTTTAGATTAGATACCTTTTTTTTTTTTTCAAAATAAATAAGAAACATTTAGGCATAGTTCAAATCCAACACTAGGAAAACTGAGACCAACACCACAAATAAATGATGAACTTATAATAAAGCTCTTTGCGATTTGAAGTCGAGCGATGCCAGTGGACTAAAGTGGTCGTGTTTAGCCCGACGGGAGACCACATCCCATGAGCACTTGCTAAACGTTTTTCTGTTTCCAGACTTCTATTGTCTGAATGAAGGATGAATACTGATGAGGTAATGACTCAGATTGTGGATAATGAAATATAATATGAAGGCTTTGTTAATAACATAACTTTAACTTTGCTTTTGTACCGTAATTCCCCCCAACTGACCCCCTCCCCCACCCCATCACCACAACCAGCGTGATATGTAGCATGTTCACACCATCAAGAACTTTTACAGTGAAAATAAAAATCACACAAAACACCTCAAGTCACGGTATATGAGGCATTCAACTAGTTTCTGATGTGTCGTCACCAGTTTTTATAGTACTAAAATATTAAGGTACCCAAAACTAGACAGAGCTGCTTTAATAGTAACTCCTTGAAATATAAATACAACCTTTGAGGTAATTTGTATCCCTTAATTCCAATTCAAGAAGTTGTAAATTATTATTTTCTGATCCAAAATGTGACATAAATCACAATTTAAGGCTGATATATAGTCTAAAGCCACTCGACTGAACTTGGTTTTGTTCCAACGAGTCAAAAAACCACGAGTGAATAAATCAGGTGTCAGCTGAAACAAACAGCACCTGACTGACAATGAACTTCTTTCAGTCTTCAGACACCTGATGGTTCAACTATACCAAAACTGTCACCCAGGCACTTTGAGAACCAAGTTGACATACAGTATCAGCACTCACGTCTCCATATTTCTTTTGCATGGTTACTTTGGGACAGAAGAGCAGGACTTTCACAACATTCCCAACAGACCCTTTAACACTGTATATTCTGCCAAGACTTGATATTATCGCTGTATTTCTAAACATTCAACTTCGCTGAAGAATTTATTGATCAAACTGGCTGTTTACTTAGAAAGCTTAAATTAAACTTGGAAGGATTCTTGTTGAGTTGACTTTATATCAGCCAACAACAACAAATCTTTTGTTTGCTAATGCTTTTCAAGAGCCTTATCATCTGACTGGTACTGGTCCATCTTCAAGCCATTTCTTGCCCTAATACAGCCCTGCCTGGACCACAGTTCTGAGTTGTCTGAAAAATGTTTGAAAAATACAAATAAAAATAAAAATCTCCCTGGCAAGGACAGATGATGGTTCTCCCCTCCTCACAGCATCTGTGACCCATTTAGCAGAATTTGAATTTAATAAAAAATTGTTTTGGAGACAAAAGAAATTAATGACCCATCTCTGCTAGATCCTGAAGATACTATAATTTGACACTTTGTTTTGAAAAATACTCGGCGACAACAAATGGTCTGAATTAATTTTTCCTGTGGCTAGTGTTGGGAAAGTTTAGTCTCTATGTGAACTAGTTAAAAGTCCAGTTTACCAATTTAAAAAAGAACTAGTTCAGTTCATCAATAAAATCAAATAATAATTTATAATTCAAAATGTGTTCGAAAAATGATACTTCTTCTACTTCGTAGTTTTTTTTTAAATTTACGTTGCTCCAAGCTATTATTTTTCAATTTATTGCCACAGCCCATATAAAACCACAGACAGCAATGATTATATAATATATATATTTATTTAAACTTTAAAAATATGCGTCAGATTTCATAGACTTTTCAGAAACGATTCAACATCTATTGTCAGTATTGTACAAAACAACACAGGAAGGTTACGAGGTAAGATGTTTCCATCCTCATCAAACTTCTCGTGAAACTAGTTTAAATGATTATAAGACAAGTCTGTGTTTCTTTGTCAAGTCTGTCGGCTACTATGATGCCGTAGCCTCTAAGTCGCTGGTCTTTGTTTTCGATGACTTGAGTGATGGTCCATAACTCGTGGCTGGTGTCTCCAGATTGGGTGTTTTTCTGCTAAACATCACGACTTCTTTACGCCGTCCATGAAGGTTCTCTATGTCATGGTTATCTAAGTGGTTTGAAAGCAAGTCAACCGGAGTGTGAAGAGTTCTAGGAAGACGTCTCATCTAAGAGGTTTCTTCAGTTCCAACTGAGCTGGGGGTTATGTTTACATTTGGGTTTTAGCAGGTTTCTGCAGGTGTTTGCAGGTACGACTGTTTTATGTAGATGACCTTAGAGAGTATGACATTCACAGACACCAAAATAAATGTGTTCAAAATACACACAAACTATCTTTCAATGAACTTGTAACCAACTGCATTCACAGTGCAGCAGCTACATTAAAGGACAATACACTAGGGCTGAACAATTAATTGCTTTTTTTTTTTTAAATACCATTTTCATATCGTTTTTTATTTTATTGAAAGTATTAATGTATTCTTGGAGCCAGGAAGGTCGTTCACCTTGACCCAGAGAAGGTCTGTGAGTTTGAGTTCACGTTACAAAAAAGGAATCAGAATTAAATAAGAATAAAGTCATCTTTATCGATTCGAGATATTTCCAGAATTAAAAATACACACTTTTATAAGAGTCTCTTAAATATTCACTTTAAAAAAATCAACATAAGCACATTAAATGTTGACAAATAATACTGTGATTGTAGTACTTGCTTTAGGCTGCACCTTTGAACTACAGGATATTATATTTATCAAGAGTTAAACACCCATTGTTGAGAGAGTTCATGTGGGGTTGACACGAGTAACAAGCACAAGCTAACACAGATGCTGCGCCGCATTTATTTTCTAAAAAAAAAAAAGTCTAATAGAGGAAATGTTGTAGAAAGGAGATCGTGTAGTTTTGTTTCAGGCATTGAAACGTCTCCCAGCTGTTCTTTGTTGGAGTCTGACAATGGCTTCAAAAAACTTCAAGATCTAACTTGCATGTTTAATATAAATTGAATCTCAGGGTTTCCAGCTATACCGTCTCTTCGTCCAACTTTACCACAAGCAAAGCATTCAGACATTTTTGTTATAACTCAGAATGAAGGGAACACAGATGACGGTGGTTTATCTGTATCAGTGCTAGTAGCTTTCTACAGAAAGAGGTTGTAACGCAAAAAAAAAGTAAAGTTTTCGTCCAATTCTGATGTTATCTGTTATGATTCCGGTTTGATCAGGATCACGTTTGAAACATATCCGTATCATTTTATGGTCTATAAGCAACAAAAAACACTCCAGGGAGAATGAAAAACATGAGCAGACTTCAGCATTAAGATGCAACTTTCAAATAAAAATCCCATGTGGATGAAATCTTGCTGACCTTCTGCCTCATCAAGTTCATGGCATTCTCTCCAGACAATCAATCAGATCGGTCGCGGCGACCAAATGTGCTGATTCCACGTGGAAACAGCCATAGGAGGAATGTCAGGCTTATGGAGATATAAACCTTGATTTGATTTAGAGACAAACCAAATGACTTCTATTTTTAAAAGAGCTGCCAGGCCTTCAAAAAAAACCTCGAGAAAATAGTTTGAAAGTGCGTGTGGAGCATGTAAAAACAGCTCACTCGACATAAACCTTAAATCAGACAGTGGAAAGTGCATTAGAAATGGAAGCAATTAAAGATCTGGAATCTGCCTCAAACCCTTTTTACTGTATATCTAAAGTTTATTAATGGCATTGGCTCATGTACGTTAAATGTAGAAAGAAACACTAGTACTTTGAACTTTCTAAAGACAACACGAAAGTACTACATAGAAAAATAGCCAAAACGAGAATTTACCTGTTGCTTATCGATTCATTAAAACTGTAAAAGAAAATTTAGACCAGTAGAAAAGAGTCCAAGTCGCGGAATCTTTACACAAATCATAAACACGGAACAGGATTTTGGTCGGACAGAGCAACTTTTACTGGGAATCAAACTAGTGACCAAGGTTTATTTATTCAGTCTATTTCATACTGTTTTTTTTAAGATGATATTTTTTTGCTAGACCTACAAGTCTGGAGGATTCTTTAAACCTGACAGAAACAAAAAGGATATGAAACACCACCAAATAGAATCTGTATTAAAATACATTTCAGACTTTTGGGCATTTCCACTCGGGTGGGAGAAGGAGGAGGTGCGTGACACTGGTGGTCCGATAAAATTCCCGATTTTGCATTACACTTTCCAAGGGAAAAATTCTTGTTGATTATGGTATCTGTGATATATGGCGTTTTCTAAATCCTCTGAAGAAATATCTTTTTCCTTTTCTCATGTTAATTACACACACTCAAGAATTGACTACTTCTTTATTGACAACCAACAACCTCTCAAGTGAAATCATCCTTCTATCAAAGTAACAATATCTCTGGCTCTTTGAAACTAACAATATTACTGTCAGACTAACCACCACCAAAAAGGGAGAATGGAAACATGAGCAGACTTCAGCATTAAGATGCAACTTTCAAATAAAAGTCCATGTGGATGAAACCTTGCTGACCTTCTGCCTCTTCATGTTCATGGCATTCTCTCCAGACAATCCATCAGAACGGTCATGGCAACCAGCCGGAGAAATGTCAGGCTAATGGAGATGATATGATTTAGAGACAAACCAAATGACTTCTATTTTTTAGAAGAGAAAATTCAAAAAGAGGTCTCAAAAATGTTTCATTTACTTCTGCTAGACAACTACGAGATCTGTGTGATGCCAAACTGAGACTAAGGTTTATGTCTCCAGTGTCTCGGCTTTTTCTCTGGAGCGATAAGATGCACTCAATCTCGATTTAGTCTCCTTTCAAGTTTCAGAAGAGATCTCAAAAAGCTCTAATATCACTGTCAGAGTTTCTCAACTTTTGTGTCTTTTTGTGATCTGAGGGCAGAGATTAGGAGAGTTCGCTTCATCCCAGCTTCATTTCATGGACCTCATACTGAACTGAGAGAGAGTAAATAAAGAGCAAGTACTCGCTGAATTCTCAGACTTGAAACATTTCGGTTGTTTCTTATCATTTGTTAGGTTGACTTTTTTGTTGTAATCCACATTATGTTTTAATATGTACTATTATATGCAGAAATCTATAATTGAAGACTGCAAATAACTTCTGCTTTTACTTTAATTCGATTTTTTAAGAATAACTCTAAGTTTTCCACTGCATTTAACTGAACCACGTAAAAAAAACATTTTCAAATAAAAACAACAGCAATTTATTGGAGTGTAATAAAGTTACAATTTCAACATTTCAGCTGTATCAAAGTTTAACTGCTAAAAACTCAGACCACTTATGGAATAGAGTTACCCTAATAAAACTTCTGTCTAGGTGTGACATCAAGCTTTTAAACTTGCCTTGGTTGCTTAGTAACCTAAATCTTTGACAGTCTCTGGTCTCTTATCACTGGGGTTATTATTTTCCATATATTTGCAGTTTGAGGCACAAACATTTATTCACAGGATTTTTAAAGAAATGTCAAGAAAAGCCGTCACTTGAAACTGTACGTTTTAGTGACTGAATTTTTGCAACTCTATTATAGCATCAAATTATCACTACATTTGGGGATGGGAGATTGATTTTCAATAAAATAAAAGTTATCTCATCTAAAAATTACTTTTTTTCCCCAGTGTAAGCATCAAATTGCAAAAGGTTGTTACCTGCCAGAACTTGGTTGCCACTTGATTGAATATTTTAGACTTTAATTCTTTAAAATGTATTGAACATTTTTTTTAACCTTTTTAAACAGCACGTTGTTTAAATTAAAAAAAATAATTTGAGACAAAGTAAGACCAGGGGATGAAAACTAAAATATTTTCATCTAACAACTAAAGCTGTCACAATGCCAGAATTTCCAACTTGATACCAATACCCAGGAATATACTCAATACCATACCAAAAAGAGTCATGATATATTTTCTGTACTTCTTGGCTCCATGTATTCGTTGCTGTAAGTATCGTCGATACTTTTGACAACACTACTAAAAACATAGTTACAAACTAAAATGTGATAAAATACTCACAAAAAACTATTTTTCAGGACTCGCATTAGACAAGACAGTAGATGCCTAGAAGGTGACAAAGAAGAAGACATTAAAAATAAGCGATGCAGCTGCTGAAAGATTCTACAACCTTCCATCTCTACCTCAGTCCACCTCTGCACAGGATCACCCAAATACCGCGTACCACAATGTCTTCCAGCCTCCAACTGCCCGGCCAGTGCAACCAACCTCCACCTGTCGAGTCATCTCTTCCTGACCAGCCTGTAACTTCTCGACCACAGGACCAACTTCCAGTTTCCCAGTCATGACAACATTCACATCAATATTACCAGCATCAATCTATCCAGGATCAAGTTTTGGCAGATCGGGAAAAGCAAATACTGCCACCGGAACCTAAAAACCAGAGCCAGTCTAGAACGTCTGAACATTAGACTTCTTCAAGCTCATCTGCAGATCCTCAATCATCGAGCGTGATACAATTCCAGAATGTGGAGAACATGGAACCTATGCAAGGCAGAGGTGGAAAAAAAGGGCAAACTACAGGATGTGCTGTTTGGTATAAGTAAGTACATTTTGTTTCTCTGATGCAATTAATTGTTCCTTTAACACTATTTCTTTTTGGAGGCACCTCTAGCTGGTGTTTGGGATCCAAAGAACAGATCTGTGGAGCAAGAGCTGTATCCAGAAAGTGGCCTCCTCTTGTCCTCTACTCGACTGGATGCAATCCATGCAGAAGCAAAGAAGGACTGCTTCCTTATTCCATCTTCTTTTTGATGAGGTCTTCTCTGCACAGCAGTGCCAAAATGCTGTGGCATTTGGGAAACACGGAAAGGTGCCAGATGGGAAGACAGTCAGTAATTAACAATTTATGAAAATGTTATGGAAAGGTTGTGGTAATTCATTAGTAAAATTGTGTGTGACCTCAATATAGAAAGCCAAAGTCAGGCCCACGGTAAATCCCATAGGACCTTATTTTGGAAAGTTTTTAAACTTTCAAATAATTACTATCTGTTTAAGTTTAAAAATATTTATTCACCATGATGTTGAAGGTGCCAGAATCACACTAAATATTAAAATAGCCAAAATGATTGTCCATATATTTTGTCTCTTTGCCACAAATGAACAACAGTGACATCTGATGGGTTCCCAAGACTGCCACACATATTGTATAAGATGAGATATTATTTTTCTTTAATCAGGTAACATTTTGAGAGGGATATAAATGAGCAAACATCATGTGTAATCTTCCTCTAGTACTGCTTAATATGCATCCAACCATTCAAACTCAATAAGCACAAATCATTTTAATTCCAGAATTATTTCTGTTTGTTTTCCCCTCGTTCTTCTGCCTCTTCTCACATTCATCACCAAATCTGGCCAAATTTGCCATCATTTCAGTGTCCTCACAATTTTACTGAATTTACTCATGTAAACCAAAGAAAAATACAACGTGAATTTTTTCAGGATAAAAAAGGTTCTCAATAATGCTACATTATGCAATTTGTAATTTATTTTCTTTATTTTATTCTTGCATCTTAAATCATGCGCTGTATTGCAATGGATGGTTGGGCACCAGTTGAGAAAAGTAAGGTAAAAAAAAGCCTTTATAAACAAATGCTGCAACACTGTAAATTGTATGATGTGTTATACTGAGAGACATTTGTTAAATTGACCATGTTCAAGAAAGCCCTTGTATGATGTTGGCTTTAAAGACTTGTAAGAAAGTTGTTAAATTTTGGGTGTTGTTGTAGCTCAAAATACTGTTAGACATTGTTACTGTTTTATAAACACAAGTTTACTGAAAAGAGGTACATTTATAGTTTGATTCTATAATTAAAATGTTAGAATTGCTTTTTCTGTCTTCAAAGCGATATTCCATCGTTCAAGCATAATCCACTCAATGTGTACTTTAACCCGTGCATCCATTAATAGATATATGAAGTCTCTCCATACATAAAGGCCATGTTTACATGCTCCCTGAGAGGTTACAGTTGACATTTAAACCAAAACAAGGTATAAATGGTCTCTTCTGTTGTTAAATTTTAATGTCACGGCTCAGAGACAGTTGGACTACACCACAGAGAGCAGGATGCAGACATTTTGTGTTTGTTTTCTATTCTTTTTTTTACGCTTTATCCGTGGTCACCATTCACTTTAATTGGCTCGAGACTGTTTTCTTCTGTTGTTCCAGGATTTTTTTGTGAACTGAAGATCTTCAGCCATCCTCACACTGGCATAGAGGTGAATGGATTCTGCTTGAACAATGGAATATCCTTGAACTTTTTTGTGAATGATATTATTAACGTTGTTACAGCTTGTTGAAATACTCTAAATAAACAGTCATTTTAGTTGAAAATTGAGCATTAAGATTCCACCACTGTAGTCTCTCTGGTCCATCAAAACGTTATGAAGTGGATGATCGTTCCAGTCAGGTGGGATGAGAGAGTCACCTGCTTGTACTTACTGCTGTGTTTGTGTGTGAGAGAGAGAGAGAGAGAGAGAGAGAGAGAGAGAGAGAGAGAGAGAGAGAGAGAGAGAGAGAGAGAGAGAGAGAGAGAGAGAGAGAGAGAGAGAGAGAGAGAGAGAGAGAGAGAGAGAGAGAGAGAGAGAGAGAGAGAGAGAGAGAGAGAGAGAGAGAGAGAGAGAGAGAGAGAGAGAGAGAGAGAGACTCACATATTGCTCCATTGTATCGCCAGTGTTGCTCATTTTCTTTTCCAAATGAGAAATGAAGGAGCGATTAAAAACACTGAATAGAGATTAGCAAGGTATCTCCTATAAGTCTCAGGTATGACACCTTCTTATCAGTCTGTCTCGCTTCTTTCTCAAGTTCACAAGTGAATTTTAGGAGAAACATATGAGAAAGATTTCAGACAAAATGGAAACTAAAATGAGGCCGAGATGAGAATATCCAATTTGTATCCCGAGCTATAGAATGGCAAGCTTTGAGCGGTAAAACTTTCCTCTGGGCTGCCAGGTCTTCAAAAAAAAAACGAGAAAATAGTTTGAAAGTGCGTGTGGAGCATGTAAAAACAGCTCACTCGACATAAACCTTAAATCAGACAGTGGAAAGTGCATTAGAAATGGAAGCAATTACAGACGTGGAATCTGCCTCAAACCCTTTTTTACTGTATATCTAAAGTTTATTAATGGCATTGGCTCATGTACGTTAACCGTTTGATAAAATGACTGGAAACACGAGTATTCTGAACTTTCTAAAGACAACACAAAAGTACTACATAGTAAACTACCCAAACAAGAATTTACCTGTTGCTTATCGATTCATTAAAACTGTAAAAGAAAATTCTAAGGAGTCTAAGGCGAGAATCTTTATACAAATCAAAAAAGACGGAACAGGATTTTACAGAACAACTTTTACTGGGAATCAAACTAGTGACCAAGGTTTATTTATTTAGTCTATTTCAAACTGTTATTTTTAAGATAAGATTTGTTTTTGCTAGACCTACAAGTCTGGAGGATTCTTCAAAACCGAATCCAAAAGGATATGGAACACCACCAAATATAATCTACATTTCAGACTTTTGGGCATTTACACTCGGGTGTGAGAAGGAGGAGGTGCGTGACACGGGTGGTCCGATAAAATTCCCGATTTCGCATTACACTTTCCAAGGGAACAATTCTTGTTGATTATGGTATCTGTCATATCTGGCATTTTCTAAATCCCCAAAATAAATCGTTTTCTTCCTTTTCTCATGTTTATTACAAATAAATTGAGCCACTTGCCAGAGCAATGAGTGGGCTTAGTGAGTCCACTCTTCGACAAATGTAGAAGACTCTAGAAGA
This sequence comes from Callionymus lyra, assembly GCF_982586985.1. Taxonomy (NCBI): domain Eukaryota; kingdom Metazoa; phylum Chordata; class Actinopteri; order Syngnathiformes; family Callionymidae; genus Callionymus; species Callionymus lyra. The sequence goes on along the minus strand of NC_141825.1, from coordinate 12,926,905 downwards.
GTCCTTAGAACACATGTTAAGAACGTGTCCAAGCCTACACACATTCTGGAAAGACATTTTAAATGAACTCTCAAAAATTCTCAATGCAGAGATAAAACAGAGCCCACTCATCGCTCTTTTCGGTTGTATAGAGAGATCAAAACCATAGCAATCGTCAACCAATTTATTTTTGCTTTCTCTCGCCCCACAGGGTCACCTCAGTCCAGTGAAGGACTCTACCTAGCGGTGCATATTAATGTTCAGTAAAAATATTTTGAATTAACAAAAGTTTTTTTTGCTATTTGACAGACATGTATTACTTCCATGATGACTGTGCAAAACAAAACATCATATTTACATATGGTTCGCACACATCAGGAAGCAGTTTTAAGGCCACAACTGGTGGGAGAGTCAAACCAGCAGATGTGAAACGAAACCAGATACCCACTCTGAACCCCCCACCACCACCACCACCACCACCACCGTCATCGCTAGCACGCCCATCATTATCATGTTTATAACAACAAAAATGATTCAAACACAAAGAGCTCCATGACATCATTCAACACTCACCAGCCTGCAGGTCTGAAGACAGTTGTGATGCTCTTGATTCTTGCATTTGACAAAACAAGATATGACTATGAAACAAAAATGAACCTGCAGGATCAAGTGGAACTAGATCCGTTTACATCCTTCCTCCAACAGTAACAGTGACTCACAGCGACTGATATCCATCCAAACTGTCCCCAAGTGGTTCCACATGCACCAGATAACTGCTTTAAGATGTGAGATAAACATGTGGGTTCATAAAGCTGCAAGGTCGTGCTTATGCATTTGTGCACTGCAGGCAGTTGTGAAAGCTTAAATTCAGGTGTGTGTGTGTGTGTGTGTGTCCTCCAGAGGCCTCCTGAGGTTCAGTCATTAGAGGCTCCTTATTTACTCTGATTAAACTGTTGTCTTTGCAGAGCGTTCTCTGCTGTCTTAGTAACACACAATTGTGTCACTAGGTTGTTTACCTCATTCACTTTTTCTTTCACTTCTTCTCCAATCAGTCAAAATCTAATACTCAAATAATCCTCTAACCAGGACAGAACACACATCCATCTGCTAAACATTGGTGAAGAATACTGACTCACAATCAGTTTCATTGAAAAGAATGAGGTCCTTCAATATAAAGGTAGACTTCATCTTCTATTCAAGTCTTGTCCTTTGAAAGGTCCCGAATGAGACAAAATCCTTATCCTAACATCATCTCAAGAGAGCACTAATAAAACCATTGCCAACTCATTACCTTCCTGATGTCAGGATTAGCCTGGTATGCTTTTCTTTTTTTTTATTGAGATACCAAGACCAAGTGGGAACGAAGGCTGGTGAAAGGCGAGACCAAGACAAGGTCAAGATAGAAGAGCATAGAGACCAAAACCAAGACACAACCTAGGCTGGAGAGTGTCCAGACCAAGATAAGAGCGTAGAGACCAACACCAAGACACAAACAGTACTGGAGAGTATTGGGACCGAGACGCAACCAGGATCAAAGAGTATAGAGACCAAGACCGAGACACATCCAAAACTGGAGAGTGTAGCAACCAAGACCAGGATACAACCATCGCCGAAGAGTGTTGAGGCCAAGACATGACTAAAAACTAAGACTGATACCCCCCACAAATAACTTAATGTTGACGAATAGCTACTCTAGTTGGAGAACATGAGCATTATACTGGAGACGATTTTGACGAAATTCTGTCAATTGCTCACTTATGACCGGTCTCAAAAATTACAACATCAAGAAATAACAAAAGAAAATCCATTATATTTTTTAATTTCCTTGTTGATTATCCTACCAGACTTGCCTTTAGCAGTTCATTGCACCTATTTTCAGTTCGATTAAATCACATAAAAATGTGTGTGAACAAAACTTTAAGGATCATTACAGAACTTTTCTTTTGTTTTTTCTTGCAAACTTGCCATAGACCTGTCAAAAGAATAGAATCTTAAAACAAGTTCACAAACGGTTAAAATCTTTAAAAATTGAACTCAAGTTGAACAGGGTAAGAAAAAGAACAGGGTTGTTTAAAGAACACAAACAAGAAACAGCTACAGTATGAGTCACACAAATGCTTATATTTTAGTTTCTCTGTAATTCTCCCTTTCACTTAGTGTTGCCAGACACATAAAGGAATGTAAAATTGTGTTTGCTCTGAATTTGGCTCAACTCAGCGCCGACCGAAGGAGCAAAGAAAGCGCTGCCGCACATGGCAATCCATCTTATCTGATGCAAATAAATCTTGAGGAAAAAGGCCGAAAGGGATCTTAACACTCAGGCGAGCTCTGAACTCTGAACACAACACTTCTGATGATGGACACCCTGCTGGGTTTCGGCTGAAGTAACAAAGCCACATTTCAATATCCTGTAGGTTGAGCGACGCAGATGAGGACCTTGTACTGTTGTGTTGGGATTATTATAAAGTAATAATAATCTGTTTTATCATACAGTTGTTGCCCTGGTTGACTTTTGATTCTGATAATATAAAACTCTTTATTGTGTAAAACGCTGCAGTAGAACATTTGAGGAAAAAGGATCTTTTAGATAAAAAAGGTGGCGAAGGAGTCTAGGAAGTAAACAGTTCTTGCTTATGTTAGTGTTGTTTTCTGGCTCATCCCGTAAATGTCAATTACAAAGGCGGTACCGTTTTGTAGTCAGAATTGTTTTGGTCCCATTGCCAACATAAATAATTTAGTTTTAAAATAATTGTTTGTAAATTCAAACTCAGAAAGAATGTTTATTGAATCCTGCCTAAAACCTGCTTAGCATTTGTTGTGCATTTTCATCATTTTTTACCAACATTGTCCAAGTTCTCCGCCATTATTGTGGAAGAGTTAGGTTCAAGACGGATCAGCAATGAAGTCACAGCACTGACATCGCAGATTCTTCTACCTAGCTGCGATTTTTTTTTTCGTACGCTCTGAACCCAGGGGGTTGTGCAACGAAGCGCCTCATCTATTAGACTTCCACAGTTTTACACTCTCCAGGAGGGGCTCTTGCAGAAATGAGCGAAGACGGACAGGTGGAAGAGATAATGTCCGGAATAACACTAAACAAGATGTGACGGTCGAGCACCAAAAGCTGGATGCCATTCACATTTAGACAAGAAGAACATCTTTTTAACATTTTGTGTACAACATCATGCGCCCTCGTGATTAAAAAACAAATTGAGAAATACATAATTTGAAGTTACAGGTGATCGATCTGGCTGTCGAAGAAGTAAATTGAGCACATAGGATAGCATCAAAGGATCGAGAGGGAGACGTTGGTGACGGCAGCGTAAATAACTGACTTTATGCAAAACTTGACAATGATTGTGCTTGATTTTAATTTTAATCAATAGAGCTTTTTCACTGCTGGGTCACATGTCTTACCTCACAGTCAAATTTGGTTGAAATACTTCCAGTGACTACAAAAGTTTACTTATTTTCACTTCTGGTTCAGGTCTTGTTGAAATTATTGTTCATGTTAATGGTATTAAAACATGGCTATTTCAGAAAGCGTTAGTCATCCGGCTTGTATTCTTAGTATCCAGATCCAAAGGAAAATGTGGAATACATTCATGAAGCAGTAACATCTGTATCCCAGATAGGTTGATGATCAAAGAGTCAACTGACCTTGAGTTCCTGACCATACAGTACACTGTGATTTGGCGAGGAGCTGTTTACTCAGGCAGCCTATCCACACCCACACATGGCCTGATGCGTAGTCTGGAGCGAGCGGCCCGAGCACACATACACACAGCCCGGGTGGGCTGGACGCTACCTCGGCCCTTTTTTTTAATCCTAATCACAAGAAGGAGAAATCAAACGGGGAAGAAGAAGAGTCCCTCTCGCACCCAAACCGCTGAATGTACTCGCACAAGCTGTTGCTGCAGTCGCACCAGAACAATGCCGCTGCAATCCAAGCACAACATCGGTTCCAGTCAGAGAGAACGCCGGTGCCAGAAACTTGTTCAGAAACTAAACAGCATGGAAGCAACGGAGGAGAGCAGGACCAGACGCAAAAAAAAAAAAAAAAAAAAAAAATGACATGAAAAGGAAAACAAGAAAGTGTATTTCCATTTGATAGTCTTTGTTTTTTGTGGCAAGTGGCGTCATTTTCCGAGCGGTTTGGCTTCCGTACCGTTTTGGAGCTGGGAGTTCTGAATTTTCACTTCTACGTGATGACATTGAAAGTGCTAATTGCCAAAAAATTGAAGTGAAGGTAATGACAACAGAAAGACTGAATAATAATCGAATTTACAGGCATTAAAACAGTTGCATGTGTTCTATAGGCAGTGGCCTTAAGTTGCAGCAAATTTAAATTTCAAAAATGATCCGAGGAGATGTGCTTGGCCTGGTTTGGTGACATCATCGGAGAGGTTAGGTTTATCGTTTATTATCGATGGACATATTTGTGCTTGTGCCACTTTTCTGTCTTCATCTGCCCATCATTGTGTCGGTTGGAGACGACGGTTCTTCCCTTCATTCTGGAGATGTTGTTAGCTCTTTTCAGCATGGTCTTCAGACTTGATGGCTTGAGGTTACCACTGTCACTTTGCACTTCTGCTCGCGTTTTACTTTTTGGCAGTTAAGTCGAGTATAAAGAGCGTTGTGCGCCCCCAGGTGGTTGTTTTTGACGACACGTTGAACCAGTGCTTGTTTAGAATACAAAAAAAAGACCATGTAATAAACACGTGTAATTAATTGTGGATGCCAAAAGTGTGATGACACTTTAGAAACTGCTGAAGTGTTACTGGGTCAATATGGCTAGAAATTCCTGCAGACAAACTGACCTCAGCTGTCATTTTAAACAAAGAAGGAATGCATGGTGTCGACGATCATTCCTCTTAAATGTCAGTTAAAAACAGAGTTTTGAGAAACATTTGGGGGGCCCGGACTCAGACTGATCAAGAAAAACATGCCCAGAACATGTTGTGTTGGACACAAAGAAACCAGGTTATAGAAGAAGAGAAAGACAAGTTCATTGATGTGAAAAATGGAGTGACGTAATGACAAAACGTGTGGGTCCATTTAAGAGAAACAAGAAAAAATCATCCTCCAAGTAAAACACTCATTCATCATCCTAGAGGACTTAAACCCTTAAACCAGGTCATAGCTCCTGGTAACCTAAGAGTGATGTGTGTGTTCGAATGTCAAGGCCACGAATGAACACATGCTTGAAATTGCAAAAGCAACGTATATAACATGAAGAGACAAGTCTCTCTTAAGACCCGAGGCACTAAACCAATGCACTATTGATTTCTATGAGCGATGCTAACTTTTCCTAACCTGAATATTGGATGACTGCTTTCACAGATGACGTGACTAAATTGGCCTATTCCTGCGATAATATGAGTCAGACCGTGAAGAAAAGGGACTCTTTTCTTTGAGGCCACGAGAAATTCATTTAACTGCAAAAGCTGAACAAAAACATATAACAAAAATGTGCCCGAAAAGAGAAGATCGTACCTGTTACATCAATCCAACCACAGGAATGTAGAGTGGGAAATATAAAGAGAACCTCCTGAAAAGATACAATAAAACGGCAGACCTGTTTTTTCTCCAAAAACTATTTCAAAATACTTGTAGCATCTCTAAGGTTAATATGGCAGAAGCTAATCTCTACTTTAGGCTCTTTTTCCTCGCTTTAAATTTGATTAAAAACCTTAAAGTAAGATATATATTTACTTTTTCTGTTACCAAAACATTACTTAAACGTCACAAAACATCAGGAGTCAAAGGAGATTCATTTAACTGAGGTTGTCAAAAATAACTATGTGAATATTGCACTAAACTCCTCTTGGCGTCTGTTATGTATCCACTCGGATAGATAAATCTCGGTCACAACCTCAGTCTTCAAAAGACTTATCAACGTTAAAACAAAACCTCGCTTTCCCACAGAATGTCCTGCTGATTCCTGCCCAGTAGCTACTGCTGACCACGATCCATCTGCGAAAGCCTCCCACCAGGCCTCTCAGCACACTCATAAAGCTTCATAACCAACATGACGGTAACGCAGCGTTTGTTTGGTTAGCGGGCTCAGGAATCCACATTAAATTAAATGAGCAGTTCTTTTTGTCCCCGGTTTTGGAATTTCAAGTCACAACAATTGCGTCAAAGACACTTTTTTTGTTGTTCTAGCATCGAATAAAATATAATGATGGTTAAAAAGACAATTAACTTGTATTGTGAAAAATAAAATCTACGTTGGCGCCGACACTGTAATACTGTTGTGTTCCCTGAGATCATAATGTGATTTTCATGATTACTTTTCTTCTTTTTCTCTAAGTTAAATATTCAAATACCATAAATAATGAAAAGCAATACTTGTATTTAGGGCCTGGCTAACTTTTTTCCTTCAACAACAAATGAGTGGATCTCTTTTGGGATTCATTATGAGTGGATGATATTGTAGAAAAAACAAACAATTGAATAAAAAAAATCACTGTGGAAACAAATCTATATTTCATCACACAATCAATCAAGAGGCCAATGTTTTTTAGCAGCCAAAGATGTGTCCAATCCAAATGTAATTTTACCAAAGTGTCTCAAACAAGAAACATGAGTCTGATTGTGATTATATTGTTTCATTCTTGGAGGCACGATTTATCTTAACCATCGACTTTTCGTCCTCATTTACACAAACATTATTTTCCTTCATCCGTCTAATGTTATAGGAAGTTCTTACACATTTATTTTGTAGAATGTATCTGAGCTTAAACACCGACATCTTTAAAGGGCAAGATATTAACATTATTCTGAGCCAATACGAGAATGAAGTTTTCTTGTCCTGGTTCCTTTACTGTTGGACAAAAGCAAAAACTCAACTTCGAGATTCCCTTTTCAGTTTTAAATGGAGTTAAAAATTCTACAGTTCATTCACTCATTTTCTTTTCACCGTCATGTCAACTAAGGGTTGGGATAATTTTCAGAGAAATCCCTTCCTTTTTAGAGATTTATACAAAAAGTATGTCAATTTTAACATAGCAAGTGGAGCTGAGTTGACTTTGTCCTCGTCCTCGTCAAAAAGGGCAAATTTAATTTCCCGTAAAATTACAGAAGAACACGACAGAGGTATTTGGATGGTTTTAAGTTTGTCTTTTTAGACGAAGATGAAGACAACTGAGCTTATTTAATGACATCGAGTTTTGGGTGAACTATCACTTTAAATGAGCATGTCAAATGACTCTAATTTTAAAATCGAAAATAGATAATAAATAAATAAATCTAATGGCTCAGTAATTAATTCTCTGGCGTTTCTCCGCTAAAGTCCTTATTGTGTCAAACTCAGGGTCCAAGGTCTAAATCCTGAACACAAATTGAATTTTTCAAAATTAACCCCTTGACGCCTGAATTTATTTGCAATTGTTCAAAAAAAATAATTATGTGTGTTTTTGCTTTCAAGCAGAGACTAAATTAAGTGAAGATAATATTTTTTACTGTAGAACATAAAATAATTGTAAAATTGGGTATGTCGCAAATTAGCGACAACAGGCATTCGAGGGTCAAAGAATAATAAAAACACATTTCCCATCTTAGGCATGAAATTTTATTTTTTAATGTCAACATATACATTACAGTGGTAAGAAAACAACAATAAAAAAAAAGGTGACTCAAGTCTTCCCCAGAAGCGTCACCTGACGTCCTGCAGACGTGTCACTAATAAGCTGGTCGTTTCTGGTCCCACAGTTTGTTCTCTGGTGCGAGGAATCCCCAGGTGTGCAGGTGCACTGAGTAAAAGCTAACACCATGATATGCAGTACCTGAATGTTCAACAACAACAACGACAACAACTAATACTATAACAACAACTACTATATCAACGATAACTGAGCCGTTTCAATTGTGGGGTCCCTTACTCATGAAACTCCCTGAAGCAATTGTTATTTTTGTTCAGGCACAAGTGAACATTGCACTTAGAACACTTGAACACAGGGTCAGTTTTCCTTTCAAAGACATCAAAGGAATGCACCAGCCCTTTTGTGTCACAAAGCACAAATATTTTGTATCCTCATTTATGTGGCTTCTTGGGGACATATTGTTTTAAACTTGATTTTCCTTTGAAAGGAACCATTTGCTCGTCAACACAGAGCATTTGCTCTTGTAGAAGAGCCTGAAATTTGGGAAGAAGTGCATCAATCAGTGGCCTTATTTGAAAATTCTGTCATTGTTTGGTGCCATGTTGTCATTGAAATAGATGTAATGTTGTATTTCTTCCCACTCTACTCTGTCTTTTTGTTCAGGAGTAGCTACACTAGGAAGCTCACCATCCTCTTCAGCAGTGAAGCTTTCCTCACTGCTGTCACCTGGTGTTTTTTAAAAAAAAAATACCATTGAAAAGTGCAGACTACTCTATTTAGGTTAGGCTGGGTAGAACTTTACACAACCTGCTCTCAAAGCGACGTCCTCAAATATGTGGCTTACAACACAAAAGCTGAGAGTCTGTACAATACAATATTATAGCATTATTACTGCTATTTTTACCACCTTGTGCAGGTGTGTGTTCCTCATCAACTTCTCCACTCTCACTGAGACAGATGTCCTCACTCTCAGCTGGTGGAACTCTGGTTTCTACAGGAGTTCGCTTACCATAAAACATTCCTGAGGAAAAACAAACGTCAATAATTTAATTCATAAAACATCCTACATGATTACAGATTGTTACAAGAATTGTTTTTGCTATAGAAAGCGTGTGACGGCTAAAATCCATCTGAATATATTAGTGTGTACTGCGCCATTGCGCATCTGGCCATACTGATTAATTTAGCCCGTATGGACGAATGTCGCGAATTCGCGACAAACCGAAAACATGAAATATCTTCAAAAATTACGTTCAAAACTACTTTATTTTACTTTTCCTAGTTCCACAGACAAACAATAAGCAGACGTGTATTTTTTTTTTTACGGTAACTTACCTCAAACAAGACGATCCTTTCGCGCTTCCAACTTTGAATGGGTTGCGCAACACCAGGAAGAAAACACGATCGTAAACCGGACGTGGTTTTAAATGTTATTGGTCCTACGAGAAACTAGTGATTCCAAAACGTTCCTAGGTTCCTATCGAAGAGGCATGAACCAACATTAGGGAAACTCGTGCGCGATCTTTGGCGCATTCTTAATAGAAGCGGTATGTCGCGAATTTGCGACACTCTGCGTTAAGGGGTTAAATGCAAATCGGATATAAGGTGCATAAAAAACTAGATAATATGTGTGTTTTTTCACTGAGGGAGGAGTGCCACACACGATTATCGTGAAGTCTGTGGTAGTAACTTTTTTGAACAGCTAATTAATGCATATTTGCTTCCATTTAGTCTGGAGAGAATCTCAACTATAAATAAAGTAATAATGCAACTTAAAGCATCAGATGGAAACAAACACCTGCACTGTTGAGTCTTAATTTATCAAACAATGGAGGCAAATAACACACGTACTGATGTTAATCATCTACAGTCAAAATAAGCAACTGAACATTATTTTTATAATTCTTATGATCAATATCTGCACATGTAGCAAAGGCTTACCCAAGAAAAATAATGTCCGACATATACAAGAAACTAATGACTTAGTAATAATCGTGTCTGTGAGCAGAAGATGTGAAGCCTCTGGAGGGACAGATTATCTTTAGACTCAACAAACGGCAGCAATCTTGTCAATTTGGCGGTTTTCACATTAGACTTCCATGTTGTTGTGATTAAGTAAATCATCCTCTGATCCTGAACTAATCCTCAGAGTCTTTTTTTTTTTTCTTCTCCGTTTTATGCACACCCTGAAGAAAACGCCATCTTTACTTTAATGTCAGTCTCTCTCACGCACGCAAACACACACACATTTTTGCCTCACGTTCCACCGACTCATCCCTTTGCGGAAACAGAAGTGAAGTCAATGCTGCGGTCTGGGATCTTGGTCTGTGTGATGTGGAAGCTAAAGGTCTACTGTTTCAGAAAATAAACATAGCAGGATTGTCCCAGAGTAACACACACTTGCCAGCAGACAGACTCACAATATTTCCCCAAATCTGATGGCAGCTGGAAGACTTTTCCATTGCGATAACAGGAATGTTTTCGCACCTACCGTCTCCTATTTTTTGCGGTGGCTTTAATGTAGTCTGTCTCTGGTTTGAGAAGCAAATTAACCAAAGTGCCAAAGTAGCCACTTGGAAAAAGCTCCGGTGTAATCTCAGATTAACTGTCAGACTGCCACTGGAAAAGAAAAAAAAAACACAAGAATTCTGGGGTTCCCATCAAATATAATGTTGCGTTCTTACGTGTGCTTTGTTCATTGTGAACTTTTGGAGCTGGAATGGAAAGTGGATGAAGTAAAGAAAAAAGGTTTCCTTCACTTGTATATCAACATTCTGGAGGCAAAAAAATGTTTTTCTACCTCCAGGAAAACCCTTTTCCTTGATGGACCATTTATTCATTTTAAAGCGACACTAGATAATCAATTTATTTGTCTTGGGCTCCTCAATAGTTGAAGCTATAGAATACTTTGGTCACTGGTGGAAATGAACAGAACAGTCGTCTCCAACCCATTGTCATAAATTAGCAAGTTGTCCAGTGAAGTCCACAGAAGGAGATGCAGTTAGCAAGTAAAACTGGTCAAGTAAAGACTTTTGAAAATTAAACAAATCATCACACACTAACAATAAAATAAATAAATCATAAATCATTCCTTGTGAAAATCTGATCATACGTTGGTTTTTCTTTTGGATTTGACGACAAGCAATGATAGCAGTGCTGCAGTCACTCTCGTGCAAATAGTTTTTTCCAAGAAAACCAGGAATTGTCTTTATCACTGAGTGTTTTTCAAGACTAGGAACTGGGCTCAAGATACTCCACACGCCCAGTTCAACGTGGACACAATAAAATGACGATGACAGGTTTAAGACGCTGAACTTAAAACTGTCTTGGAGACAAAAGGTTGAGTTTGTAGTTGTTTTATTTTTCCAGATAAGTCTATCTCTGTGAAATTAAATTATTTATATAGATGTCAACTCCTGCTGTGCAGACCAGCAGCATTGATCAAAGTGTAGAACTGAAGCGAGGCCACTCCCCCACAGCACACCATTACCTTCTGCATCAGACAGCTGGGCTGTGATTTATAGTTTGAAAGTGAAGAGTTCACCCGAGGCACCGGTGGGACGCCAGAAAACAGAAGGATCGGTGGCTCACGCAGCTTCCTGTGCGTTCCACTGTGCCCGTGTCTCAGCAGGTTTACAACAGGTGGAAGGTTGCAGGTGGACAAATACATGACACGCTATATTTCCATTCCCCAGAGTGTCGACCATGGGATGAATGCACGTGGTGGTTCCGTATGTCCACAGGTCGACATCTTGTGAGATTTAACATCAGGTGGGTCACAATCAAGGTAAGGCACAATCACATATAGTTTCACAATTAACTTTATGTGGCTCAGATTCAAAGTATATTAATGTTCATGTTGATGTTGTGTTCTCTCAAGATGCTATTGTTTAAGCTAAGATAATGTACAGAGAATATCAATGTCAACAATTATACAAAGAGTAAACTGCTGCTGATTAACCGAGGAAAACAAACTTGCTGAAAATCTGGATGGATTGCTTAGATATATAATATGTTTAAACCGTTGACTGCCAACATATTTTGCCGCCATTTTTGATTAGATTTGACACCCCGGGTTTATAGTAAAACAAATTTGAACTTACAAAAGCACTCAGAGAGAACAAACCATCTACAGCTGAACTAAATATTTAGTGAGAAACTTAAATCAATAATACTTCTAAATAATAACTTATATTCACAGACTTTATTGTCAATGTGCACTTAAAGCAGCTCTGGGTAGTTTTGGGTACCTTAAAATTTTTGTACTAAAATAACTTGTGATGACACATCATCTTAAAACTAGTTGAATGACAAGTATACTGTGACTTGAGGTGTTTTGTGTGATTTTTATTTTCACTGTAAAAGTTCTTTATGTTCTTGAAAGGGGATGTTGTGAATGATGATGACTATGGAATTAATCTCGTCTATCAACCTTGTTATGACATATTGTTTGTTTCAATGCAAAAACAACACAGAAACAACACGAGAAAACAGGTGTATTTTTAGCACTTCAGTTCAGGAGATATCAGGGGTAAATAAAAAACAACAGCAACATAATATTTCACCCTCATTGTATAAGAAGTCTGCAGACATAGAAGTCATAAAATATCCATCAAAACCTTCCTCATCTAAATACTTCTAAGTACGTTTCTTTTGTCAGGTTGTTTACAAACAAAAAGTGACAAACCAATGCTGGTGAAATCCTACCCTGTTTAAAGGAGGTAAAAGGCACCAAATACACATGACTGAAGTATCCAGAACTAATCCAAATGTTTTAACTACTATAGAGTTTTTAAATTTAGAATCAAACCAATTACTACTGCAACTCGAAACTTTTAACCACAGCATTTATTCACAGTGAACTGATCTGACAGCTGCCCGTGTCCCCCGTAGTGTCTGAGTAGATACAGCCAGACAACATAATAAGATTATAATGGCTCCAAATTAGCTCCGTTAGAGAAGATACCACTGTATGTTCGCTCACCATGGTGACGGTGGAGAGCAACCGGGGAGAGCCACGGTAATAAAACAGAATTTGAGCTGAAGGGACGACAGTTTCGGCACTTTTTTTTATTAATATCACATTGAGCTTGGAGGGTCACGTGAAGTCATACATTCTAAAACTCTATTTTGTTTTAATTTAGCACTTTTCCCCACAGCGCACAAGTGATCAATCATGTCTGAGACGGTCACGCAGCCACGTACAGTCACATCTTCAGAAATGCTGTTTCGCCTTCTATAATCCACACTCACACACACACACACACACACACACACACATCTGTGAAGCCATAGTCATCACGGAGTGTGAGGTATGTTTTAAATAAAAGACCCTGTGAGCTTGGGAACAGCAGATGAAAGAATCCTTCCGGAGTTTTTGCTTTATTTGGATGGATATGAAACTACTAAAAAAATAATCTGTTTTCATCCAGGCACAAGGGATATACAAAATGTGAATTGTACGCTTAACAAACAAAGGTACAGATACGGTAAACACAACACGTTCTCACGAGGGCAGGAATAGAAAATGAATAGTTTAAATTATTTTTATCCCAGCTTTTAAAAAAGCATCTACAAATTATTCATTTATTATTCAATTATTTAATTTATTTATTATCTCTTGTGTAGACTCTGGGTCAAGGGTTAAGAAAACGTTTTATCTTCATGAAGCTTAATACATAGTCTACATTAAAAAAAAAGTGGCTTCCCTGCTAAAATATACTAAAAGAAGATACCTCGGAACAAGGGAGCAAATTATTTTCTTTCTGCAGTTGATAATATTTTGATAAGATGCTGCAAAGTTCAGCTATTGAAGAGCAAAGCTGTCTAAGAACTGAAATACTGAAATACTGAAATCTTTGTTTGTCTTTAGCATCAATGTTTTGGCTATAAACCAATTCTTCAGAATCCAAAAAAAACCCAGTAATGTTTGAATAAAACAATGTTTGTGAAGCTCCAGCTTTGATTATACAACACAGTTAGATTATTCTTTTTTCTCCTATTGAGTTGGAGCACTAAAAGATTTTACTTAAATATGATTCAACGTCTGCAAATAGTGTTTCATTTGTAAATTCGCAGGATAGACTTTACTTTTGAATTCTATTTCCTGCCTGAATGATTGTATCTACATTGGTTTCCAAGGCGTGACGCTGGAAAAAGAAAAAAGGAGTCAATCCTATTATAGTGGTGCAGAACAGTGTGCAGGTCCTCCGAGGGATTCTCACAAGTCTTATTTTCCACGTGGTGAAAAGAGCGAGGCTGCCATTTGTAATTTAAATTATGTGCAAAGCTGTTTTACAATGAATTAATGAGGAAGAATTAGGCTCTAACAGAAGTGCACAATACCAAAATTGATTTTAAGGAGACAAAAGGTCTCTTAATTTAATGTGGCTCTCATTAAAATAATGAAAATTATAATAAAATTATAACCTCTGTCTTGTATAGAGGGATAATCAACACGCAGGACAACTTTCAAGACCCGTTTTCTGCAGTAGCAGATCGTGGCTTCTTCCTTTACAAAGAAGGACAAAATGTACTCTCTTGACAAGTATCACTAACTTCATTAGTGTCAGAGTCGTACGGATTAATCAAAAAGAGGCTGTTTTCTGGCGAGCTGTGCCACTTAAATGACAGCTGTTTACGCCTGTTAGAGCTTGAAAAAAAATAGCATATCCCAGCACTTCGAAAACCTCCGCCGGACTTGTCCATTTATTACAGTATCCCCCGTCTGCAGCCAGCTCCTGACCTTGCTTTCATCATAATTTCCTTCACTTATAGTCTCGGTGGAACTTTCTTAACCACGGGATTTCTAGATTTTTATTAATTTATTTGAACCGGAGCCCAAGAACATAGATGAATTCCACACTTGACTCTTGTTCTTCGGCAGCAGCTGTGACTCACTATCCTCCACGGCTACGAGGAACCTCAGAGATTGTTCTGTTTTTACTGCTCTGGCGTCTCAGCGTGAGCTGGACACACTCCCAGATACATTAGTCCAAACCTTGCATTCACAACTGCTAGAAAAAAAGATGATGCCAGAGAATGTGTTTGCAGGCACTCCAGTTATGAACTGATTTATGGCCGATTTGCCGTTCAAAGTTCCGTGTGCTCCTCTGAAATGAAAGCTGTCTGCGGTGCATTTATTGTTCTCCGAGCGCACCACAGTTTTCTTGACACATCACATCTCATCTATTCATGAACTGATAAGGGGGAACTTGTGACCTCATGTAGCGTCTCCTGCGAATATGGACTCCAGATACTGAATATTCATCGTCTTGTCCAACTATCTTTTTTTTTCCCCCCAAAATCAAGCAAGGAAAATGGTTTTAGGAGGAATCCCCAAATTTTCCTTCAGACAATCTTTTCTGTCCAGCCGGTCTGACCTGTGGTCTCTTAGACGGAGATGCCTCTAAAAACCAGCAAGAAAAAAAGGGTATTTTCCTTCTTATTTTTTATGACAATAATAGTCAAAGACTTTGAGAATAAGAAAGTATCCTTTATCAACCATTTCAGGTTAGAAATGATGCAAAACTATTTAAAACTTATATCACAGGCACCAGAATCCTCAAAATCTCTCCCTGAATACTAATATAACATTATATTTCATAGATGGATCTGCTTGCTCACGAATCCTGTCTGTGTTCACTCCGAGTTAGAATTACTCCGGTGCCGACCAGAATCAACTTGGATCTTTGGAGTGTTAACTGGGTGCTAACAATGCACTTAATTGTTTGTGTCGTAAACATTCTTGTAAACGTCAAGAAGGAAAGTGGCATTGATTTATGCAAACAGTAGAAGCACATCGTAGACTTGCTCTCCAAGAGAAACAAGATGTCTCACCCCGGCTAATATTTCAGAATAGAAAGTGAAACGAGAGACGACGCAGCTTAATGGTGGTTTAAAGTAAAGGTTTCTGTCAGCATATAATAGCAAACGCAGACATCCTTTTTCTGCAACGAGCCACTCGCACTCGTTTTTATGAAACAACACGGCCGTTCACTCGAAGGAAAGAAATGTGCCGCAAGACAAACCGGCGTGATGCTCAAAAAAGAAACAAACGAGAGCGAATGTTGATGTCTGTTCTGGTTTCCTGCACACTTCAGAAAATTAGATGCGTAATGAATTTGGACTTTTGCACTGATGTTTTATTGATTCCAAATTCTGGATTGAATCTCAGGAGACGGAATAAAAAAGTGCTTTCACAAAAGACAGACAAACATTGTGGCTGGAAAATGAGGTGAATTCATTACCAAACTTTTGATGGGGAGCTTACTGGCTTACAGGGAAGTAGAAGAAAGAAGAGATGGAAAACAAAAGCAGAAAAGAGATCACATCAACAATAATTGGTGACCGGTTTTCTAAATAGGATGAGGAAAAATGCTGCCAGAAGAAAAAAGCGCCACAATACTTGGATAAGAGACCTTATGGAAACCACTTATTTACTAAATAAAGATTCCATAATTGGGAATACAAATTTATCACAGCTGGTTAGTGAAGAACCTTCAAGACATTGGTTAAAATGATAATTATAATTTATATAAATAAACCATTTGAAAAAAACTATCAAAGGAAAACTATTTTTGGTTTTTATGATCATGGTTTTTGATTGACAAAAAATATGGTCATTCACATGGTTAGGAATGAAGATAGTTTTTTGATTTTTGATAAGTTTGACATACATAGAATGGGAAAATACAACAGTGTGCTAGTAAAATTAGGGCATTTGTGGGATTTTCTCTCTGCCAAGGAGGTAAAAAAGCTTTCCTCAAAAAGTTTTCAATAGTTTTTCCCAAAAATATTAAAGGCAGAAGTAACACAATGCGATTTTATTAGAAATACAAATGAAAAAAATTAACTTGAAAAAACAATTCACTAAAATACATTTAAAGTGACATTATTTGAAGAAATGTTTTAGACTTGGTAGGTTCACTCTTTAGAGCTTTGAAAACTGTTGGTAAAGTGGATAAGTTACTTTCATGCCGGCGGTTTAAATGGAAAGCCTGTTGATTTCATTGTAGTGCTTTGTTATTATAAAGTCATGTGAGTCAAGCTCCTTGGCTGAAGTACCCGCTCTCGCAGTGTTTTTGTAGTTCTGATCTTAAGCAACAGAGTAAGGATTCAAGTCACATGGATCAACGGTGAGGCTAGCCAGAGTGGTCATCGGACCCCGGGGAACATTGTTCTCTCCCACTAACCAACACCAATATGGTAGCAATCAGCTGTGGTGCTGGTGTTAAAGCTTTCGGAAAAATCTTCCCATACCAGAAACATAACCCTTTCGGAGCGTCACAAGAGGACCCTTGTTTTTCCTTTCGCTCCTGCCCACATCCCTGCAAGTCATGGGTGCCGTTGTTTGTTTAGAGAGATGAAAAAGAAAATACTTCTGTTATGGTCAAACTTAAAGAGGCTGACGTTCCATCAGTCCAGTCAACTGGCAAGGACCAAAACACCACAATGTTTTCCATCCTTTCCCTCCTCCTTCCCCCAGGACAGTGATCAGAATCCTGCCAGAGTGTAACAGCCGATATAAACACCACTAGTGCCTCTGCTGGTTTGCTTTATGTACCCGGGGCGATAAAATGGAACAATTCAAAGAGTAATTTATGGTTTTAATAGCTTCACAAGGTTGTCGGACTGGAATACTACTCAGGGTTTGAGGTGAAGAGGGTTTTATGTTTTGGTGTTGAAAAAGTGCAGCCAGAAGAGAGTGAAAGAGAAGAAGAAGTGGAAGAAAAAGAAGAAGAAGAGGCCTGTTGTTTGAGTCCACTTAATCAAGTCTGCCGGTGTTGAGATCAAAGAATCTCCGTGCTGTTAAACTCACACTCGCACCCACAAACGTAGACCCTGCAATTAATAGTCCAGGACACATCCCTTCCAAGAGACCACATGGTAAATCATACATTCTTCACCACAAACTACCCACACACAGACGCACACAGATAATTCGGTTACAGTAATGATTATCTTCACAGACCAGCATCGGCCTAGTGCAGCAACATTTGAAGTGTGCTTTGAAAGGACCGTTTGTGTCAGAACAAGCAACAACAACAACAAAAACTTGAGATCTACTATATTCCCAATTACTGCTGGAAAGTTTTGGCAGACCATGGCCATTTGATTTTACAGGAAAACCAACTTTATTGACTCACTGACACGTTTCAAATGTTGAAGTCTTCTTCTCCAAGATGCAGTAAGTCCCTCATCATGATGAGGTTTTAAAGTTATTACTTTATAAAGTTCTCCCCCCCCGTCTGAAATCTCGGCGCACAAGAGGTTACAAAAGCAGAGCCCATTATGATGTAATGATGGCTTCACTCCTCCTCACACCCTACTTTTTTATACAACAAGTCTCTTGGAGGTGGAGAATTATGGGGTTGATGACGTGCGGTGACAAACTTTGAAGTTGGACCAATCACAGGAGACTGGTGATTGGTGAGTGGTTATGATGAACAAGATTTAATCACCAGAAAAACCAAGTGTGTTCAACGGGCGGGGCTTAAGATCATTTTCTAATGTAAACAGACACATACTGATTATGAGTACAATAGAGGTCCAAGATCTATTTAAGACACACTTTAATCAACACGTTTTTATGATATTAAATGAGTAAATGATTTATTCTTCCTTCCTTCAATCTGTACAACTATTGCATTTATACATTCAGTTTCCTTTCACTTGCAGACAAAAGGAGATTTATGTAATTTGACCAACTACACCCTCGTGTTGTTTTGGTTACAACCCAAAGATTGTTGGTAGTGCAGTTGTTTGACTTGTCTATCCCGTGGCTAAGTTTAGCTAGAAAATAAACATCTGTCAACCAGTGTGCTCCGGCCCTCACTTACTATTGCAAAAAGAATCAATTTACTTCCCCACCTTCGAGGCATGACCTCACCTATTACCTGGATATTCCAACCAAATGACCTCTGACTTGGAAGGACGTACGCTGGAGGCAGCAGAGAGAAAATCATCTGCAAAAAAAATGCAGACTTTGTTCTCAACTAAACACTGAACTTGCTACTTGACTAATAACTGTTTTATTACTTCTTTACCGAACATGCTTTTTCAAAGGCAAGAACAAAAGCGAAAGAGCTTTTGAAGATTCTTAATGGGATTAATTGACACTATGTAAAATACTGTCATTAACCACAGTAAAACTAGTGCAGAAGAAAACACCGAAGATGCAATTATTCCAAAAGAGACGCAGATTAGAAAAGCACTCAGAAAGTGTAATAATAATAATAATAATACATTTATTTTATATGGCGCCTTTCAGGGCACTCAAGGTCGTCTAACAATCAGAAAACAATGCAAAAACATAATGAAAAACAAGTTAAAAAGCACAGAGCTTGCAGCAGATTTTCAGTCCATTGGTGAGTATGCCTGTCTAAATAAATTAGTTTTAAGGTGGGATTTGAAGGTGAGAAGTGAGTCCATATTTCTGATGTCCGGGGGAAGGCTGTTCCAGAGGCGTGGGGCGGAGTGGCTGAAAGCTCGAGCCACCATAGTGGACAGACGAGCAGGGGGGACGTGAAGGTTGATGGAGGAGGCGGATCTAAGTGACCGGGTGGGAGTGTTGATTTGGATGAGGTCAGACAGATATGGGGGGGCAAGGTTGTGTATGGCATTGAATGTATTGAGGAGGATCTTGTATTCAATACGGTGTTTGATAGGGAGCCAATGAAGTTGGTGCAGGATGGGGGTGATGTGACGATACGTGCAGCAGCGTTTTGGACCAGCTGGAGTTTATGGAGGAGTTTGTGGGGGAGACCAAACAGAAGGGAGTTGCAATAGTCCAGGCGTGAGGTGACCAGAGAATGGACCAGGATAGTGGTGCTGTTGGGGGTGAGTGACGGGCGGAGGCGGTTGATGTTCCGAAGGTGAAAGTAGGCGGACCGGATGGAGTTGTTGATATGGGTATGGAATGATAAGGTGCTATCGAGGACGACACCCAGACTATTGACCTGAGGGGAGGGGGAAACTGAGGAGTTGTCAATGGAGAGGGTGAGACTGGGTTGCTTGGTGAGTGTGGATTTTGAGCCAATGAGGGCTATCTCTGTTTTGTTGCTGTTAAGTTTGAGAAAGTGGGAGGAGAACCAGGATTTGATTTCCTGTAGGCAGGCACAGAGGGAGGGGGGTGGGAGGGCGGATGAAGGTTTGCAGGAGACATAGAGCTGGGTGTCGTCCGCGTAGCAGTGAAAATTAATGTTGTGTTTACGGAATATTTGAAGTGGGAGGAGATAGCTGATGAATAGGATGGGGCCAAGGACAGAGCCCTGGGGAACACCGGAGGAGAGCGGGGGAGAATGATTTTAACTGAATGAATTGAGTGCGGCCGAAGAGATAGGAATGGAACCAGTCTAGGGGAGTGTCGGATATGCCAATGGAGGCTAGTCGGTCGAGGAGGATAGAGTGGGAAATGGTGTCAAAGGCTGCTGTCAGGTCCAGGAGGATGAGGATGGATAAATGTCCAGAGTCAGCTGCCATCAGGAGGTCGTTAGTAATTTTTATGAGTGCTGTTTCTGTGCTGTGACGGGGGCGGAAACCGGATTGAAATTGTTCATAGAGGTTATTGTTGGAGAGGTGGGCCTGAATCTGTGATGCGACGACTTTTTCCAGAATTTTTGAGATGAATAGCAGGTTTGAGATGGGGCGGAGGTTATTGAAAATGTTGGGGTCTGAACCAGGTTTCTTCAGTAGCGGTGTAACAGCAGCAGATTTGAACTGGGATGGGACGGAACCAGAGGTGAGAGAGGAATGAATATTGGCTGTTATCAGGGGGAGTAGGGAGGGAAGGGAGGCTATAACCAGGGGGGGTGGCAGGGGGTCAAGTTGGCAGGTAGATGGTTTGGAAGTCCGGATGAGTTTTGTTAAGTCAGTCGCTGAGGGGAGTTGAAAGCAGGAGAGAGGTACGGAGAGGGGGGGATTGGGAACAAAGGGGGCCGGATGACTAGACGTGTGAGGGGTCAGTTGCTGGTGAATGGTGGATATTTTGGAGTCAAAAAATGCCATTATGGAGTTACAGTGGTCAGTGGAGTAGAAGTGTAGTGGAAGGGAATCAGGGGGGCGGAGAGAGTTGTTGACCACTGAGAACAGGGCCCTGGTATTGCCAGCACTAGAACTGATGATGTCTGCAAAGTATTGGGATTTGGTAGATGAAATGGCGTCTTTATAATGGAGGATGTGAGTATGGTGCATTTGTTTATGCATAGTGAGTCCAGTGCTATTGAAAAGACGCTCCAGCTGACGACCTTTGGCCTTTAGCTGGCGCAGATGGGGGGAGAACCAGGGGGCAGAGTGGGGGAATGAGACGGACCGACGGTTTTAATAGGGGCAAGTGAGTTGAGCAGAGATTTGAGACCAAGATTGTACAACTCAACCAACTGATCCGGGGTGTATGGGGGGGTGTTAGTGGAGAGATTTTCAATGCCAGTTGTGAGGTCGGCTAGGTTGATATTTTTTATGTTACGGAAGGATATGACACGGGGTTGCTTGGTTTTGGACAGTGTTAGACATAGGTTAAATGAGACAAGTTTGTGGTCAGAGATGGGGAGGTCGGCAGCAGAGCAATTTTTAGGAGTGAAGCCTGAGCAGCAGACTAAGTCCAATGTATGACCTTTACAGTGGGTGGGGAAATCAATATATTGTGTGATACAAAAACTGTCCAGGCATGAAATGAAGTCCTTAGTAGATGCCAGATTGTTGTTGTCTAGATGAATATATATGTCACCAAGCAAAATTATATTGGAGAGCAGATGTGGGTGAGAAGTGTGGTGAATTCATCAATGAAGTCCTTGTTATGTTTGGGTGGGCGGTAAATGTTGACTAAAACAGTGGGAGTAGGGCCAATTAATTGAAGAGCCACAGCCTCGAATGACTGTGACACAGGCAGAGTAACATGACCGGCCTTCCAAGTCTCGCGGTGAAGTATCGCGAGACCTCCTCCTCTTCCGGAGAGACGAGGTTTGCTGGTGTAAACAAACCCAGGTGGTGTACTTTCATTCAACTGAGAAAAATCATCAGGAGTTTGCCATGTCTCACTAAGACAGAGACAGTCGAGTTTGCGGTCGAGGATGAGGTCTTGCAGTAGTTGTCCCTTGCCAGTAAGAGAGCGGGTGTTGATTAGTCCAAAGTTGACGTCAGAATGCTGGTTGGAGAAGCCAACGTTAGCCGGCCTAGCTAGGCTAGCTAACGCGCTGTGGTCCACCTTCCTGCCGGTGTGTTTCGGAGGCTGGCGGTGGCCGGAGGACCAGATGGACTGTATGGCAGTGGAGTCATCGATGTTATAACTCCGTCCGGCTCCACGGTGGGTGTATCTCTGGCGAGCGATGTAGGGGAAGTGGTGCAGTGCTGACGGGGGAGCAGGGCGGTAGTGATAGTGCAGTTGGAGGAGCTCCGCACTCATGTACTGAATCAAGGTTGACGCTGGGTTTATTAGAAGAGACAGGACAGTCCACAAGAGCACAGAGCTCACAGCAAGGTTGTAGATCCACGTCATGATCCACGGGCTGTTGGTCCGAGCAGCGGTAGCAGTAGACAGGTATTCCAGGTACGGAAAACCGAACGTTCACAAACACAAGGCCGATAAAACAAATTGCATTTATACTAGGCCCATGGTGGGAATCAACAGTAGCACTTTCATCATGAGTAGAAGGTCTGCTGAAAGCGAGGCATAGAAACATAAAAACTTTAAAAATAACCGGAGAGCAGCGGCAGCTAGTCGCGCCAGCGTTCACTCATGCCAGCTCAAGGCTTCTCCTTCCTTTTGCTCGTCTCTGATGGAAACAGACAAACATTTGGGTCATCCACCACACTGTCATCAACCACAGTAAAACTAGTGCAGAAGAAAACACCGAAGATGCAATTATTCCAAAAGAGACGCAGATTAGAAAAGCACTCAGAAAGTGTAGACCTCCCCAGAGTTGCTCATTTACATCCATATTTAAATGTGTTTTATACACAGTTTGATGAAACAATTTGATACAATAGCCTTTTTTTTTTTGCATTTAAGAAATTGATAGTAATAGCATTCCAGATCATAGACAGTAGGGAGAAGCAGAAGCTTAGGAAGTAGGTTATTCTTTCCCACTTCAGAGAGTCAAAAATCTTCAAAAGATGAATTGGTTTACACGCTGCTTCCCTATGATTTTCTTAATAATCTCTGCTATAATATCCCCTTTGAGTTCATTAAAAAGACCTTCTCTGTGTGTTGGTTAAGCTTTTATACACATCTAGTATGTGTGGTTATTTAAGTCAAGCCAAAAGCCGAGGCAGACGAAAACTATTGCAGCACAAAACAACAAAAAAGATTATTTTGTGGTATTAAACAACAAACGGCATTTAAGACTTTTATGGTTTTTGAGTCTGATCCATCAAGATTTATATCTATAAAGAGTTTATAGAGCTGCAAATCTCTCGGATCATAATCATTTAGTTTCATCATCTTCAACTGATAGCAGGAGAAAAATGTCTCAGATCCAAAATCATTTCTCAGTATTTTCACTTGTTTTTTTTTTTTACAATGGAAGTCAATGAGACTGTGCTGGCAACTTAACACAATGTTGTCACACATAACAACACCCATTTTTTCTGTCCGACCAGAGGATCTTTTAAACATATTATTAAAAATGTAATTGAATATAAAAAGAAGAAAAGACACTGTAAACGAAAGGAACTTTTTGTGGTGGCAGAACAGAATATAAAAATGAAATATTATGAATGAAATAAAGACGGATTCAAAACAAAATACAATAAAATAAAATAAGAGACGTCATCATTACCATTAAATGACATATAAATACATTATGAATAATTAAATTAAATTAAAGATTGAATTTAAACCACTGGTGTGTAGGATTCATACACTCATATCAGATATTTTCAGTACGAGCAAGAGTTATAAGGGGGGGTCAAATAGGAAAACCGATCAGAAATCTGGTTCCGTGTTCGGAGAAAGCTGAATAACATTTTTATGATACAAGTCTCGGATCTACTCGCCAAAAGAGCCTCAGTATTACTCCTGGCATTGACGTGGGAACTCAAGAGCAGACATTGAACCAGTTGTCAGTTAAGATGTAGAGAAGTTCTCAGAATAGATCCTGATTTACCTCTTTACACTCTCTTTAAGTGGAAATAAAAGGCAAAACACGGTTTATGATCACTCTTTGGGCTTAGCTTTCTGTCTTTTACAACGCAGCTGGACATGATTTTTTCTTTTTACGATGTTTATGAAATATGACTCTGTAGTAACCAATTAAAGCAGGTTTGCTATTATTTTGAGGACAAACCAAAGATAAGCATTCGTTTAAATGAGTATATATTATATGTGCAATTAAAACAGGGATATCTGGTAACATTCTGTCTTTAAAGAGTTAAAAGAAAAAAACAAAACAACATTTTTGAGTCTCTGTCAGCTCTGACTCATTCTCCATTACCAGCCACTAGCCTGGCGTCGAAGGAATAACAACGATTTAATTAGATAAGTCCTATAAAGGGAGTTTAGAATTTGTCAAATCTCCACATGATGGCATATACGCTTGAGTGCCACGGCACATTCTAATCTCCAGTAATGAGGAAATGAAATCATTCATAATTACTAATACTAATTCCTCATTAATTTGTTACTCCTAAGAAGCATTTCACAATTTACGCGTTGGTTTGGTAGAAACGAGGGAAAACAGGAGACGTCTCTATGATGATATCACTAGGGCTCTTGTTGCAGCTGATCTGCTGCATGTATTTAAAAGACATGAGTTATCCTTCTGCGGGATCAAGTGGCCTCTCGAGCACTATAAATATAGTTTATTTTGCATCTTATTTTACTTTATCTCTCAGGCCTCTTGAAGGTGGAGGTCTGTGTTTAGTCTAGTGTTTGGCTCTGTAAAATGACTGCTCACAGCTATGGAAAACCCTTAGACATACCTCTGGGCTACTTTTTTCAATCTTCTTTACATCTTCATTTTTAATGAAGACTCCATCGGCAGACTTCAGAGGGATTAATCACATTTTTGAATTGCACAGTGATTGTCATTGAACAACTGTGGTTTTGGACTGTCAAACTGTAGCCTGAAACTATGACCTTCTGTAGCACTTATCAACACTACAGTATACGTTTAAACACTTTTTAGGGGTTTTTTTCTGGTTGGGGGAGTGGGGAAAAGGGGTAAATGTCAATCTTTATCTAAGAAAAGAATCTTATCTAGTCCTAGTCCAGGTCAAGTCCGAAAAAGGTGTGCTTTTCAGCCTGTGGTGCAAGATGAAAAGACTCTGTCGTTCGAATGTCGATGGGGGAGCTCATTCCACAAGAAAGGTGTCAGAACTGCAAACGGCTGTGAATTCCTTGAGCGAGATGATCCTCTTGGTGAAGAAACACCTCATTACGATGGACTCATTGGGTTACAGTTTATCTCTTAAACATCTTCTTGTAAAAAATACAAGTCCGAGAAATCTAATTTTCCCTCCTGGACCTTTCACAATGATTTTCGAGAGAATAAGAAACATTCTACAATTCTGCTTGAACAGCATTTTTTTTAAGGTATGACCTTTTTTTCTCCCTTTATTTAACTCTTTGGTTCTACTTTCAGAATTCCTTGTCAAGAACAACAAGTCAACGTCCTCCACCTAAACCTATCATGACCATACAACAAAGTATGAACAACCTCATGTTTTTCCTGGTAGACTTAGACTTAGACTTAGACTTAGACTGCACCTGATTGATCCCTTTGAGATGACAGTCTCAGGGAAATTTCTGTTTTCCAGTAGCACAGAAGGAATAGACAAAAACCAAAAAGCACACAGAAGAGGACGATAGCATTAAATAACAAAACAGTAACTGAATATAACGACAGTATAAACAAAATAAAAATAAAAATAAAATAAACTAAACAAATATGATTGCAAATTTGTTCTACCATTACCTACCCTTGTCTTTCCTCTTTATGGAAATCTTGCCTTCCCAGATTTGTCCCCTGATACTCCCATGATCTTTAAAGATCTAAAGATGAACTCTAAACCCCAGTGTGGTAGTGATTATAAGATCTAATCTAGTGATCCCGACGAGCTAGGGCTTAAGAACTCTTGGATAAACTTACTTCTAGAGGTTTTTGGGTGGGTAATGGAAATATCTGAGAAAACATTTTTAAGCTCAACAGTGATAAAAGAGTTCACATTTGGTCATTTGACACAGGAAATAACGCAACAGTTTGTCAGTCTCTGTGTCTACGTACGTCTGATTGACTACCGAACCACTCCAAAAAAAAGCTTGAAAGTGATCCTGTACAGATTATTGACCTCTCAGTGAAAGTTTCAGTGGGGTAGATCAGTTTAAGGTTAAAGGTGCACAATCGAGGCAGAAGACTCCCATAACAATGACCTATTTTGATTAAATTGAAATCATATGTATAACATACTAAGTAAGGTAGATTTCAAGAATTTGTAGTCATTTGTGAGGGCGCAGAAGGACCAACCTAGAATTCGAATGGGTCTGATGGCATTTAACATGTATACAATATTTATCTTTTTTGTGTAACGAGCTGTCTCGCCTGCAGTTGATACAGAGCTCTGCAGCGAGAATTTTGACCTGCTCTTGTAGAAGAACTCACATTTCTCCGATCCTTAAAACTCTTCACTGGCTGCCAGTTTCTTTTAGGATCAACTTTAAAATTCAGGTTCTTACTTTCAGATCTATTCATGGTCAGACTCCTCCTTACATCAGTGATCTGATCCAGACTTACACCCCAGCTCGGGCTCTGAGGTCTGTGGATTAGAATCTACTGATGGTTCCTGAACATAGTTCAGGACCAGAGGAGAGAACTCCTTCCAGGCTGTTGCTCCTAAGCTTTGGAACGATCTTCCTCTCCCTCTGTGTTTGATGGAGTCTACTGACTCCTTCAAGATACATCTCAAGACACTTTTATTTGTGCAGACTTTTCCTCTACAAATATTATTTACTTACTAACAATATTTAATACAGATTAATTAAGATCATTTTCCAAATTTCAGCTCCTTTCAACAATTGTAAAAGCCCATAATCCACCTCTCTCCCCTTATATCTCTTTTTGGAGTTTTCTAATTATTTTTTATAAAAGACGGTTGATACAAATACAGTTCTTCTAAGCCTTTGATCATCTGAATTTCAAAGAAAAAGTTTGTAGTCGTCCTCCAATATTACGAAATCTCTTGTTTACAGCCAATCAGTGGGGAAACGAGCACAAGGCCAGGACCACACTGCAGATGATTTGAATGATTTATACGAACAACCTCTTTCACCTTGTCGTCTCATTAACACTTCCACTTGTTTAAGCTATTCCCAGCTCCATCTGCCTGCTGCCCTTTCTGCCTATTTAACATGCACAAACTCCTCCAGGCCCGCTCGCAGGTGGAACATGAAACAAACTTTACATTACCATACTTATCTCTGCGCTGACATTTTTCAGTCTGACAGATTTGGCGATGAGAGGAGGAAGAAAGATCACCCCGACTTGGCGTGCTGCATTCAAGGCTGTCTTTTACTTCCCTGATGGCCTTTAAAAAGTGGCGTGTGCATCAATCTCTGACAGCATTTGTCCCCCTCTAATTTCTCTGGCAGGATATCCAAAAGCACTGTTGAAAAAGTCAAGCCTATTATGGCATTTTGGATTTTTTTTTTAGTTTGAAGATCTGCATTGAAACTCAGTTCATGTGCATCAACGGCACTGGGGAACGATGACACCATTAAAATTTGACACGTATATTTATTTCAAAACCGTCAAAACTGTAGATACGGGTGCATATTTAGTTGAAATAAAGATTGTCAGGGGCATGAGTCCAAACAGTCATCATTTTAAATCTGGAATTCACAAGTAAATAAAGGCTTGGCTTTGATCAAAGACTATAACAAGTAATGTAAAGATTAAATGGTATGAGAACTGCATTAGAGCAATTTAGTTAGGGGAGAATGATTGGAACTTTTACATTAGAAAAAAACAACTATATGGTTATATCACAGGCAGGGTGTGGAAAGGTCAGTAAATAAGTTATCTTAATATATTTTACATTGTTTTTTGTCAACTCTTAATTCCTTATGGATATAAGCGGGTTTTTTTCTACCAGTTTGTATATGTGCAAGAGTATATTGCTAACATTTAGGTGAACATGTACCACAGGGGACGGGTACAAGGTTTGTTTTATGTTTGTAAATTGTGTATGTTTATATAAAAAAAAAGATGTATAAAAATGAATGTAAACATTCTAGTTATTATGTCCAACAACTTCTTTCAACCAAAGCAAAACCTTCATGAATAGTAAGTAAAAAAAAACACCCTTGTCTTTTCAATTATCACATAGAGATTGAATTTTAGCTATAAAGTAAATTAATGAATATATACCAATATAGAGTCTACTGACTCCTTCAAGAAATGGCTTAAGACACTTTTATTTGTGCAGGCTTTTCCTTGATTTTTCTGAGACTCTTGCATTCGTCTCTGTGTTGTCTTTTAAGTATTTATTTTATTGGGTACTTTTTTGATTGTTTAAGCGCTTTATGACCCTGGTCTTGACAAGCGCTCTATAAATACTAACTACTTACTTACTTACTATAACAGAAACACAGAATTATAACTCTACATTACATAAAAACACAAGTTCATCCATGTATACTCCTTGAGACGCACCTGTTTTTGCACCTTCAGGGAAAAAAAACAAACTCTTCCCATTGACAAAAGCCACTGAGGTGAATCACACTGTTAAGTGGTGAGAGTTTGAAAAACTGAACCCCCCATATCGAAGGCTGCATGTGATGCGTACTGTGGAAGCCACGCTGTCTCTGCTCAGTGTAATGAATGCCCTTGAGCTTGTGTGATTCCTATACAAGCTCTAATGAAAGAAAGATGGCTCTCTGCAGCTTCCTGCGCCATCAAAAGTCTTTAGTTAATAAACTCGCTGTATGGTCTCCTTGTCTGCAACAATAGCTCACTATTATATCCAAACGATGCATGTAGTAGATGCCCGTGCTCATAAGTGAGTCCATGTGCTTACTGTGTTTGTTGTGTGGTAATCTGCATAAGTCTGGCCCCGTCGAGTTGTGTATTCTAGTATCACGGCTGTTTGTTTGTGTGTGTGTGTTTCTATGAATTTTCAGTAGATTTATGTTTAAAAAAACAGGCAGCAGCGGTTCACACTATGCCAGTCTGGAAATATTCCTCGGGATAATGAAAGACTAGGCTTTGGTTTAGATTGTTGATTAAGGATTATTCAGGGAAAACAAATAAGCTTCTGTTCATCCGTGTGTGCGTCTGGGGATCTTGCTGAGCTTGACAAGGCAGACAAGGATTTTTTTCTAAGCTTTCAAATTTGTATTGGCGGAACATATTTGGAGAGAAAAAAAAGGATGTTAATTCAGTATATCTAAGATAGGAAATAAATGGTTTATCTTCTTTCCCAAATTAATTACAAAACACTTCAAATGTATCATCATAGAATATGTTAAATTGATAATGTTTTTAATATTGACTTTCAACAGCCCAAAACTATCCTGGATATTTTAGTTTAATATACCAATTAACCAACTTTTAAAATATAAAACTTCATCAACGTCAGAAATCTGCCTTTTTCAATTAGGTGGAAAATATTTGTTGTTATTTGAAATTAAAACTTTACTGTATAGAACTATATCAAATATATCAAATATCTTGACCTTATAGAAAGTATTGCCTGTGTGATCTTGAAGGGTACTGATTTATTATTTAAAATATATCAGACTTAAAGAAATATTTATTCACTAGACTTCGTTAAGACTAGATTCTCCCCGTCCGATGGTATCATTTTAGTTATTTTAAAAGGAGATGAACAAAAAAAAAAACTGGAAAATAAATGTGCACAGTTTGTTCAATAAAAGATAATCATCGATTTACCCATTGTGTGCTTCTGGACTGTGGGAGGAAACCAGAGTGCCTGGACAAAAGCACGAGAAGAGGGAGGATATAAAAACTTCACACAGTTCACAAGGTTGCCTCAAGCAGGATTCAACCCTGTGACTTTTCGCCATGAGCTTGGAGAACTAAATAACCAGCAACTTCATTTGCTCTGGAAAAATTCTATTCATATCAAAAAGCCAATAAATTCCACTGTGGCAATTTTAAAGAAGGATATTTTTCTCTCGGGAAAAGGCAAAGCTCACAAACACAACATGGTGCCACCCAAGCGGTGATGAATTATGAATTCATTGCGAAAAACATCTCACAAGCCACTATTTATACAGAGCAAATACTTATTATTTAACAGCAGAATTTCTGCTATAAATACTAATTTAATAATGACTATTTAGAGCTCGGTCATTCCTCGTATATTTGTTGTGAACTTCGGCAAACTCCACTCGGTCCAGTGGAAAAAACACATCTGTGCTGACCCACGAGCGTCGTCGAAGCGGATCAGTGCAGAAAAACTTCTTGCTATCCAGAACTACATCAATATTTGACTGTGATGATTCGCTTTCTGTTGTCTTGGTGAGAATTAGTATTCCCTCCTTCACAAAGGCTCATCAAGTTTCCTCTCTCACGCTGTCCAAAAAGGGTTTCAGATTTGATTTCAATCCAACATATTGATGAAATACTTTTAAGCCTTTAGATCTGAAGAATTATAGATGAGATCTGAATATGAAGTGTGGATACTATACATGTTGATACTGTTTATTCACCACATTCTCTTATGGTTAAGTCTTTTGGTAGTACTAGATAGAAGGAATAATGATCTCGGTCAGAAAAACAACGTAGTACCTCGTGCTTCTTTGCTATTCATGATGTGTCCTGGAGATGTTTTAGACATGACTTTACATTCTAACAGTGGTAGCTGGCCCATAGAGGGCGCTGGGGCACTGACCTTCCACCAACATGGCTTTCTATTATTTCTTAACCTTTTTAATATGATTAATTCTGTTTTAATTCGAAGATTAATCATCGACAGTTATGATTATGTATGTTAAAAAAGACTTTTAACATTGAAAAAGTGTATTTACATTGATATATGTTCTGATTATAATTGTGATTATTCTGATTGTGTCGTCAGTCGTCATATCGGTGATGTCACTCAATTATACACACCGCAATAGCAACATAGAATCTCTGAATATGATTTGGGGGTGCTGGAAAAAGTCACAATTCATAATGGTGCGCTTTGTAGCGCCATTTTTGAACCTGCAGTTTTGCCGGTTTGTTCCTCGCTTACAACATTTTAGTTTGACAATTTCAAAAAAAAAATAAACGATGCGCCTTTTTGTCATTTTGTAATGAGTGGGTGGAAATTATCCCTGAGGGTCTAGTGCAGAGGAAAAAGTTATAGTTTCCCTTTGGTCTTTTGCTGAGAGCTGACGGAGACTGGCTTAAGGCGAGAGACATGGAAGGTGGGGTGAACGCGCATGGCTGGAGGCAGCTTGAGTGTGACAGCTGAGGGGTTGACGATGGAAACAATGGGGAAGGGACCACAAAACGGGGGGTTAGCTTCTTGGAGCCAGTCTTTAAGGGCAGATCCTTTGAGGACAGCCACACCTGTTGGCCCACCCGATAGGCAGGAGTGGGAGCCCGGTGGCGGTCGGCAATGCGCCGGTTCTGCTCGGCGGAGCGCAGCAGAGCGGAGCGTGCGACCCTCCACATCTTGCGGCAACGGCGGAGATGGTGTTGAACCGAGGGGACGGAGATATCCTCCTCCTCGGCGGGAAACAAGGGTGGCTGGTACCCCAGGGAACACTCGAATGGGGACATGCCGGTGGCAGCGCAGGACATGGAATTGTGGGCATATTCAATCCAAGAGAGATGGTCGCTCCATGCAGAGGGGTTGCGCGCAGCCACACAACGAAGTGCCGTCCCTAGGTCCTGGTTAGCCCTCTCAGCCTGCCCATTCGTCTGAGGTTTGAATCCTGAAGACAGGCTGACAGAGGCTCCAAGTGCTCGGCAGAAAGCCTTCCAAACTTGGGAGATGAATTGGGGGCCACGGTCGGAGACGAGGTCAGTGGCAATCCCGTGGAGGCGGACGACATGCTGCACAAGCAGCCGGGCAGTCTCTGTGGCAGTGGGGAGCTTGGGGAGGGCAATGAAGTGAACTGCCTTTGAAAATCTGTCCACCACCATGAGTATCACAGTGTGGCCCCTAGAGGGAGGAAGACCAGTCACAAAGTCCAGGGCGATGTGAGACCAGGGCCGACCAGGAACGGGAAGGGGACGTAGCAGACCAGCAGGAGCTTGATGGGAGGACTTGGCCCGAGCACAAACCGTGCAGGCGAGCACGAATGCCCGAGTGTCAGCGTCAATCGTCAAAACTTGGGAGCGAACCGCACTGGGGACGAAGAGACAGTTAGGAGGACCGTTACCCGGATCCGGTTCGGTGACTTGGGCCTCCAGGATGAGAGACTCGATCCCCCAGGTGAGGGCAGCGATCCTGAGGCAAGAAGGGGATAGGATAGTGTCAGGGGAAGCCGGTGCGTCCACAGGGTTGAACTGACGGGAGAGGGCGTCAGGCTTGACGTTACGGGAACCCGGACGGTAAGTGAGGGTGAAATTGAAACGCCCAAAAAACAGGGACCATCGGGCTTGGCGGGAATTAAGGCGCTTCGCTGCCTGGATGTAGGACAAGTTCTTGTGGTCAGTCCAAACCACGAACGGTTGTTCAACCCCCTCAAGCCAGTGGCGTCATTCCTCCAACGCCAATTTTACAGCCAACAACTCTTTGTTACCCACATCATAGTTGCGCTCAGCAGGTGCCAGCCGCCGAGAGAAAAACGCGCAGGGGTGAATCTTCTTGTCAGAGGCAGAGCGCTGGGACAGGACCGCCCCCACCCCGTGTCAGACGCATCGACCTCCACGATGAATTGCCTGGAGGGGTCAGGTTGGATGAGAATGGGGGCAGACGAGAAAAGTCTTTTTAGCTCTGAGAAGGCAGTCTCTGCCTCGGGTGACCAGGCAAATGGGAGGGCAGGAGAGGTGAGACGAGTGAGAGGGGCTGCAACCCTGCTGTAGTTCCGGATGAACCTCCGGTATAAGTTTGCAAACCCCAGAAACTGCTGCAGTTTCTTGCGGGAATTGGGGATAGGCCAGTCTGTCACCGCACTGACCTTCTCGGGGCAGGTTCTCACTTGTCCGCTCGCTATGATGAACCCAAGGAAGGATACAGAGGTGACACTGAACTCGCACTTCTCGGCCTTTACATATAGTTTGTTCTCCAACAGCCGCTGAAGAACTTGTCGGACGTGCTGGCAGTGCTCCTCCTCGTTCCGAGAAAAAATAAGTATGTCGTCCAGATAGACAAAAACAGAGCGGTTGAGAAAGTCCCGGAGGACATCATTTACGAGGTTCTGGAACACTGCAGGGGCATTAGAGAGACCGAAGGGCATGACCAGGTATTCAAAATGGCCGAGGGGGGTGTTAAAAGCAGTCTTCCACTCATCCCCTTCACGGATGCGCACCAGGTGGTAGGCATTGCGTAGGTCCAATTTCGAGAAGACTGTAGCGCCCTGCAGTGGCTCGAATGCGGAACTGATGAGGGGCAGGGCATACTTGATCGTTATGTTGTTGAGACCCCTGAAGTCGATACAAGGACGAAGAGACTTGTCCTTTTTGGAGACGAAAAAGAAGCCAGCACCAACTGGGGAGGAGGAGGGTCTTATGAGGCCAGCCGAAAGAGAATCTTTGATATACTTCTCCATGGCCTCCCTCTCAGGCCGGGACAAGTTATACAGGCGACTACTGGGCAAGGGGGCGCCGGGGAGGAGATCAATGGGACAGTCATAGGGGCGATGAGGGGGCAGGGTGAGCGCACGACACTTGCTAAACACCTCCCCTAGGTCATGATAGGCTGGGGGAACCAAGGAGAGGTCGGGGGGTACTTGGGGCGAGGGAACACCTCCCTCTGCTGGAGGCAGTGCAGATTGAAGGCATGTAGAATGACAGAAGGTGCTCCAACTCACCACCTTGCCAGACGACCAGTCGAAATGGGGGTTGTGCCGCTTGAGCCAGGGATAACCCAGGACCAGAGGGGTACGAGGAGACTGGATGACGTGAAACTGAAGTTTCTCATGGTGATTACCAGAAACAATTAATTCAAGGGGCTTGGTACGATGAGTAATAAGGGCCAGGTGGCGGCCATCTAAGGCAATAGCGTTTAGGGGCGAGGGTAATTGTTCAAAAGTAATGCCAACCTGAGAAGCGAACTTGGCGTCAATGAAGTTCTCATCCGCTCCTGAGTCCACCAGGGCGGGTACCGGCAAGGGACGTCCGAGGAACAGAAGAGTGGCATCCAGGAGAGAGCGTGAACCGAGAGGAACGGGGACGGAAGGAGGGTGGCTCAGCAGGGCCCCGAGTCTCACTGCTGGGCCTTGTCTTTTGGCAGTGACGAACAGGTGGAGATGAGATGTCCGGGTTGTGCACAGTACAAACACACCCCGGTCTTTAAACGACGGGACCGCTCAGCTTCGGTGAGTGCGCCCCAGCTGCATGGGTTCCTCTTCGGGCACAGCACATCTCGCGGGGGCAGAGGGGGTAGCTCTCAGGAAGTGTGAGGAATAGGAAGTAGAGAGTGCTGGGGGTACGGAACTCCCTGTCTTCTCCCTACGCCGCTCACGTAGGCGGTTATCCAGCCTGATGGAAACGGAGATTATTTCGTCCAGAGTCTCAGCCTCCTCCCTAGTAGCCGCCTCATCCTTGATGGACTCACTGAGACTGGAAAGAAAAAGCCCACGTAGAGACTTATCGTTCCAGCCCGATCTTGCTGCATAGGTCCTGAACTCTACGGAGAACTCAGCTACACTGCAGGATGCCCTGGCGTAAGGAAATAAGGCGTTTGGCGGCGTCCCCTCCCTCCACGGGGTGATCAAAATCCTTCCTCATTTCCGCAACAAAAAGATCAAAATTATCCCTGACTGGAGAATCACTGTCCCATACTGCTGAGGCCCACGCTAAGGCATTACCCTTAAGTGACCCCATAATGTAAGCTATCTTAGCCTTCTCAGTGGGGTAGGTGAGGGGTTGTTGACTGAAAACTAGGAAACACTGAATCAAAAAGGACCTGCACGTACCCATGTCCCCAGCGTAGCGTTCGGGCGCAGGAATGAGAGGTTCTCGGGCTCGTGGCAGGTGTGTTGGGGAAGTGGGAGCAGGCGGAGGAGTCATAGGCAGTGGGGGTTCCGGTGTGTGGGGAACCAATGCGTCCAGTTGTGCGGCCATCAGAGTGACTCGGGTGGCGATGTTTTTGAAGGCTTCCATAGCGTCCCGGAGGGCTTGGCTGTGCTCGGCAATCTGAGTGCCTTGAGCGGTGAGAGCTCCGTGGACTTTGGCCATGTCCGCTGGGTCCATCTTGGCCAGATCGTTCTGTTATGATATTCGATGCTGAACCCAAGAGCAGACAGAGGCGATGTTCCAGAGAGTACAAAAAGGGGTTTATTGAATGAAGGGGAAGCAGGTAGTTGAAGGGGAAGCCGGAGGGAGAGCGAGATCGGCGAGCTGGAGTGAGGGATCCGAGTTACACAGTAGAGTGAAGTACGATCTGGCGCCGACCGCGGGGAATCCAAGTGTAGACGAAGGGGGTTGATTGGGGATCAGGAACAGGTGAGTATGATTGGTGATGAGGACCAGGTGTGAGGTGAGACGACAGGAGGAGTGGCAGACCAGGGGGAGGGGAACACAGCAGGCTGCTGTGACCACAACACCCTCAGGTTTGTTTATTCTGTATGATGTTATAGTATAATCAAACTTTTTTTTAATTGTTATCAAAACAAAGCGAATAGTAAACATTAATTATTATTTATTAGTTGTCAAAGAGTTGATTTCTAGATGTACTGTTTAAGTTCAGACTATTTTCAACTATTTTTTTCAATGGTATATGCAGGAAAATGTACTGGAAAAGAGCCTTTTTTTTTTTTTAACCACCACCATGATTTTATCTTATCGCAACTGCATTCAAGAAATTATTCTCTATTGTTTGTAAGTATTTCCCCATAAGAACTGAAGAAGTTATCTTATGGAGGGAGGAAAGGATCACAGGTTGGATGGCTATGAATTAAAAATAAAATACTGCCCAAGAAAATTCTGGTTTTACACACAGACTATTTAATACTCAGTAATTATTACAAATTATTAGTTTTGTCGCTGGCATTTTGGAAACGTAGTCTTCTAGTTTATACAGACTGTGGACTTGCAATGCACGGATGCAAAATGCAATCTGACATCATGATTGGATGTTCAAAGTGTGTCCATAGGCTACAGCAGCTAATACACGCTCACTTGTCAGTCAAGTCAATCTTAAAATGACAGAAAAAGGTGTGAGCGTATACATGAATGGTTGCTCTTAGTGTGCCCTACGATGGCTGGCTGTTCAAGGTGTCCAGGGAAAGGCAACAAAAAAACTCATCAATAAAGTAACGAGTGTTAGAAAATAAATGAATTGTAATTGTCTTGTAATAAGCAGCAAATCATACCATTCCTTTAAAAAAAAGAATTGTTTGCCAACCTGACCTTGCCTAAAGGCTGTTTTAGTTTATAAGCTAAGCTGAGCATATCCTTGGCTGGATGACTTTATATTTAACGAAATAAAATCGATACCAATCTGTAAATTCCACCTTCAGCAAAAAATGTAGCCATTTTCTATTATTTCACCAAAACCTCAAACGTCAAGCACGCTGTTTTAACAGGATGATCGCATTAAAAGAAAGCCATTACTTTTCAAGATTGTCTATATATAGCTCTGTGGGGAAAAAAGGTGTTGAGTGAGTCTGAACCTGAGCGAAGTTCAACATGAACGAAAGAAACAAATGGAGTAAACGGCAAGAGGAGAAGGAGAAGGAAGGGAGGTAACTCTCTAAGTTGGATTTTGGCTGCAGCATAGGCACTTTGTGAGTGAAAAGTGATAAGTCGGATGAAGAAAAATAACAGTTTTCAAAGTTCATTTCATCGCGATCTAATACAAAAACATTACAATATTTGTCTATAATTTTTCTTAAAAAGAACAGAAGGCTAGCAGGGTTTTCAAACTAGGCAGCATTTGTGCACTAGAGCCTAGGAAACAATCATTCCTCAGGATGAATGAATAGCAGGATCCGAGTGAATGGGATCGCTGCGCTCAAGGATGGAAGCTTCACAAGGTGTTGGGCTTTATCCTCGGAGACAATAACGAAGAGTGTCTGAAGCGTGACTGCAACGTATCTAATCTATTTCATCCCCCCCCCAAAAAAATCAATTCTTCTTTATCTTTCCAGCCAATGGCTTGTACTGAGGGGACCACCGTATCTCAAGTTGACCCGGTGTCAATTGCCGAAGAGGGTTCCTCATCTCCCTCCACAATACAG
Organism: Callionymus lyra; assembly: GCF_982586985.1. Lineage (NCBI taxonomy): Eukaryota > Metazoa > Chordata > Actinopteri > Syngnathiformes > Callionymidae > Callionymus > Callionymus lyra. The sequence goes on along the minus strand of NC_141825.1, from coordinate 12,890,023 downwards.
TAATATTGAAGAGTAAATGAACTTGTCAGCGTAAATAAAATGCCCCGATATCAGTTTCCTGTTCACATCACTTCTGACAGTGCAGCTCTGTATTTTATTACAACTTCAAACCAACTAATCAGTGCAGACAGAACGCAGAAGTTTCAATCTCTCGCTGGTTACGCAGCTGTGGTTTTTAAGCATGTTGGCCTTGACCGATCACAATTCTGTCACTCAATATTACAATTTTATTTTAATCTTGGTGTTAAAATATATTATATATGCATATTTTTTTGGCTGTAACAAATAATATATCACTGTGAAGATTATAATAATATATCTGTAAATTATAAAATAGTAGAAGAAGTCGGCCATAAAAGTTGCAGAAACACCTTTAACTTGAGAGATAATCCAGATTGATTAAGGTCTTCCCGCAACAATAAAACATTAAATAAAATCAAGAAGTAAATCTATGGCTGTTGAAATTGAAGCCTTGTGTAGATGTCATGCACTGTTTATAATAATGCAGCGTGAATTGTGTAAGTCGAAACTTTAAATGGCCGATAAATCTCTATAAACACACTGCACTGCCAAGATAGTGCAGATTCCACCTCCCAAAAATAAACACACAAAGTAAACGGGAGTCCTCCGCCTGACTTTGCATCCATTACCTTAGTTTAACATTCCTGGTGGAGCAGTGTGAACTTGGCAAGACCGGGGTTGTGAGGAGCTGGAGGTGGCTGGGAGAACAGAGCAGTCTCAGGGACCAGGACAGCAGCATCATTATGAGCCCCCCCCACCCCCTCCGGATAAACAACCCACCCCATACGCAACACCACATAGTCTGAGCGGATCGAGCCAACCCTTGTCAAATGGGCCTCAGATAGCACTACCAGCAGCACCAAACATCTCTGCGATTATACAGGAAATCCAGATAAATACATAAATAAATACGAGTGTTGTAGTTGGCAGACCCGCGTTGTTTGAGAATACCTCTGTATATTTGAACTGCTACTTGAAGCTTGGTGCACTGCAGGATATTCCCTCTATGGTCCTTTCATGGGGTGAGAGAAAATCTGTCCTGAATGGAAATGAATGTGAGGATTGATAATCAGGATGCAATTTAAATTCACCGCACTGCTGAACGTTGAACCTGTGAAAATAAAGAGCTGGCACGTTTTCAGCATCATTATGAACCATTAATGCTAATGAAGGAGGCGGAAAATATGGTCTTACACGAGTTGCAAGCTTTCATATAAACAGAGACTAAATGGAATAAATGAATCACAAAAAGTCTGGCTTTTAGAGGTGTTTGAAGCATCTGCTCTTAAATGAAGCATTATGCTCTGGGATGTCTTCTTAAAGTGGCATTATTTGGTCAATGCACAGCCAGAAAATATTTGAACTCTAATGACCTCATTGTTTAGAACTGTACAACACGGCTCCATTTAGGCAGAAAAGTGGAGAAAGTATGGAATTCACAACTAATGTTAACACATAAAACAACTGATATGATAATTACATATACAAAACATTAGCGCTTAGCTCGGTTTCCTGTAGGTTTTTATATCTGTAAACCTACAGATAAAAGCTGTTGAGTAGCTCAGTGTTTTTGACAAAATGTACATGTTGGTAATTAAAAAAAACACAAACTATAAAAGTAATTATATTATTAAGGGGTTACCAACCAGTTGATGGAATATTTTGATGGATGTTCAGGCTTTTCCTTGCTTTTCTGGAACTCCTGTTGTGTTATCAGTTTTATCTTGATCTTTAAAGTATATACTTTACTGAATATTGTTTTGATTGTTTAAGCGCTTTGTGACCCTGGGCTGGAAAAGCGCTATATAAATAAAAATTACTTACTTACTTACTTACTCTTTCTAGAAGTGCTACAGTCAGGAACATTAGAAAACAAACTAAAAACTAAATGCTGTCCATCTACTGTCCGGATCATGAATATTATTTAATTAAGTTAAAATTTTTGTTTTTATTATTTTTTTCAATATCTCATTTCATTATTCACACGTAAGTTTATGTTTCCACCACAAAACAAAATATTGTGTTGTAGCAATGAAAGTTTTCTGATTCTAAATAAAACAAAGCATAGGAACAAATCAAAGGAAGAACTTCCATGTGGCTGTGGAGCCAAAATGTTTTCACGTTGTTGAACCATGATTAAGCTAAAAAAAGATACTGGAGACATTGTTCTCAATCCCACTGGATAGGAACGGTCTACAGTGGCTCAAATAAATTACGGAATCAAATTGGCTGCTTGGTGGAGTTCGTTCTCTCCAAGTGCTTTTTGTCTTTTCAACATAAATCCCCTGACTTGGTTATTGTTCTGCCAATTTTACGCAATATGTCCATCATCAAGTCGGGCATTGAGCACGGTGTAGAGGCATGTCTTGTTGACCGAGCAGTGACCGGTAGAGTTCGGATGACTTTCAAGCACAGAACACAGTGGGAACGCCAGTCACAAAATCTGCATAATGGGAAAAAAAGGTTGCCAGTTTCTTTGCTGCTATGCTGTTGTGTTTGCACTTCTTGCCAAAGTTCTGCAGAACAGAAGATGGATGGCGATAGAATCCTGCTAACAAATGACAGCTGAGACCTGGGACAAGTTTTGAAAAATCTGGAAAGTGACGTTGGCTATTCTTCTGCAACGTTTTTTTCCTCCCAAATATTGGAATCCGACCTGATCGCTTTATTCCATGTCACTTAATCTCATAGATCACACACGTCAAAAAGTTCGGCGTACTCTCCCAAAAGTGTCATCATTATGCAACTCGGATCCTAAAGACAAAGAATGTGAAAAGAAAATCCCTTGGACAATTGAAGGGAGCACTATACAATATTAGGATCATTTTTCGATGATTTAGTTGACAGTGTCATATAACGTTCAACCCGGAGAAACAAACTTCTGGCTTGATAATTAAAAGCAGAGCAGAAGCTGTTGACATGGGATGGAATGCTCGATCTTTAATCGTGGTTGGAAAAACGAGGGATGACAAAACCACCATCATTTACTAATAATATATTCCAGTTAATTTGTGTCTATAAATAATCCTTTCTGGTTGTTTGTCCTCGGAAAACATTCGTAGGAAAACAATCGGAGGGAAGTTAAGTTGCTTCCGAGCAGTTTTTACTGTTGACTTTTATGATTCAAATATTTTCTTTTTTATTGAGGATGGCTTTGATGTATTGGTTTGTTAAACGTTTTTGAGGTGGTGAAGGATGCCGTCAAGCTGAAGAAAGAGACCTAAAAGGACTTTTTGGCCTCTGTTGAAACAGCTGATAGGTACCGGCAGGCCAAGCGGGCTGCAGATTCGGCAGTAGCTGTGGACCCAGGCGAGGGAGGAGTTTGGTGAAACTACCATAAGGCTTCGAGGATGATCTGGACAGCCATTAGGTGTCTGAAAAGGGGGAGGCAGTACACTGTCAACACTGTGTACAGTGGAAATGGCAGGCTGCTTACATCTCCTCAGGACGTTAATGATTGTTGGAAAGATTATTTTAAGAACTCCTTAATCCCAGCACCATGTCTTCTGGGGAGTAAGCAGGGTCAGGGGACTCAGAGGTGGGCTACTCCATCTCTGGGGTTGAGGTTGTTGGGGTGATTAAAAAGCTCCTCTATGGCAAGGCCCAAGGGAGTGGATAAGATACGTCCAAAGTTTCTCAAGACCTTGGATGTTGTGGGGCTGTCTTGGCTGACACGCCTCTGCAACATTGCATGGTCATGTTCCAACTATAGGGGGATCCCACTCCTCAGTCTCCCTAGCAATGCAGTTTTCGTCCAGGTCGTGGAACTGTGGATCAGCTCCGGTGGGATCACATACCCTGTTAAGGGTCGTCTGGTCTCTGTACAAACGGAGTCAGAGCTTGGTCTGCATAGCCGGTATTAAGTCAGACTTTGTCACCGATCCTGTTCACAACTTTTATGGACAGAATTTCTAGGCGTAGCTAGAACGTTGAGGGGGTCAATATTGGTGGGCTTGAGATTGGGTCACTGATTTTTGTTGGCCTCATCAGACTGTGAACTTGAGCTCTTGCTAGAATGTATCACAACAGAGTTCAAGGTGAAAAGCCCTCTCCTGGTTGGGGATAAGATTCTGCCCAGAGTGCAGGAGTTTAAGTACCTTGGGGTATTGTTCAAGGGTGGGGGAAGAATGGTGCATGAGATCAAAAGGCAGACTAGTCCATGGTGGTAGAGAGAGAATTAAGCAAAAGGTCCCTACCCTAACCCATGTTCATGAATGCTGGTTGGTGACCAAAAGAATACGATCGCTGGTACAAGGGGCCAAACTAAATTTTCTTGTTGAGACCAAAGGTTGGGGGGAACCTGTAAATTACAAACTATGGAGGGGAATGTTCAACTTCAAACATCAAACCAAAGGCTGCTGAATAACAAAAACTTAGGGGCGTATATTAGGTTTTATATCCATTAGTTGTTGCTGACAATGACGTTTGGGAACTTGGTGGTCTATGTCCCACACGAAAATTTTATACTTTCCAAATCTTACTTTCGCTAATGTCTAATGTTTTCAATCCAGCTTGTGGATCACAGGCCTAAGTATACAACTTTTTTTTTTTTTTTACACTGACACATAGACAAAGCATCGGTTATGTTTTAATGGCTTTGGTTCTTCACCACAAAAACTATAAAAATACTAGTTGCACTTTAATCGTACATTGAAATTAAAACCTTCTTGCTCTGAGGCGGCAGCACTTACAGAAGTATGATATTGGAATATGGACAAAGAAACAGCAGCTGACCTTTTCTGGAAATATCACTGTATTTTTTGGATTATGCTATTAAGTTCAGTCAAGAACCAGGAAATGTTTAGACAAAACCACTCATGCCTCACTAGCTTAACAGTTATATGCACCATAAAGTTATTAAATGTAATAAAGCATTTGTGTTTTTCTCTCTTACGGCGGGAATCGTACCAGAAACGACATCCCACACGTGGACGGACATTATCTATATAAATATGGTGTGAATAACAGGAGGCCTTAAGGCAGATCTTTTACTGCCTCATCCTTCTTCTCTGGTGAAAACAGGCCGGGGTCTCATCAAGGCTGGATTAATCGCGAACACATGTTAGAAGGAAGACACCGTCTTCCAGTGGCTGCAATTTGGGATTAGTGGAAACAGTTGGATGGAAACAACTCCCGCTCCAACTCCACTTCTGGCTTAACCCTTTCCCTCATTTAAAACCCCTCATTCATTTCTCTCCAATCACCGTCTGAATCGAAGGCTTCCAGTGCCTCCTTGAAAGCTCCCCAGAGGAGGATGGTGGTTAGGGGGGGGCAGAGGGGAAAAAGGGATGATCATAACACGGTGGAAATGCACCAACTGTCAAGAAATTGCCAGTGTATGTTTTCTAACCTCCTGGCAAGATATGTTCCAATAGCGTTGGGCCGAGGAGACGGAGGGACAAACACGAGCACGTGTTATAGCCCGATAATCCTTCACGATCCCGGCTGCTGCCATGGAGGTACAGAGTCTTGCCAAGGATATGTGAGAACTGACATGAAACCAGAACAAATAAACCGCGGCATAGGTTTTTTCTCCTAATGGCAAGGAGTCAGGGACTGGCTGAGAAAAAAGAAGGGGGGAATAGATGAGAGAGAAAAGAGGTTTAAAGCGGAGAAAAGCCCACAGCACGCGGCTCAGAGCGTGGCTCGCATGCAACTTGCACTACCACCCACAGAGAAACTCTCTCAAGTCTGGCCGCGCGGAGATATTGAAAGGTAAAACCGTCACATTAAGACTAGCATAACTAAGCCGGGATTTAATGCAGAGAGATGAAGATTAGAGATTGTTGAACTGCGACAGGCAGCCGAGCCAGAGTGGAACCTGATTTAAGGTGAAAAGTAAATAAGGCTGGGGGGTTGGGTCAGTTGAAATGATGAGAAAAGGGGAAATATTTGGCAGTAAAAGGAAACTATTTGGCAGTAAAAGGAAAGGTAGGAGTGAGTGTGTTAGATAAGAACAGATGTGGAAATAAAGGCTATAACTCCCCACAACTGGCAGCAGCAATTGGCGCCAACCCCCAGTGACCCGACTCTGTGTGGAACAGCAGCAGTAATTTTTGATATATTAGAAAAATGTTGGATTTTAAGTGGACACTCTTTGCCCAATGTTAATGAGTACTTGTGTGAATAAAATATCCGAGGTTGGCTAATGGCTTAAAAAACTATTAACATTATTATCTTTCTAGAAACCCTTGAATCCAATTCGCCACTACAGTATATATGGCAGAATATAATTCGCTTTTCAGATATAAATTCAGTTATTTGCTTCACGAGCGGTTAGAAGCCATATGTGAGAATGACTTTCAAACCAGACTTTACTTTACATACTATGTTGCAAAGTTATTGTTGAAGGAGGATAATAAGTGTTAACTTTAGGGTTGTCAAAAGAATCAATTCGGTAATTCAATTCAATTTTATTTAAAGTGTCTTCTCATAACAAAGTTATCTCAAGACACTTTACAGTTTTATTTACACAAGTACTCATTAACATAGGTCAAAGAGTGTCCAGATGATTCTGCTAATTTATTTTTTTTAAAAGACACCTCGTCCGATTGATAAAACTGACATTTATAGTCACATTAGGAAGTTGTTTAAATTCAAAGAGGATGAATGTGAAGAAATTGTTAACCCTTAAAACATGTGTCTCTGAAATTTGGAAACTAAAGGAGGAAACACGTTTCAAGATCGTTCAAGGTGAGTACATTTCAGTTCAATATAATATACATTAACGCAATGTGACGATACTTTATAATGTTTTATTATTATATATTATTATTATTATGAGATTTTATTTTCAAGTGTTGCTCATCTCATGGGTTTTGAAATAAAACTTTATTTGTCCTTTTTTCCTTTTGATTGCTGCTCATCATCACTTTTGAATGTATAATTGTTGTTGATTTTATTATTTATTTGCAAATTTATTGGACAAATGTTCCTGTTTTTTATTAAACTTGAAGGCTTATGTTTATTTTTGCACATATATTTTTTGCAGTCACAACTTAAAATTTTAAATGATAGATTGTTGTTTTTCTTTATTTAATAATTCTGTAAAATTGTGTACTTCAAAGTAAAGGCTTCTTTTTTTTTACCATAATATCAAAAAGTATCGAAGTATTGACTATTGAAATTATGGTATCGTGACAACCCTGATTAACCGTTTTGCATTGTATCCATGACGTTACCTTGAGGTCATCAAAGAGCCTCAGTACAGAATTCCGCTTCATTCTCCAATGACAATAAAAATCCTTGGATCAAGACGGCGGGAGTTAAGAAACAACACGTTGCTTAACTGCACAACACTTGCGTTAAATATTTAATTTCTATAAACACTAGTCAGTTCTCTTCAGTTTCCTCATTGTGAAATTCCTTGGGGTTAAGGATTAGTATGACTTAACATCAAATGGTTTAAACTTGTGGATTTCACTGCAGATTACCTTCTAAATATTTTATTTGTTCTCAGCATGGGTGTTTCAAAACAGAGCTATTATATCCAGCCCCGAGTGTTCGAGCCCTCCGGGTATGAGGTAATCCCTGAGTGATCAAAACAACCCGACTCAAGACATTGATTCCAAGAAGTAGCAATATTTTCTCAAAATGTGCACACATGAGGTCAGTGCGGGCAAATTGGGGAGGCATGTGAAAACTACAATTAGACGACATGTTGCGGTGATGAGAGGGAGGAAAGGCCGATGAGAGGCTCGGGCTGTATTTGTGGACTTAGGATCGAGGGGGAAGGATGCCCATGCCTGACCTCAGCTGCCGCTGCGGAAATTATCCTGCCAATTATCCGGGACGTATTTCCCGGAGCGCTCCAAGCACTCGGTCGGCCAGTCTTCTCGGGCCTTTAGGAAACTTTCTGTGTTGTTTTACTGCGGTGACATCACTTGAGCAAGCGTGCACTATAGCTCTGCTGGGAAGAAAGACTTGCTACTTGACACAACCCACAGGCATGACGTCAGAGGAAATGAGTTTGAAAAGGCCTGTGCCACCTCCGTCCTGATGTCGGGGTATACTTTATGGCAGGCTGATGAAAGGTGCGTGGACCTTTGCTAACAGCGGTATAATTTAAAGCCCTGTCAGTCATAAAGCATCAAATCTAAGCTGACTTTTATATCGGGAATAAAAAAAAAAAGAGTATGAGCAGTGGACTTAAAGGAACGTGACACAGCTGAACCCCACCAGAACTCAGTCTGCTTCCATCAAATACTTAAACTGGAAATCCCTTTAACGTGATGCATGGTTTCGGTAAAAACCCACATTTACGTTCGTTCGGGAGGATTATGCAACAACATCTGAGCTTCCTTATCTTGATACTCAGCAGAAAAGGGCAATTAAAGCTAATTAAACTTTTGCACATTATCATGTCTGCCAAGTTCTTAATATGTGTATGTTTTCCATCATAACAATTGTGTCATCCTACAGCAATTCTTGCTTGATTGCTGCCACAGACGAGAAGCAGGTTTGACAGTGTTATCAGTCAAAGGTGTGCTTTAAGTTCTTTCACAACAAGAGCTTTTCAATGTAATCAACATGAAAATGAATAAAACAACAAAAAGCTAAGAAGGCAAAAACTATAACAAAAGTGCATTTTATTAATTTATATAACTTTTTATTTAAGACTCATGAATACAAACATGTTTTTATTGTCCCCACTTCCACAACTGCAATTTGTAAATAGCCAAATTTGCGATTGTAAATGTTATTGTATTACATTTATAGCTAAATGTTTGATGTTGCACAAGTGACCAAAGAAAATTCCTAATCATTGGACCCTCTCCACTAATAATGGCGATAAAGATTTCTGATAGTACATTTTGTGATATTAGAGCATTTATTGGCCTGTACACCCATGTCTGGTCCAACACACAGTTGTACCGAATGTTGTAGTACACATTGAAAAAAAGAGAGGTTTAAGAAAACCTTTAGCAGTAAACTGCAGCAGTTATTTTTTGTATAAAATCAACTTTCTGAATCTTCTAACAACTATTGTAAAAGCCAAACAGATAACGTTTGAAAACTAGAGCTTTAAAACTGGTCGTAGCCTCACAGCCTTATCCAAGAGCAACAAGATTTGTGTATCTGAACTCTCTGCTTTTGTCTAAAACTTAAACTGAACTGCAAACAAAAATCCACCCACATAAACATAAAGTTAACTGCACTTGAGAATGTGCATCTACATAACTAAATAAAAAGGGAAAGTTTAAACCAAGTAATGTAGCATTTTAAATGTATCTTGGGATACATTTATTTTTACAGATGTTGGCGTAATTTTCAAGAACAAAACAGCTGCTTGTCCACACCATCAATGGGAAGTGATGTTTGAACTTTGGGACTGCGGATTAAGTTGCAAACCGAGTCTACGATTTGAATAATGGCTAATGTTGGCCACCAAACCTGTGACTCCAGTGTGACCCACTGAGTGACATCACCATAAGAACGCAGGACCAATACGTGCAACAGCATCGCAATGGCGGCATTAGTCACCAGACCATGCTCAAATGTAATAACAGTATCAGATTCTTACTTCAGAGGAAAAATAGAATGAATAATATTCCAAATTTAAACCAGTAAAGTTGGCCCTTGGGGCAAGATATAAAACTATAATTAATAACATCAGCGCTGGCAAAAAAAAACAACCCATGGCAGTACTACTGTAAAAAAGAATATGTTCTTCATAAAAGTTCAGCGGTAATGATGCTAATGAGAAACAGGAACACAAACATAGAAATCTGAATGATAAATATGAACAACAACAAGCAGAGACTGAACTGAATCTGTTGCTGCCATAAACCACAGACATCCATATCTGCAGATGGTCTAGAGCAAATCATTGAAATTCACAAAACAAAATGAAAAATGTATGAATAAAATTTACAATTTTACTAATTATGAGAATTGTTATTTTACTTTGAAGGCATGAAAATACACTGGAGAGTTCACCAAATTTACATTGTAATTTTCAAGTAATTGCTTGATTTTCTTATTTTTTGCATGATTTCTTGTTAATGAATGACAATAAAACATTACTTTAATCTTTATGTTTCAAGGAAATGTCCCCCAAAATGTTAAAAAGTGGAAGATAATCCTCCCTCTGCTGTGCTTCACGTCCACCTTTAGCATCAATGCATATAGTACGACAGTTTTTGAATAGTGACACACTTAGCATTAAGTGGTTAAGGATAAAGTTTTAAAATATATGATTGGATTTTTTATTTAGGTTCTGAAAGAAGAGCTACGATGAATTGTGTACTATAACATCTGGGACTCTTGGACTAAGTCGAGGACATAATCAGTGATTGCTGTAAAATGCAAAAAAAAAACACTGGCTGACAATGAGCAAAATCCCAGCATATTCAAATCCTTGACGTAACAAATGTACACCTGCTCACATGCAGAAAATTAAATCCTTTTACCGAATATAATCGGAAAACCTGAATGGGACTCGTACCTCAATTCTTCACCCAAGGCACATGTAAAAAATTGTTTTAATCCCCGAAGTAGACAAACACACGCGAGAAATTGAAGAATTTTTTCCAGAGCCACATCCCTATTTTCCCTAGGTAAGCTACCGCTCCCCATTTTCCACAATCGGTTCAATTTTTGAATATGAATGAGAGCCTGTCAGAAAATTCCATATCACTCCATTTTTCCATTCTGATTGAGGTATTCCAGACATGGACATGTCACCGTCTGTGCCTAATTCCAAATTACTCTCCATTACTAAGACACGGCTTAATGGTTCCACTATCTTCCTGGATTAGGATGATATCCCTCCACTCCAACTCACTGTCCAAATAATCACACATGTGGTCACAGTTCATTCCAGGCCTAAACTTTCTGAGAACTGCTTCCCACACTGTTTAATGCATGCAGGACTTTACTAGCCACTAATGTATAGTTTATTATGTCTGCGAAACAGGACACACAATTTATAGGGTGATTTGTTGGTAAGTAGTTGCTGCTGAACCCCACCAAGAATACATTAGACAAATAAAAGCATAAATCAGCTAGTTGGGTGGCTCAGGGGGACAAAAACCTGGCTTAGAGACGTGCGCACACACTCTCTCGGTCGTATATACTCCAAGAACAAAGAGAGGGAATGGACAGATTGCAGAAAATACAAGTCCTTCCAGACATGTTGTGGATTTTATAGCATTTGGTTTGAGTTCAACCTCACACCCTTTACTTCTGCACTCACAGTATATCACTCAGCTGAATCTGGGCTAATTCAAATACGAGTGTCGAGACAGCCAAAAGGTCACAGTAGAAACGATGGGTGAAAAGGTCGACTCACCACTTGTTCTGCTCCTTGAATACATATCGTAAAACAAAATACCTTTTTTTTTTTGGAAGGTTGGATTTATTGTGCGAGCTCAACACAGTTCTGTCTGCCCTATGGGGACTTTTTGGAATAGGTTTGAAATGTTAAAAAAAAAGTAAAGACTATTAAGCAGTCACGAAAAAATGCTCAATATTTAAAGAATGCAATGAAGATTCAAAATGTAAAAAGCTATTTTCAGCCACTCTTTTGAGAATACTTACTGAGAAGACTTGCTAGACTAACGGACAGAAATGATTCTCATTTTCAAAGAAAAGTTTGAACCCCTTTTATTTTTTAATTTCCCTTGAGTTGTCACTTGTTTTCATCAAACTGTTGTCCTTGTTTGTTTCTCTCACTGTAGTTCTGTGTTGTACGATGTCATTATTTCCAAAAACGTTTTTGCACAGAATTGTTTAATGAAAATCCTAAATTCATTTTCTACCACTTATTCAAGGCGCCTATTCCAGCTGTGCTGAGCAGGGACTCCCTGGACTTCACCAGCAAATGCAGGGAACACAGACAAATTAAAATTCATACACACACTCACACCTACAGACAATGCAACTTCTTAGTCAATCTCTATGTTTTTGCACAGTGGGAGTAAACCTGAGTCTCCGGAGTAAGCTCACACTTGCATCTCTGTTGAGCATGCAAACTCCACACAGAAAGGATTCAGGATGTGACCTTTGTTTAATTACATTTTTAAAACATATACATATATTTTTTTAAATAATGACAATTAGCATGAACTTTATAATACCAGGGAAAATAAATCGGGCTAACTCAGTATCAGTTAGGCAAAGAAAAACCCAGAAAAAACATCTTTTAACCCTTGTATTAACTCTGGGTCAAGGTGACCCGGTGGCTTGTTAACATATGTGTTTGTTGTATCGCTTGTGTTGCCTCTGGGTCAAGGTGAACAACCTCTCTGGCTTCCAAAAAATACATATGCAATGGTGGAGGTTATTCACCTTTTTGAGCCAACGGGTCACCTTGACCCAGAGATAACACAAGGGTTAACAAGTAGAAAAAACTGTAGCGTGATGTTTGCTCAATGTAAACTTATGGAGCTTGTGAAGTCAGGTGTATATAAAAACATGTATATCTTAACATTCTGAAAATGACTATAAATAAATATAAAAAAGGTGAATGGTGATGATGAAAATTGGAAAAACATTAATTCTCTATCCATACAGACAAATAACCATATATATATATATATATATGGTTATATATATATATATATATATATGGTTATTATATATATATATATATATATATATATATATATATTTATGGTTAACTATAGGACACAAAACATAAAAACCTACTTCAAGCCCCACTGAAGGTTCCAGCTCAGTGTGAGTCATGTGAATGAGACCAGTATCATAAATAAATATAAATAAACAGCACACATTACACTAAGCATGTGGTCTGCAGCACTTTGGGGTCCCACACACTGTTGCCATACATTGCCAGAAGTAGAACAGCATCCATGACGTGTGCAGTTTATACGCACATAAACTTGAGCTCTGAGTGAAGTAGGTCGGCCACGCATAGGGGGGAACTGAAGTGCAACCTCTGTGGCACCTTGTCAGTATCTGAGAAGATCCTTGAGAAAAGCCCCGAGACGCCGAGTCTGGATTGAAAAAACTGAACTCGGTTTGTCAGTCTGTCTGTCGTTCATCCTCGACCTGTCGCCACACCTTGATTTCCTTTTATAAACTCCACCTAGAAGTATTCTGTATCCGAGGCATCGCTTGAAACAATAGGGAATGTCACGACCAAGGGTGACCCTCCGTCTAATTAAAAACACCCTCACAGTGTGATTGAATCCATGTCAGCACAGATGACAGAAATGTGCTCACACGCTGAGAGAGATCTGTTACTGATACCTTATATAACCGCCTGGTTATGAAATTCTGTCAATTGTTCAACTCCTTTGAGATTAGGATGATGGCTGTTATTCTCATATGGAATGTCAGTACGGTGGCTCACGGAGCAACAGCGCTGGCAGTAACGGATGATCCGGGGACTCTACGTCCATCACTCGCCTCATATTGGTTTTCAGTGTTGCACGCCAAGTCAGACCTTATTTCCTGGATGTTATTTTAACCACATCTTATGGCTGTTTGTATGATGGACAGGGCTTTAATAACGGACAGTTGTAACGTCGGCATACAGCCCACCACGAGTCTGGTTTCCGTCTTTGGAAGGAAATTGAAACACTTTTGTTGAATTGCTTCAGAGTTAAACCTTACATTTATAGATTCAGGAACATTTAAACAGTTTGCATCACATTAGTATAGTTTAGCAAAGGTGCATGGTTTAGTTGAGCTCCAAATTTAAAGTTTGAGCATCTGGATTCAGGCAGTGTATCCTAGTTTGAAAGCCGTTGACATTTAGTAAAATATCTATGGTAGTAGATAATTATAAGTGAAATAAGGGCCATGTTTATGAACTAGTTTGTTTATGTAGAGCAGAGATTCCCAACCTGTGGGCTGTGAAGGTATTGCAAGTGGGCTGCAAAATCGTTTACAAAATGGTATCATTTTTTTGTGGTATGGCGGAATTTAATTATATAAAAATGAAAATAAACATAATAATGTTTTAAATGTTAAAATGCTTTACGTTTAAAAGGATATTAAACATTTTCAAATATTCTTTTCATTATATTGTTTTTCCTTCGAGTATTATACATGTGACAAGGAAATGAAAAAGCGTTATCATGCCTTCGTATTTATGGGGTCGGAGGTGGGTCGCAAAGGTCTTTGAGACTTGTAAAAGTGGGCCCCGAGTTGGAAAACGTTGGGGACCACTGATGTAGAGAACAAAAATGATTACAATAATATATTTAATTTCCGTTATGTTAATTGTTAATCTCAACTGTAGTTTTTATGAAAAAAAGTTTTTTGAACTTTAAAACGTTAAAGCTATTTTTTAGGTCAAGTTTCCTCAAAAAATAAGCCTTTAAACTAATGAAAACTAAAATTATATCGTAAACTGTATACAGCATCAACCCCGGGTGCAAAAAGGTCATAACGGAAGCATTTAACCAAACAAGGACAGTTGGTCTGTATATGTATATTAATGTGAGTGAGAGTAAATAAATACATACATAATCTATTAACCAAAACCTGAGTTATAAACAAATTCAGAAGTCAAGATAAAATTATGTTATGTTTAACGGTCATTTATTTCTCATCTCATATGATATTCCAAGTAGTTTGAAGATTTTCACATAATGAGGTACAATTGGCATTCACTCAAAATGAAATATGGCCACTAAGTTAAAGTGACTAAAGTCTATTTACCTTGTTTGTCTACATTTTTAAAATAGTATTTATTTATAGGCTTGATTTAAAACTTTCAAGGAAAACATGAGGCCAGATTAAAGAAGCATCTTTCTGGCAGCAAACAAGCCATAAAATGTCAAGGCAACAATCTCCGGCATCTGCTTTTCAAAGGAGCCATCGGGGAGTCTCGGCTTTCGTTAGGTCACACAAACAATGAAGCTTTGAAGGATCCAAATGCCTTTAACAGTACAGCAACTACCGGGCTGCTATGAAAGCTTCCCCCCACTTTGTTTGCTCAGGCTCAACCTGTAATGGTGGAATGAAGTTGTATCCTTAAATGACCAGGCACCAAATTCCAAAGACATGAGTAACTATAAGATAAGATTAAACTAATTGTTGTTAAAACATTAGCCATTTTGGAATAGTTATAAGTTAAATCATGAACAATGTAAAGTTTTAGGAAAAAAACTATTGTAAATTATAGAAAATATTGAATTGTTCAGATTTTCAGTTATTTGTTTTTCACGGTCGGGACATTGAAATGGTTTTGACGAAAATGCTGATGGAAAACCAGTTAGCGATGCAGAGCCAACTGCTGCAATTATCGCTTTCCTATTTAAATTGTTTCAAGCCAACAGTTTGTTGTTCAGTGTGTTCAGATCTCAAATGTAAAGTAAATTAGCTATTAAAGTAAGAGGCCCATTTCCATTGATGTCGGGAGAATTATTTGGTCAGAAGTGACAATTGGTGTGTGCATGCGTGTGCGTGTTTACACAGCTGGAACTACAGAGTACAATCGCATCACCTGGCAGTAGTTCCTGGATTGTCCACTGCAATCCCATTAAAAGGCAGTCAGACTTGGCAAGCTTTCTAGAAAACAAGAAGGTTTTCCTTTCCAAAGATCTCCAAATACCACTTAAAAACTGCGCAAATTCTTTCAAAAGCCCTGCTGAATTTACTTAGGGGGCAAACGGTTCCCCTTTTCTTTTATTCTCCTGATAGTGGATTTCTCTGGCAGGCGCTGGAGTGGCCTCCAGCCCAGTTTCCAGTCCATTCAAATTTCCACTCTGACCCAGACTTGCTATCCCATCTTTCTTCATCCCAGCTGATTTCTCCATAAGCAACAGGTTTACTTAGATCCTCCACGGCACAATATCCTCTTATCTACATCAGGGTGTCCTGTCTGAGCCAAGTCCACTTGATATGATAGTGTATCCGAGTGAAGGACGAGGACGGTGATGATAATGGAACTTCCGTGGGTCGGTCACCAAGTTCAAGAATGATCAGGGATGTCTCGGGTTCAGGGAATCGCAAAGAAAAAAAACCTAAGCACTATAACTCTAATGATAATCTTCACTGCTTAACTTATTTCCCTCAGCGGGTCAGATATAGTGTTTTGTCAAACATAATGTCCATGATGGATGAGCGGAATGTGGAGCATCAAGCCACAGGGAGGGAGCCCAGAAAAAACATTTTCATATAGTACATATTTCTGATTTTAAACACCTCAAAAAGGTCACCGCTCTTATATTAACCTGTGAAATAATTATCTAAAATGTGTGAGAAAAAGTTGACACCATTTACACTACAGGGGGGCATCGCGTCGTCTGTGCACACGTACACATGCCTACAAGCGCTTTGAATAAGTAAAGTTGGTTCATAAAAGTTTAATACTGATTTAGAGTGCACCACAAATTTCAATATAAGCTTCACAGGGACCGCCGTAAAAGATTTTACATCATTCCTAATGAAAAACAATTCATACATTCTTGTTTATTAAATAAAATGCTTCAGTGTGGCTTCTGGTGAGTGAAATGAAAAAAAGGGGGTGGACAAAACAATTAGAAAAGATAGATGGGACCAAACAAGAATGATGCGTTCGCTAAGCTCAGACCACACTGTGAATCAAGGTAGAGAGCGTTGGCTCTTACGGCTTCTCTCTGTTTACCGGTCTTATTGAGCTGCGGTGAAAATGGATCTCTGGCTGTTCACATATCGTTTGTGCGTCGTCCAGACCAATAAAAGTCCAATCCATACGCAAACAAGCTGCCAAATCCCAGAGCAAAAAAACTTGTGGTGTCACTCTTGCATGTAATTAAACTAAAGACAAAGCCATTAAAATCACAGCATTGGATCTGCACACGGTGTGAGGTGGACTGCAGATTAACGTAATGACCAGATATAAATCAACCCCAGATGGACTAGAAAAACATCAGCCTCAGTGTGTGTTGTTGAAGTTTGGATTATAATTATTGAAATGACAAATTCATACCTGTGCAGTTGGCAGTAGGAGGGTCAATGTCAGAGCTGAAAAACAGAAAACATATTAAGAATAAGGTGTCAAGTACAGAACATTTGATAATTTGATTTTCAAAATAATACATTTCAATCGACCGTCCAGACTGTGGGGGACCGATGGATCAAGATAAGTGATCGTAGGGTAGTAGACATTAAACAGAAGTGAGTGTAAGTGGTGAACAGATGATATTTGGCTTCACGAACATTTTTGTAAACTTTTCCATTTCTATTTTTTTTTCACATTTCCTTTTAGACTGTTGTGAAGCAGATGGCACTGGATTCACTTCCAATTCAATATTATTCACTTGGAACGAACTCGAGACGACTGGAGTTCCACAACTCTCCGCGCATACAACCATGGGATCCATTTCAAATAAAACACAACCAGACTATTTAGGATTTTGTGCATATTCATTTGAGAATTGTTAAAAGGCAACCTTAGAGAGGCCAGACTTGGATGGTTTGGACACATGACATGACGATGATAGGCGTGACTAGAGTGGAAAAAAAAGCTAAAGTAATTTATTTTATAAATCTCTATGCATCTGTTTATTATGTGGGATTGACAACTTGAACATATTGGATGTTTACTAAAAAATTCAGAACTGAAGTTTGCTTTTTAAAGGCTATCATAATTATTATCTAGGGTTAGAAAATACGTTCACCATCCAGTTAGACTGTTTAATTAACTAAACTAAGGTTAAACTAACAATTTATCCTATACTTATTGTTTTATTGTTTTATTATTCTGCCACACAAATAGAGCAAGAGGGACACCCTGGACAGAATGCCAGCCTATCAAAAGGAAACATATAGACCAGTGGTCCCCAACCTTTTCCAATTCAGGGCCCACTTCTAAGTCTCAAAAACCCTTGCGGCCCACCACGAAAATACGAAGGCATTATAATACTTTCTCATTTCCTTGTCACATGTATAATATTGCATAAAATAATATTTGAAAATGTTTATTATCCTTTTAAACTTAACAAGGTTTTTTGTATTTTTATTTTTATATAATTACATCCACCCAAAAAAATGATACCATTTTGGAAACGATTTTGCGGCCCGCTTGCAATACCTTCACAGCCCACCAGGCTGCCGAGGCCCACGGGTTGGGAATCACCGATATATAGCCAGAACACTATCATCAAGGGTCATCATTTATGTTTTTGGGCTAAAAAGGAGGCCAAAATCCCCAGTAGATACTTTATAACCAACCAAGAGTTGCTGCATATCAGCTATTATTTGTATTATTATGTTATTTAGTTAACTTTAGGGTTTATAGCTTCACACTGTCAGTTCACATGTTGTACTTCAAATTCTGCGTTTCTTTTTTGAATACAATTTAATGGAGTTAAATATACATTTCTGTGAGATCGAGAGATATTAATACTCTCCACGTGTTTGTGCATTTAAATGTCAAACCATACTAATCATTAGCTTAGTATATGGAGGGGTATTTGCGATCATGAGTGATACAGGGATTTTTGTAAATAGTTTGTATATTTTAGTAGGCGTTTTAAATTAAGAAGAATTATTTTTCAAGATAATAAGGCAATGCTAAGTCCTCAACTTGCATAACACAAACAAAAAATACCTATTGATTCAGTTCTGTTAACTGACTCATGTTTTTATTCTGGGCTGACACCAGGGAGCTACATGCCAACAATAGTTTATTTAAGAAGAAAATAGAAAAACACGAATTAATGGGAGGTGTACAATTCCAATAAAAAAGACATGACAAGCTGGAAAGCTGTAATTGACAAGATAAAATCACCTTGTACTACCTCAAAAATGACTAGTTAACATGAAAAATACAAAGGGCAAGGCTTGTACCAATTCTGGAAATCAAATCAAACAAATGATTCACCCTGGAATCTTAAAGCTGCAAGTGTCCTCCTGCCCACACATCTGCACACATTCCATCCACACTAGATCCACTGCCTACAGCGCTGCAGAGCAGATGCCCAGATCCATGTTAAACACATACATTTGTTGACGCGGAGCCCGCGCAGTCCTGTTTGGACAAGCTAAATGTGTTAGATCGAGATCAGCATGAAAGATTGGGTATCCTCGGTAACCCATGTGCACGGCACTTTGGACCGAACACATGGCACACATAATTGAATGAAAAACTGCTTCTGACTCACTCAGAAACTTTATTGACTGTGTTATGAATCCAAGAGTTCAATGAGTTCAGGCCGGTCAACTGCTGTTGTTTAACCCTTTCTCTCTTCTTTTGGACAATTTTGGATCGATTTTGAGCTGAAAATGGTAAAATGTCAAGAACCTTTGATAAACCAAAACTTTCCCAAACATATAAATCTGATCGATTCAGAGGAGAAAAATTATATTGCTTCCGTTTTCTTAGTTTTGTCACCATTCATTTTTTTAAACTTTAGCAAACGACTTGGCCCTTCTCCGCTTGGTTTAAAAGCCAGAAAACAACACCATTGTTGCCATTCAGTTAGAAAAACATCTCATTGTGATGAATGAACCCAGTGGACAAAAAGATCATAATTGATCAACTGCAGATGAGAAAACATCTGTGAAATATCTGTTCAATATGTGAGTTTAATGGAGACATTAATCTAAGGTCCAATTATAATAACAAACGATTTGGTTCATTAAGTTTGTCTTTCTTCAAAGTTTGAAGCATTGAATAAGCTGCGAACAATTCACACAGAAATGAAGGCCGAGCATTGTAGACCAGAGAGCTTATACGCCCAAAAACTTGAACAAAAGTTCATTACGCTGCACTAGGGAGTTCAAGCAAACATTCATGGTAAAACTAAGAAACATCATCAGTGTTCTATTCTGGGTTCATAAGGTGTTTCGGGTGTCAGAAACAGACACCCTCGCCCAGGTGACCCAGCCAGGGATTGATCAGGGCCCTGCTTGTGTCTAAGTAGCTTGTGTAGCCTAAGGATCCCCTCAATTTATTAACAGCCATCTTGACGCCTTTTCTGTTGCGTCTGTGATGTCTCTGATGGCTATCCTGTTCTACAGTCCCTTCTCTACGAACATCTTGAGAGCCCTGATGAGAGACTGGCCGACAAACCCTCTGCACCCGACCTGAATTGGGTTGCATCTGCTTCGGTATTCGCCTGCCAGCTCCTCATACTTGGCCTTCTTCCTCTCGAAAGCCTCCTCCATCCAGTCTTCCCAGGGGACAGTCAGCTCCAGCAGGACCACTTGCCTTGTTGTCTCAGACACCAGGACTATGTATGGCCAGAGTGTGGTCTCTGGGAACTTGAGCTGTACCCCTAGGTCAACCTTCAGCTGCCAGTCCCAAGCTGTTGCCAGCAGCCCCTCTCGACTTCGGTGTTGCTGTGGCATCTCCTCAGCTCTAATAAAACCGATGAACTGCCTTGTTGGTTGTTGGTGTTTATCCCTGTGCTGACGACCTCTGCAATGACCCGCTGCGGTCAATGCTCCAGCGATCCAGCTTTCTGGCAGAGAGAGCACAGTGGAGTCTAGGCTAAGCCCCAGCGGAAGAGATTGAACGGGCTTGGGAGTACATCATACACCGACTGTATGACGAACTTGATCCCGTGTGGCTCAGATCTCCATAGCTCTGTCCACGAGAGCTGACACATCCCTACTGTCCTACTGTAGCGGGCTTCCTCCACCCCTTCTCGGACTTATTCATGGGTCAGCCGTCGCCTTTCCTTTCCCTGGGACTTGTTGTAGTGCGGTCTTGGATTGCTCCAGAGACCTGCCCGTTCGGATGCCACAGTTACCACCAGCTAGCTGTTTTACAACCATGCCTCAGCCTGGTTGACTGCCTCGTGAGCCTTCCACTTCCTACCGGTTCTCATTTCTATGCCTGACGAGGAGACTTTGTTGTCGCTGGAGTCCCTATATAGAAGCACCTCTCTAGCTTGGGTAACCATAAACCTTGTTGTTCCTCCAGTACAAGGCAGTGCTGCTCAGGCTTCGTGGTAGGCCCAACCACTTCCGGAGGAAACAGCTGACCTTCCTCTCAAAGCACTCGACGGTGGTCATTGGCACATCATAGACCAGCAGTGGCCAGAAGAGTCATGGCAAGATGCCATGTTGGTAGATACAGGCTTTAACATGCCTGGAAACCCCGACTTATCCACCACAGTCAGCCAGGTTCCTAACTCCGCTGTTGATCGGACTGCTGCGGTGTCCTTCAAGGTGCAGACTTAGATCTTGCCAAGGCTCTTCACTGGCTTCTCTCCCACAGATGGGATCTGGACACCTTCTATCCAGAAGTGAAACTGGTCTGTAACCTTCCCCCTCCTCACCACCAGGGACCTGGACTTGGCTGGCTTGAAGTCCTTCCGTGTCCAGCTGATAATAGGCTCAAGGCCTTGCAGGATCCATCTAGAGCCAGGGACTGATGTTGTAGTCACTTTCAGTTCATCCATGCTCTGATGGCGGGCTGCCACAACACCGTGACTGTGAGTGGGCCTCTGCACTCCACTTGTGCCGACTTCACCACCATATTCATAGCCAAGGCAAACAATATAGAACATCCGGTGATAATGCCCTTCTCAAGCCGATGAAATGTAGATGTTGCTATACCAGAGGATGGACATGATAACTGAACGAACAAAATCATAAATTTGACCAAGAAGTAGCTCCACATTTTTTCAGATTCCTGTCATGCAAGTTGTCACTTTTTTTTCAAAAAGTTCAGAAGGTATTGTAGGTTTGGCTTATCCAAATTGATGGATGCAGTATTGATACTAGATTAGATATTTGGCTACAAGATATTGCAATTTTAAGCCATTCAAATATTTCTCATTAAATAAAAATGTCCTAAGAATGCTGTAAAAAAGTCATGGTCAAAGTCGTATTGATCCTATAGCACAGACCTTGGCAAAGTGCGGCCCTTTGACTGTATTTATGCGGCCCTCGTAATGTCAAAGTATGATCATGTATAAATGGTTCTAATGCATTTATTATTCATTTACATTTTCACATAACACTTCCCTCCTTTTTGTGTGGAATTTTTCGAGTATATATTAATCCCTCAAAACATTTTTTTTAAGTTAATTGAATACATTTTTTGAAAAAAACTCATCTACACAAGAATAAAATTGCATCTTTTTTAGCTTAATTAATGTCACGGCCTAATGACCCATGTCCTTTTTTTTTAGGGAATTTTTCATCTTTCTTTTTGCTTGACGGCCCCTAACATCAGCAAAATGCTTCTGTGAATATTGTCATATTATTATGTTTATACATTTAAATTAATGAACTACATGGGTTACACACACTGGAGGGAAATCTGACAACTAAGAGGAAGTACTATTTTTTGACAAGCCTAAGTATTATCGCATCTTTTTGTCATCTGGTTGCTTTTTTTTCATGTTAAGACTTGAACAAATAGCTGACAATAAAAGCAACGCTCGACAACAATAATTTTTATTTTACTTCTTTTTGCAGTATAAATTTAAAATCTTGTCCTAACCACAACCAAGAGAGAAAAATCTAAACGAAGACCACAGTATTGATTTTCTTAACTTTTGAGCAACCCAAACCAAAAGTAAGCAAAGCTGACTAACAGTGGTTTCTGGTCTGATATTACAGGAAAATGACCTAATATTCTTCCTCACAAAAGATTATAAGTTTTCCCACCAAGTTACTGTCAGTCCGGCCCCAAAAGATTAAAAAAAAAAAACAACACAAAATAGATTTGTTTTTAGTTACAATAAGGCCTGCCAAACGGTAGATTTATGATGAGAACTGTCTATAATAACAAGTTAAAAAGTCCTGAGGAGACTGTGAATCTGGGTTTATTTTGCTTACAAGAGAATGCAGTGGAAAATGAGGGAGTTAAGAACTTCTGGTTAGTAACAGAGGCTATTTGGCGTCAAGGGAGGGCGGGCCATGCATGGGCTGTATCTCGGAGGGGAACTTTAGAATTTGTGGTCGGGCTGAATTGAGAGCCACTTAAAAGAGTGTGCCTTGTGTCACAAACAATGGTCCTGATTCACAGTGCATTGTTTGAGGTTGGTGGTGAAGCAGCAGACTCTTGCTGAGTCTGTTCGTTTTAACTCACAATCAACGTCTACAAACCACATTAACTGTGTTTGATAAGTTGAGATAATGGACTGATAAAAATGATGAAGTGTTACGATAATATTTGATATATATTAATGAATGTGCTGCAAATCCATGTATGTTTGAATGGTCAACCATTTGTGGTTTGTTAGATGTTTTCTTAGTTTGGTTTTCTTAAATATATGCTGCTGCAGAGATTTTTACACTATTTTGAATACATACAACTTGGCAAGATTTTTAACCTAAAACTATATATCTATGAACTGGGACCATTTTCTAATTCATGACTTCAGCGATAACAACCTTTTTCTCGCTTCCTTCACTAAATCTTACTTAATACATTTTATGATGGTTTGGGGTTAAACTTTGTTCCTATGTTTTCCCTCTTCTGTGATGGATTGACTACTCAATGCTTCAACTGCACAGTAAAAGGAAAGAAAACATCATTTGTGTTGTTCTTATAATGATACATTTGAAATGGCACGTCTGTAATTTTGTGGTCAGGGTTTTTTCTTTATTGGGATAGCTTATCTTTTGTCTGGAAAAAGTTAATGTAATATTAGAAAAAGGTAATTTATCATATTGGCTTGTGGAACTAAAATGGTTTCTTTGTTTTAACAACTAAATTTGAATTACAATACAAAATTATTTTATTGTTGGAAAGCCTGTTTATTCCCCTTTTAAACACTTGAACATGCATTTGTTGGGTGAGCAGCAGAGCAATGTATCAGGTTGTGACCATTTATATGTGACAAATGTCCTTTGCTCATTAAAACAACTTTAGAATTTTGAAGACACAAGACATGTTGGCAAAAAAGAAACCCCAGTAGTGTTTTAAAGAGCTATATTCAGCCAATAAAACCTGGCATCTCCTCATGCTCATCACCAGAGAGCTGTTGACAAATAAAGTTGATTTAAAAAATAAAACGTGTGTCACAATCAGGTGAGAGAAGTGAAAATATTTGGAAGGCCTCTATCAAACTTGGATACATTTTTGGACAACACTGCCTGATAGAAGTCTGGATTATGTTTTTAAGGATCCTGGAGCTGATCATGTCCTTGGAGGGATAGCGTGGGTCACTCAAGTTCTCTGATGTCAACCGCATCATAGAGCCAGACTACGTTCAACATTTAATTGACCCCTCCTCTCTTCTTGAACCGTCGTCACTCGGGAAATGAGGTTTTCATTTTCACTTTTTTTGGACTATTTGAATTGGATTTAAGTTATATTTTGTTTTATTGCGTTGCATTTGGATCCTATGCACAAATGTTCCTTTTACTCAGCACAGAGCCATCATTAAAGTAAGATTGTTCTTACAGTCCAACATTACTTGGTGCCGTCGCCATGGTTGCTTCCGTAAACATTGTGAATGGCGTGATCAATGATCAGCCTTTAGTTTGCAGATGGTACTAGAGCTCACTTCAATGTTGCCCCATCGCTGCGGCTCTTTCCAGATTAGTAGAGGAACACATGCCGATTCTTGGAGCAGACACCACTGTAGCAAAAACCCATTTCCACATTGGTTGCCTTATTGGCAGCACCTGGTGGTACCAGAAGCTAAAAAAAAGAGAGAGACAATAGCACCAGAAAAATATGCTGGTTGACTGTGAGAGAAGATTTGTCTCAGTTTTCATCAGCACAACCCAGATACTTAGCTTTGCTGCTCATCACCGCAAAAAAGTGTGACCCCAATGAAAAGGGAAATAAACAGGCTTTCCAACAATATAAGATTTATTTCCAAATAAATATGTCAATTTATTCCTTTTGCATATTCTAAACCAATCTAAACTAGGTTCAATGGATGTTAATAAAGGTTGAGAATCAATCACAGTGAACACAGGGAGAGAAAGTGCTGAAAACCATCTTGTCTCAGTTTAGAGTCAGAAATTAATTAAAGTGAATTATTTTGGATTACCCGAGGAAGCGAGTGTCATGGGTCTACAAAATACCTCAAACCCAAAATTGTCCATTTTGCCAGTTCGCTGATTTGTTTAGGTTAATGCAGTAGAACAGGAAAATGAAGGTGAACCTCCACAGTCAAGTGAGGTTCACTCATGGTTACTTTGGTATTGACTATGATTCATTTTCTTATGAATCATAAATGTCATTCACAATGATGCACTATTTCTTATGGCTGTGTTACCCAACATGGCCATTTAAATCTAAAGAGAGCACTGTTATATATTTGTTTGGGCTACCTTGAACACTGTCATAGATTGTCTGTAAAAACAAACTCTCCGTCCTTTTTTAACGGTGGCTCCTGCCGGAGTCGGCAGGGAAAATAAACAAGCGGTAAGCTTGTGTTTATTTTGCAAGAACAAACAACCATTGAACTTGACTGAGGGAAATTTCAGACAACCTCTAGGTTGTGTGTCCACTTAACTTTTGACTGTCACTAAACTAATTTGTTTATGAAGGGCAAGTGTAAAGTAATGTGCTTTTTAAAGACGCCTTTAAGAAAGAATAATTGATTTCAAGTCTCAATGGAGAGTCCAATGGCATCAAAACGTCAGCCCCATGGGCTAGCAAATATTCCCCTGCTATGCTAATTGGCATACTTTCACATGGGCTGGAATGCTATGATAACATCCACCTCTATTCCCCACGGATACCTTGATCCTGCAGGCGTTCACTGGGTCAAGAGTCCTTCATGCGGATAAAAGCAAAAGGACGTCTATTATGGGCATCGAAATGGGGGATGGTCTCACTTTCCTTTGCGCTTGTACGGTATTCGGATATGTTTGGGCTGCTGCCGTATTGATGAGCTGGGGGTGAAGACATTCTTTGGATAAAATTTCTGTCATTTAGGGGGGCCTGAGCTGTCAGTAGCTGTCACGCCCTGTGCACAGTTGGGGGCTTTGAGGTAAAGAGACTGCTGTGGAAGGGGGTGCGATTCGGGGACAAAGTGGAGCAGTGTCTTTGTGGGGCGGGGGGGGGATGGTCAAAGGAATTGATGGGGTGGCGATGAGAGATGGAGATGTCAAGAACAGACACCCATTCAAAGTGGGACTAGTAAGAGAGACCTACTGGGGAGCCCTGGGGTCCATCATCACCTCGACTTGCTGGCAAGTGACGGCGGAAAAAAGGTAGAAACACTGGGGACTGTCCTGTACGGTTCACAAACATCAACCATCCATTGGGATATTATTCTGGAGTGTGACCTGAACCACTGTCAACAGATTCTACAGTACACACTCTGGCCTACTGCCTGATAATCAATTACTTCTCTATGCAACACAAGAACCTTTCTCGGTATGTTAGTGGACTGTGGAGGTGGAATAACAAACACGGCTGCTTTTCTCGTTAGGAGGGCAGGACTTTTGAAGGCACGTCGAGGGCCTCCTGGCCATTGTGGTGCGCCAACTTGTGGAAACTCAACACTGACAACAGTCAGAAAGGTCATGTGGAATATTTCGAGGCATTTATTAACCATGACAGCGAGGCATATGAAAAGTAAATCTGGGAGGTTATTGACATCTTGGTATCATTAGCTCTGTTGTTTTATGATGATAAAAATGTGCAAAGAAACGGTCTCTGGGCAAGTTGAAAGTCAAAATTTTTATGTTCTTTAACTCACCGTTAAGTGCAAATATAAGGCACCAGGTTTCCACAGTTCAATGATAGACAGCCCAGTATTCCATTTGCTACTTCAAATTATTGTCAATTTTTTTGCCAACAAACTCATCTGACTGAGGGAGACCAGTAAACCTTGCTAAAATGAATTAATATGTAGATGATCATTTCATGAACAAGCTTTCATTGATTCTCGATTCTGGAAATATATTTGAGGTAAAAAAACACACAAACTTAGTCACTTCCTTTATCTGCCAACCACCTTTAAACTGAGGTAATTGGAAAATAACTCTACATTACTGGACACTTAAAAATGCCAGAACACTCCTTACTTTTGTCCAAAATACTAAATTCATGACACCAAGGAGGGGAACATTATGTGACCAAGTATATAATAAAATAGTGTTATTAATGCTTATTTCCAAGTGAGTAGTTAAGATGCTGGGTTCTTTTCATTAACAGCAGGCTTTTGGAATTCTCCAGACAGACACGGGAAAAGGATGAATCGTCTATTGTTTGGTGTTCATGTGGCATTTACGTCGGGGGACAAAGTAACCAGAGACAGACGTTCCCCACATCCCCACCAGGGAGCTGAGCCAGAGAAACTTTAGTCACGTTCAAATAAATTCTTTCCTGTCCAAATTGACACCCTTACGTTGCCGTGGTGCAGCTTTGGCTGGGTTTACAGTAATTTTGGAGTCTGGGTGGCACAGGAATGTGGTGAGGGACAGAAGCTTATAGGGCACTTAAGATGTCTTATGTGCTCTAATTATGGGGTAGGTTTTCAAAACGTATCGCTCTTTCAATATACAGAAAAAGCTTACCTGATGTTGGAGCTGAGGCAAGTCCTTTTTTTCTCGGGTTTGAATCAAAATCACTTGTAATTAAATGCGTGGTAGTTTTTTAAACACCTTCTTTATAGTTAAGGTATTGTAAAAAAAAAACTAGAAAATACATTGGGAATTGAAAACAACTATAATGGAAGTAGGTAGAGATATGAAAATCTTATTATATTATTGTCAATTTGTATTTTTTATGAGACTCTATTAGACTATTTATTAACCTGATGTAGTTTGACAATATTGACAAGAATATACCGTTAGTAATTCACTTGTGCTTCATTCTGAAGGTCAACATACTATCTCTTATGTCTGAGGTATATCCTGAAAATAGGTGGAAAATAAGAGCTGCCAAGATTCACTGAAGTATAAATGAGATTTCCTCTGCCTTTAAGCAAGGCCAAAAACTAGTCTCAGCAAACTACATCTGCTCTAAATAACACTATAATCAAACCCAACCTTGGCATGTTTGTACAACTTGCATCAAGTGGTGCAAACTCACAGAAAAGTATAGATTCATTCTCAATGCATATCACAAAAGGTATGGAATATGAGACTATCTCCGTCTGGAAAAATAAAAATCTATTTACACTTGGGAATCATACACATGGCATTGATTGTTCTCACCCAGCAAATATATGTTCTTTCCCACAGTTAAGATACATATATATGGATGTAAATAAAAAGTTGGTTGAGGTCATGAATACATACTGGACCCTATTGTTTTTACAACAGCTGCCATATTTCCAAAACTAATGGACTGTTTTGTCAGCACTCAACAAGTTTCGTCCAAATGAGAATACGGACCATGTGAGAACCTGAAATGTGAGATACAGTCAGTGATTTACAGTCACTTAAATTCGTTCTGCATTATTAACACATTTACAAAAAAGGTCAGAAGGGACCCAATTGACTATCTCACATTATTATTATTTTTTTTTTTTCTTGCATGAATTAAAGTTCCTTGTTAATATTAGCGGTTATAATAGCAGTTATTTTCATTGACACATTGATGAATGTAAGAGTGGCTAATCTTAAAGCAGCCGCACCTAAAAAGCAGATGCAAGATCTGGGAAAGAGCAACCATACGCCCATGAGGGAATTGAAGACAAGCTTGGATGAGAAGAAAAAGTCTCTCTCTGGGATTTCAAGCAGGTGTGAGGATGACAACTAAATATAATGGAATAGATGGATATTTATGACATTGACATGTGAAAGGAATGCATTGTTGTGCACTATAACTTGTGAGAACATGGTCAGTGATAATTCAAAAGCAGGAAAACCTTAGTTTGACTCATGTAATCCACATTTCGGATGCAACCAGTTCAAAGCCAAAGAATAGTATTGATTTAATATCTTGCTATTTGGACATAAACATTGTTTAAGACTGATAAGGATGGCTTCAATATAAAAATGTCAATCAAATAAAGCAAGTTCAAGTTCACTCTTCTTTTCATTTCCTACAACTTCTAATATTGTTACAGTTTTCGTTTTGTCTTTTTTAAAATAAATGTGAAGAGTTATTTTTTTCAAACCGCATAAGCATATATTTTGGTTCCCTCTGAATGTAAGTTGTTGACATAGTGAAATTTGATTGACAAGCTACATCCAGAGTTTCAGTCAAACCAGTGTTAAAAAACTGTGATGGACATTATTTTCAAAAGCAGATAAGCCAAAAGATTTAAAAAAACAAAAACACAGTTGCAGTAAAAGAACGTCCAATATGCCTAACCAAAAGCAGGTCAATTCAGTATTTTCATTTAGACGATAAAAATAATATATGCAAAGTGCCATTAAAGGCTGCTTAGTAACAAGAAAATTCTTCTATAGGTTTCTATTTTAGTTGAACTTGAATTACTTTAGTTCTTGTTTATTCATTTGCCTTAGGCTGTTTGACCATTAGCGCTAAGGGAGCAACTAAATACCAGCTGTATTTGTTCAGAGTAAAGAAAACTTTTAGTGGCATGCTAATAAAAAAGTTACCATAAAGTACTTTCTGATTTGAAGCTGGTTTTAATAGTAAATACCATTAACCGTCTGCAACTGTTAAGCTGTCTTTAACATCAATCACAGACATCTTTTTGTATTACATGAGAGTTGAGCCAAAAGTCAGTTTTGGAAACTATGATGCCTTTTTTCGTACTTCCACTTTAACTACAGAGTTTTAAGCATAAATCTCAAAACTTGACATTAAACAGTTAGAATTTTAATGAACGTTGCGATCTTTTCCAGGCCAAAAGAGTAACAGATCAAATGTGCAGGATGGAGCGCGGCCAGGCCAGTCAATGCCGCTTTCTCAGATAGATAAACGGTACAAGTCAATAAAACAGTTAAGCAATTACATTTCGGGTTCATCTCAGGCCAGTGGAGCACGTCCTAGGGTCAGGTAACAACAGAGCTATTGATGGCTTATACATGGATCAAATGATAGACTGTGTGGTTATGGTCATGTACAGAGAGTAGTATGTGAGACAACTGCTAACTTGTAGTTTTAACTCAATGTTCACTTAAATTGGTCAAGATACAGTGAGAGTAAAGCTGAGGAACCAAATTTGTAGACATTTTTATAAACAACTATGGGGGTGTATGGTTATATAAAATTTAATTTAAGCTAATTTTCAGACTTATTCACCTACATATAGTAGACATTTTTTTATATACCATAACCTGCAACTGAAATGAATCCCAGTTAACATGTGATATTTGGGAAGTTGCATATAAAACGTAAGAATATGAAAGGTAATAGCTATTCCATGGTTTAACAAAATGTCTCGTAATGTTATGGTCGACTAGATAGGTGAACAATTTTACATATGATAAATAAGAAGATGCGTTAAAGTCTAGTTTAATCTCATTATATAAAGAGACATTTATAGAAAATAACAACTTTGATTGGGATTTGATTTTCTTTGTTTACTGTAAATATTAGGGGTGTAATATTGTAAAATATTAACAATAATATAATCATTATTGCAATAACAATATATCGCAATAATTTTTTTCTGATACTGTATCGATATTCAATAGTACTTTAATGATTTTTATTTTAAATAATTTAAATGTTATAAATAGGTCAACAATTTTCGATAAGAGCCCATAAGATGTAATCTGCAGTATAGAATCTGGGCATGTGGACCAGCTTTTCTTTCTTCACAAAAATCTTGAGTTAATGATTTTGTCTACATCTGACTGTAACTCGTGTACATCTAATATGGCTGATGTTAAGCATGTAATAGCATTGAATTTTAACTTTATGCTATGATGTTTCTTTTTACAATTCAATTATTTAAAAGAGACAATATATCCTTGTTCATATAGTATCGCAATGTAACGTATCGTCACATGTATCTGATACGCAGATTTTTGTCAATACACAGCCCTAATAAATATTGTATCTTACATCTTATATGCTTGTCAAGCCATGCCTTTAATCGAATTGTGTCCAACGACTAAGATAATAAAAAGCTTATCCACTTTTATGCTGCTGGTATACAGTATATGTTGATTTAAAGCAGCTACAAAGATTTTACCGGCTCTCTGATTAAAAACTACATCTAAGCTTCGGAGTATTCAGCTAGTAATTATTAGTCATTTTCATTTCAGTTTACTCACAACAACCACTTTGTTTAGTGCCTAGGGCTTAAGAGCATACTGACGGAGATCCTTGCAGAGTGTGCCAGACTTACTTAGGGAACACTGTGACAACATGCTTGATTTTATTTTTACTGACAATTTAATGTGTCAAACTTACCAGCAGCAATGGTATTGGAATATGAGTGGAACCTTGCACAAGCTCTGAGAGACATAAAACCCATTACCTCAGTGTTGAAAGGCAGCATCATTAGCTACTTTTCCAAAGTGGCTCAGGTTTGTAGTTTATTTATATACATTCGCTTCATAGTGTGTGGGATTGGAAACTTATTTTGAAAAATAGGAGATGCTTTAAAAACACTTATTGACTTGGTCTAGATAAGATTTACGACTCAGCTTTTCTACTGATTTTATTATTGATTAAATCAAGATGTTAAAAAATAATTGACAGCATGCAGAGAAAAGTCTTGAGCAGAGTTCCACTTCTGCATATGATTTGAGTTCATGACTGTGTATCGCTTTGTATCTTGAGACTTTGCCGGAATCTTTTGTGACAGTGAGTGGGAGCCAAGGTCTGGCTCAACAGCTCCATGTAGGATCTGGCTGTTTACCTCGACCTGATGGAGACCAGATGGGTTTTTTCTCCATAACAGATTTGCTGAGTCTGGACCACCAATCCCTGCAGCCTGGCAGAGATAGGCAACAGTGATTGGGTGCACGGCAAGTTCTTAAGACTCTTCAGTGTGTCAGGAAAGTCAAGATGTGGCTGGTTTGTCAGAAGTTAAAGTTGCAGTGGAGGACAAACTTAAGTAAGACGTTAACCTCGAATCCTAAAATTAGGGTGGCAGATTTACCCCTCGACAAAATGAATACCTTGACTTCTTTAACTTAAAGACGGGGGACTTCCCAAGAGAGACCATTGCCGAGATGTGTCCCCCCTTGCTCTCTATGAAGAGGCAGTCGTCGGCCTCAGGGTAATAGCTTCCATGTGTGTAACGCTGATACTCAAAACAAAACTTTAATAACAACATACAGGGAAAGAAAAGTATGCTGACACTTAAAACATGTCTGGGAGATGCACCTCGCTGCGTCCTGGATGTCAGTTCTGTTTGGATATGTCAAAAACAGCCCATCATCACACTCTCGTTCATAAACCAACAGTACTGCAGACAAATAAAAGACAAATTATTTATAATAACTCTTGTCTTCGTAGCATTTTTTTTTTAGATTATGTTTATACATGCTGGAAATTATCTTTGTGCCTGAGAAGTGTTTATTCTTTGAACACATGCTTGAGATTTGTAGGATAAACTGATAATATTCACATCGTTCAAAAGGATCATCATTATAGCTTCATTAGTGACACAATCTTTCAGGAAAATGGAAAACTTTACACTCTCCTGGAAGGAGACGCTTTGTTCGGTAGCAGCCCAGGATTTTTTCAGAAGCCGAGTGATTTACTTGCAACAATGTGGTCGCAAATTCAATACGATGATGAAGAGTCATAACACCGGCCCAACTTGTGGACGCTACCTCTGGACTTTAAGATAAACCCTGGGATGAACAGTGCATTGGGAAAAGGGGAGAAATAAAGGGCTGGAAAATGGGCCAAATCAAACAAAACCACACCCCGACTTTGATAACACGAGGCGTCACTCTCCAAACAACCTAGAATGTTGCCACGGGCCGTTTCTCTGGCTGACGTGACCGTTTTCAGTTAGTCAGAGCTAGAAATAACAATCATGTACACACATGAACCGCAGATCAAGATGGAACTATATGAATGCTGGGAGAGACACATCTTTGTTTGATGGATAATATGTTTAAAATTATGTGCAAGAACTGATTATAGCCAACGTAGTGGTAAACGCTACTGCTTCACAGTAAGAAGGTTGAAGGTTCACAGTCAGCTTGAGGCAACCACATTGCTTTCTGTATTTAATTTGTATGTTCTTTCCATGCATGCAGTACCGTATGTGTGTGCATCAATGGTTAATTTAATTGCCCTGCAATAGTGTCCGGTATGGGCTCCATAAGGGAAAAAGAAGAAAAATGGCAAAAGTAAAACATGTATATTTGTAGAGCGCTTTTCTAGACCAGGGTCACAAAGAGCTTATACAATCAAAACAGTACTGGATAAAATATATAATAAAAAGGTCAAGATAACACAGAGAACATCAAAGGAGTTGCAGAAAATCAAATAAAAAGTCTGCACGAATAAAAATGTCTTAAAACCAGCAGCAGTTTCAAATACATTCCTTTTGTAATGTGCATGTCCTTATGCTTCAACTGCGAGTGTGTTAAACTGGTGTAACCTCTTCAACGTTAAACATGTCATGCATTATGTCATGAGGGTTTGGCAACATCTAAAAGGAGGGAATAAAAAGACTGCGTTGAAAGTCAGAGTCAGTGTCCTCAGAAGCACCGGCATTGAACTCAATTTAGGGGGGCAACTTCTTTACGGATCATTTCCGTGGATTTCAAGAAAGACTGAGGCCGTCCTCGCGAGTTCAAAGAGCGGCTACAAATCAATTGGCCGGCGGTAATAAGATGGCGGCCCCTCGACGGATCAACGTTACAGATGGCGGTCTCATCTCTTAAGGGTTCGTCCGTCAGTAAGGACATGTTGCTGTCGTCACTTCATTCACTTACCATATGATGTCAGGCAGCATTCCTTTCTTCTGCCAAAACCTCCATCAGCAATAAAACTGTTTTTTTCATTTATTCCCCCAAAAAACAGTCCGTGAGGATCAGACACCTCTCTCGGCGGTCGTAAAGTCGGGCCTACCGCGACTCGCACGGAAACTGATGGGCTAGAAAAAATAACCATGACCAATAACTGACACAGGAATGGCATCTAATTACTTGACTTGTTGCATTGACATTTATATGGATTCACAGCTGAGCCAGCTGGAGACAGGAGACAAGCAACACTTTCTGTGAGTGCCGTTAATTGCCTCCCTTTACTCGGTACTACTGCAAACTCAGAATGAGTGAATGACAGGTAAATGTCCACCGGCCTCCAAATTCAGCAGCTGTACTTAATTCCATGAAAAAAAAACTTTGGCTCAAGGATCTTCTGAATAAAAATAGCGTTTTCCTAAGGTGTTGTTTATAAGTACTTGCTACATACACTCTTTTCATAATGTACTACAATATGATTCAATTAAATAATGTTGAGGTTACAGAAAATATATCTGGAAAAACTTTCAGAGAAGAAAGTACATTTTAATGTATGGCTGAGTTAGATGCTCCATCCCCGTATGCAACCCTACAACTATTAAACTCCCTTTTTATTGAAAGACGTTTGACCCAAACCACAAGGTCACACAGTCTTTTCTTGATTTGTATGGTCACTGCAAAAGCGCTGCACCTCTTTAAACCCTCCCGCCACACTCATATACTTTTGCTTTTCCCTCTCTCGTAAAACAACAACTGAGTAGTTTAACACACCCCATCACCAATGACCTTCACAGCAGCAGCTAATACGGGGGGTTTCAACAAACACGGGAGGCGTCATGGATGCATTGGCTGCCTAATACGGGGTAGACGCCTGAAGATTTAAACACGCAGTTAAGTGACGGATGCAAACAATAGTAAAAGCATCGGCACTTTCATTTACAGAGAAAGATTGGCCGCAAGTTGCAGGGCTTACTTTTGCGACTCAATAAATATAATATATTCTAAAACAAGGGCTTATGTTTAAGGTCAAAATGCCGTCTTAAGGAAGAAGATGCCAAGAAATAAACAATAACTAAACAATAGCTCTTACATTTGCTACAAGAGAGTCAGTTACACTGCTGTAGTAAACTAACAGTAAAGAGTTGTGTTTATCTAGAGAAAACTCTGTCATTATAAAGAGATATTTTAGGTCAAAAAGTAGCCCAAACAAAGTGAGAGTTGCTACTATTATCATATTTTAAATTTGAATTTGAATTTCTTTTCTTTTTTAAAATTGGAACAGATGATTAAATGACTAATCATTTGAAGATTTGTCATTATATGTTGATATATGTGAAATGTGCCTCAGACTCTGGGAGAAAAATATTCTTGCTAAAATTTTGAAACTAAAACACAAAATGAGACAGCATGTATCACTCCTAGATGAAACCTATGTATATTATAACTGTATAAGTGCAGATCAAGATTGCAAAGTAATAACTACAGTACATTTAAGTGAATACTCCTCTAGTGCAGAGCAGTTAGTATAACCCAGTCCCATCTGTTGTAAAGAAAAACTTGTAAGGCGTGGCAAATGTAAAAAAAAACAAAAAAACATGTATAAAATGAATCTATCGACTTGGATGCAAAAGAACAGAGAAAAGTCAGGTTTTATAATGTGCGAATGAGTCTAGCTTAAGGAAATCAGGAAATGTGAGTTCAGCAAGTTCAGAGACCAATAAAAAAAAGAAAAAAAAAAGAAGATGATGATTATTAAAAACATACCGCCATGTTTTCACAGAGGGAATGAAAACTCAAACAAGTATGATACATTGCCACGGTTCTTTCCTCAACAAATATGTTGTTCACTTGACAAGACTGAAACGAGCAGATGTTGCTGCCTGGTAGCAGAATCTCCACTGCGCGTCGTTTGTTTGCAAAGTGAGCACATGCTTCCAATTAATCGCTTGAATTGTGATGGAATGATGTCATGGATTAATAGTCAAAAACAGAGGGCCTGTTTTGATGGACGTGGGGTGACAGAAGATGCAATAAAGTTAAATGAAATATATGCAATTATTCACATCCTTCATTCTTCCCTGGCTTCATTTGGGTGTTTATCTGCAGAGCCACTTATCGGGGGAGATTAAACAGTCAAGTCTAATATTCTGGAAGAACCGTCCTGAGCGTGAACTCTCACATTCCTAGCACAAGCTTCTCTTCTGCCAACACAAGCCAAGAAATTTTCCCTGCGAGTCAATTTTGGAAAGTTGGAAGGTGTGACGAGGATGTGGGACAAAAGAACAACTGTGGTCCAGGAACAATGGAGGAGGGATAGTTTCGGGTCCCGGCGGACAGATGTGACTGCAACAGTGTGGCGAGATAGTTGTGCCGATGAGAGGAGACGCTCCGTGTGAGTGTATGCTGAGGCTTACTTGGATTTTTCAAACTTTCTAAAATATTGTCACTTCGACATTTCTAAATTTGAGAGCTAAATAAAAGTTTGTGTGCATGTGGTGTGCAAGGATGTAGCAACACACGTCTATTTTTTTCTTTTAGAATAATCTAAATTTAAACAAGAATAAAAAAAAGGATACATATAATATAACATTTCACAGATTAAATATTGTGTATCCAATTATAGTTAAATAATATTACTAAATAAATAAACCATTTGTTCATGTTGTCTGTGACGGCTAGTAATAATATTAGTAGAAAAAGAACAGAGAGGGGCCGCAGAGATCTTTATACTGCATGCATGAAAGTCTGCAAGTCATGTTTTCTGCTGTACCCCGTCATGGAGCCAGTTTGGTGGGAACGAAGACTTGATTAGATTGATCTACAAAGAGTCCACTCACTATTTCATTGCCGAGTTATGTAGCTTGGCTTTGTGCCGTATACCGGCAGATGACTGCCGAGGGGAGAAACACACTGTGCTGAGACATCCACAAATACATCAACACCTATGAGAGAATTCGTTTTTTCATTTTGCAGAGATAAAAAACACCTTCCGCTAGATTTTGTTGCACAAAATGAACACATGTAAAAAAAATGCAAGACTGATAGAACAAACCAACGACAAAAATAAATTCAATTAAGTTGTCGTACCATTGTTTTTAATTCATGAGATCTTGTTGGTATTTCATTTTGTATGTATTTGAAAACTATTTGTTTCGTCTTTTCTAAAAAATGAAAGAATATTCTAAAATAAAAAGTATGAATAAGAGTTTTACCTCTTGTTTGATCAGCAGGATTTGTTTTATTGCAAAGAAAAATGTTTGATTACAGCAATTCTAAGCGTATCATTTATAGAAGAAAAAATGTGATGAAGTGTAAGATAACATGAAAATTACAAATATATTTAAAACATTTACAATAAAAGTTTGCTGTGATTCTAACTTTCTTCCACTTTTGGTAGGTGCTGGCCATTGCTAAATGGTTCTACCGTGTGTCACAATTTAGACAAGAACAATGCTGACATGTAAGATGAGGGAGAAAAAGAGGGAACGATCTGACCGTATTATTACAATAATAAACTGTAACCTCTGGCATATACTGTACCTTTAAGTTGAATAAGCTGCAACGTGAGCTACCTTTGGTTTATTTGATAAGCATGTATTTAATTCCCTAATATTTTCTGTGGCAATTATTAGATCTTGATATTTTTTTTAAATATGTCTTGTGTAATAAAAAGCTTTATATATTATTCTATATGTTTATATGTATTTATTTTTATTTTTTTAATTTTCCATAGGTTCACACATCTCACCACTATCATTCAGTACATTACTTGAAATGTATGCTTAGAATCACTGCCAACTACACTGAGGGTTTACAGGTGCAGCTTACGGAAATGACAGCAATAATACGACACTGATGGGATAATAAGTGGTTGTTGTCACTCAATGACCAGGTGCTCTTGAGTTTCAAGTCCCTACTGTCGTGCCGCCGTGCATTTTAAGAGTGTGCTGTGACGATAAGAAGGCTCAACATGTCTTTCTCAGCTCAATCGTATGCACTCTACCCCCTTGTGGACAAAGGCATGTACAGTCAGGCTCTTGGATTTGCCAAATAAAGTGTGATTCAGGACAACATGAATTATTAAGACCCGAGATCGACAAAGACGTGGATACCTTTAATTTGACCCGCGCTGTCAATACACATGTCAGATGGATCACTTTAAACCACTTGACATGAGGTCTATCTCTGATGCCAAACAGCGCAAGAGACAACTTGCAAACGTTGGCAATACTGTGCCCTTGAGGCTTCATATTTTCATCAAGCTGTGAACCTGCTCACCTTTTAACTGAGGGAAAACATCACACTAATATCTCCACTGTCACCACCTCTTGCTAACTAAAGACGACCACTCCAAGTATAGCAGACGTGCCCCCCTCCACTCCCCCCTCACACACACACACACATCCTTCTTCCTCATTTAAATCGTGTTTGCTCTTCCACCTTTCACTTCCTCTTCAATTCTGTCTGAGACAGACTGAGGCTGGCACGCCGAGTTCCAACAGGGAAAAAAATTGGGAAGAGTTTTTTTTTTTTTTTACAAAATGCACCCACGACTCCAATCAGTTTTTCCATACAAACTGCAGAGCATGACTGCAGTAAAACAGTCAGTTTCGGTCTGTCCCGAGGCTCTGTGTGCTGTAGGTGCAGCGGTGGTTTCACAAGTACTCCCTGTACCATATCCTGGCACCGAGATAGCCGTTAGCCAAACCATTCTCTCTTGGCACGTTCCTCCAGACAGGATGCATCTCATTTGCTTACTTATTTAAAACAGATTAAGGTTTTTCCCCGACCACCCCATCTATTTTATAGTAGCATCTCATTAAATTGACAAATGTTGCACAAGCATAACCGAGTGAAGCAGACGTTGTGCTCTGGGAAATCTGTGCAAATGGTTGTTATGGGTTTTGACGACCAGACAGGAAAACAAAACAAAAACAAAAATAAAAGAGGTATTTATGCATCTTATTGCCAAGTAAAAGTCTTGACGGTCAGTAAGTAGAAGCTCAGAGGTTTGGCCTGGTGACATATTCATCTCACACTTCGTCACGTCGCTCCCATTTGTCTGTGGACCGTTGGGGCACATTGATGATTCAACTGGTATTTGCCAAGTCTTTCGATCATAGGGTTCTCTCACACAAGCTGTACTACATTCCCCAGTCTATTCTGTGATTTCCTCCAGCCAAGATTTCCTTGAGGTCTTTCTCCTCTCACTTGACCATGCATGATTGTGTGTGATAGGCTAGTCCCAGACATGACCAAGACACTGCAGTTTCCTCCTGCATGCAATCTCTACAAGAGGTTGATATATTCCAGCTAGATCTTGAATTCTTCTTTTGACTTCATCATTGGTCATTTTATCTTTCCATGTTATTCCAAGGAGTCGTTTATAGCATCTCGAAGGCAGCGATGCGTCGAGACATTTTGGCGTTATAAGTCCATGTTTCGCATCCATATAGTGCAATTGAGGTAATGGGGGATCTCAGCCGCTTTATTTTAGTCTGAAAGGCTATATAAAGGCTATATTTTTTGTTTTCCAAATTTTATTTATCTCTGCAAGCTATCCAGTTGCCATTGCTAACCGTCTCTTAATTTTGTTAGCTGATCATCATCTCTTAACATCATCAGAGATCATAGATCCAAGGTATCACACAACTGGAGCTAATATTATGCCTGATTCTCCGTCAGTCTGGCCATATATATATATATATATATCACAACACGGGAAGAATGATATGGTGTTTATACAACTATACATCTGTAGTTGATTCTTGCCAATGTCCAGACCACATGACACTTGACATAATCAGAACTTTTGCTTTTATTTGTATTTAAACCAAAATATGTCCAAACATCAGCTTTGAAAGCTGCTGGAGTCGACTGTATCCTCTAGTCCTAAGTAATCCGGTTTTCACAGGATTCAGTTGTTGTTTGAGCTATGTGGGAAGTAGTGACTGCCGCCATCTAGAGGCCAGAGGTTTAATTGCAACACAAAAATGAACATACACTGTGAATATTTGTATGTTGATTGTAATTTATATTTAAAAACACACTTTATTAAACTGTACACCATAAAACAACTATGGTAAGAAAATATGATTTGAAAAAAAAAAAAAGTTTTAATTATCCTTTCTTTTTTTTATAATACTGTGCTGTTAGATATCCATAAAGTACAGTGAAAAAATATTGCATGTATGTATCGCCATATATCGATATTTTATTGGCCTTTTTTTAACGTGAAGCTGTAAAATTTTTAATATACTGTATTCCTGCAGTCAAGTATTTTCATTTTTATTTCATATACTTTTGGTATTATGCCTCTTTAAACATGCCTGTTCTTGTAGCATTTAAAATTATAACGTTGTGTTAAGTAAGTAATTTATATTTATAGATTTCTTTTCCAGAATTCCAAACAATACCCAATAAAATATACAAACAATACCATGATCAGATCATTCATAATATATAGAAAAGCTAGCAGTTAGTTGTATTGCCTCAGAGTTGAGTAGTAGCACTACTTGGTATCAGAAAAGTTGGTTAGCCCTGGCCTAAGGAAGGTAATCCAAAACATCAACAGATCATAATCATCTTTTCCTTATCTACATTTCCTTAAATAAATAGATCCAAATAAGATAAACCTTAACACAAACATACCTGTGGGCTTGTTTCGCGGGGGGGGGAGGTTTAAACAGAGAGGTTATCTTTAAAAAAATCTTATTGACGAAGTATATTTCAGTATCAGAAAAGATAAAACTTATCGATGTTAAGTTATGTTTTTGGAATTGTACCATATCAGATTAAATCAAACTAAATATTTCATTGAGGAGAATAAAGAGGCAGCAGAATCCTCCTCCTCTTCACTTCATTCTGTTTTAGTAAATGAATCATGGAGTAAATCAGCAGATCCCTTCTATAAGGATCCCCTTATGAGGATATAATGTCCATTCCCACTTTGAAGAGTGTCATTTTTGCTGATATAAAACATTAGGCAACATAAACATTAACGTTAGGCAAATCCATCCCACAGATGCACAACATCAATGCCATTCATTTCTCTCTTAAAAGCATTTTTGGATGCGATTTACAATTCAGAATGCTTGGAACCGTCCTCCTGCCATCAAAATGAGCGTGTTAACTGTTACAAATCGCATTTTCACGTCTTAGCTTGTCAGGAGCCGCAAACATTATCGCAACGTTTGTTCGCTCATGTGCACAAATGTTGTACTTAGAAGCCTGAAGTAGGGGTGATATCAATTGTCCATGTGATAGAGAATCCATCAAGGAATATTTCTGCTTATGATTCAGTTTTGTGGAATTCTCCAAGCTCTGGGGAAACACGGACGGCTACCAAAATGGAATACATCAATTAAATCAATGCAGCAAAGCACAGGAACACCTTGAAATAGAAGAGGATCTCTATCTTTCCAAGGAAGGTTTTTGGGGCTTTATCTGTCTTCAAGCCTGAGTGAGCCACTGTGAGTGCGGATGTTATTGTTGGCGGCTGGAATTGTTACTTTTCTAGCCACAGATTCAAGCTGAGAGATAGCGCTTCATCCACAATTCTCCGCAATCTTACGGGCCTTATTCGTGATGATCGCTCTGTAATGGACTGAGCAGATTCACAGACTGCTTCCAAAGAAAAAGAGGAGGGGGAAAAAGAAGAAAAAAAAGGTCTGACCTGTCAGTCATCCTCCGAGACTCCGCCCTTCAAATCAAACATTTATCAGTTATCAGTGATTGTCAGTCAGCGGGTCTACGAAGCCTAGTGTTTACCTTGTCTAGACAGACTGGAGGATTGGCAGCCGTGGGCACATGAGTGATATACAACGTACTCCTAAACCACAGATGAGCGCTCCACTGTCATTTAGCGTCCTAAATCAAACATTCGCGCATAAACAGCCAACTACTGTACGGGTGTTGACAAACCAAATTTAAAGCGTAACTTCAGACAATGTTTGAAGTTGTTGAATGCTCCCGTGATATGATCCCGTTTCATTCGAATACATTAGTGCTGTAGTTTCCTGAGGCTACGCTGCAGAGAGCTATAAATCAACGCGCTACTAAGAGATGGTTCCCGTGGTGTCGGCCTGTTTGTTTTCCCCTCTCCGTCTACAGGTTCACATACCAATGATAACATTAGATGACAGATAAAACTGGAGACTGACGCACATTTCACAACTCTTTTAAAATCTTCAAAAGAGTTTAGCGTTTCGACTCTCCCCACATCAGACCTTGAAATTATCTTGACACAGAGACAAGCTTTGGATATCAAGATATCAGATCAAGTTGAGTTTTGCAGATGCACAGTTTAAGAAGACATCACATGCTACCACCTGTATCTTAAACTGCCTATCCCAGCAAGACAGGGTTACGACGCACCAAATACAAGTGCAGATTAATTAAACAAGAATTCGACACCAGTTGCATCGATCCCGAAAGGTTTTATTTATTGTACTTGTACAGAGTTTAAAATGTAAAAATGTATATATATATATAATAGCGTGCATGCATAAGGTTCCAAAGTAAGGAGCAGTTACAACAACCAGAATCAATTTATAAATTGTCAAATTTGAAAATTATAGGAAGTGCGTAGTATAGTCCGAAGAATAAGGTAAATAAAGTTATGTTAATGAGGGCTACAATGAAGAACCTATTTAAAGTGGCTTCATAAAAATGTATATTTTCGGTCAATTGGGTCAGAGAGCTATTTCAATTGAGATGGAACCCTCTAGTGAATAAATAGTGCAACTGTGATAGAAAGATGGAATATCGGACATCATAAATCTCCTTCGTGTAACCGGTTACACGACAGTTAGAAGCTTTGAATGCATCAAATAAATTCAGTTTGTATTGTTTAGACATCAATGTACTGCAGCGTTTCTTTGAAGCACTAGAGAATTAAATTACATGATGACCATGTCCACCAATGAAGGACTGAACTATGTCAATATTAATAATGTTTTCATCACCAATTGGATCAAAAGTTGAGCGCGTTATATGTAATTGAACACAAACATTTACTAACCAAGGTTCCAGGATTCTCACATCACTGCAGAGCAGCCTGTACGTATCGTGGGAGTCTAATGAACTTCACATTCTTTTAAAGTGATCACGTGAAGGTTTTCTGAACGGTGATGACTTAAAAAACAGCCGTCTTCCTGAGGGAGAGAGGTTACCTTTATCAACATACATATTAAATACTTCAACAATAATTGATTTGATGTCATGACAACTACTTTAATGTTTTAGATTTAAAATAATAACCTTGAATCCAAAACCAGCAGTACAAACATCCAAATATAAACAACACTAGTGGTTTGACTAATGGGGCCATTTAAGTTTTACTGAAGCATTTCTTCCACACGTTCATCTGCAATTGACTTTATTTAAAAAATGTCTTTGTCCAGCCGTCATGTAAATCTCTGTTGAGTTACGTTTCGTTTGTTGGTTTTGATCCCTCACTGTTCCGTTTCCTTTGAGTAACTAGGTCAACTTGAAGTAAACAGGTTTGCCGTGTACACATTCCAGATACAGGATCAATTTCATAGCGCAGGATAATTCTTTGGAATGATGAAGTTTGAGAATAAATTGACATTTACTTTCTAACTGATTGTAAGTTAAAGGCACATACTGACATTGACTTTAAATTTGAGCACCAACTAATAATTTAAAAATATTGAATACAAAATACAGTCTTACCCGGCGTATTCAATTCTTCACATCTGTTATCATCCAGCTGGTGTTTCTATTACTGCTGTATGTGCATTTGAGCTGTGACACAACAACTAAACAGACCTGTGATTGTTTTAAAATATCTTCCAGGAGCATCTATAAACCTTTGACTTAAACCACAACTCTATCACAGGGAGGATGTGGACCTGTTAGTGTTATGCCCTGAAGGACTCTGGGTGGGCTGCGTATACATTTACACACACACATGACAGGCGGAGAGACAAGAGATAGTAGACACTAACAAACTTTACTTGAAATAGCTGCAAAACTTGGCAAGCGGCTGGCCTTTCCTTTCTACTATTTTATCCTCAGAATGATGTTAACAAAAGTATTCTGTATTTAAGTTTGCCCGATTTGATGAAAACAGGCATATTTATAACCAATCTGTTAAGAAATGGTCTTGGCAGTCATTGCAGCATGATAACATATTGTAATAAAGGTTTTATGAATCATGGAAAAATCTTGAGTTCCATTGAGATCACAGGATGAAAAATACATGTTAATATAATACTATTTCATTTTCTACCGCTTATTTCTTTAATCAACCACATTTTTTGACAGTGGAGAACATACACATATATATATAATATATATAGATATATGTATATATATGTATATATACAGTGTACATTATATGTTGATAATAATGCCTTTTTCATTAAAGCATTCGCGTGATATACAAGTTATACAAAATAAAGTGATAGCTTTAGGTAATTATTTCTTTTACCAGTTATTACATTTTCAATCTGTAGTATTTAGAATAGTGTTTCTGCCTTCCACTGGTGATGGATTAGTGTAAGGAAGTAAGTAAACGCAAAATTTTAGTTTTGCCGTTTCATGAAAACACGGTCTTTGACCATATGCTGTTGGCAGTTTGGTGGTCATGTGACAATTTTAGACCCTCTTAGCAGGTCCTCCAGACACAGTTATGTAATGGAGAGCATTGTCAAAATAATTCATGGTTGTTCAACATTAACCCAACCAATACAGAAAGTACTTAAAATATACATTTTGTAAAGCAAAAATGTTACATAGTGTTGCTTTAACATCTAAAGTGAAGATAAGACACTCATCCATTCGTCCCATAGTGGGAAAAT
This sequence comes from Callionymus lyra, assembly GCF_982586985.1. Lineage (NCBI taxonomy): Eukaryota > Metazoa > Chordata > Actinopteri > Syngnathiformes > Callionymidae > Callionymus > Callionymus lyra. The sequence goes on along the minus strand of NC_141825.1, from coordinate 12,845,537 downwards.
TTGACATAAATATGGACGTCAGAAAAGCTAGAAATGAAGGATAGCAACAGAGTAACATCAGAAATGTGTCGTAAACTTGATTCTCACATATCCAGTAGTAACTTTTAAGTTGGTGACAGACTGGTGGCTTGTGTGTCAGAGACATGGAAGTGTGTTTGTAGGTATTTAAGCAAGAGGATCCACTAATAAAATAGACTAACCTTTCAGTCACAAACACATTTAAAAGTTTGTAAAAACCCATGATTACACTCTTCTTGAGCTAATCTGGAGGAGGCATGTACTTGTTATCCAGCTTGATGAGAATAAACTGTTCTTCCCAGATTGCTTGGAGTGAAAAATCAAACATGTATCAGTCCATTTAACACAAATGATCATCAGTAATCAGAAATAGTTGCTCTTAAGTTGGCAGCTGGATGCTCATACTTGCTGACTCGTTCTCAAACATTTCACTCTCGACTGCCAAGTGGAAAGAAGCCAACCATACAATGTATAATTCCATCGCATGTAAATACACGAGCGGACACACATTCAGCGTCAAGCTGCAGCTAATAAAGTTTCCGTCGAAGATGAAGATGATTCACCGAGGCTGGTACAACACAGACCTAGTCCAAGTCACAGCATGTTCTACCTCATAAACAAAAGCCCAAACACAAAACACATTACATTAGTAACAAAACTTAAAATCAAAAACATGTAGATGAAGTTGTGTTGAAGAAATCAAGCTTTAAGGAGCGATCAGGGAAATCGCTTATCTTTTTTTTTTTTTTTTTTTTTGTGAAGGGATTGTGGAAGTGATAGCTGGACCTGGATGGACCCATGCACACAGGAAAGCACGCGTGAGTGGGTGGATGCAAAACCCCTGACAGGAACCGCTTCAAGCATTTGTGACGCAGCTCATAAATCACCTAGCACTTTAGCGTAATGATCCATGGAGAGAGAGGTGAAAGTGAAATTCAGTGCCTCTTTAAAGGAAAACATTGCTATGTTTGAATTTGGGGGTTCTCTTGTTATTATGGATTCCAGAATGGGAACAGATAATTGAGGAGAACATTCTCTAGTGTTATTTGCTCTCTCCCAGTCAGAAGTAATAATTACAGGGCATTAAAGTTTCTTGGACCCAAATAATTTACCAATGCTGTCCCTTCTCACGCCATGAACTAAGGGAATGCCATGTAAAAGAGTGAATCATCAGTTCCTCTCTCTATGCTAGGTTCTGATGCCAGTATTTGGCCGTTTTTGACAGTTAGCAGGTTGTTTTTTTTTAACAGATTTTGAAATCAGTACTAGCATGATTTTCCCTGTCACATTAGCTGTTGTTATAATTGGATACACACCAGACTCAAAGCATCCTGAGACGTCACACATCAACTTTCTTCACAGATACTGACGTCAATATATTTTGAGTTTAAAACATAGCCTGTGTGCTAAATACTCATACAATTGTTCACACTTTTACAAACACAGTACACGGCTCTAACCGAACCATACGAGAACCATTATAACAGCTGAAGATAGAAACTAAAGTGCATTAGTATTCCGATGAAAACACTTCTTAATTAGAACAAAATAATACTGGAGGCTTGATTACAAAATATGACGGTTAGGGTGGTTTCAACAAGACACTTTGCCATTACCATGATTTTTCCTCAACCACTTGTTGAAGTGTTAACATCATCATCCTTCTATTAAGCTCCTCATCATTTTAGCTAAGAACCTCAGCACTGCCGCACCACTGCCCCCCATTGACCATAAAATGCATTACATACAGCTTTACCCCAATCTGTGGTTCAGTGTATCGTGTAATTGTTAAGCAGATAAGGACAGCTTTTAGTGTCATCTAATTGAAAAGTGGCAAATTAAAGATTTAATTAGGATTTTATGGTAAAAGATGCAAAAATCCTTCTTTGGAATAATAGAAAAGAACATAAATATATTCTGTATCCTCCAGGATGTGCAGTAGGACTAACTAAATAGCATCCATATTGATCAATAAAAGGAAATTCAGATTAACATTGAGTCTGGAATTAGGACTATAACATTTACAAAAGCTTGACAAATAAAATTGTTGAGGACATTCCACACAGCCCTTCGCTTACCTTCAGTGTCTTCTTACATGCAGGTGTCCTTTGTTTAGCAGCTCCTTGTTACAACATTCCTGTGAGACACAAACGTAAACAGGGAAGAATCACATATTGGATGAAGTAAGCACAGTTGCGTATTGTTTAGCACGACAGACAAATGATGACACACATAACACAGGTGATGACAACTGGAGCAAGCTCAGTGCTTGTGGGTTCTTCTTTGAAACACGCCTCGACGTAAACTGAAAACAAGTACCCAAAGGAACTTCAATGTTTTAAAAAAAAAAGAAAAGAAAAAAGAAAAACCATAAGAAGTCTTTTTGAATTACTTCAAAAGTGTTTATGATTTCACTCAAGAAAATAAATTAAAAATTAGCGAGGAAATTATATTAAATTGTTTAAAAACTTGCCTGCTTGGGAACCTCCTGTTATGAGGTGGTTTGTAACATTTTATATGTTTGTCATAACTTTAACTTTCATTAATAAAACAACAACATGCATACAGTATCATTTTAATATTATTTTTGAATGGTTTCATCATACCTTGACTGTAACGTGTGTCCTAAAGGAGATCCAATTTATCAAACTGTCTATGAGTCATCAGTTAGACATCACACAAACTATAACAATGCTTTTATTTGATGGTCATGTTCCTCTAACATCATATTGACCTATAAAGCCCTGCATGGTGTAAAAACTGGAGTACCAAAAGAGAACCCGCTTTACCTCTTACCGTTTGGTTTACCCCACCAGCACTATGGAGAACTATTCATTTTATTTATTTTAGTTTCTTTTATTGTGACTCTACAAAATGTATTTTTATATCCTAAACATACTCATTGAGATATACGTTCTTATTAAGGATACCACAAATAAGGTCCTGAGTCTGGACTCTAGTCCAACACGTGTGCAAGAGCCAATCTGCATTCTTCTAAATGACAACATATTCAGTGAAACTAACAAACACCAGATTTTCTGATCCTGAGATACAAAATAGCCTTTAAATAAATATGTGGGTTTCATAACCGAGTCCTTATCCAACGTCATATCAGAAAAACTACTTGGGTTTTCAAGCTTCTACTTAAAGCTGACAGAGTATCTGATTACTAAAATACTCGTATCCCACCTTTCTTCGGACTCCAGCTGGAGAACGACTATCTCGGATGTGACCATGAGAGGAGGGAAAAACATGTGAGAACAAAACACTTTCATTCATCTTCATTAGGCTGGAATCAACAAAAGAACCAGCTCAACACAGGCTCCGTAAAAACTACATCTTGTTTCAGTCACGGAGGATATTTAAGTGTGGGGTTAAAAAGTCACGGGCAGCGCTGGTTTATTTACCTCACGGTGCAGACCATATAACACATCATGAACTCCTTTCCAACAGAATATCATCTGGTTTCATTGTTTCTGACTAGTGTTATACAAAAGAGTTACCCCCCTGTGAGGGCTATACAGTATTTAAGCTAAGAAAAAAAAAATTGACAATAAATGTTTGCGCCAAGAAACAAAAGATTATTATTCAGTCATGGTGATAGCCACGCTGACAAAGGCACCCTGAGGATGCTGTGGAGCTCTGCTGGTACAACCACATATGGAAAACATTGTGGGCAATTACCGTACAGTAGACACTTACACAGGCTGTGCAGTATGTACACAGGAAAAAGCCACAGCGTGCATCTACATCTCTAAGTGGAGGGAGGTGTGCAAATCTCAGCTAACAAGGGTCGGGGTAAAAAGGGCTTTTTCGTTGCCAAAAGCCACAACTGATTAGCCTGGGAGACAAATGAAAAGGATCAATAACAGGTGGACTTGGGAGGACGGTTTGTTTTTTTGTGTTCGCAATTGCTTATCTTTGAGAGGGTTTGCAGAGAAAGAGCAGCCAATTCCCCACCTGACACAGGGGCTAACAGGGGGACGCAGTCTAAATACAGTATGAAGACATCATTCACACTGATATGCTAACTAGAGCGGGGCGCACCATCTGTAAAATATAAATTCAATTGTCGGGGTCAAATTGCTAAACCCTCTCCATCGAATACCAAACATTTGGACGCTGTTCCCCTTGACCAACAGAATGGGTGGAAATGTCCTCGCAATCACTGCAGGATGTTATTACGAAATCTCAAGCAACACTACTTTATTGAAGTAGTTGATGCAGTGCTGCACAGCGGGAGCGTCAGATTTAACACATTGTAATATACTGTATACCACTTGTTTATAGGACTCATGGACCGAGCATTGTTTCTAAGGCAAACTGACCCCACTCGGGCTCATCAATCTTTTTTTTTTTTTTTTACTAAGGTCGTAGCAGAAATCCTTCTCTCTTCACAAAACCTCTTAGGCATTTAGCCGCTAGACTTCAAAGGTTTTTTGGAGGGAACGAAATAAGATATCAGGGTCACAAAATAAAGCTAAATACTAACTGATTCAGAAAATATGTCCATGACCTCAAAAACATTAATCTTGTGAATGGCACTGGCTACAAAGAGCAACCCTAACCCTTATCCTTATGTCTCCAGTCATAGGGTCAGATCTCTAATGAATCCGGGAACCCTGATACTTTTGAATACAATATAAAAAAATAACTCCTTCTGAAACAAACCTGATCTCCTATTAGAAATTGGAAAAGAATGTCTAAGTTCCAGGTTTATTCAGAAGACTGTTCTTCAAAATAGAGAGTCAATAGACAGAAGACAAAATAAATAAACAGTGAATGTTCGTTGGATCAAGCTAGACGAGTTGCATTCAAAGATCAAAATGGAGTGGAATGCTTTTCCTGGACAAAAATTGTCTGTGCTCCAGCTACAGAGAAGGAACAAACTGCGCAGAGCAGATGTCACAATAGTTTTTGGCCGAATATCCAGCACATGGTTTGAATGAAGCTGCATATACAATGATTTGGTGTCGAATAATCTTACCGAGTCCACATGTCCTCCTTACAGGATCCATGTAGAACACAAATTGTACTCTGTTTACCTCAACAATGGAATTGATCCCCTGTCACAGGACAAAAGATGTTGGCTGAAGACAAACACTAGCAGCATCACATCTCAGCTGAGTTTTAGCTTCATGACGGCAGCGGCTGTTCAAGGACACTCTGCCAGTTTTTTAGAAACATGTGATTATAATCAAAACAATTGTCAAAGTCAAACTTGGGTTACCAACAAACGCAAAGGTGAAGAAATAAGCTTTTTTTCCACACCCATGAAATTGTATATCTTTAGCCTACTTTTGTAAAAAATGGGCGTCCATGTTCACACGCTTGTCTCAGTTAGCATGGCAATTACTTTCCATTGTCATCCAAGAATAGACGAGAGTTTACAGTACATACAGTCCTTTGAGCGTTTTTGTTCTCATAGCCATAAAACAAGCAGTATGTGATAGTCCCGGATTGGCATGCCAGTTGTTGTTTCCCCCCCCATCCCCCCAACACTGGCGTTTACTAGAGACTAAAGATCAAAACTACACAGTGCTATAATTTGCTCAGTTTAACTCTGAAGATACACAAACCACTGCCACACAACTGACATTGTGTAACCTTTTTTTCTAACAATACTATATGAGGAAAACTGCCTTCTATCATTTTTGGTTTCCAATTTTGCTCAATACATTAAGCATATTTGGGGTCTGAAAAGCTGGTGTCAATCAAAGTCAGAACACGGGCGCAGGTTAGCTCATTGTAAAAAAAAATGGTGTAGCCAGCGAGGAAATATGAGTGCCAGTGTGAGTTTCAAAAAAATTGCACTCATTTGAAGATAAAGTTTAGCTTGCAATACTTTGTGTAGTTCTACAAGAGGAAATATAATGAGGAGGAAACGGGAAGAAAACAATACCCCTCCGAGAGGATCATGAATCAAAGCCGAAATATTTTGAACATAATAACAATCCGCTGTCGCTCGTGGCATCTCATCACCATCAGCACAGTCAGCCAGAAAGATGAGGAGGACAGCTTGCCAGAGGGTTCATCGGTCATTCTATTGCACCGCGGGCTATTGGAAGTTGTGTCTTTGTGTGTTCATGTACTGTCTCCATCTTTTGCTGTCACAGATCATTTGGGCAGATGAACACAGCACAGGAAAAAAAGCTTGAACAGAAATGTCCTTATTATTCACACAAGCAAGAGATCTTGTCTTTAGGAATTATACACTGTGAGATTTGCTGTATTAGCCAAATTTGACACATCAAACGCACACAAATTAGGGCTTTAGCCACACTCCGCTGAGACAAAAATGATATGCCCAGTTATTTGATGATTGTCCCCCGACAATACCCACAGTGTCTATAAAGAAGATGGTTAAACTGAGTGGTGCGTTTCTCCTGGGAACATCTGCTCTCTTCATTTCCTGTATCCAATTTTCCTTCATCATTACAAATCCGAGGAAGCGTCTGGTTTGCATGCCCCCATATCCTCTCACTGCCCTGACGTTCACCACCAGCCACCCACTCACCGACACATATCTTCATCAGGCTTCTGTGTCTGCTCCGACCAAGGGGGATTCCATGACCGTTTCGGCCCATTAGGGGGCTCTTGAACCCCTATGTGCCCACTAACATTAGGAGTCCTGTTGGAGGCCGGGGGCCCGACATGTGGAAGCAATCACAACAAAGGGATGAAATGAATACAGAACTAATATGCAGAAACATATGTAATAACCAAGATCTAATGTCTAATCAAAATACACTTGCCCTGCACAAGAAGTGACTTCACAAGTTGATTGTTTATTTAAGGAGAGCGTCTGACCTGCGTCCAGCAAGATGTTGTATCCACTTACGTCAAGAGATGAGTGTCTATTACATGAATAATAGTGAGAACTACTGTTCACACAGATATTGTACAGCGTTCAGAGCCAAACCCGTTTTTTTTTACCTTTAATATAAAAAATACATTTTCGTCAAATGATTGATCAAATTCACTGACTCAACTCATTTGACCTCTTGAACTTTTGACCATAAGTGCTAAGATCAACTCGTGTGCATATGACAAATATATATATATATATAGCTTTATGGTCCTGTTTATTCTTCTTTGGTAAGAGGTACAAGTTAAACTTTCTATGTCTTGGAAGTATGAATAGTACTTGACTAGAGGCAAGTAAGGCTATAGGTTCCGCTCAAAATAAAATGAATATAAAGCATTCTCTGAATAAATTCCACTTGACATAAATACCACAAATGTTTTTGAAGACGTGTATCAAATACATATGTTCAATGCCTGTTAAACCTCTGAGGGCAATTGTCCATGAAGCAACAGGAAACTACACTTCCCGAGAAGGATGCAAAGTCCCTCCACGCCGATGCAACCGTTTTCCATATGATATTTTCACAACAGATAAAATCTTCATAGTGCACGCAAGGTCAGTCCAGGTATATTCAACAATGACAACAGCACTATTCATACGAAATGATACGCAGATACAGATTTTTGTACTACATCATCCAACATTGCCTATAGATTTGGGCCATCCTTATTATTTCACTGTTTGGAATAAATAAGTGGTGAAATGTTTAAAAGCTTTACAGTAGTGGTTCCGGAAAAACACAATAAGTCAGAAGTCATAAATAAAGACAATGTTTGAAATGAAAACCCCAATTTCTTTGTTATCGAAATATATATATATAAAAAACTGTGTATATATTTTAAATAAAGTTACATCCTATGCAAATAATGGAAACAATGAAATCCCACGAAATCCCGGAGATGAATGAGGACGAGAGGATACTGTCGACTCTAGCAGCTAAGTCGAAGTTTTAACATGTAATGGTTTCAAACAAATTTAATTTACAACTTTCTTAAGATTCAAGTGGTCTGTAAATGCTGAGAAGTCAGGGTCAATTACTTGGACAATGCCACAAATATATCCTCGTTACTGTCAACAGTGTTGCAATACGTCAGATATATCGTATGGTTGCCCATGCATCGTGGTACATACATATTGTATCGCAACATTCTTTCCAATACACACCCCTGATATAATCTGCAATATTACAATTGGACTTTTGTTTACCTGTGGTTTTGGTTGCTATGGTAGCGAGGAAGCTTCTACAGAATGCCTTACTCTGTGTTGCATCTTCTTTCCTAAATCTAAATCCAGATTAAAGCACAAGAGAATTGGGTTTTGAAATCAGGATGACATGTGATGATTAGACACAGTTAAGTGACTGTTTCATTATGTAATAGTCTAGTCAGCTTTCTTAAATTATAAGCTCAATTCTGTTTTAATAGTTTGAGGAATGTATCCACTGTTCCCTCAAGGGTTGTTGTCAAGAGAGCAAAACAAATAATAATAATGATAAATTACATAATTCAGTATGTTCAGGCAGAGGATTGAAATGTATTCACAGCAGTAACAATGGAATTCTAATAAATAATTAAGAATTTCAACATGTAAATGAACATTTTTAAACCCATTTAAACAAAATAACTTTTAACAACAATTAAAAAAGACTGATGTCCCCAACACCTACTTCATGGTATAATCTATTTAATGTGACTTAGTGTTGAGTTTTTCTTTGGAAATATTGCGCCGTCAACACATTTAAAAGATCCATGGCATTGTTTTTAATATGGCATGAGTCATGTAAAGTTGACATGCACGCTGGAAAAAAAAGAATTCCACAGATTTGTACCGCAACTCTTTTAATGCTCATTAAATTGTTCGCGCAACCTTTTTTTTTTTTTCAAGTTTGTTGTCTAGTAACTTCGGCGTCAGTGCCAGAGGACACTACGGTGTGTTTTGGGTCCCTCGGAAATCAATGTTACCATTGCATTTGCTGATGCAAAAAGGCAAGAGCCGATGCATCATGAATTCCCCTGAAAATTAATACAGATGCACCCATATACTACATCAATGCCAATGGGTCAATTTTCACATCCCTAGTCCAAAAAGGATCAGTTCTTCTATCATTCTGTTAAATCACAACTTTTAGTCCTAGATTTATGTTTTGCTAGTATTATTGTGAAGCAATTTTTTGTCTTTGTATCAGATTCTGTTGCATTCTATGTGATAACAGTAGGAGTATGTCCCATAGCAGGAATAATATGAAGTTGGTATTCTCCTAACAACACCTTCAATTGCCATTCACTTGTTACAGTCACAGAAAGATATGTAAATATAAAAACACCCACAACAAAACAAGTCTAATTCAGAGTTCATGCAGTTCAAGCTTTGCACTTGTAATACTTTTGTTTACCTCTAATTTCTCCGTGGACCTTCACAGGGTCACTGCCAGTCCCTTCATCATGTTATTCCTTAGTGACTTCACTGCCTGTGGGTGTCTCCCAATCCTGTCTCAATAAACCAATGCTTAGCCAAGATCTTTTTTGGCCAAATTGATTAAAGCTCAGCAGCATAGGGCAGCTATGACACATCCTCTACACAACAAACAACTGCTCTGCACTGATTACACTTGCATCATAACAAGCATACGTCTTAGTGCTTATCTTGCAGGACAGATGGGACTTGTTAAGAAATGTCAAATTGTTATACTTGCCAATTTGACCTCAAAAGACCAACACAATAGGATGATACCGATAGACCTGCAACCAAGTAACCAGGAAACACAAGTATAAAAGACTGAAATAAATATATACTCAAAAGACTAAGCAACATGGGGTAAAACTGAAGCCAAAGAGGATTGCATGGGCAAAAAGGACCTGTATGAATAATATCCATTCATTAAATAAAGTTATTGCACAAACAAAACGGTTTGCAAACAGAGATTGGTGAATAGCAGTATGGCTAAAAGAAGTGAGTGGACCCTTGACCAAGGAACTGTGCTCATGCCATCTCAATTTCAGGACTTTAAAAACTCAAATTACATCAGATGGTCTGTAGGGACTTTTAATGAAGATTTTCCAGGCAAGAACAGGCAGATCAACTCTTTATGGCATTGGCAAGAAAGTCCATCCCATGGTGAAGGAATGGCAAACCAGGGTTGATGCCGACATGGTTGTGAAGACCCACAGGCCTCCTTTGCATCTGATTTGTTTTGCCTCACAAATAACAGATCTAAAAGAACCCCCAGGCCCAGTACCAACAGAAGACAAAGGACATCATGACCCAATAAGTGCAGACCAACGATCTGAAGGAAGTCAACGACCAAAAGATACGACAGTGTTGGAAATTATATTGAGAAGGCAATGACTCTCATTCGACAATAACAACTCTAACTAATAACTAATGACTCTAGTTACAAATTAACTACAACTGTTATGTTCAGTGTTTCGAATTTCCCTGCGGCAACCATAGCACTTGCTGTGACCATCCTCCACACTTGGCGTAATGCCCTGAAAAATGTACCCATGTTTACGGCAACAACTTGCCGTAACCGCCCTTAGATTTTAATTTGTTCATAAATACTGTTATTTAACATTTTAAACTGTTCAATATCTAATGGTAAACAACATGGGTGCAGCCATTTTGGAAGCTTGTGTCAAAGGTTAACTGACGACGGAAACAGTCGAGCAATTCCGAGTGATCCACTTGTTACATCAGTGTCTCGAAGGAGGTCAGGTGTCCGGTGTATATTTCGTTTACGCTGCTAACTTTAAGAATGCAGAGCAAGGAAAGGGTGAAAAAAACGGAAAGACGAGGAATTTAAGGCTGTTGGGAAGAAATGTAGCAAAATATACAACTTTTTTAGGTAAGTTTATTTCATTGTTTAAATGCAGTGCTAAAAGTATTTTGTGGTTTGATTGCCCTCGAAACTCGCCAGTTCCTTAAATATCATTACTCATTTTACTTTTACATATAATCCAGTCATTTATTATCATGTTCTTGTTATTCTCATTACTTTAACATGTATGCCAGGTCCTTATCTATTCAAAGCCTTTTATTTAAGTTCGTAAATATTTGTTACAATACATATTTGTTATAAATGAATAATGACTAGCAGTAGAAGCACAAGATGTTAATGCATAGCTGATATGCTAAAATGACAAACCCCATTGTATAATTTAAAAATGTTATTGCATTATCTTTTGTAAGTCAAATAAATGACTGAAAATATATATTGAAGTTGTCATTTTACTTTCTTGTTGTTTTTTAACAACAGGTGTTAACAAGAGCATGATATATACACACACACACACACACACACACACACACACACTTGCTTTGGTGCCCCTACTTCGAAAGAAATGTTTGACTGGATGCCCTTCAAACTTGCCTTGTTGCCCTAAAGTGTATGCTCTTTTTCAAGGTAACACTTGCCTTGACCTTAAAAAGTTTAAATTCGAAGCCTGTATGTGGCCTTACGAACTTTAAATAATGAACAAATACATATAGATGTTGGAATTAAACCATAAACATGACTCTAATGGTGTTTCAGACTAAAAAATAAAATAACAAAAATGTTTTTGTGACCATGGTCTGCGAAAGGCGCTTTACAAAAAAAAGTTACTTACTTATTTATTCATATATATATATATATATATATATACTCTTTGATTACAACCAAAATAAGTAATTAAGGGTACTGACAATTTACTTAACAAAAACACTTGTGTAAACTTAAACCATGAGGAGTCACGGTGGTGATAAAATATCTTTACCTGTATTTGCACAAACACATGTAAATCTACTTCTGCTCAGTGATGGAGAAATCAGGAGGTGATAGTGTGTGACGATAGCCAGACATGGTGGGATGCTGTGTCAGACACTGGCGCTTAACAGCTCTGGAAATCTGTTTTCCTAACCTTGTTTCCTGATGGGCTAGGAGCGAAGGAAAACAAACTTTCAGATGCAAGACATTTATGATTTAAAAGTCTTGTGCTGCATGCCACATTGAGAGCGATTATAACAAAAACAACATTAAGAGGAGTTCAAACACTGGCACTATCAAAAGGCTGCAATAGGAGTATCCCCTCATCACTCAAGCTTCCTGGCGTTACCAAACACAATTTCTTCTCCCATGGAATCACAGTCGGCCACAGTCCAAACTGGACAACCTCTAAGTCCCTAATGTCTCTGAAAACAAAGACCCATTCTGGCCTCTTAAAACTCACAAAGAGTGAACGAAAATAGTCTGCGAGATTTAATCACGGCAGTTTCTGACCCACATTATGGATACGTTGAGGGATAACGTGCAGCTCGTAAAGTGAAATTATCCGTCTGACGTCGTGGATCTGCTGTCCAGGATGCATTCCATGATAAGGGTTGAGCAACAGCACGGGGAACGCACCCATAACCAAGAAATAAATGAGGTATTGACAACCCAAGTCCATAAAAATCCCGGCGGCGACCGACAGTTTTGTCAAATCCGGCTCGACACTTTCAGTCCACCAATAAAACAACAACAGAAGCCCTCTTCATGTGATGACCTCACTCTCTTGCAGCTTAAGAGTCACATTGTAATCTGTCTTAATAACTTTAAGGGCTCTATTTACACTCGCATTAAGACCAATAAATGTGGTGCCACCATTAAGAGCCCAATTAGCCGAGTCCATTATATGCTTATATGTAGCGTTAAAGTAATTTGGGTGATAAAAAAAGTCTTTAGAGTCACGTGTCAACTTATAAAGAATAATACATTTTAAAAAGGATAGTATTTAAAAACAGACGAGACACATATAATATATTAGTGACAGGAAATGGTGCTGATGATGTAGCAATATTTTGAGTTTGTTTTGAAGTTTCCACTGCAATATTTAAATTACAAAATATTTAGTAAGATAGATTACCACTTAAAATAAATATCAGTTAGATTTATATATATAGTACATATGTATACAATTCATATATACATGTTAAAGATATACATGCATTGAAATGTTGTATTTGTAGAAAATTTTACTATAGATGAATTTATTTCCTTGTATGTTAAAAATATAAAAGCCCAAATAAACTCTGAAGTGAGAGGTGGTGGAAGAAAAAGACTTAATTACGTTGGAATGTGGAAATTCTGCAAATCATCCTTATTTAATAAATATGATATACATTTAAATGATTTTGGACCTATTTGAATTTTCACTTGACCTGTACGATTTTAATAAAATTAAAATTAAAATAATAAGATTTAATTGTTTTATTTTACCTATGAGATTTTCTAATATAAACAGTTACTGTATATATATTAAAAAAAATGTATAATTTATTATTTATACCACGATTTTCTCAAGTCATGGTGAACAAAAACATGACATTTTAGCTCAACAGTCAATTAAATCAGGAAACTTCTAAAAAAAAAAATCACCCTTTCATTCACTTGTACTCGATGACAAAATTGAAAGTGAATTCATGTTTGGCCTTCACGGAGAAAAAAACTGTGTGTATCAGTAGTGAAGATTTACAACTGTTGTACTGCCACACTTTACTGCAATATACTACCAACAGTTTAGTAATCAAATCAACTATGGAAATTGTGTTTGAGAAATCTGATAAAAAAATATTGTAGTCATTTACTTTGACAACTGCTCAGCTAACTTTAGAAAAGTGTTACAGAACACAAAAAAACATGTAATAGATAAAAGCTGTCAGTGTGGGTTTCTAAGTGAATTTGAGGCAAATTATGCAATTCTTTCTTGCTAAAGAGTATTTGTTTTACCCCTAAACTACACAATTGTACTACACTTAGAAGCAGTGCTATTCAACTTAAGGCCCAATCCATCTCTTAAAGCCATTTGGACTGGCGGTCCATTCACCTGAAAATAATTTGTGTTTTCAAAAAGCCGTTAAAAACATAGTTTTGCCGATCTGCAGAACTTTGTGACAGTTTCTTTGCTATTATCCGGCAAAGAAGTAGCTCCGGTAGATAATGCAAATTTGCTTTCTCAAAGCTACGTAACGCTGACACTGAAACATTAGATTTAAAGATGAATGGACTCAAAAATATCTACACAAAGTAGATGCTTTATATAGATAGAAGAGACATGCAATTTGTGTTACGACGTCTTGACCGTCAACAAGGTGTATAAATGTTACTGTTTCAATACACAAGTGCTGCTGAATGATTTATAAAACTGTGTATATTTGATTAAAATTCAAAAGGAAAAGGAAAAAGTAGTAGTGGGTTTGACCAGTGCACAGGCTGGACATCCCTTTCAAAGATCTGTCCCTCAGGAAATGTTAGTTGAAAATCTCTAATTTACAAGTACACAGAAATCTATTCTGTTTGGAAATATACTTCTTTTGTTAAAGTAGTGGTAGTTCAAGTCATTTCTTTTGCTTGCCACATCAAGAAACCTGGCCCCTGGAGCGATTGAGTATGACAGATAAGTTGTAGTTCACAGGCAACACATGACGATCAAATGCATTCTAAAGGAGATATTGACGTTGAATACTGAACCCACACCTTTTTTATTCTGATGTAAAAAGCCCGGGAGAATTCAGCACCCCCTTCATTTTGACTCATCACATAAAAGGATAGTTTGTGGACTGTTCTCTGGACTCCCTTTTGGTGGTGGGTGAGAGGAGGATGTTATCCAAACTAGCATCTATCATGGACAACACCTATCACTCCCTTCACGTTACCATGGTAACCTTAAGCAGCTGCTTTAGCCACGGACTGCTGCAACCTAGGTGCAAAAAAGACCAACCTCATGTCATTTCATTTATTGTATTGCAGGTAATCTACACATAAAAGTATGTTCATTTATGTACATAGTAGATTGTATTCTACGCTCTTTCTTTTTTCTCGTTTGTTTTTAAGTGATCCGTTAATGTCCCTGTTACATGCATTCTACTGTCTTTTCTCAATTTCTCAGCTGTGGGTTCAATAAAGTTCAATCTAATCTAATCTAAAGGGATAGTTTTAATCCAAAATTTAAATTTCACAAATGTTCTACTCACCTTCATGTGGACTAAGGGTGAGGATTGTTTTCAGAGTAATCAGTTCATTTTTAGAGTTATAAACAAAAATGTGTGTCAATTTAAATGTAGGACAGAAGCTCTGATGTTTGTCCAAAATAGTTTTCTTTGTTTATCTGAGACTCCTGTGTTTGTCTCCGAGATGTCTTTACCCTTTAGGTATTTATTTTATTGTTTTTTTTGTTTTATCGTTTAAGCACTTTGTGACCCTGGACTTCAAAAGCGCTCTACAAATACGTATTACTTACTTACAAAATGACCCACTTAGAAAGTCTATATTTAAGCACGTTTATGGTGGAAGATGCTTGGCCATCAGAGTAAATCTTCAATTTTCTCTTGTCGAAGCTTCAATACAAAGAAGGACAACATTACAGACGAACAGTATGAAAGTAGTTGGATCTTTGTAAGTGTTATTTTGGATCAGGATAACCAAGCTCCAGTTTGGACTTTAAAAATCGCCTTCAATTTTCACCCTTAACCCCTTGTTAACCTTGTTAAAATAGCTTTGAACTTCTGAGCCACCATACGTTTGTGTTTTAGTACACGAAACAACAAACATCAAATTATAAAGGTATGGTCGTACATTTATTTGCAAACCCCTGAAACAAATTAACAAACTAATGAGACAAATTTGAAAAAAATGAAATAAAGTCTAGAACAAATTAACAAACTAATGAAACAAATTTGAAAAAAAAATGAAAGAAACTGAAACAAATTAACAAACTAATGAAACAAATTTGAAAAAAATGAAAGAAACTAAAACAAATTAACAAACTAATGAAACAAATTCAGAAAAAATGAAAGAAACTGAAACAAATTAACAAACTAATGAAAGAAATTTGAAAAAAATTAAAGAAACTCTGAAACAAATTAACAAACTAATGAAACAAATTTGAAAAAAATGAAAGAAACTGAAACAAATTAACAAACTAATGAAACAAATTTGAAAAAAAGGAAAGAAACTGAAACAAATTAACAAACTAATGAAACAAATTTGAAAAAAATTAAAGAAACTGAAACAAATTAACAAACTAATGAAACAAATTAACAAACTAATGAAACAAATTTGAAAAAAATGAAAGAAACTCTGAAACAAATTAACAAACTAATGAAACAAATTTGAAAAAAATTAAAGAAACTGTACCAATTAACAAACTAATGAAACAAATTTGAAAAAAAAAGAATAAAGTCTAAAACAAATTAACAAACTAATGAAACAAATTTGGAAAAAATGAAAGAAACTGAAACAAATTAACAAACTAATGAAACAAATTTGAAAAAAATTACATAAAGTCTAAAACAAATTAAGAAACTAATGAAAGAAATTTGAAAAAAAATGAAAGAAACTAAAACAAATTAACAAACTAAATGAAACAAATTTGGAAAAAATGAAAGAAACTGAAACAAATTAACAAACTAATGAAACAAATTTGAAAAAAATGAAAGAAACTCTGAAACAAATTAACAAACTAATGAAACAAATTTGAAAAAAAAAAATAAAGTCTAAAACAAATTAACAAACTAATGAAACAAATTTTAAAAAAATTAAAGAAACTAAAACAAATTAACAAACTAATGAAACAAATTTGGAAAAAATGAAAGAAACTGAAACAAATGAACAAACTAATGAAACAAATTTGAAAAAAATTACATAAAGTCTAAAACAAATTAAGAAACTAATGAAACAAATTTGAAAAAAAATGAAAGAAACTAAAACAAATTAAGAAACTAAATGAAACAAATTTGGAAAAAATGAAAGAAACTGAAACAAATTAACAAACTAATGAAACAAATTTGAAAAAAATGAAAGAAACTCTGAAACAAATTAACAAACTAATGAAACAAATTTGAAAAAAAAGGAAAGAAACTCAAACAAATTAACAAACTAATGAAACAAATTTGAAAAAAATGAAAGAAACTCAAACAAATTAACAAACTAATGAAACAAATTAACAAACTAATGAAACAAATTTGAAACAAATTAAAGAAACTCTGAAACAAAATAGCAAACTAATGAAACAAATTTGAAACAAATTAAAGAAACTCTGAAACAAAATAGCAAACTAATGAAACAAATTTGAAAAAAATTAAAGAAACTGAAACAAATTAACAAACTAATGAAACAAATTTGAAAAAAATTAAAGAAACTGAAACAAATTAACAAACTAATGAAACAAATTAACAAATTAATGAAACAAATTTGAAACAAATTAAAGAAACTCTGAAACAAAATAGCAAACTAATGAAACAAATTTGAAAAAAATTAAAGAAACTCTGAAACAAATTAACAAACTAATGAAACAAATTTGAAAAAAATGAAAGAAACTGAAACACTAATGAAACAAATTTGAAAAAAAGTAAAGAAACTGAAACAAATTAACAAACTAATGAAACAAATTTGAAAAAAATTAAAGAAACTGAAACAAATTAACAAACTAATGAAACAAATTTGAAAAAAATTAAAGAAACTCTGAAACAAATTAACAAACTAATGAAACAAATTTGAAAAAAATTAAAGAAACTGAAACAAATTAACAAACTAATGAAACAAATTTGAAAAAAATTAAAGAAACTCTGAAACAAATTAACAAACTAATGAAACAAATTTGGAAACAAATGAAAGAAACTCGGAAACAAATTAACAAACGAATGAAACAAATTTGAAAAAAATGAAAGAAACTAAAACAAATTAACAAACTAATGAAACAAATTTGGAAAAAATGAAAGAAACTGAAACAAATTAACAAACTAATGAGACAAATTTGAAAAAAATGAAAGAAACTCTAAAAAAAAATAACAAACTAATGAAACAAATTTGAAAAAAATGAAAGAAACTCAAACAAATTAACAAACTAATGAAACAAATTTGAAAAAAATGAAAGAAACTAAAACAAATTAACAAACTAATGAAACAAATTTGGAAAAAATGAAAGAAACTAAAACAAATTAACAAACTAATGAAACAAATTTGGAAAAAATGAAAGAAACTCTGAAACAAATTAACAAACTAATGAAACAAATTTGAAAAAAATGAAATAAAGTCTAAAACAAATTAACAAACTAATGAAACAAATTTGAAAAAAATGAAAGAAACTGAAACAAATTAACAAACTAATGAAAGAAATTCGGAAAAAATGAAAGAAACTAAAACAAATTAACAAACTAATGAAAGAAATTTGAAAAAAATGAAAGAAACTCTGAAACAAATTAACAAACTAATGAAAGAAATTTGGAAAAAATGAAAGAAACTGAAACAAATTAACAAACTAATGAGACACATTTGAAAAAAAATGAAATAAAGTCTTAAACAAATTAACAAACTAATGAAACAAATTTGAAAAAAATGAAAGAAACTGAAACAAATTAACAAACTAATGAAAGAAATTTGGAAAAAATGAAAGAAACTCGGAAACAAATTAACAAACTAATGAAACAAATTTGAAAAAAATGAAATAAAGTCTAAAACAAATTAACAAACTAATGAAACAAATTTGAAAAAAATGAAAGTAACTGAAACAAATTAACAAACTAATGAAACAAATTCGGAAAAAATGAAAGAAACTCTGAAACAAATTAACAAACTAATGAAAGAAATTTGAAAAAAATGAAAGAAACTGAAACAAATTAACAAACTAATGAAATAAATTTGAAAAAAATGAAATAAAGTCTAAAACAAATTAACAAACTAATGAAACAAATTTGAAAAAAATGAAAGAAACTGAAACAAATTAACAAACTAATGAAAGAAATTTGGAAAAAATGAAAGAAACTGAAACAAATTAACAAACGAATGAAACAAATTCGAAAAGAAAGAAAGAAAGAAACTCTGAAAACCCCTATTGACTTGACTTATCTTTAAAAAGATAACTGTGGAAATACTCCCTACCTTTACATGAGGGTGAGTAGAAAATGAGTGGAGTTTTAATTTCCGGTGAACTATCACTTTAACTTTTCTAAAGCACAAAAGTGTTTGGTTACATAATGACTAGTAGATTAAAAAAGTAAATGCAATGATAGAGAAAAGAAAAAAGGGACAGATGACCTGGTTTGTATAACAGAAAAAAAACAAAGGAAAAATGTTAATTTCACATAGAAAAAGATTCCTCAAACTTGCAACATTTCATTCATTCCTAGGGATCCGGGCTAGCAAGGGTTGCTGCCTGGAGTCGGTCCCAGCAGTGATGGAAGGGGAGGAGGCGGGAGAGATGTGAGCCAAAGACAAGCCTAATAACTCCACACAAAGAACAAAAAACAACTGCAGGATGAAAATGTTATAAATGAAAATGTTGTTTGTTTACATCACTGTGACTCACTGGAGTCATGACAGGAAACAGAACTTTAACTACTATGACAGAATCACGTGGTGTCACCATTAGCAACATGGCTTTAACTTTACCCCAGGTTAGCTTGATGTTGTAGCTTCAATGACAAACAAACCACAGAAAGTTTTAGCTCAAACTTTAGCGACGTTTAAAAGAAGAAGCGTCCGGTTGACGTCATGCACCTGCGCGTCTCTACCTCTGCGTCACAAACACCTTTGAACTGAAACATTTAAAGCGACTCACCTGCGAAAGCTAACTGCGCTGAGCTCGCAATGAAGTTGCCAAAAACTTGTTGTTTTTTAAGCAAAACTCGTTAACCAGGAAGCATTTTGTAGGTTCGGGCGAGAGAGAGAGAGAAAGAGAGGGAGAGAGAGAGAGAGAGAGAGAGAGAGAGTCCCCCCTCCTCCCCCTCACATCTGGTCCCAGCTCAGGACCTCCCATCCTGGGGTAGACCTTCTCCTGCTCCATCCTCTCGTCCACTGCAGCAGCTGACACTTGTTGATGGCGTCATCATCAGCGGCCCTTTGACAGGAGAGACTATAACAAACACAGAAAAATGATACAGACGGTGATTCGAGTTGGAGTGAGTTTTTTTCTTTTTGTTGTGAATATTTCATAGTGAGTTGATTGTCAATAAAGTTTTTTCTTTCAATATATTTTGTATATATTATTGCACACGAGTTGAGCTGAAGTCATAAATAAGCTAGGTTTGTAAGAGGACAATTGTGTGAATGCTGGGAAGCATTCACACAATTGAGATACTATTTTCTTCTGACCTAAACTTTGTGCTGCTTCTACTCCCACCAAATTTTATCCGATTTTAACCGTTTAAAACGTTTATCAATTCAACAACTCAGTTTCCGAAATGTGGGCTATGTTCTAGCTTTCTTTTATCTCTTCCAATCTTTCTTTTATTCCTCTTTTTCTACTCCATTCAATTCAATGGGGAAAATCTTCAACTCATGTTTCAACTCCTTCCACTTACTTCTACTTTTACTACTACTTCCACTACTACTTCTACTTCTAATACTACTACTACTAATTCTACCTTTACTACTTATTCTACTACTACTTTTATTTTACTACTTCTACTTGTACTACTTATTCCACTTCTTCTACTTTAAATACTAATTCCACTACTACTTCCACAACTACTAATACTACTTCTACTTTGACTACTAATTCTACTACTACTTTTACTTTTCTAATATTTCTACTTTTACTCCTAATTCTACTTCTTCTACTTTAACTACTAATTTCACTTCATCTACTTTAAATACTACTACACTACGACTAATTCCGCTACTACTTCCACAACACATCAGGGTCATCACACTGCATTTTCTTCTGGAAATGCAATTTTCTGTTGTTATTATGTTTTCATTCAAATCACGAAATGACTAATGATTAATTTGCACAATGGGACACAAACTCTGAAACAAATTAAACTAATGAAACAAATTTGAAAAAAATTAAAGAAACTCTGAAACAAATTAAGGAACTAATTAAAGATTTTTTTTTTTTTAAATGAAAGAAACTCTGAAACAAATTAAAAAACTAATAAAACAGATTTGAAAAAAATGAAAGAAACTCTGAAACAAATTAAAAAACTAATAAATCAGATTTGAAAAAAATGAAAGAAACTCTGAAACAAATTAAGGAACAAATAAAACAGATTTGAAAAAAATGAAAGAAACTCTGAAACAAATTAACAAACTAATGAAACAAATTTACCATTTTAAGTTATTTTCAGAATTTGTAATATTGAGTTTCTAAAAAAAAAAAAAATTCTGGGCCACCGCAGTACAGTCGCAAACGTAATGATGAAAATTAGTTTAGTTTTAGTTTAAGTAAGTATTTTTGAGACATTGTAAATCGTTTTCAGTAAATTGTAAATAAAAAATTGTAACTACTAGTTGTGTACTTCAGGGCCACCATACATTTTAAAGTCTTTAGTACTTGAAACTAGAAAAATCAAAATGGAGGTTGGGTAGTGTAAAACAAATTTATAAACTCTTGAAATTAATTTACAATCTGTAATAGTCTTGAAAATTATTTAAATCAATTTACAAACTCCTGAAATAAATTCACACTTTTTTTCAGGAGTTTGTAAATTGACTTCAATAATTTAGCTTTTGCATTTTCCAGCCTCCCTATAAACATCCAGCAAATATAGTGAAACTAATATTGACACCTAAGAAAGAAATGTGACAAAGTACTAGTAGTTCCAGTAGTAATGTGACTAGTAATGTGAGTAGTTGTGACATCAATTATTTTATCTGCAATGAAACACTAAACACAGAACTATAATATAATTCATTTAAAGGGTTTACAGACAGACGACCACTGTTATATTTCTGGTAAATGATCAATACTTAAAGAAGTTTTACTATAGACTCCTGTGTTGTTCTCTGAGTTACCTTGATCTTTTAAGTATATATTTTATTGAGTATAGTTTTGACTGTTTAAGCTCTTTGTGACCCTGGTCTGGAAAAGTGATCTATAAATACTAATTACTTACTTACTTAATCCGGACAACAACGCGTGTTAAGATTTATGACAAACGCCCTCATTTTTTTTCTTTTAATGTTTTAACCCTCGTGTCATCTCAGGGTCAAGGTGACCCAAAGACCGCACAAGGGATACCACAAACACATTTGTTATATATAGGGTTATTATTTTCTAAAATAGATTTTCCCCCTTGAACATCTTTTTTGTAAATGTGTATCTTCCATTGTATAACAAAAAAAAGAGAACATAGTCTATTAAAAATCCAAATGTATCTTTCTATTTTTTTCCCAGCATTGCAGATTGACATTCTTTGTTCTTCAACTTTGTTCTTTCCAAGACATAAAAAGTCAAATGACTTCCTGCTGATCGAAACCGTGGAGCTCACAATAAAACAAATGCAGGTGCTGACTGTTCCTCTCGTTCTCCAGCACTCCAGAGTTTTCATTGCCGTTTGTTGGTTTGTTTGTCTGTTGTTGCCCCGGGTTCGCCAAAACCAAATGTTCTGTGGTGGGGTTAACGCGGCCCTGGAGAAAACCAGCTCCGAGATCAGCTGAAACAGCAGAACACAAATGTCTTTCCTCTTCGTCAGTCATTATGACTTTATTCTTTTGTTGATCAATGCTATTTAATATATAATAAAACATTGGTTTATCTGTGACAAATACTTAATGTCAATCCCTTATGTGCATATTTGTATAAACAATAAAATACATAAAAGTGTTTCTCTCACTTAAACACAGAGATCATCCATAGGTTGGAACTTCCACAGGTCAACCCGACCTAAAACAGCCCGGTAAGCTCTTCATCTGCACGAACCCCTCAGGGCTCTGTGCTCGCCACTCTTTTTATTTGTTGTGTATAAAAATGCCGGAGCAACTATTCATCACGATGTGTGCGAATATGCTGATGATTCAATGACTCCTGCAGGATGAGCGTCTGGAACAAAGTCCTGCGATTACATGAACTGACGCGATTTTTTTTTATTTTTCATTATCAATGTTTATGTTGCTGACGAATTACCGGAGAAACTTTAATGCTTGAAGTTTATTTTTACCTCCACATTTGGTCAATTTTCCCCAGAATGTTTAACGTATTTGCTCTGCAACTCAAATTTGTATTATATATATTATACAATTTTCACAAATTATATTTATATGTTCCAACAATCGCTTTTTATATTCACCATTTAAATGGAAAATATGTATAGATGTGATGACATACTTTACCTTACAAAAACTTGATATAATAAGCATCAGATTCGTTTTCTGTGATCTTGTTGCTGTTGTATTTTTTTTATATTATATTATAATTGTTTGAAAATATTTTATAATTATCATTTTAGCCTTTTGGTTACATGGCCCCTAACATTAGTCCTGCTTGGTATTGTGTCCCCTCCACAGTCCTGTAATAAAATGGCTGTACAGTTACTGTAACTGTATAAGTTACAAGTAAAATGTATTATTATTAATTTAGAAAGGGGTAGGAAATTCAATATTCTCAGGGGCCACATTTTATAAGCTTATAGCTATAAGGGGCTGTTTGAACGTTAGATGGGACACTAAATAAATTGAAATCTTCATATATAATATATATAAAATCCTCAATATGATGGAAAAATATAAATATATGGGCAAAGGCAGAACATCAAGTGTGATATTAAGATGACGTTTTTTTTTATTGTTTCTTTACCTTTAGATAATTAAAAATAAAAGTGGAAAGATATTAAGGAAAATGGCTTTTTTTTTATATATTATTTTGAGGGACAAGAAAAGCACACGAAAACAACAAATACATAGAAGGGGAAAATGTTCTTTGACCAATAATGTATTTCTAGAGTTGAACTAGTAATAAGCCATAAGTTAAATAAAAAATGTGTCTTTCTTTTGGCTAGACAACTACTCTAATCCTCGGAGGGTGTGTTGAAAACAGGGGGGGGGGGGGCAAAACGTGTAAACCTCTTGAACTGATCTGGTGTGGTTACAAAGTGCCAAACCAGTTTTGATAGCATCAGATGTTCCTCGTCTTGCTAAAAAACTGGCTTTGGCTCTCCCAGAAGAATCCACTTTGATTGTGTAGCGAGTGAGCATGCCATGTCCGTGATCATCGCTTTAACTGCTCTCTGGTGTGAGTTTGTTCTGAGCTCGTGGGCCAGCGGGGATTGGGATCGGCTCGAGTGCTAAGCATTTCCGCTCGGTCAGGGTTCTTTTAGTGGGCGGGGTTTGGCTTCATCAGTGAAACGAGGTGGTCGGCGTTCATTTTCCAGCACCTGTCGAGTCGCTTTTTGACGCATGATAGAAAGACATTAAAAGAACAAGTCGAACACGCCATGACACCGCCATGCTGTAATCCATCTTTAGACAAGAGGCGGATTCGTTTTGACTTTGGGGAGCAGTGTTCCTAAAGATTAAACTTGTGATTTACGATTCTGGAGACACTTTGTATTTGGACTTGTTCACTCAACTCTTAAAACTCTAAAACTCCTCCAGGATTAAAAAAAAAAAAAAGCAGGGAGAGGATACAGTGGGTACACAGACTTGGCTGAGGATGGAAGTTTCGGTTTCCGTCACTCTTCTCGTTTCTTCCAAAACATGAAATATGGCTCCAAATCATCTCTCCATCCATCAATACTTTCTATTTTCATCGCGTTATCTCAGTGGCAGGCCGAGAGAGGCCCGTTGCTACAGTAATAACTCCAGTTGGATGCAGACCAAGGTTGTAAAAAAGTGGAGAAAAAACATGGCTGTTAAGAGTCCTTCCATTCCAAGTCCAAGATATAATGGACGGGTCACTAGGGGAGGCAGACGTCTACGCCAACACTTGAACTCATGTTCGTTTATACGCCGGACCACTTATTTAAAAAGAAAGAAAAAAAAAAAGCTTTTGAGAGCAGGACGAATCCCAGCTTCTCAGTGCAAACACACAGATAACAACGGGCCTTGTAAAGAGGTCGCAGACAGAACAACTGATGAAGAGGAAGCAACCAAGACTGTTGATGTTGTTTTATGAAGATCATATTGTTGCCAGTCTCCAAAATACACCATGACATCAGCCACGAGCATGGGAAACTAACACAGCCTCGCCGTGTCTCTCTCTCTCTCTCTTTCTCCGCCACGGAGAGAAGATATTCATCACTCCAAGAACATGATGTTTGGTAAGAATTAAGCGGTACCACGGCCGTGGGATTATTGACGTGGCAGATTTGCAAGGAAAACAATCCGACGATATGATCTCTGCTCATCAAAGGCTGCAAAAGCCCACAAGTGGATACAATTGAGAAGAGAAAAGACAAACAGAGCAAAATAAAAGATTCCTTTTATGGCGACCACAGGAGTGATTAGTCACATCATGGAAGTCGTTAACAGAGACAGAAACAGATTCTTTGAACAGATTCTTTCAAGAGAGTCTACCTTCGACGACGTGTCTCATGAATGCAACAACGCCGTTTAAAGTTAGATTAAGTTGCAGGGAGAACTTATCCGAGTGGTCGCTAGTACATCTACTGTCAATCACCATGGAGGGCATTTAAAACAAAAAAAAAGGTTTATCAGATGTTTTTTTCGGGTGTAGCCGGGCTCCTTTGTAACAATATTCAAAGCAAACGTAAACAACCGTGTTGATGGAACAACACAATCCTCCTTTATTCCCAAGAGTCTTGCCTTTACACGACAGCTCCAGGACGACAACGGGGTTCTTAAGATCTCGGTGGACAGTTCCAGACTGTCTTGTGGGAGAAACGGTTCACGACGAGGGGAAGGAATCCGGTTATATGATTGGCTGGAGTTCTCGGCACGGAGTTTAAAAAAAACACCTATGTTGCCACAGAGGTGACGATCTGGACCACCTCGCCATTTTCTGTCCTGATGGCGCTCTGGATGGCGTCTTTCTCCTCCAGCTCGTTCTGCAGGGCTTGGGTCAGCTCGGCCGCCTGCAAGAGAAAAAACAGTCATGAAGAGTTAATGATGTTTGACCATTTTTGTTATTCCCTGTGCAGTGATTAGTGACCCTGGAGTCTGTGTGCGGGCAGAGCTTCTAAGAGTCACTCTGGACGGGACTCTCGCCGACGGTGAAAGATATGCGTCAAAGAGTGATAAGTTTGTAACTAAAAACCCAAGTCGTGGTGTGAAGAAGGTGCATCAGGGAGAGACAGAAACCTTCAGTCAAGGTTGGATTCACCATCATACCTTCAACATTTTTGGAGGAAGTTGGGAATCTGATTTTCCAGGCTTTGGGTTTAGGACTGGGCATCACTATTTAATGCCTGTATTGGGATATACTACCTGGAGAGTACAAAAAGAACAACAAAATAATGAAATACATTACTTTTGGCTGCACAAAAAAAGGACCACTTTTTGCCTTCTGTAAGAAGTCACCTTCTGTGACTTTTGAAAGGAAACATATTGAGGTAAGGAAGCCGTTAAAACCAGTCGCAAGTGTCAAACTTATCCGGCCCATCAAGTCAAATGATGTGGTCAACAGAATGGTTGTAGAGTAGAGTAATGTTCATGTTGATATCACTGATCTGATCCAGCCTTACACCCCAGCTCGGGCTCTGAGGTCTGTGGATCAGAATCTACTGATGGTTCCTCGCACACGGTTCAGGACCAGAGGAGAGAAATCCTTCAAGACTGTAGCTTTGGAACGATCTTCCTCTCTCTGTGTTTGATGATCTACTGACTCATCAGAAACATCTTAAGACCTTTTTATTTGTTCAGGCTTTTCCTTGATTTTCTGGAACTCCTGTGTTGTTCTCAGTATTATCTTGCCCTTTAAAGTATATACTTTATTGAATTTTGTTTTGCTTGTTTAAGCGCTTTGTGACCCTGGTCTGGAAAAGCGCTCTATAAATACAAATTACTTACTTATTACCTATGAAGATGTCAGTGTTTAATATAACATAAGAAACATCAACAACTAGAAAGTAAAACTCATCCGCCAAACACTGTCGTCTGTAGGAAGTGTGAGGCATCTGTAGGAAGTGTGAGGCTCATGTCCCATTTATAAATACAACATACAAATGTCTATATTAATACATACTTTAGGTATGTCATTACAAATATGTTTGGTGCCGATACTGCTGGCGCAAAACAAAGCCCGTCTACAAAGAGAGCGAAGCTGCACACGCCATGTTGCAGTATCATTGCACAACATAAACATTGTAAATGGATCAGAGAGTGCAGGAACAAAGGAATGACAAGACAGATTAGAGGAGAGATATATCAGAGAGAAGAAAGGGAGAAGCAGCGGGTGTGAGGGATGAGAAAAGCAGCAGACTGACAGGTGGAGAGAGACCCGACAAGAGACGAGCTTTTTGTATCTTAATGCTCTCTGACTGTCGACGGCCCGTGTCAGACAGACGGAGGTATTGTGCGTCTGAGAAGATGAGAGGTCCATGACTCAGACCCTGGATGATGACCATGAAGAGTGACTCACTCCTTCCTCAGATACACGCCAGAGGTTCCCTCAAACACACCTGCAGCGTTTAATCCTCCCCCAGTGCAGCGTGCTGTCACCAGACAGAACTATTGACTGCACAGCTGGTCTGCAGCAGCGCTTCGCAGCGACACAGACTTTTGAATTCCTGCTAAAGTTAAAGCATTAAAGCCTCCTTTTTTGCAGTGGATTGTCAGAGTATGCATCTGCAAGCCTCCGGCAAAAGAAAACAACATTCTATGCAAGATTAGAGTTGTCGCACTCGACGACTGCGTAATGGAAACTATTTAATACAGAGAAAATATGGAGAGATAAATAAATATAAAAGGCCAAGTCAGTTTTTTAAAAATGCTGCCACATGTCTGGAAACAGATGAGAGAAAGTTCCCCCGATTGACACGTTTCCAAGACGGAATTAGTAAACCTGTGACCTGCTGAACTCCTCTCTAAATACAGTTTTTAAAAAAACAAACAGAAAGACATAGAGGCAACAGAGGCAAATATAAAGTTAAATCTTACACAGTGCATCTATAAAAATAGGTTTCCTGGTTAACATTTAAAAAGCTGAATTAGTTTCCAAGATGCATTCAATTGTTTTATGCTTGAGGTCAATCTTAGTAATATGGTTGTGCTGCTGTTGCAAATGTCATTTTTACAGTAATCATTAGTTATCTAATAAAAAACTATGACTAGTTTATGGTTAATCTTTGACTTTTAAATTTTCGTGGCTCAAATCGTTTTGTTAAATATCAAGAGTGATCGATGATCTTTTATAGAAACATGTTTTCAGCCATTATTTGGTTCAAGAAGTTGGCAATACAGACATTACAATATTACATGGACGTGATATTTTCTGCAACCTCGTCCAGGAAATGGTTGAGAAAACTGAAAGTATAGAGAATATTATCTACTTTTCATTTCGTTTCATAAGGCCCCATTTTGTCTTTCAAATTGTCAAAAAAAAGTCTTAAGAGTTTGTTAATTTTTTTTATTATTTCAGATTCAGATTGCAACTGACTAAATATATAGTTATTTACTCAAGAATTATATTTTTGTGACCGTGTTTAGCAAATTAAGCAGATATTTGACATGATTGTTAAACACTGAACATCTGTAGCCCTAATTTAAAGTCAGAGAGACATGCGGAGGGACAAGGCATTTAAGGATCTAGATATTAATGATCGATCATAAAGACATACAAATTCTCTTAGTTGTGGTCATGTAATAACTGCTGAGTCGGCAGGATGCATACCAACAGAAATGCCGCTCGAGATGACATCTCACAGCTTAAACATCCTAGAAAACGTTTCAAATTTTTTGTTTTGTTAAATAACGGAAATAAGAATCTCGGTGTCTGGTTAACATTGTTTGATCAAAGAGAACCACAAGTCTAACAAGTGGCTTCAATCTCTCCCCTTTTGTGTTCAAACGCCCCAATTCAAACAGAAATCATACGGAACAGAAAAGGGTCCTGGTGGCCAGACCGACTTCTCTCACTTTTGTTTGTTAAATTCTGTCAGGATGTGGAATTACTGCCAAAAAAAAAAAAAAACATTCAAAAAATATTTCAAATAGCTCCGCTTACCGAGCACAGATGTACCAAATCAATAAGCAAATTACAAAACATCCTGCCTGCTGCCCGTGCAGAAACACCGTTAATAGACGAGCAGCAAATTAAGTTCTTCTCACTTTAAATATCCTGAGTGACACCCGAGTCAACAATGCTTGAACGGAGAACCGAGACCTTTAGCCAGCAAAAGACATGATCTCAGCAACCTGATGGTCAGCACATTTTCTCTTTTCATGTGTTGCCACGAGGCTAATACGATCAATCTGAATATCTCTCTGTTTATATCATAACAAGGGAACACAGGCGTTACTCATTGAAGTACAAGACTCATTGTGGCATCATGCACTCCAGGGGAAGAGTGCAGCAAATAAAAACGTGAAACCCGGATTACTGAGCGAGAAGAGAACAAAGAAAAAAAAGGGTTTTTCTTAGAGTTCGAGACCACTTCAAAGGTGACTGCACCAAGAACTGAAGGGATCCTGGATCCATATGCGGTTTTCGCTCAGCAAACACAATCATTACGGAATTTTCAGGGATATCCACTAATTGCTACCTTTCCTTCAACTAATGCCCTTTTCTCGCATTTTACGTCCCCGAATTACCGTTTGTGCAACGTTGCCATAATTGCAAACAGTCCAGAACCTTTTATACAAGAAGAAAACAGAAGAAATCTAGAGTAATTGTAAGTAATTGGATGCGAGTTACGTAAAATAGAGTAATATAACTTGCCGTCACCAACAAAATCCAGTGCACACAATTGCAAAACACTTATGTACTACAGTGTGGTACTGACCATTGTTGGTTTTCTACAATGCAACAGGAATATACTACACAATAATTGCGTGTATTTAACTCTGCTAAGGATTATTTATTTTAATGATGCTGGTTTGTTTGTAACAGCATAACAGCTATATTTTTCTTGGAAATTAACTTCGAAGTGATTGAATTTTGACCATATATGTAGTTTAATCTTGATGTAGAGAGGTTTTGCCATTGACTTGTATGACTGCTAATTGATAAAAGGTCTGACTTGACAAAATAAATAACCTTTTGTGCGGCTGTTGTGACAAAATGAAGCATGTTTAAAGAATCCAGAGGGCATCAGAGGGAATATTGCGACACATCGAGTGGCTTGAGTTTGGTTCCTAGTCTGATGACTTTGCTTTCGCTGTGAGCCAGCACTGTTATTGAATCATGTTTTATCGATGTGATTCTCAGATTTCTCAGACCAGGGTCACAAAGCGATTGAACAACAAAACAATACGCATATAAAAATACATGCTTTAAAAGGTCTAGACAACACGGAGACATACACAGCAACCCCAAGAAAATTAAGAAAAAGCAAATCAAAATAAAAAGTATATGCCATCCGAGTTAAGACGACAAGACGACAGTTCACAAGGGACAAAAACACCAGCTGAAGACCAGAGTCCAATATAAACATTCTAGCCCGCTCCATTAAATAGAAAATACTAATATAACCATTTTACATAATTGTGTCCATCATTTGTTTAATAAACCACCAAATGAACAATTGACTTAACAAGAGTCAGCACTTCAGTTTTATGCCGTAAGTGCACTATAAGACTTTTTTTCTGCACTGCAAGTCTTCCAGGAAGATATCAAAATAATTTACAACAGGATCTGAATGACTAAGAGCCTCAAGACACAAAGAGAAACGCAGGGATAAATCCTCAATTCCCCAGCAGACTAGTCGGGATTTCGATGCTCAATTGATGATCAAAAGGTTGCTGTGATCAGACTGACGCATTACCACTTTGTGCCAAACACATTCTCATGGCTGTATGTGACCTATTAATGTCATTGGATGGGAGTTCACATGATGCAGCAAACATCAGGATAATAAAGAGATACCAGAGCTCCAGATAGATGTATCATGCTGATTAGAAGGATGATATCCAATAATACATCTTGGACTTTAGATTAGAACATACATTTTTCCACCAACTATTGATTCAATTTATTATTAGTAGCATGTTAGCCAATAAAATATCCTTTATATTGTTCTTGTTAACATCTTGTTTATTAATAGGATCTGCTGTAGTTATAGTGTTCACTCTATACCAAAACTCTGCATTAATGATCATTTGCAATGAATGAGATAGTTTTTAGTTGATAAATGAAGAATGTGTGACCAAGAACATTCATGTATCTGTGCAACAAGTATGATTATATATACTTTCATCATAGAGTTAAACAAATCAAACGACAGGAGAGGTTTGTGCCATCTCTATGTGACACTTTGTTTGAGCCAAATGTGGCGTTAAAGCAGGCAGTATTGGAGAACATCTGTGTATTTTACCCTCTCAGGCTGACGTTGTGGCAAATCACACATTTCTTGACAGATGCTGCGACCGTATGGAATTTGATCAAGAGTGAGGAGCGGTTGTGAGTAATGAAATTCTAAAACAGAACTCCATTTTAACTCAAGCTGTTGATAGCTGCGAGGTTCAGCGGGAGGAATGTTTTCCTATTACAAACAATCTGCCTGTGTACACTCATTAACATGATTTGGAGAGAGTTTGTGTTTTTACCTGCACAGCAGATGTGTGATCTGGGACCGGGGCTAGTTGGACGTACTGGACTTGGATGTCTGGGGGGAGAGCCGACCCCTCTACGGCTGTTGCGGCTCCGTCGGCCGACGCCACGGCTATGAGTTGAGCTCCACGCAGCACCTGTTGACATGGACGGAGACATTTGAGAAGAAACGTCAAACATTGTGTCAAATAAAGGGCAGACGACCGAAAAGAAACCAAATTACATCATTCCCACATCTAGACAGAGTAATAGAGGTGATTAATGTCATGATCAGTACACACAAAAGGAAATAAGTGACAAATACAAAACAAACTTAATCATTACAGTGACTGTCAACTGGACAACCGTGAAGTCACACAAAATTACTTTTGCATTACATACAAAAATATCTCTTAATTTATTTGTTTACCAAGCACAAAACTACAATCACACCTACATAAAAAACCCACAAGTATTGAACTAACAAACTTCACTCAGGTATGAGCTTTAAACCCTGCAGCTCTGATGAACACAGTCATAAGTATAGGACCGGATCCTGCTGTTTTCACTTCACCAATTAGCATTAAAGAATAATGTTCCTAACGCTTCCAAATGTCATTACGCACTTCATGCTATAACTTTTAACAGCAGTCCACAGGATACCGGCATCACGTCAAGATGATGAATAGTCACACTGCTGGAGCTCTCTACAGAAAAGCTGGTACTGTGTAAAGAATATTTAACTTGAAATATAGATGAACATTTTGGCTTGTGTTTATACTCATTTTCAAACCATTGCCATTTATTAATACTCCTTTAGAAACAGATTTACATTCTTTATTTGTCTTCTATGTCTTTTTGTCTATCAAAGACATTTCAAATGCTTAAAAAGTTGTTATTTTTAAAAAGAATCAAATGAATGTTAGGCACCAACAATATATACTCAATCAACTAGAGTTAAGTAATAAATAACATGTTTGAATACTTTTTTAAACCCAATATGAAACACAGTTCCATTTGCTAACAGGCTGTGAATAACATCTTGATACCCATGTCACACATGATGAAGACACACTGCTTTCCGGCTCAGGTCTTTTCAAGTCTTCAAGAAAGCGAAGAAAGGAGCATTATTGGCTGAAAATAAAATGCATTCCAGCACCAAATGAGAATATGGTCTCATTTATTCTGTTTCCCAGTTCTCAAATGAATCACAGGCCTTCTCCGGGGTCTTCAGTCTGACAGGTTTCATGTGGATGTCGTCTGTGTCTCTGTGATGTTACATGCGGTCTCCATCAGTTACCTTCCAGCTGAACTGGCTGGGACATGCACAGTTTGAGGGTTTGAATAGAAACTCAGATCCTAATTCGAGATGATGTTTTTGCCCATAATTCTCCAGGTGACCACAATCCAATTGTATCTTGATGATGTGTATAGAGAACGATGTTCCAACTCTTTAGGACAAACCGACATGTCTGGACGCCATATTAACTTTTACCGCAAAATCTGGAGCGTCATTAACATGACGCATCAGTGCCTACGAGGGACGCAGAGGCCATTAGCGAAGAAGACAATTGAGGCACATTATCGAGAAGGCTCACAGAAGGCACTTTGTTAAACTAAGGAGAAATGCTCTTACTCGCTTATTGTTCCAACCTGGATTTACATCTGAATCCCACTCCCAAGTTATTTTGGGTAAAGTTGGTTTGTTCGAGAGCGGCCTCTGTACTAGAATTCTGTCTGTCAGCACTTAAAAACCTGAGTCACTTCTACAGTAAGTGCATGGGTCACAGAGCAAAAAATATAAAAAGACTATGGATTTACATAGTATAATGTTTATCATTAACCAATTGATTAAGTTATTTCAAGGGCGGCAGACTTGGTTTAAATAGCTTTTCATTTCACTCCACACTAAAAAGACTTTCTACAGAAAAACAAGAAGCGATCTTATACCATAACCGTTTTTTTTATTTTTTATTCTTTGTTTATTTAGTCAATTTTGTAAATGTTTATTTGTCAAGGGAAGGTTGGGAAAATTAGACTATGGTGGGCTGCTATGGTTCTCAATGTATGGGAAACACTGACTGGTACAAACCCAGCACATTTCAACCTCAAGTAAATAAACTCAGCTGGGCACCATTATATGAAGAAGGGTATATACTCGTGTTCTTTATTTGATTTGTTGTTGTAATTTACGTTTACATTTTAGTGTGTTTCTTTAATCCTGTATTAAGTCATAAAACCTACTTTATTTCAGACTATAACATACCTACATGGGATGTTCACAGGGTTTGAATTTAGACACTGGAGAAGATCATGAACTCTTCCTTGCCAACTTAAATTCTCTACTCTAATTGGAAAACAGTTTGCATTCTCAGCTGTACACTGATGCACTTGGAGACACCAACGCTGGACTTGGAACACACTGCAAGATCTCTTCACCAATTACCCTAAAGCTGTTCCCGGTCCACAGCCCTCCCCAGAACTTAGTTGGCCTCAACATCTTGTTTATGTAATATCTGTGCAATCATTCCACGAATGACTTTTCTTTTGTGAAGAAAGATACAGATTGAAAGATGAAAATCAGATTGAACAAGACAACTTATTGTTTCTTATTTGGGTGGAACTGAACCTCTTGTGGGATTTGGCGCCAAGATATTGAGAAATAAATGACTATCTGCAATAAAAAGTGAGGGACTACTTTTTCCACGTCAATTTAGGATTATTAGCAGCAATGGTAAAAAAAATAAAAAATTAAAAACAGGACGGCCTTGTTATCACTATTCTTATTTGTATTTAGTAAGTTTGAGCAGCTATTCTTAAGTCAGATAATAATAAAGTTGAATAGTCCTGAAGTAGTTTGATTAGGTATAATACTGTAGATACATTTTGTTTAATGTATCTGTTTGTTAGCAAACTTATTTTAAGAAAGACCAAAACCTTAATTTATCATAGTCCATATCACTCCTATAGTGAGAACCAACTCGATGAAAGTGCACCCACGGACAAATATAGGAAGTGAAGAAGTTGTTTCGATTTAAAATAATTCAACTTGGGAATTTCCGTGGTTGAAAAAAATCGTCTATTCTTCACCTCAACAGATCTAAATCCTAGGTGGTCATGACAGAAGCAATCAAGTAAACCTATAGCTCCCTAGTATGCTGGTTTAAAGTCTTAGCCGCATCTGTTTCCTTTAAGTTGAAATAATAAAGGCTTTGTTGCTTAAGTATTAGACAACATGCCATCTCCCACAATGAAGTGGCAGATAAAACAGCTATAAAACTAGTGGATTAAAGGAGAAATTTACTGCGGCATACTGTTGGCATTGAAGGATTGGGAGAGACCACAGTTTTCTGCAGCCTCTGCAAGCTGCTTCGCCTTTAAGGGAATTGCAGGCAAAGACTGAATAAATCTCTTGCTAATGTTGTAATGGTTTCGATTTTGGTTCCAAAGCACAAGAGAAACGCATTATCCTCCACACACAGTGGAGGGAAGAAGATAAACAAGATCATACTAATGCAGAAAACATTTGTTTTTGCATTAATAAAAATGGAAAAACAACCACAAAACACAAGCATTTTCTTTGCAGCTTGTCTGTAGGATTGTGATTTAAAACGTTGCTTTCCTCTGCAAACACCAGGCAACGCTAGATTCATGGAAGCTGTCAAAAAATGAGATATCAGAGGGCTAGTAGTTTTTGTGTTAATCTTTCAACCAAACAGAAGGTTTTGTACCATGAGTCAACTGTTTAGTGTGGATAACTTGCTTTTTCTCAGCTGGAAAGTTACTAAACAAATGGTATTTACCAAAAACAAGTCGCTCAATTGAAATAAATCTATAGCCTTTATCATTGGATGAAAGAAAATCTGGTTCCTATCACACCCAGTGGAAAACGGCCTCAGTTCTCGCCTCTGAGAAAAAAAATCCCAAAGCAAAACAGGGAAATGAAGAGAAAAAAAAGAAACATTTGGACTTTAGAGTGGTCGGAACTTCCTTTCAGCTTCACAGCTGTCAACAACACATAAGACTGCCAGCCCTGGACAGATGTCCAAGCAGTAACACACGATCTGGGTGGGTCAGTGAGAAAGGAAGATGGGATAAGGTAGGGAAGTCTGCTATATAGATGCTCTAACACAAATACTCTCTTGATGCGTGTTTAGAAGAGACTTGTTATTGATATAATCAAACATGGCTGATGTAAACATCTTATGCCTACCCTTCATGCAATAGTAGACACACAGACACACACTCATGTCTTGGAGGACCCCTGACCTTTTGACCTGGCCCACAGCGACATATCCAGTCAAACACCTGCATCAAATCAAATAGTCCTTCAAACTCCCACCAGCTGATTGTCTCATGAAGGGCTCACAGATGCTTTACGACGAAGGGGCTCAACTTGAATTCTAATCCAGACCCGGCAAGTGAAATCGGACTGAAGACAAAAATAACAGCCATAATTAAGAGCAAGGCTTCTCCAATGAAGAAAATAAATTCCTCTTTTCAAACCAAGCCTTCAAACCAAAAGGAACTAACATCTGCAACATAAATTATTTGAAGTGCAGTGATTCAGTTTGTGTCAGAACTTTATGCTTTATTCAAATGAGAGCTGAAGATATATTTAGGTAGGAACATAAAACAATGATTTACAGAAAAAAACAGTAAATGTCAACAAACCATAGAAGTGGTCTTCCGTAGTGAATTACAGAGCATTAATCAGTTATCATTTATCATCTTTGATTGATGCTTTTGACTCAAGGTCGGAAAGAAATGGGAATTTTTGAACCCAGTGACACTTGGCTCAATTGAAGAAGCAAGCAGCAAAAACATTTAGGAGTTTTACCAATATTCTGTTACTCACTAGAAAGGGATCCGTGTTCCTTTATTGGTTTAAAAATCTTCCATGAACTTGAAGAAGCCTTTTTATTGACTTTGGTTTGAAAAGGTATTTTATTCCGTCTGTTGCTGAATAGTTTTTAAAGAGACATGGAAAAGTGCTTACATTTTTAGCCAGCTTTATGTACATTATGAACCAACATTCATGACATATCAAAATATTTCCTTTGTATGCTTAAATGCATTTGAAATGGCTCATTGCTCAAAAAGAAATCCCAACTTTATAGCACATTTTCACTACATAGCATTTTATTTAAGGACATTTATGTGCATTATCTACAAAAAAATGATAGCGGTAAAAGGTTATTTCCTTCTTTTTGGAATAATATTATAAAGACCATCTAGTAAAAGAATAAGGACAATGTGGGGAAATACTTACAGCGCGCCATCAAACTTGAACTTTCATTGTGAAAATAACCTGAAGAAAAATATGTAATCAACCAATTACTAAAAGAAACAAGTACTGCTATGGGTTGGTTATTATTTATAGTTTAAAAAAGGTTATACACTGTAACCAGTAACATAAATCCAAGTATCCTTTAACCAACTAAACATTTACATGTAGAAACCCATGCTTCAGTTTGCCACTACACCATCGCTATTTTTTGTACACATCAGGCCACATCGTGTTAATTTACAAAGCATGACACCAAGGACTAGCACTTCAGAGCAGCTTCACTTTAGTTATTATATATGGAGAGCATATTGTAAGTAGTTATTTGTATAGCGCCTTTCTCAGACCAGGGTCACAAAGCACTTCAACAATCAAAACAATACACATTTGTGTTTTTCAGTAACCGTTTTTTCATCTTTGTACATTATTTTTTCCTTTACTCTTTATATGTATCGTCAATGGTGGTGATCCACTAGTGCTGTTAATACAAACAGCCCATTCCAAAATTGGTAAAAATGTATTTTTGACATTAAAGAGCGAGAAAAGCTAATAAATAATTTGCTTTCTCTTTGATTAAACCAATCCAGGATTTCTTTGTAATAACCAGTGACATGTTTACAACAGACCAAAAACTCCTGCTGTTAAATATGTAGCCGATTACTTTAGAATGAAACATCAATAAGTTAAGCCAGGTTTAATTCCTTCCTCTTCAATGAGCTGACAATTGACCGCCATCTTTGAAGTCGCACTAGTGTATAATGGGGCGTTTTCTGATCCAGACACTTGTGAAGCAGAGGTTCAAGCTGATGTTGAGTCACACTGAATTGAATTAGAAACATCTGGTCCAACTAATTGACACAGCCTGGGAACATGGGCTTTACCCAAAAAGACAAAAGATAAATAATACCGGTGGTGATGTCCTGTGAGCTGTCGTGAAATGAGTTTAACACGAACGTGTGCGCGCACAGCTCTTTGATCTGCCGTCCGCTTCTCAAGGCTGCGCTACCACAAGGACAGAAAGCAGACCACCACTCCTTTGAAACAGAATCCACCTCCACTAAATCCCAGAGTGGTTACGTACATCACAGTTGTACTAAGCATTGGCCATAAAACATGTTTGTGTATTTTCATCTTCCATCTTGCTGTGAATGACAGAAAACTCAACAATGCCTAACAGGCGATCACAGCAAGAGATCACACTGGATTCGACCCAAATCTGCAAGGAAATTCCTGAAAACATCCGCTTACTTTGCAGGATTTTGGGCAATAAACATTCCTACAATGGATCTGACTTAAATCGAGACAGAAACATCAACACTGCCATTGAAACTGAAGTTACATTTTTCTTTTAATCTTTGAAATCCTACCAATTCTGAACTTCCAAAATATGATGGCTCAAATTCCCTCAACCCTAGGGTGCACAATAACTTAAACAAAGCATATTTTTAATTATTTTTTTACATATCCAAAGAGCCAACTGCAAGAACCATCGTCTATTCAGATGATCTTATCTTCGGTGACCTAGTTTACGAATTTACACAAAAGAATGCTGCCTTTGGGATTCAACAGATGCAAAACGTCCTGACCGGAAGGTATTGCGAACTTTAACAAGAGGGAGTAAGACATCCTGGACAGCTTCCTGTCAGCCCTTCATTTTCAACCAAAGACATACTTAGATAGCACACGTCAAATTGATACAAATTTGGAGAAGAAAATGCATGGATCTCCAAAATAAATAAATAGAGTGAAGTTTTTTGTCAAATCTCTTCTTTGTGGTCACATTGGTGACACTACGACTCGGTTTATGTCGTCGCCAGTGATGGTTTGTTCAGAATCAGTTTTACTCAAACGATTTTCATGATTTTGAAGATTGGTCATAAATGTGCAACTTTAGACAGGGTTGGATGTTGGTGTTATTTTTAATAATAATAATTGTTTTTATGAAGGTTTAAATTACACTTATACTATTTAAATTATCGTATTGTTTTGATTACATGTTCCACCTTGATAAAGAAATGTGACTTCTGGTAGGGGCTATGGAATAACTCTGAGCTGTTCTGTATTATAAAACCGCAACGTTAGAAACATCAAATGTTGTTTGTTGCTTCTCTGTCAAAACTACGTATTAAGCTAAGTGCAGCAATAAATGATAATCTTCTGTCTATGAAGCATCCTTACCTAAGATCAAGCAGTAGTCTGTTCTGATAAATAATTAAAGTTCTTAAACATAATATGTAACCAACTGTGATGCATCATGCGTTTTGGGTAAGCATCAGAAAGGTTTTTAAAGTCAATTTTTGAGCCCTTTCCTTGTAGGATGATATTATATTGGGCGCAACTGAACACAACTCGTAAAAGAGCCATCCCTCTGCAATCCTGCTTTTAAATTCTTTTCATCTTAATATCTACCATTTGGTCTGCTCCAATATAAATAGGAGCACGGCAGAGTAAAACGGGAAGAACCTTAGATAAGACAATAAGACTGACAGCGGCAGCAGTAAAAAGTTGTTTTTTACAATTTCATGGGTCTGCCTTCTATTCAGTCACTCCTCCATGAGTGGGCTTTTATTGGCCGGCAGTTTTGTTTGGACCAAGTTTTTCTCAGACTTTAAGCTGGCAGCGTCTGGCAGGCATTGGCATTGAACTTGCAACCGGACATACAAATATTATGCCACTATACAACAACATTCTTGAGTAATTTGGCTGATAAATAAACAGAGCAGATAGAGCTCTTTGCATGCAATGGTTCAGATCAAGATAAATGCAGTTAATTATCCTGATTCATATTCACCGAAAATAAGATCCATGCAATAAACCATATTATATAGCTGGTGACTGGTGTGCAGTAAAGTCACTTTAAAGATTACAAAAACCATTACAAACACAAAACAATCCGAATTCAGAAATTGTACAACTACACAGATACAAGGTGTTTATCAAGTAACTTGAGTCTGTAAAAGAGAGTTTTGTAGAAACAGTCAAATACTGAGGAGTGCAATAGATGTCCGAGATTAATTTAAGAGACAATCAAGTCAACACATTAGTTGCCCTTTAAACATCCTTATATTCTCTTTGCTAAAAATCCATCCCAATAAAATGGTGTACAAATATTGTAGTTTGTATCAATTATGTTCGACTAAAAACACCAGGCACAACCCAAGTGAAGAAGCAATGTAATCTTACAAAAGAAGTAGGTCAACAGTGTTGTGTATATCAGTGTGAGAGATGGAGATTCAAGAGGTGTGCTGAGTAATTCCAACACATCCGCAAACAATCAATAAAATACATTTCAATGCAACATATGCACACGGGTCATTAACCAAGCTTGGAGAGGAGAGATGGTGAATTATGATTTTAGACCCAAGAGCAAATAATTAGATGGTGATTTCTTTGCAATCGATTGATGCCAGATCATGATTTTCCATAAATATATAACTTCATGCATTACTGAGCCACTTGTTCTTAGGATTTTCAATCTACTAGGATAAAAAAAAGTCCATTTTCATGGAATGGCTTGGTCCCACCCACCAAATAACCATCAGTCTTGTTCAGGGCCAGAGAACAGCTTCTAAATGATGGAATAATTAATACAAAAAAAAGTATTGGTCATAAGGCCTCCACATGTGTCGTGCTGTGATAAAACACACAGCTTCTTCGCTTTGATCAGGAATAAGCCTAGTTTTAGATGAAACAGAAACAGGAAGGCCGTCTATCCAAACAGATTTGGGGTGGGGCAACATCTGAATCCAGAGAGCAGTGCAGCGTACAATTCTAATCAGCTGCTCCAACTATCAGTGATCACTTATTAAGATACAAAACGTCATAATAACGGTCGCTTAAAAGCTCTAATATCCGATCCATGAACAAATTTGATTTATTGGTCAGAGTAGGATTCAAAAATGAAAAATCTTTTTTCAAATTGGGTTACTGTATATTCACTTAGCTTGTAACTTTCACAAGAATTGTAGAACAGTATAAAACAAAATGCAACCACTCATTGTCTACGTCATATCAAGAACAGTATAGATCTGGATCTTCAAGATCCAATTTAGCCCGAGATAGATAAGAAGCGACTCAAAGAAAAATGCCAAAGAAAAAAAACGTACCTGCCCATCCTGACCAACGTGCACCTGGTGAATCTGAAGATTTCCCTGAAACAAAGAGACTTGTATTACTTTTTAGATTCCGATTTGAAATGCAAAAAGCAAGAGTTTTTCCAGATCCAAGCAAAAAAAAAAATAGGCAGCTCATTAAATACAAATCCATCGTCTATCACATCTTTATAAAGAAATACATAAATACAAGTGATGTCGGACCATACGGCCACACAGCACAGTATCTTTCACTCGATCGTTTCCTTCTCAGCAGACACCAAATGATGAAAGTGTCCCATTCTTAATAAAAACGGGAGTTTGAATGGCAGTTGGGAAAGTTAGGATTTTGTTGCTAAGCTTTCAGCTCCATACAACAAACAACATTGTGGAATGAGACGCAGAGGAGAGAAATTCTGGCCACAGCCACAAAGAACAGGAAAGGATTTAAAGCTTTTCAGCATCCAGTCCACTGGTGCCCTCACTATTTCGTGCTTACTTCCTGTGGTCTTTAAATAACTAAATAGGAAATGAAAACGACGCGCTTCCAAGTGTGAATTGCTTTCGCACAAATGTCAAGTTGTCATGCTTCTGTAGCACAGATCATATACAGTGCGTGATTGAACGGCAAAGTGTTTACATAGACTGGCGCCTTGAAACATAGACCTTTCAGACACTCTGCAAAGGAAATCATTTAAATTGATGGATGAACATATTCCTCATCAAGAGTC
Organism: Callionymus lyra; assembly: GCF_982586985.1. Lineage (NCBI taxonomy): Eukaryota > Metazoa > Chordata > Actinopteri > Syngnathiformes > Callionymidae > Callionymus > Callionymus lyra. The sequence continues at coordinate 12,804,165 of NC_141825.1, read as the reverse complement.
AGGAAAGTTGTGAGGTGGCCCATGAACTTGACCAATTGGTGCACGTGTTTGAAATTGAGGGGAGTTCCAGACATGCAGATGTCATGAATCAAACCTTTAATGTATTATATTACTCCATGATGTGAGAGAATTCTGCCTTTGATGGATCTTGAGATCGAGGTCTAACCTTTCTAATGACAGCTATCAAAACATTTAATTACACAGACACTATACCCTTTATAGAACTTGTAACCATAACCCTGGACATGGAAAGCTGTCATAGTTTCAAAAGTGTCCTGTAAAGTGATTGATACAAGTTGTGCTTCGACGTTGGTATAATTATGTTAATATGACTACACTTACAACACTGGCGAGGTTTCTGAAGGTCTGGGTTATTTGACCAGCACTCTAGTAACAATGCTCTTGTCATAAGTTCCACCCAATAAGTCTGAGCACTATAAGATTTAATTAGATCAGCAGGCTGTCGATCAAAACTGCCACTTTGTTTTTAATTGCTGGATTAGATTATTAAAATGTTCTGACCCAAATTTGTGGGGGCCAACCATAGCACGGTACTAATGATTACCAGCCCTGTTGTTGGACAAATTTGGGAACGCTGGAATCTTTCATCATCTGTGGTGTAAATAAGTTAAAGAAAGATGATGATGCAAAGTGATCTAGATATTAATTTATTTTATGAGTTGGATGCATATACCGTTTTAAGATCACCAGCTGCACTTCACTTTTATCATTGATTTCCTGCCAGAACAATGCTGTAGGGAAAGGTGCCGCTACGTGGAAATTAGGGGCCAATGGCATTTAAGCAGCTGTTGAATTATTGTTGAATGATTCAACAAACACTTTGAAAATACAATTAGACAAAATATACTTTTTGTGACCAAGTCCAGAGGGATCAATAAAGTGTATCTATCTATCTTGTTGACACAAAGCTTTAAATAACACTAGTGTTCTCTATGGTTTCAGTAAGTATGTAAAATAGACATTTAAATACTTCCAAAAAGCTGGCTAATTATAAAATACAAAGTGTGGTCAATGCAGATTAAATCTCTCTGGGATCGTTGTAGGCCACACTGAAATAGTTTCTTGAAGTACATTTCCAGAATTATTAAATATTTAATCCAGAAATTTCATTCAATTTCAAAATAAAGTGGATGAAGAAAATAAAAGCATGAAATAACAAAGTTGCTAACGATATGTGGAGAAACTACTTTTAGTGATGAATGCTATACAGTGTGAGCATCACAGTTAAAATGACACCACCTTTAAATAAGCACACGCCGTGACACACTCACCTCACTGTCCTGTGTGATCTGAACCTCCTCTCCCTGTGACACTTGTGCGATGTGTAGCTGACCTTGTGGAATCTGAGAGACACAATATTTATCAATACCATTCAACAGAAAGGGTAAATGAAAATTGGATTGCGTTTTAATGAGACAAGGGTTTCTTCACTGACCCATATGTAATAGCTTTGAGAAAACACCATTAGCAAGGACATTGAAAAAAAACAGAACCAAAATTACGTAGGCCATTTCAATTACCTTCGTTTTCCATTGAGCCTCATGAACAGTAGTAACACATGTGCGATTAAGAAAACACATCATTTTGACATATTAAAACTCATTATCACTCTATTTACACCTAACTTCTGTACTGTTCTCATCTGGTAGCAATGAAATAGAGCTCACCATAAATGCAAGCAAAATCTCACAATTGTCTTTTGAAAGAGCACCAGTTAGGTTGTGTAAGGGTCTTATCGTGACCTTTAAACGAAGCAGCTGGACACGGTCACTTAATCCCCGACTGTCAACTTCCACTCCCTTATTGATTTAAGGCAAGTTATAGTCCTTTTTTGTTCAGTGTCACTGCTGTGGGCGGTGTGATCAACCCTCCTCTCAGAAACACATGCCTATTTTCTTTGTTTTTAACAGCACAGAAAAAGCACATATTCTTTTTAGAAATATAAAAGAATGTGTTACTAACCACTTGAACTTGACCATCTTCTCCAATGCGATGGAATTGAACCTGCTGGTTAGCCAGTGTGTAGTGTAGGGTTGGCTGGTGGGGAGAAGTCTCAATGTGGGTCGACTCCTCTGTGATACCTCCATCTGGCAAGGACAGCAAACGCTCAGATCATAAAGAAAGTCATAGGAACCCAAGGAAACACTAATGATCGTATCTACTCCAATTGGCTGCTGAAATCTTTTTCAATACATTTGAAAAGCATTGCTATACGTCTACCCCTTTAATTTGTGAACCGGGGAAATTTAAATCAAACTCACTTAACAAATGATGTAAATATAAAGTGAAGTTTTTCCAGCATACAAAACATAACAAAAATACAACTGAAATATTACTCATGTGGATTTGATTGTGGGGATACATGTCAGCTACTAAAACACACTTGCTCAAACTATATCCACTGTTGTTTGTGTTTTAACTCTCTGGTGTGTGTGGCCTGAAAAGGCAGGGCTTTAAAAAACTACCCCAAGAGTGTTTTCAGGATATTTGGGTTTTCTCTTTAGTCTCGCTTTCCCTGGTCAGAGGTTAGAGGTGATGGCTCACAGGGAGAGGAGGACAGCAGGCATTGTGTCCAGATTACAACCATCTGCAGAACTAAAAAATGCTTTCACTGCATCATGGCTCAGTCTTAAAACAAACTTATTTAAAGCATTTAAGGAAGAAGGTCATCTAAAGATATACCAGTAGATTGGGACTGTTGTGTGTCAATGTAAATTTGATGGAAGATACGCAATACATATTGTTAAATTACAGCCAAAAATGATTACGGTTGAGTTTTTCCACCATATATTTTCTTTCAAAGAATATATATATATATATATATATATATATATATATATTCTTTGTATATATATATATATATTTAAAGATTTAAGGACAGTTAAAACAACACGTGTAAACATGGGAATACTAAACAGTGATGCATACTCGTATATAAAACAACAACATCATGATGAGAACTAAGGAATATTAATGCAAAAAAATATTTTTTAGGAAATTTGATGTCAGATTCTAATATTGAAGGTGCTCTCAATGGCAGCATGATGGACATCTTTTAAAGGCCTTGCCATTTCCAATGTGGGGATAATAAAAAGGTATTATCGCTTATCGACGAATATGCATGTGATTAAATGGTAACCCATACTGCCCTCTGCTGCAACACCAACGACATTGCATGTAAATCTAATACTTGCTATTCTAGTTTGTTATTTAAATATACTTCAACAAAACTGCGATTGGAAAGGTAAGAAAACACAGATAACTCACCTGATGTACTGCGAGTCGTGCGCTTCGAGAAGCTCTTTACAGCCAGACTCTGACCTCGCTGCTTTCGTCTCCAGGCGGTGCGACACTTTGAGTCAATGCTTTGTTTGATGCGATACCAGTCGGATTCTGAGATGGTGAACTTGTGGAACAAATGGCCTGTTAAAAAACGAGAGCATTGAAAGCATGTATTGCAATGAGTGGACATGGATCAGTTAGTCCTCAGTCGGGAGAATTAAACATTCTTACATCTAAGGAGGTCAATTCTAACTGTTAAAATATTTCATTAAAAAGTTAAAAGCTGAATAAGTGACATTCGGATCCCTCTGGTTTAAGTGAAGCTGGGATCAGACAGCAGACCAATCCGTGGTCCTTAATTTTGTAAAGTGAGTCATTTAAGAAGACTGACAGCACACTTCTCAGTTAATTAACAGCGCAAACGCCCGAGGTTGGAAAATAAGACAGTGGAAAAATTGGAGGTCCTTCTCCTCGAGGTAGATGTCACTTATATTACATCTGATGGATCGTGTGCAGACAAGCAGGACAGGTGCTCCTTCATTCATTTGCTTTTTTTCGAGTCAGCGGGGAGAGGCCTGGCACCAATCCATTGCTTGCACACCTCCATGCGGCAGACTGACAATCAGAGTACCGTCCTATACAGGCTATATATTGGCGCTCATTATTGTCGACGCACTCATCTATCCATACCATCTTATTTAGAGCACTTCGAAACAACAGACGATGGTTACTTAGTGCTGTACAAAAGTAGACGAACAGAAAAACTAATAAAACTAACACAATCAATAATAAAACATAGAGTAGATTAAAAAAAAATGAGATACCATGAGATAATTAAGGATAAAAAAGGAAGAGATAAAATCAGCTGTGTGCTTGGTTAAAAGCCAAAGAGTTAAACTGTTTTAAGATAACTTTTAAAATGGACAATGAAGGAGCCTGTCTGATATGTAGTGGGAGGGAATTCCCCAAGCGAGGGCCACGACTGAGAAAGCCCTGTCCCCTATCAACCTTCATCGGGACCTCTAGATACAGCTGCTCAGCTGACCTGAGGGAACGGGGAGTAGGAGTGATGTGAGGAGCGATATTAAGCAAATTCAGTCTTAATTTGATATTTAGACTAGAATCAGAGCACATTTATCACCAGTGTTGTAAATTCAAAACAAAATGTTGTGCGGTGTTGACAGTGAAGACACAAACAAATGCAAATAAATAAAATGATCGGAATAATATAAAATAAAGTCAAATAATTGGCTTGTAAAATTAAAGTAAATTTATAAAAATAATATTATTAAATAGAATAAATTTATTTTAAAGTATCTTCAAGGTAAGGATTTTAATCTAACTTATTTTCTTGCTTGGATTAAAAAAAAGAATCGCAAATTAACTTGGCCAACTGGTCTAAAACAGCAATTCAGGATTCAAATAAACATGCCCTTTTGTTTTGGGCTAGATTAAATAGTCAGCTTTGGTAATATTCTTAATGCCATTCACAAGTTGATCATGTTAAAAAATCCATTCCATAGCATAATAACAAATGTATGAGGCCTGAGTACTTACAGCGAATGCCATATATCATGAGGGGATCCAGCTGCTTTTTGCCATGTTTGCCGAGCCCAGAGAGGTTTGACATGGCCTGGACCTCACGATGAAACAAGTAGTCAAGGAGTGTCAGCGCCATTTTCTCTGCTGTTCGACAGTTGGAGGTGATATGAAGCATGTCAGCGGGGGACACGGGGCAGCGCACTCGCGTTTCAGGGTTACTCTCATCTCCCAGCCACGTGCCTGATGGGTAATCCTCTAAAAACAAGATAAAAAAAAATAAAATAAAACACATTGATGGTAAACTGGTATTTTGTTTGAAAAACCACAAAGGACCGACTTAAAATGTGTTGCAGAAGTACAACAGCGCCACCAAGTGGCAATGAGTAGTGACTGCTGAATTCTGCTCAACTATCGTTTTTTTTAGACAACTCTCATAGAATTCACTTGTAATCCGACTTGGCCAAAAGGGACTAATGACATGGTCCAGTGATGTGGGAAGTGAAATAATGTGAAGACCAACCCTCTGCATTCAGTGTGATGAGCGTGACGTTTGGGCTAGTTTGCGAATTGGCGCCTTGGCCACAATTGGACACCGAGTCGCTGGCCTCTGACCCACTGTCCTGCTCCTCCTGACTCTCGTCTGGACCAGGCACCTTGACAAGGATTGTGTTCTGACGCTTCCGGGGCAAAGTGCTGTCAAGACACAGACACAGTCAGTGTAGTAGGCGTCCATAAAAATTGAAATGACTATATCAACATCAGAGCAGAAACATGATTGACTTTATTAATAAATAACCAATGTATAATCTTGAGATGATGCATTTTCCGCTTCCACCCACTTGCTGAGCATGTTCTCCAAAGGTGACTCTTCTTGGCTCTTCTGAGGTTCACTGCTCACAATAACATTGGTCTGAGGAACAACACTGAAAAAAGAAGAACATGATGAATAAGGTTAAGTATACAAGAAAAAACCCTCTTAATACAAACCACATACCATCTGACTTTGTTCCAAGTTTGAGTGGCTCCCTGAGGGGAACCTGCAACCATGGGAACCTGAATAGTGCTCTTGCAATAGGGCAGTATAGTGTCCACCTTACGTCCCAGAGCTTTGCAAGTGGCATCTAATGCTTGTATCTTAGCTTCAATTCCCTCTAGACGGCTCACGATTGAGGACGTAAAAGAGACCATCATATTCTGGAAAGACAAGTAATTAAGTATGGAGAAGAAAAAAACCATTCAAGTGTAGGTTTTAAACTTTGTACCTTAATAAAGCGAATGTCAGGGTTGTTGCTGTTATTTTCCTGGTTGTTGTTGAGTTTCTTTTTTTTCTTCGGAGGCTTTTCCTCACCATCTTCATGATTGTCTAGACTCACACATGGCGAGAGAATATATATTATACATTCTGAACAATAATGGTTAAGTTACACATTTTCCTCATTCGTCGGAATCACAGATTATTTTTTTTTTAATCAAGACAAAGGTTACCTTGATGCATTATAAAATTAACTAAATATCTAGATAACTAGCTGTGCCTTGATTAATTGTTCCCACACAGCTAACTTGGGCTACCATGCTACACATGTCATTAAAACTCAAACCAGTGAACACCCGTGTGTAAAAAAAAAAAATCAATAAATACAAACTGAGAATATACATTTGTTCATTCAAAACCTCACCTGTACGTTCATCAGAGTTAAACTCCTCCACTGTGATTTGCACAATTTCCTCCAGGTCTTGTTCCGACATTGTGTGCTGTACCTAAAGATGCACAAATCAAATCATGAATTTGAAAAGCTGATTCTGTATTTACCTACGTCCTATTTATAGCATTTATATTTCCCACAAGACACCTTGAATCTTATTCACAAACATGATTAAGTATCACCCTATCTTTTATTTATATTTTCTACACTATTTACTATTTACTTTTGATTCAAGAATAAAAACACTCAACGTAGCTTTGTATAAAAAAACACAATGACTAATAGAGGATCATTTGCACAAATCTTGACTTTACTTCTGTTTCATCTGAAAATCCTCAGACGATGCAACCCCCCACTGTAATCCCCCAATTATTACACACAATGAAAAAACTAAATCCCTATAAATTGTCAACTTGAGATGACCTGAATGAATGCTTGGGTCACATTTGGATTTTCCAACTCAAACAGTGAGACTATTGAGTCGATCATAATGTAATTTTTAATAATGATCATTGACATACTCACAGCAAAACACAATTAAATGGACAATTTGATCAGTTGGTGATGGAGCACCATGGCTTCCGACTCTTTTAATGTTCAAACAGGGTTTGGGGCAAATATCACGGTGGCTCGGCGACACTCTGGAAAGCTAGCCAGGACATGCTTGAGGGAACTCTTCTGGGTTTGCAGGGGCACTTATTTTAATAAAATACAAGTATTAATCATTTGTCCACATTAAATTAACACATTTGTGTTGTTAAACATGTGGAACCGCAGTTTAAAATTTGCACTTGTGTTCCATGTACAAGCAGCTACAAAATCTAGTCTTTATTCAACTTTAATTCGCTGTCGTTGTTTTGTTTGATGGAGTTGGCGCTGCAGCACTAGCTTGGCTAGGCTAACCGCGGCCTACACATTCAGAATTTAACATTTAAAGGGTGCTCGTCTTGCTTTCGTAAAAAACAAAAAAGTTGATACATAGCAACTGCTGTGGATGCGTAGACATTATAAAATTGCGATTTAAGTAAGGATAAAGCGACACAAGTCTAACTGAGAAGCATTAGCTTAACAGGCAAGCATGCTAACATTAGCTCCAAATGCTAACGCGCTAACCAATAAAGCATTCGCTGCGTGTCTGTGCTGCTTTAGTTAGCATGCTAGTGCGGCCTTAGAGTCTGAAAACAAGAGAAGAAATAAAATAAAAGTAGAGTCGGTGGAGATCGCGGCTGGGTTCTCCGGCCGCTGACACACGCGCACACACGCATGGAGCAAGGATTCGGTTATATTACCGTGTGATTGAGGAATTCTCGTGTTGTTTTGTCGAGGATCCGATAACGGCGTCGTTCCTCGCGAGAGAAGACTGCGTGGACGGTGGCCTCGCGTGTGTTCGCCGCGCGGAAGAGAACCGGAAACGCTGCTTCCCGTCAGAAACACACGCATGTGTTCGAGAACCTCGGATTCGGAACCATTATTTAGTAAGATGGGAATTTAGACAAACAAATAAACGTTCATGCGTTATTTTTTATTTTATAGTCACGCACATGTATGTTCCACAAGGCGACAAACTGTCTCCCCTGAAACTGATTTTCAACCATATTTTCACTCTGGCTGTAATAAGTTACTTGTGTTTTTGTTTTATTGATTGTTTTAATGTGATTTCTCTTCTTATACTTTTTATACTATATATACAGGTATATAACATGATGATGAAGATGAAGACAATAAAGATGAAGATAATAAAGATGAAGATGATGATTATAATAAAGATGTTAAAGATAATAAAGATGAAGATGATGATAATATGGATCAAGATAAAGATGATGAAGATAATAAAGATGAAGATGATACAGATGAAGATAAAGATGATGAAGATAATAAAGATGAAGATGAAGATGATGATTATAAAGATGATTATAATAAAGATGTTGAAGATAATAAAGATGAAGATGATGATAATACAGATTAAGATAAAGATGATGAAGATAATAAAGATGAAGATGATGATAATACGGATGAAGATGATGAAGATGATGATAATACGGATGAAGATAAAGATGATGAAGATAATAAAGATGAAGATGATGATTATAAAGATGATTATAATAAAGATGATGACGATAATAAAGATGTTGAAGATAATAAAGATGAAGATGATGATAATACAGATGAAGATAAAGATGATGAATATAATAAAAATGAAGATAAAGATTATTATAAAAATATGAGGATGATGATTATAAAGATAATTATAATAAAGATGATGAAGACAATAAAGATGAAGATAAAGATTATTATAAAAATATGAGGATGATGATGATGAAGATGATGATAATAAAGATGAAGATTATGATAATAAAGATGAAGAAGATGATAATAAAGATGAAGATGAAGATGAAGATGATTATAATAAAGATGTTGAAGATAATAAAGATGAAGATGATGATAATACAGATGAAGATAAAGATGATGAAGATAATAAAGATGAAGATGATGATTATAAAAATGATTATAATAAAGATGAAGATGATCATAGTAAAGATGGAGAAGATGATAATAAAGATGATTATAATAAATATGAGGATGATGATGATGAAGATGATGAAGATGATAATAAAGATGAAGATGATACAGATGAAGATAAAGATGATGAAGATAATAAAGATGAAGATGAAGATGATGATTATAAAGATGATTATAATAAAGATGTTGAAGATAATAAAGATGAAGATGATGATAATACAGATTAAGATAAAGATGATGAAGATAATAAAGATGAAGATGATGATAATACGGATGAAGATGATGAAGATGATGATAATACGGATGAAGATAAAGATGATGAAGATAATAAAGATGAAGATGATGATTATAAAGATGATTATAATAAAGATGATGACGATAATAAAGATGTTGAAGATAATAAAGATGAAGATGATGATAATACAGATGAAGATAAAGATGATGAATATAATAAAAATGAAGATAAAGATTATTATAAAAATATGAGGATGATGATTATAAAGATAATTATAATAAAGATGATGAAGACAATAAAGATGAAGATAAAGATTATTATAAAAATATGAGGATGATGATGATGAAGATGATGATAATAAAGATGAAGATTATGATAATAAAGATGAAGAAGATGATAATAAAGATGAAGATGAAGATGAAGATGATTATAATAAAGATGTTGAAGATAATAAAGATGAAGATGATGATAATACAGATGAAGATAAAGATGATGAAGATAATAAAGATGAAGATGATGATTATAAAAATGATTATAATAAAGATGAAGATGATCATAGTAAAGATGGAGAAGATGATAATAAAGATGATTATAATAAATATGAGGATGATGATGATGAAGATGATGAAGATGATAATAAAGATGAAGATGGGGATAATAAAGATGAAGATAAAGATGATTATAATAAAGATGAGGAGGATGATGATGTGTAAATTTGTGAAATCGCAATTGTATTCCACAAAGGGTTTAAGAAGTAAGGAATATGATATGAATTGATTGTAAAAGATTTAATCTAGTGTTAATATAGAGCAGGGTGGGCAATTCAAATTCTTCAAGGGCCACATTCAATTCCGTGAATGTTGTTAGGGGCCGTCAAGCAAAAAGAAAGACGGAAAAATCCCTTTAAAAGAAGGACATGCGTCATTATGCCATGACGTATATTAAACTAAATAAGCTGCAATTTTATTATTGTATAGATGAGTTTTTTTCAAAACATTTATTCAATTAACTTAAAAAAAATCTTTGAGGGATTAATATATATACAAAAAATTACACACAAAAAGGTAGGAAGTGTTATGTGAAAATGTAAATTAATAATAAATACAAAATACATTTGTCAATGCATTAAAACCATTTATACATGGTCATACTTTGACATTACGAGGGCCACATAAATACAGTCAAAGGGCCGCATGTGGCCCCCCGGGCTTCACTTTGCCCAGGTCTGATATAGAGTGTGACTTGTTATTTCACAGTATGGTTTAGATGAATTTAATGTTTAATGTTGTGGTTTCTATATTAAAACTTTCTGTCATTAACCATTTATTTGGAAGATAAATAATGGTACCAGATAATTTTCTTCAAATTACAAACTGGAAGTAAAGGTTGATGGGACAGAGAATGTAACATAAATTGCATTACATTATTATTTTTTTCAAATAATAATAATAATAAATAGTTATAGTTGTTTGTATATATAGATAGGATTTTGGAGTTTGTAAAGATGTTAACATTAGACAAACAACTATACCTTTTTAAAATTAACGATAAAACAAAAAATATTTGTATCATCTTTGAAGTGCACCTTGTTGTTGAACACGTATAAATAAAGGTTTCCAAGTTCCTTCAAGCTGCTCTTTCCTCCCTCTTATAACATTCATTATTACAGCGCAACACATCATGTTTTTTTTTATTTTATCCAAATATTTATTGACGGCAGATTTTTTTTTCACAACTTACTGGTAAGAGTCATCATTTTAATTGTAATGAATACACAGAGCAAATGCTAAAACCATTACCATACTTTGGTCCATGGTTCTGTTTTTCTATCTCTTATTTTGTGTGTTATCCTTTTTTTTCTCCAAATAAGCAAGTAAGGGTTCCAAGATACTCATTCTGTGTTTTATATAATTTTCTGGTTCATTTCTGCAATTAATGTACAAGTCACCAACCTTTCTGACACCCTTCTGGGCCGAAAGTTTAAAACCGCCATCATTTGTTGCTACATTGGCTCGTATTTGCTTATATTTTTTATATATGTATACTGTATGTTTATCCTGAGGGGAAGGTTTGGTACTGATGAGTCAGTCTAAGCTTAAGGTTCTGTTGATTTTACAAACAAATATTCATACTGACAATTATTGATGAAGGCATTTTTATTCAGCGTGATACTTTTACGTCTTCACAGGATCATATTTTGAAGGGGTTATTGATTTAATTAAAGGGGTATTCTTGACCCCAAAATATCTTAAGCATTATCAAATACATTTAACGAAATGTTTGCCATTTAGGAATAATATAGTTTGTCCAAATAATTCCAAGATAATTTACAAAACCGAAGATGCTATTGCATAGAAAAAGAAGGACATCATCAGCATACAATTATATTTAGTGTTACTGACCACCCACTATTATTCCCTTTAAATTAGTTTGTGTTCTTTTCAACATTGCCAATGGCTCTATGGAAACTCTGTGGCGCTGAAGTTATTGGTTTTATGACTAAACAAGATAAGCAGATTAAGGTTTATATACCTAGGCAAACATAGTATTCAAAATGAAAGCCGGTTTACACGTATATAAATGGAGACAAACAAGGAAATGGATCTTCCTCGACAACCTTACAAAAAGGACGATTTGTGACTTTTTCTACAATCTTTTTACCACTGACCATGAAGATCTTCTTGAAACAAACCTGGCTCCTTGTCTCTTCCCTGTTTCTCTTTTCTATTGCAGAACCGAAAGGTAAGAGATGTAAAGTTGCTTTACTAGAATTGCTGAAGTTAGTCAAAAGTATTAACCCACCAGGCTGTCAGGAGACTCAACTCCCTCCCTGTCCTACCATCAATCTCACCTGTGCTTGCACTACCTGTGCATTAACTTTGTTTTTTGTTTATATTCTGTTAATTATTTGATTATATAAGTTTGTTGTTTATTTATTTAAATTTGTTGGTTATTTATTTTCATTTATTTTCTTGAATGTCTTGATTAATGTCTATTTAAGTCTTTAATTGTTTTAAGTGTTTAATGTCTTTTGTTTTTCAACATGGGTATAAATAACTTGAACTTGAAATTGAAAATATACCCTGTAAATATATGATGATATCAAAGCATTGGTAATTGATACGATAAAAAAAAGAAAATAATAGAAAAGGCGAAAATAGAGGGTAATAGGTTACCACAGATATCCAATTATCTATCAACTCGACTCTATGGTTTCTGTTTTTTCAGAACAGTCTAAGTTAATGTGGTCTTGGTTTTCTAACAGCACCAGTCGTCCACACAAAGCTAGGGAGCCTGAGAGGTCAACTGTTGACAGTCAAGGGAACAGAGAATAAGGTTCATGCCTTTCTGGGTGTTCCCTTTGCAAAACCCCCCTTGGGCCCCGCACTGAGACTGTCTGCACCTCAGCCTGTGGAAGGATGGGAGGGAGTCAGAGATGCCACCAAACAGCCAAACATGTAAGAAGAAATAAACCCCACTTTTTGTAATTGTGAACAAAACCTGGTCACATTTGTAAATCTTTCTGTTCAAGGTGTGTCCAAGATAGTGACCAAGCTGTGGATCACTTTAATTATTCTGGATATCAAGTTGAGATACCAGAAACTTCTGAAGACTGTCTTTACCTGAACATCTACACACCTGCAACACAACCTCAAGATGCCAATCTCCCGGTGAAAAATATCACACCAAAGAGAAATAATATATATGATTGCTATTTAAATCTCAGATCTAATTCAACTGTATTGTCACTGTAAATTTTGGGTTGACCCGATACATCATCAAATGTGCATTTGTATCAGTCCTTACCTAGAACAGGACCTGCCAACAACACTGAGATACTTTCAAACCAGGATTGTCAATGTAATGGCGCTCTACTACTACTACTTCATTTTCTAGTAATAGTTTCTGGTATTAGCCTTGGCCATAACTCCAGCAAAAACATTTCTATTTGCAAGGGCAAAGTAGGAGTAAACATCCCTGCTCAGTTTGTTTTCCATCATTTTGACAGTATTAAGCAGTCAAGGGAGAGGTTAAAATAAATACACATTTTAATATAACCCACATGAGTCTAATATCTCTTAGTTTGAAATAAAATGTATTACTTCTTTGGTACAAAAAAATATTCACAAGGCATTAAAATGGTTAAACAAAATACTTTCACAGAATGTGAACTAGAACTAACAAAAATACAAGGATAAGAAAACGTACAAAAATGGAGAAGAAAAGGGATGCTTTGCATTAAACAGTCCTACCTGATCTTTGCCTCAGGTAATTCCCATCTGAGTAACCAGGATTGGGAAGAATTAGGTGATGCCTGAGAGTTTGCACGCCTCCTATCTGAACAATGCCAACATGAAGAAGCTGCAAACATGCCTAACATGCTTCGACGTTGGGCCTTGAGCTCAGGCAGACAAAGCAGGACAGCACTTGACAGCATGATCAATATGGAAGTATATCAGAATATTGAATGGTTGCATTTATTTTAATAAATATTAAAAGGTTGAAATAATTTGAATTATTCAATATTCGTTAAATTTTTATTTCAATTATTCAATTTTTTTTTTTAATTTGTAGCCTTTTAAATTCAATTTTTTGATGCATTTTAAATTCAACATAAAAAAAAACCCAAAGCCTTTTAAATTCAATATTAAATAATTCGAAGCTTTTTTAATTCAATATAAAAAAAAAAAACACCATCCAAAACCAAACGAGTACCGAGTTACTTAATCATACTTGCATGCGTAAACGATCAGGTGACGTCATCACTGCCGCATCAGTTTAAATATTTTCATGACAAAGTATCATCTTTGTCTGGAGTTTACACATCTTAAACTACAGTAGATTCTGATGTTAAAGTATTTTTTAAACAGGAATGATATTTTAATATCATGGTCACACCTTTTGTCCACAAAGTTTGTTTAACTTAGTGAGTTAACGTGATGTATCCTCTTTTAGGGTCGCGGGTTCGAAACCTGCTCCAGAAGCGATGTCCTGTTTTAGAATTAGCTCATATCTGGCGAGACTCTCTTTATAACGTTGGTTCTGTTAAAAAAGGTACTTTCTTAAAAGTCATGGCAACGTCCATATGTAATAGAAAAGAAAAGATAATACAAATGTGTGAACTTTCCGACAGGTTTGGAGGTAATTTTCAGTTTTATTTTTTGTTAAACTTCCTCTCAAGATGTTTCAAACAAGATTGTCTCCTGTTAATAAAGTATTTGTGTTAATGTATTTAAAATATAAACATTGACACCGGAGCTCGTCTGAACTCCTTACCAACAGTGTGATCCATGTCAAAAATATATTTAAAAAAGATTCTAAAATCTTTTGTTAATTCTAAATTGTTAATACAGTCTCAAGTGATGTTTTCATTGCATTTTTTTCAGATCACAAAAAGGGAAATTGAATTTTTTCACAGAACAAACGTTGTAAAGAGAGTCATCGCTTGACAAAAGTTCTAGGGAGCGCTTCCACTTTTATAGGGTGAAGGGAACATGCCACCTTCTGGGTGGAGAGTGAGTTCATTGTCAGTGGTGGGGCAGAGCGCAAGGGGATAAACAACCAGGAAAGCACTGCTGAAGGGCCAAGCATGCATGAAGTAGAGAGAGATCTGGCAATCCATATTTAACAATTTGCTCTTTTGTCTGAGCAGGTGATGGTCTGGATCCACGGAGGAGCATTTTTTAGTGGCTCGGCTTCAAGTCATGATGGATCTGCCCTGGCAGCCTATGAGAACGTTCTCGTTGTTTTAATCCAATATCGCTTGGGAATTCTTGGCTTTCTAAGGTAACCTGTGTGTAGATGCTCATGAGAAACAATTAGAATGTACAGAACTGATCTGCCTTTATTTACAATATCTATGACCCAGTACTGGTGATGAGCACATGGCAGGAAACTGGGGCATGTTAGACCAAATCCAAGCCCTGAAGTGGGTCCAGGAACACATTCACAACTATGGAGGAGCCTCTAATTCTGTGACAATATTTGGGGAGTCTGCTGGTGGAGTGAGCGTCTCTTTATTGGTAAGGCTCATTGTGCTGTATTAGCGCTTGGGTTAGAAAGAAACGTAATTGATTTTCTTTTTTATTTCAAAAGTAACAATTGTGTTTCATCGATCAGCTTCTCTCACCACTGACTGAAGGACTGTTCCACAAGGCTATTGCGTCGAGTGGAACTGCTGCATTTGATGCTAATGTCCAGGACAATCCTCTCGCAACAACTCAGGTGGAACATCAATTAGAATTTTACTGCTGTGTTTTGTGTTTTCCTAAATCGTATCGTATCTTTTCACATTTGTTAGAAATATTGTGATGAAGCTTCTGTGTGTGTTTCCAGATGATTGCAAACATGTCTGGATGTAGTGTTGACTCCACAGAGAAGATCACAGATTGTATGAAGAACCTGGATATGGAAACAATTAACACGCTTGTCAAGGTATGACTTTGAATACCAATTGCAGGATATACACGTTAATATTGCAACTATTCCTTTTCTACTCAAGGCTCCGTTAAGTTATGCAGTAGTCATTGATGGATTTTTTTTAACAAAAACGGTGAAAGAGTACTATCAACATCACAAACTTCCCAGAATACCTCTCATCACGGGAGTCAACAGTGACGAAGGTGGTTATTATATACCGAATTTCCATGTGAGTCTGAATTGATTATATTTCAGCCAATTTGATGCCAACAAAATGATTCTTACTGTACTTCATATACGTTCTGGATTTACTTTAAAAGGTTTCTTGTTTGATTATTTAGTTAGGTCTACCTCCAAACTGGACTGAGGGACTGGATAGGGAGCAAATTTTGCAAGCCATAGTTCTTCCTGATGTAAGTTGCCATTTGGATGTCGTGAATGAATGAAACAGTAAACATGTTGGATGATTTACGATATCGTCTTAAAAGGTGAAATCGAGAGAATTGGAGTTAAAGGAACATGGTTTAAACTCAGACGACCCTGTAAAGAACAGAGATGCGTTCACCCGGTACATTGGAGATGTGGCGCACAATGTTCCCGCTGTTGTTACAGCCAATGCTCACAGAGGTAATACTGTGTCCAGGGTTATATCAATTGAGTGCTGTGTGACTCTGATCTGTATTCTGACAGATGCCGGCGCACCCGTTTACCTTTACGAGTTCAGGTACATTCCATCTTATATGAAGTCAAGAAGACCAAGCTTTGTTGGAAGTGACCACGGGGATATTATCCAATCCATTTTTGGATACTGTTTTACACAGTCTCACCTCACATTGTCTAGTAAGCTCATTGGAAGAGATTTGGTTGATGTGTTTGCAGAATAGGTCGACATGTCAACTGATTTGTATTTCCAGGTCCCTGCTTAGAAGAAGAGGAACAAGTAGGGAGAACCGTGATGAAATACTGGGCCAACTTTGCTCGCACAGGGTAGGAACGTTATGATTAAAGACGAAAGACACAAATTAAAACTTTGCATTTAGGTCCCCAAATGGCAAAGGTCTTGTCGGCTGGCTGAAGTACACCAAACAAGAAGCATACCTGGCAATTGGAAAAGAACAGAAAGTTGCTTAAAAACTCTAAGATTTGAGCAATTTGTCTTCGCGACCAAACATGTGCAAAACTGAGCTAATCTTTTCAGTCACCTCTATCTTTTACCTTCTTGCCTACTGATGCGCTCTAACAATGGAAAGTGTTTTGTCAAGATCTAGATCTTCAGAATTAAAGTGTTCATTAAAAATAATCCACCAAACCTACTTAAAATTCAGAGCCTTACCTGATGGTATGGATGACAGGGTGCAGATGGTCAATTCAAGATGAAATGATTACATCTGGAGCATATTATGAAATGTTGGCATGTGATGACAATAAAACAGGTTTTCAGTCTACTGTAACTCTCTTCAACCCTACCAGTTTCTAATCTCATGCTCAATTAAATGGGTCCAAAATTGTTTTTACTTTACGTAAATTCCTTTTTCCCCTTCTGGGGAAGATCACAAAGTAAATGGGCAAAGACAGTTATTGAAAATAGGTTTCTTGGTATAATAATTGAAGAAAAAATAAACTGGAAGTCTCACATAAAACATATAAAAAACATACTCTCAAGAAGCATTTCTGTTCTCAACAAAGCAAAACACATTCTTGACCACAAATCACTCCACGTTCTTTACTGTTCAATGATTCTACCATATATTCATTACTGTGCAGAGGTCTAGGGAAATAGATGAACTATTATTAAATCAAAAACCTAAAAATCTATCGACCTGGTTCACTACAAAACAGCAACAAACAATCTACTGCCTGAAAACATTCAAATATTGTTTTTTAACAGAGATGGGGGTTATAATTTGAGGGCGGAGTTTAATTTTTAAACATCAGTGAATACGTACAACGTTAAAAAGTTTTGGTGTTTCTGTTTGTGCAGTGATGTTGAGGAACTGACTGGATGAGGAGCTCAAGCAATGTCCAAGCATGACCCAGTTTAAAAAGCTGTACAAACACTTGGTTTTCACAAGGTACAGGGAAGAAGGACGTTAACAATAGGGTTTAATTTATTAATTATTTGTTTACTCTATTTAATTTCCATATTGTAAGTATGTAAAATGTAAACATGTAAAAAATAAATTAATAACAGTTTGCTGTTATTAATTGTGTTGTGTAGAAGGGGAGGTTTAAATAAGCTTATGGTTCAGCCTACTCCTTTTCGGACATATGGGTTCATATCATTTGACTATTATTGTTTTGACTATCGCTATCTTTGTTTCTCTAATCTCATTGGTTTTGTTTTATTGTCTGAAGTTTATTTTCTTATGGACCTACGCATAAAGCATTCATCATTCGTTCACTATTTCTAATGTATTTGGAATACTATGTCTTTGGAAAACTTTTTTTTATGTATAAACTAATAATAAAAAAAACATATTTAATAGGAGTAAATGAGAAAAAAACTGAGTTGCTGCATTAAAAAACATCTCCAATATTATTTTATTCTCAGATGTTTGTGTAAAGCTGGATATGTTAAATGTGCTTGCAAGTGACTGAAAGACAAATGTAAAAAAGCAAATTATTATTTAATAAATACAATTAGCTCTAGCACTGTTGATTTCTTAACACAACATACATATATTTACATTATCTTTGTTGCAAATTGTATTGTGAGTCATGAGTCATAAATGCAGCCGTTTTATTGGGTTGCTATTAGCCTTAAGACTACCCCTGTCATTTCCTTGCTAGATGAGAAATTACCTGCAGTTATAACATAAAATCTGTATTTCTATATCTTGTTTTGGTGATATTGTTTTAGCCGTAGAATGATTTGTTTTGGGAGTTCCACTTGGACGACCAGTAGGTGGCGCTTGGGGCCAATGTAGTTTATTGGGAGACCATTTGGGACAGGTGTGTCGTAAGTAAGTAAGTATGACATTTTCTACACGCTATATAGCGTGTAGAAAATGTCTTTCTGCACGCTCAACATAGAGACACAAATAAAACGCCATAAGTAAGTAAGTAATATTTGTAAAGCGTCTTTCGCAAATCATGGCCACAAAGCGCTTAAACTGCAATGAACATGGGAAGCACATATTTTTTAAACTAAAATGAAATTGAAACTAAAGACGTGAGGTCTCAGTTATCACTGGGACTTTAATAAAGGAATGTTAGACTACGGACCAGTTAATCAGGATTAGTTTTTTGTTTTTTATTGGCTCAACCAATACAATGGGACTTTTTTTTAGAGTAGCTAAATAAAAATGCATGTTTTTTGTTGTGATATTTTACACCCACCAACATTTTATGCTCTCTAAGAAGGTCTGGCTTAAACGATACAAAAAACTTTACAACCTTAAAGTTATATTCCGTGACTTTTTTTTATGTAAAGAAACCGGAGGGGGTTATTCGGTTATCTGTTGCTTTCTGGAAAACAATACATTTTTACATATAGACACCCCTCCGATCGTCACACTTTTTCTGTTACAGATTGAGTCCTTTGACATCAGACGAGGGAAACGTTATGTGGCCGCTGCTCAATATCATACATTCTTTGTGTACAAGATGAGTAGTATTGAGGCAAAACCTGAACTGATGTGGCAAAACACACATTTGTACATTGCGTAAACAGGTGTTTTACTGAAGATGTCATCAGATCATATTTTGTAAAAAAAACAAAGCTTATTCGAGGTTTAGAAGAAGTGTACGCAAACAGATGGACATAACCCAACCAGCTACACTTCTGCCTTGAAAATGTCGCTGAGCTTTGGGCAATCTAGGGCAAATGGTAGAAAATGTTTTGATTAAAAAGCAATTAAATGGTTACACAATAGTATTAGGTACATTGTTATTAAAACTGGAGAATATGTCATAATATATGTAACATTTGGTTCTTCCCATCTCAGCTTTCCATATCTCTAGCCAGGACTGACATAGTAATCCTTCTTGTCAAGCAGTCGCCTTGATTCGATACATACGTAACGGCATGAATCTGTAACTACCTACAGATGATTAACTATTCTCTATTATAAAAATTATAACAATTATGGCAAATGTCATCTCACCTTTGGACGGATTTTAAGTCACCGGTCATGAGGTAGTTAGAAGCACCTATTAAGGTTATTTCAGCTGAAATGTAAACAGTTTTTACAGTGTATTCTTCAACTTTGTTCCACTTCTAAGACACACCATGACATTCAGGGTATCTGCTTCAATGGTAACATGATTTATTTGAGCAGTGTATCACTTTTGCCTCTGGAACTTCATGGAAGATGGACGATGTTGTGTTTCTATTCATTTAAAAAAAAGATCCTTGTTGAGTTATGCAATGACTCAAGCAAAATAACTGGGATAAGTAGGTCATCCCAGTTACTTTGTTCAGAATAAATAGTTATTTCTGGTATTCATAGCCCTGCCATGAACTTGACAATTCACACCTTAACCAGGTTTTTCTGCTAATTTTAATCTACTGTATGTCATCAGTTGTATTAAATTAAAAACATCAAAAGAAAAAACAAAAGAAAAATGAATGTTTTTGGGATAGATATCTTGGACTGTGCGAGTACATACTAAGTCGGAACCTGGATGTTGAGTGAGGCATCCGACAAAAGCAGAGGCAGACAATTAATATGCTAAAAATTATTATCACAGACAAAACGGGCCAAATTGCTACGAGGCTCATCAACTGGTCTTTTATTCTGACTTGACCTTGTCTAATGTGGCGTTTATCAATAATCGAAAATCTGGCTGACCTTTCAGTAGGTTGATGTAGGTGACCTTTGGAGGGTTCCTGCAGCCCTTACTTAGGCCACGGCTCAGAGATTTAATTGAAATTAACAACAATAATTATATAGCATTTAAGAATATATAAGTAAAACAACATGAAGTTTTTTAAAACGTGCGCTATTTAGAGGTAATTTTCTGGGGTACGAACACCCAAAATTCAAACTTCACTAATTTCCCACTCAACTTCATTTAGACTGTAAGGTCCATCATGTAGCCTCGACATAAGAAATAGTTGAAAAAAAATGTTTAAAAAGTCTGTTTTTTTAGGTTCGTTTGTAGCGGAAGCTCCCAGGCTTGAAACACATTTGTAGATTGCACAAGATATATGCTAAAAACAAGTTTAAGATTAGATAAGATTGACTTTGTATAGACTTATTTCCTTTTTTTTTTGGAACAATTCCATATGTCAAAGCTTCAATTCTATTCCACAAATATGTCTGTGAAGGTTCTCATTCATCCAGGTCATGGATATCCAAGAGGTTTTGAACTTCTTGGATAACAGCCTTCAATGTAAGAAACAAAATGCTGCTACTTAAAAATGTTTCAATCTATAAACATTCCATTCAAACTTATGTCCTATTATAACTGTATTATCTGTTTAAAGGTGGTTCATTGTCACGTACAAAATTAATCTTGACAAAATATTGCTACAATGTTATGTTAGTCACAAGATTTAACGCATTTCGCTTTGTTTAACCTTTGAACTTCTCGATGGTGTTGCTTTACACAAGCAGGTCAAGTGGCACACATGCGTGAACCTGCGTCGAACCCCAACATGAACTCCGAACTCCATGCACAGGGAAAAAAACGACAGGTACGATAGAGACAAACAGGAAAGAGAACCCTCAAAAAAATAAAACAGGAAATGACCTAAAAGAGAACAATAAAACAGGGGCATGCGACATGCTTTTTGAAGATTGGAGGCGGAATGACCTCTGTACAGCTCTGGAGGGTTACATAAGCAGGCACGTGTGTGAGACTCTGTAGAGGAAACTCTGCTATTCTTCTGTCCCAACATGAACTCCAAACAAACCTCGCTACTTCTGTCCTCTCTCCTTGTCCTCTGTGCCGCTGCAGACCTCCAGGGTGAGTAGAAAGTGGATTAAATTATTTTTAATCTACAGTTTTCATTTTTGTTTTCCATCAAATAATAAACATTCACCTGACTGTTAGTGGGTTGGATTCTCAAAGTGCGGGTTTATTTGTTCAAAGTCGAGGGCGTGACAGAACTGGTATGAAGTCCCTGTACACTCTTGTGTTCCAATCTTTTTTAAAGTGGCCCAACCTATCAAAACATTAGAAATCATTTTGAATGCACAAATAATTTCAATCAACTGTTGAAGTATCCACGTATAGTTCCCTCTAGTTATTAGGTGCAAAGGTGAAGCCTGATCTGATAGACAGTGGTGCAACAAAGCTACACAGGGTAATTTAAGTTATGCTTTTTTAATTTTTTAGCATCACCTAAAAGTCAGAACATTTACAAAACCAATTATTTATATGATTCATAGCAGGATTTTACCCACAGAGTCAATTGCTGGCTCAATATAAACACAAAAGCTACGGTATGGCTAATTTAAACGGGCTGTGGACCGCTACACCCTTTGTTCGGGTCACTTTTCACACACTGACACACCCTGATATAATCACAGTTTGTAAATCTTTATAGGGTCTAGTGAAGGCAAAATAATCAATGCTTCCCAAGGAAGCTTGAGGGCGTACAACAGACTTTGGTTCGCATTTATTTTTTGGCACTTTAGATCTCCAAATATCATATAAGATGGAAACTCATGGCAGCGAATACATTTATTTTCTCTCAATCTATGGCATATTTTAAGATATAACTTTAAGGCTGGGGTCTAAATTGTTTGATGATATCACGCGGCCCTATATTTGATTTGACTATATACTATGTAAGATATTGAAGAAACAAATATCACATACATTTTTTTTATAACTTTGAATATATAGTTATATAGAAGGGAACTAACACAAAAAAACACAAAACATTAAACAGCATCTAAATTGGAATCGAAATCGTATTTGGGGACAAGAAGTGTGAGACCCCTGTCTTCAGGCTTTCCTTTTTTCATGGAATAAAAAGCTACATTAGGTCTTTGAATAGAAATCCATTGGTTTTGCATTAACCTATGCTGGCTGTACACCAAGGGTTGTTATAACAGGCTAGTTCCTAAATCAAACCACAATATGTAGCTTTTAAGTCTGAGCCTGACACTAAAAAGTCAAAATGGGTGGTTCCACTAGTTAGTTATTAATCACTCTTGTAATCTCTGAAATAATATATCATCTGAAAATACTAGATGTATGTCTTCAGCAGTCTTAAGGCCTTTTTGCTTTGTGAGCAACTTTCAAACAACCACAACCTCATCCTTGTATTATTATGAAAACAAGATATTTTTCAACACAAACTCAAATGTTTGTTTTTTTATACTTTTTGTTTTCCCAAGTTCATCTATTGCCTTGGTCGAAGAAGCTTTGGAGTTCTTCTTTCCACACATAAAAAACAGATATTTTATGTTTTTGATAACAATACGTTCTTTGAAGTTGGAACAAACGATTTTCATGCCAAAAAAACGCTCGTATGAAGCATCAAAATACTCAAAATAGCCCACTAGGCCCGCAAACATGTTTTTTTTTTGTTTTTTTTATCATTCAGTGAGTTTCTTTTCTTATACATTATTATTATTATTACATAGATTGTTCAGTCATAATGAGTTTCAGAATTATTTGTATTATTAAATCCTATGTCATCTAAAAAGTGACCTGTTTGATGGCAGACTTGGACATAATATATCCCTTTTCCCACCAGGACCAGTCGTCCACACCAAGCTAGGAGGCCTGAGAGGTCAACTGTTTAATGTCAAGGGAACAGAGAATAAGGTTCATGCCTTTATGAGTGTCCCCTTTGCAAAACCCCCCTTGGGCCCCGCACTGAGACTGTCTGCACCTCAGCCTGTGGAAGGATGGGAAGGAGTCAGAGATGCCACCAAACAGCCACTGATGTAAGAAATATTATCTTTTTTCTGTAGTGATGAACAAAACCATGTCAAATTGGTAAATATTATTTTTTTTAAAGGTGCATCCAAGATAGAGAATTTTCTGTGGAGTTGGTTGACTTGTTTGGACTTCAAATGGAAATCCCTGAAGTGTCAGAAGACTGTTTGTACCTGAACATCTACTCACCGGCAACCAGACCTCATGATGCCAAACTCCCGGTAAGAAAGGTTCAACTTCACTTAAATGATTTTACCATATTCGCTTTTTGACGCCCTCTCGCCGGAAGGCAAGAATAAGATTACTAGCAATGGTTACCAATATCCTGTACTATAATGGCAATGATACATTGGATATCTTTGTATATAAAGTTACTGACTCAACCCCTTTTAATCCAAAGCCAAAACAGTGTTCAAGGGTGAAGGGGTCTCGTCAAGGTTTTACTATTTGACAAAACGTGTGAGCGAACGCACAACATTCAGAGAAAAATAAAAGCTCATTAACACGAATCAGGCAATGGCCCAATGTTTAGGAACCACTAGATTGAATACTCGCTGTGCGATATTTGACAGTCTTTTGTGTGGACAGGTCATGGTCTGGATCCACGGAGGAGGTTTTGTAATGGGAGCAGCTTCAATATTTGATGGGTCTGCCCTGGCAGCCTATGAGAATGTAGTTGTTGTGTCAATCCAATACCGCTTGGGACTTCTTGGCTTTCTCAGGTAAGTCATGTCTAGATATCAATAAATCAATACTGGCTGACTGAAAAGATCTGCTTTAAAATCATGACTTGAGAAAGAAACGCTTTCTATATCTATGACCCAGCACTGGTGATGAGCACATGGCAGGAAATTGGGGCTTGTTAGACCAAATCCAAGCCCTGAAGTGGGTCCAGGAACACATTCACAACTTTGGAGGAGCCTCTAATTCAGTCACCATATTTGGAGAGTCTGCTGGTGGAGTGAGCGTCTCCTTATTGGTAAGTTTCATTGTTAGATGCAAACTGCCTGCTTAACCGCTTTGAATGTACTTCAGCTTTGGATTATTTCAATATAACTAATATGTTTAGCACACATTAAGACTTCTTGCTAAATAACAGGTATTTCATGTGTTCAATCGATCAGCTTCTCTCACCACTGACTGAAGGACTGTTCCACAAAGCTATTGCTGAGAGTGGAACTGCTGCCATGGATGTTCTTGTTTACGAAAATGCTCTTGAGATGGCTCAGGTGATAATTTCTCATTATCTGTTAGAAATATTGTGATGAAGCTCTTGTGTTTGTTTCCAGATGATTGCAAACATGTCTGGATGTAGTGTTGACTCCACAGAGAAGATCACAGATTGTATGAAGAACCTGGATATGGAAACAATTAACACGCTTGTCAAGGTATGAAGATGATGATTTAATTGGTGGAGAGTAATGTTCATGTTACCTCTCTGTCCCAAGGATAAGACATTGAGGTATGCTGTAAGCATCGATGGACACTTTTTGACAAAACCAGTGAAGCAGTTGTTCAAAAACCATGAACTTCACAAGGTGCCGTTCATTACGGGAATAAACAGTGATGAAGGCGGTTATTTGATGCCACATGTAAGTCATTACACACTTTGAATATATTTTATCATCATATATTTCATTATTTATGTGTCATTATTAGCACTTGGCACCTCCAAACTGGACTGAAGGACTTGACCAGGAGCAAGTTTCAAACGCCATGTCAATGTTTCTCACTGATGTAAGAACTGAACCGTTCTGATACTTCAATGCAACTCTGTGTTACTAGAAAAAGCACGTTCATCATGAAACCATTTCTTTTACAAGGTCAAAATCAGGGACTGGGTGACAGAGGAATATGGTGTGACTTCTGAAGACCGTGTAGGAAACAGGAATGCCTTGACTCGATACATCGCAGATTTTTTTTTCAACATTCCAGCAGTTGTTACAGCAAATGCTCACAGAGGTAATTCTGTGTGCAGGATGATCTAACTTGAATTATGTTTTGTTCTGTGATACATGTGTCACTACAACCTAATTTCTGACAGACGCTGGTGCCCCCATGTATCTTTATGAGTACCAGTACATTCCATCTTTAATGAAGTCAAGAAGACCAAGCTTTGTGGGAAGTGACCACGGAGATGAAATCTTATCAGTGTTTGGATACTGTTTTACAGAGTCTCTTGTCAATTTACCAGGTGAGTCCACTGTGATATATTGGTTTTATGTTGCATTTGGTTTGTGTGATAGTACTTTTGTTTTTTAAGATGTAAACTCATTTGCGGTTCCAGATGCCTGCATAGCAGAAGAGGAACAACTAGGTAGAACCGTGATGAGCTACTGGGCCAACTTTGCTCGCACAGGGTAAGATTTAAGTAAATGAAATTCAAAACATAAAACTCAAAAAATCATGAGGAACAGTAGCAATACAAACTCTTCATGTAGGTCTCCAAATGGAAAGGGTCTGGTTCACTGGCCAAAGTACGACAAAGAAGAAGCTTACCTGGCAATCAGTGAGGATCAGGTAGTTGATCACCACCTCAAGAACGAACACTTTGTCTTCCTGACTGAGACCCTTCCAAAGAAGATCCAACAACTATATCAAGAAAAACAAGATCGCAACGAGCTGTGATCACCTTTGTTCCCTCTAATAAAGTTGGGTCTTCTGGTTTCTTTATTGACTATTTTCAATTTCACTTGAAGTTGTCACCAACTACTGACCTTTGTTAGATTAAAATTATTATACACTATACGTAAACGCCATACTTAAATTAATGCTAAAAGATAATCAAAATATAAAGTATAAATTACTTGCTTGATCTAAGAGCTTAAACGTTTGACTACACATTCACAATCAACATTCCACTCCAGAATGATTCACACTGGTTCGAGACAAGAATTAGCAATTAGAGATACGACACCGGTTATTTAAAACATCTGTTTATCTGCAAATCCTTAAATCGTAGATCAAAGAATGAAGCAAGACACACCCGGGAAAGGGGGGCTAAAAGACGGAAACCCCCACCCGAGAACATTTGAATGATTAGATTAAAAAAAACAAATTAGGATTTCTCTCAATGGGGGATCCGGACACAGAGAACTTGAAAGGACCAATTGGCCGGAAAGGACGACCCCCTGGGCAGGAAATTTGCCGGGACAAAGTGTGTCGGGTCGCAATCATAAAGCTTGTATTTTGTTTGACTTGGAGCGGCGAATAAACGACCCGTGACACACTCTTGATTTTTCGTCTCTCTCCACGATGCGAAGTATAAGACCCGGGGCGGACGTGACATCGTGTTGGAGCGACGGAAGCGACTCCGTGTTTTGATCGTTTTATTACACACTTGAATATATTTTATCATTATATATTTCAGTATTTATGTGTCATTATTAGCACTTGGCACCTCCAAACTGGACTGAAGGACTTGACCAGGAGCAAGTTTCAAACACGATGTCAACGTTTCTCCCTGATGTAAGATTTGTGGTTCCAGCTACCTGCATAGCCAACACGTCCTCACACCCGAGGCGACATACCGCCCTACACCGTGCAATTTCCCCCTGGCGTCCCTAAGGTGACGTTACAGGGGGGACAAAAACCTCGGTTTTAGCCTACCCGGGTCACCCAATAATATACAGAGCACTCCCCGACGTCGGATTCAAACGCCCTGGGTTACATTTGACGCGTCGCCTAACTCGTCGTTGCCATGGCTGTTGTCATTTGGCTACCGTACTTCTAAAACTATGAAGTGCACTTGAAATGTTTGAAAAGCTTAATTTTTATTTTTTGAAGCTTTGATTGTTCACGCATCGCGGAAGTCAAGAAGCTCTCGCGGATTAATACATGCTTAAAAGGTCCTGTTAAAGTGACTATATTGTATATTTTTAGGTGTTTCAACTCCATAATGTTGACATTGTTTTATGAATGAGTAAAATAAAGTCTGGATGTGCTATTTTGCTTGGTCCTCTTTATAATCCGGTGCGCTTTTCTATGAAAATAGAATCTTTCATTGAGATTGCGTTTAAGGACATATGTTTTATTTTTATTTAGCTGCGATTATGAATGTCTACGTGACGTTTGTCAACAGTATTCGCGATCCTGCAGAGGTGACGTCACACACGCTAATAAACTGATCGTGCAGGAATGTAGAGCTGTCACACCACAGGAATAAAATGAGATATTGTGCTTGTTTGTTTAAAAGCGCCATGGAATACAATTGTAGATGTGTGCTTGTATAAAGACCGAGTTAGGATTTGTAGTAAAAAGTTTTCAAACTGCCGCACACGCAACTTCCGCCAAACCTCCGGATGTTGACGCCAGACTTGTAACTCGTCCCAGAACATGCGTTTTTGTTGCCCACGTTTGTGCAGTAACTTGACGGAACCAGGTGCGCGTCACTCGTCTATTGAGGTAAGATATAATTATTGCTTTGAGACTCAGAAATAAGGTTTCATTGCGTGTAATGTAACTTTCTGTGGTGCGTTAACACGAGAGCTAGTTCGCTAAAACTTAGCTTTTTAAATTATAATGTAACTCACACGTATTTTGTTTGTTATTTTGAAAGGACGAAAATATATTTATATTACAATAAAAAGTTTGCTATATTGGTAGGTCATGGTAGGCGATTTATTTTATTACTATTCAAGATATTGATTTCATTTATCACTTCCGCATATTAATACAGATAACATATTTATCGTATTTAATTATATAAGTATACATTTATTTTAACCCTTTTGGATGAGGGAGTTGATCTGTTTTAGTTTTCTTTAAATGAAAGTATATAAAATAATAATAAAAAGTATTTTAAATTCCAGCATGAAGAGGTAAACCAGATGGAAACACCATAAAACAATGGATGAAGGAAACATGGAGAGCTTATCTCTGAATGATCAAGTATACTTGCTTGTATTTATTGATTTATTATATTTAAAAGGGAGCACTAGTATGTTTTCGTTTTGTTTTTGCATGGAAGTGACCTGCAGGAACTACCCAGAACTCCAGACCTGCTTGACATGAAACCTTTCTTTCAGTGGTTCCTGCCAAATGATTTCAAATGTGAAGGAAGTGAGTAAGTAATATTTGTAAGCATAGTGAATACAAACTTGTAAACCTACAGCACATCCCATCATGGAAATAATCTAAAATGCAATTCTATGTTCTTTTCTAGGTGAGATGGAGTGCTGCATATCAGGTGCTGGACTAACCATCGGAGGTGGAAGGGGTCAACACGTGTCAAAAGCAGGTGAGGTGGTTACATCATACACACTTTGGTCATTAAAATAGTCACGTTTGGTAATAATGATAAATACATTTCTGTGGCAGGACACACTGACATGCTGACGCTTATGGTCAAGGTTTTCTGGCTTCTGTTGTTGGAAACACTTGGTCGTGCCCGTCAAGGTGGTAGGTACACTAGACTGAAGAGTATTTTTCAATAGATTTTACACTTCAAATGATTGGAATCATACGACTTCATTAATCCAATGTTTTCCAGGTTCTGTTGACTTTCGGACAAAGAGGATTCGACGTTGTTATGGCAGTAAGGAGACGGCAGGAAGTGAAAGATTCTTGAGAAAGAGATGAACCACCTCTGGAAGTCTCTGTCAAGTCGTTGTGATTCCCTGAAAGAGTTGTCTCGCATGGCAGCGTCACAGCAAGGTAAGAGTTTATTTAGCAAGTGAAGAACAGAACTAGTACAAGTACAGCTGATCATTCTTATTGTCTTATTCTTTTAAGATGCACCATGGGCTTGACTGGTGAGGCTTTGAAGGATCTTCAGAGCATTTGAGGAGCAGCAGCAAGTCAGCATGACGTCACTCGAACCATGACTCGGACCAGAACCTACTACACACAAGTCTTCGCTGAGGATGAGACCATCAACGTCGTGCAGATTCACTCTGATGGTTACTCGTGACATTTGTGACGATCTGTGAACAATTGTTTGATATGAAACCTGTAATAAAGCACAATTTGATATCATTTTGAATAATGCTCCCATAGTATTCATCATCAGTGCAGGTAATGTGTTGTGAAAATGACTTAGCCATGATTGGTGATTTAAAAGTTGTAAAAAGGTCTTTATTTCGAACATGTTACATAAGAAAGTAAACTTAAGACAAACAAACAAAACCAATGATATTAGTCAAACAATAATTATAGTCAAAACAGTAATATTTACCCAACATGTCAAAAAAGTAAGAAGGATGAAGCATAATCTTGTCTATACCTAACCCTTCACTACTCAATTATTAACCATCAACACCCAAAGTACATCAAAAAAATACAAACATAAACAAACAAACATTCAGCAAAACGCAGTGGAGATATTTAAGATAAACCACTGCTTTCTTGAAATCACCACACTTGCAATAACTTTCATAATTTTGTCATTCCATGTGATCTGGGTAAGCGGTAAAAATTGATTTAATTTATCAGTGATCATCATTGTTTAAAATAGCAACTGAAGAGCTATTTGTAAATTACACTCAAACTATGAAATAAAAGACAGCACGTCTAAAAGCTTTGTGAGACCCACAGTACATGTTTGAACTTTAAAATATACATATTTATGTTATTGATAGGTGACTCAAGACTGCTGTTATACTATCATAAAACTACACACACCAACAACAACAAATATTGAACGACTAACAGGGTTCATGAAATTATTTATTTGTTTGTAGTGGCCTGTGCTACATCAAAGGGTTACTTCTCTAACTTCAAGAGGCATGAAGGCCGTTGTAAAGATATTTATATGACACATTCAGATGGTCTCCTACTATCCTGTGAGAAGTTTGGTGTCAATGAGTCCAAAAATGAGGGAGAGGTTGTCATTGTTCTGTCAAGATGGTCTCTGAGAGTAGCAGAATGACCAGACCTGATCTTCCAGGAATGGACTTAGGCAACTTTTTTTCTACTTGGACCTCAGAGCTGATATTTGGATATGTTATTCTAGACTCCATTCTGAGTTGAACTGTGGTGGTTTGATGTTGCTATGAACTTCACTTTGAAGCTCTATAAATCGACCATTGTTAATTTAAATGATCTGAAACTTTTAGAGGTTCTTCATGTTCCATTTG
This sequence comes from Callionymus lyra, assembly GCF_982586985.1. Classification (NCBI taxonomy): domain Eukaryota; kingdom Metazoa; phylum Chordata; class Actinopteri; order Syngnathiformes; family Callionymidae; genus Callionymus; species Callionymus lyra. Next base: position 12,773,524 of record NC_141825.1, on the reverse strand, counting down.
TACACATATATTTTCAAGGGCGTTTTTCTAGGTGCTTCCTGAAGCTACTTCCGTTTTGGGAGGAGTTATCATTATGGTTCCACCAGCATATGATTTTACAGGTGTCAGAGGTCACACAGACCAAGCTTCATATATCTGAGGGTCACATAGGTCAAATAAGAGCAAAAGAGCAACAGTCATGAAAAACACGTTTTTGGCCCCGGTTCATTCCCAGCGGCCCCTGGGGGTCTAAAAATGTGCATGATAGCTCACACTAGCCTCAATATCAAGCCCTGTTAATTATTGATTAGCTGTAAGCAGTACATGTTATTAATTACTAACGTATGATTATGTATCTAATAATGCAATACATGATATTGATTACTAACGTATGATTATATATGTAATTATTCCAATAGTAGTAAACTTTTAACTTTTGACACTGGATAAGCTATTAACTCCAATATAAATATTGTACATGAGCTGCGTTTTATCACCCTGCCATAATAAAAGATATGAACTGTTATCATAAAAACTTTATTTTTATTTTTTAAGCATTCATTGGTATCAATTATAGGCATCTCTGAAGTTACAACTGCATTGATCATGTTGGGATGAATACTATGGGAGCATTATTCAAAATGATATCAAATTGTGCTTTATTACAGGTTTCATATTAAATAATTGTTCACAGATCGTCACAAATGTCACGAGTAACCATTAGAGTGAATCTGCACGACGTTGATGGTCTCATCCTCAGCGAAGACTTGTGTGTAGTAGGTTCTGGTCCGAGTTATGGTTCGAGTGACGTCATGCTGACTTGCTGCTGCTCCTCAAATGCTCTGAAGATCCTTCAAAGCCTCACCAGTCAAGCCCATGTTGCATCTTAAAAGAATAAGACAATAAGAATGATCAGCTGTACTTGTACTAGTTCTGTTCTTCACTTGCTAAATAAACTCTTACCTTGCTGTGACGCTGCCATGCGAGACAACTCTTTCAGGGAATCACAACGACTTGACAGAGACTTCCAGAGGTGGTTCATCTCTTTCTCAAGAATCTTTCACTTCCTGCCGTCTCCTTACTGCCATAACAACGTCAAATCCTCTTTGTCCGAAAGTCAACAGAACCTGGAAAACATTGTATTAATGAAGTCGTATGATTCCGATCATTTGAAGTGTAAATCTATTGAAAAATACTCTTCAGTCTAGTGTACCTACCACCTTGACGGGCACGACCAAGTGTTTCCAACAACAGAAGCCAGAAAACCTTGGCCATAAGCGTCAGCATGTCAGTGCGTCCTGCCACAGAAATGTATTTATCATTATTACCAAACATGACTATTTTAATGACCAAAGTGTGTATGATGTAACCATCTCACCTGCTTTTGACACGTGTTGACCCCTTCCACCTCCGATGGTTAGTCCAGCACATGATATGCAGCACTCCATCTCACCTAGAAAAGAACATAGAATTGCATTTTAGATTATTTCCATGATGGGATGTGCTGTAGGTTTACAAGTTTGTATTCACTATGCTTACAAAAATTACTTACTCACTTACCTCACATTTGAAATCATTTGGCAGGAACCACTCAGAGAAAGGTTTCATGTCAAGCAGGTCTGGAGTTCTGGGCAGTTCTTGCAGGTCACTTCCATGCAAAAACAAAACGAAAACTAGTGCTCCCTTTTAAATATAATAAATCAATAAATACAAGCAAGTATACTTGATCATTCAGAGATAAGCTCTCCATGTTTCCTTCATCCATTGTTTTATGGTGTTTCCATCTGGTTTACATCTTCATGCTGGAATTTAAAATACTTTTCATTATTATTTTATATATATTCTTTCATTTAAAGAAAACTAAAACAGATCAAATCCCTCATCCAAAAGGGTTAAAATAAATGTATACTTATATAATTAAATACGATAAATATGTTATCTGTATTAATATGCGGAAGTGATAAATGAAATCAATATCTTGAATAGTAATAAAATAAATCGCCTACCAATATAGCAAACTTTTTATTGTAATATAAATATATTTTCGTCCTTTCAAAATAACAAACAAAATACGTGTGTGAGTTACATTATAATTTAAAAAGCTACGTTTTAGCGAACTAGCTCTCGTGTTAACGCACCACAGAAAGTTACATTACACGCAATGAAACCTTATTTCTGAGTCTCAAAGCAATAATTATATCTTACCTCAATAGACGAGTGACGCGCACCTGGTTCCGTCAAGTTACTTCACAAACGTGGGTAACAAAAACGCATGTTCTGGGACGAGTAACAACAAGTCTGGCGTCAACATCCGGAGGTTTGGCAGAAGTTGCGTGTGCTGCAGTTTGAAAACTTTTTACTACAAATCCTAACTCGGTCTTTATACAAGCACGCATCTACAATTGTATTCCATGGCGCTTTTAAACAAACAAGCACAATATCTCATTGTATTCCTGTGGTGTGACAGCTCTACATTCCTGCACGATCAGTTTATTAGCGTGTGTGACGTCACCTCTGAAGGATCGCAGTTACTGTTGACAAACGTCACGTAGACGCTCATAATCTTAGCTAAATAAAAAGAAAACATATGTCCTTAAACGCAATCTCAATGAAAGATTCTATTTTCATAGAAAAGCACACCGGATTATAAAGAGGATCAAGCAAAATGGGGTTTTGATGAACTTTACGCAAACAGATGGACATAACACAACCAGTTACACTTCTACCTTGAAAATGTTGCTGAGCTTTGGACAATCTCCCAATGGCAGAAAATATTTTAAAAGCAATTAAATGGTTACACAATAGTATTAGGTACATTGTTATTAAAACTGGATAATATTTCATGAAAGATCTAATATTTGGTTCTTCCTATCTCATCTTTCCATATCTCTAGCCAGAACTGACATAGTAATCCTTCTTGTCAAGCAGTCGCCTTGATTCGATACATACGTAACGGCATGAATCTGTAACTACCTACAGATGATTAACTATTCTCTATTATAAACATGATAAAAATTAGAGCAAATGTCATCTCACCTTTGGACAAATTTAAGTAACTAGTCATAAGGTACTTAGAAGCACCTATTAAGGTTATTTCAGATGAAATGTAAACAGTTTTTACAGTGTAGTTTTCAACTTTGTTCAGCTTCTAAGACACACCCTGACATTAAGTGTATCTGCTTCAATGGTCAAATCATTTATTTGAGCAGTGTATCACGCTTGCCTCTGGAACTTCATGGGAGATGGAAGATGTTGTATTTCTATAGTCAATTAAAAAAAAAGATCTTTGTGGAGTTATGCAATGACTCAATGCTTATTTAGACTCAAGCAAAATAACTGGGATAAGTAGGTCGTCCCAGTTACTTTGTTCAAAATAAATAGTTATTTCTGGTATTCATAGCCCTGCCATGATCTTGACAATTCACACCTTAACCAGATTTTTCTTCTAATTTTAATCTACTGTACGTCATCAGTTGTATATAATTTCAACATCAAAAAGAAAACCTAAATAATATTGAACCCACATAAAGTAGACGTTTTTTTGGATAGATATCTTGGACTGTGCGAGTACATATTAAGTTGGAACTTGGATGTTGAGTGAGGCATCCGACAAATGTAGATGCAGACTTATGATTGATGTCAAGAGACTGAGAGAAAAGAGAGAAAATGTGCCACCCAATCACTGCAGCTTCAACCCAATGTTTGGGACGAACATAGGCAATAACAAGACATACTAGAGAGGATAAAAGGTTAAGTTAATCAGGAAATCACTTGAAAATATGAGGGTAGTTCGCCCAAAATTCAAACTTCACTAACTTCCCACTGAACTTCATTTAGACTGTAAGGTCCATCATGTAGCCTCCACATATGAAATAGTTTTAAAAAAAATATTAAACAAGTATGTGGTTTTTAGCAGAAGCTCCCAGGCTTAAAACACATTTGTAGATTGCACAAGATATATGCTAAGAACAACCTTAAGATTAGATTAGATTGACTTTATATATTTTTTTGGAACAATTCCATGTCAAAGCTTCAACACAAGATGGCGTTACAGACGAGCACCGTGTGGTGTTTTTAAGTGCGTCCTTTTGGAAGAAGATAAAGAGAACAACAACTGAGCTCCAGTTGCCAAATTAGCATGGACATACATTTTTGCCCAAATATCTAAACATTAAACTGTAATTACTGCACACCAGTTGTCCACACCCAGCTAGGAGGCCTGAGAGGTGAACTGTAAAGGGAACAGAAATAAGGTTATTATTTTTTGAGTGTCCCCTTTGCGAAACCTACCTTAAACCAAAGAAGACTGTCTGCACCTCAGCCTGTGGAAGGATGGGAGGGAGTCAGAGATGCCACCAAACAGCCTTTAATATGTCCGTGAAGGTTCTCATTTATCCAGGTAGTGGACATCCAAGAGGTTCCGAAGCTTTTGAACTTCTTGGTTAACAGCCTTCAATGTAAGAAACAAAATGCTGCAACTTGAAAAAGGTTTCAATCTATAAACATTCCATTCAAACGTATGTCATATTATAACTGTATTATCTGTTTAAAGGTGGTTCATTGTCACGTACAAAATTAATCTTGACAATATATTTTTACAATCTTATGTTAGTCACAAAATTTAACACATTTCCCATTTGTTTAACCTTTGAACTTCTCGATGGTGTTGCTTTACACAAGCAGGTCAAGTGGCACACATGTGTGAACCTGCGTCAAGCCCCAACATGAACTCCGAACTCCATGCACAGGGAAAAACGACAGGTATGATACAGTCAAACCGGAAAGAGAACCCTCAACAAAATAAAACAGGAAATGACCTAAAAGAGAACAATAAAACAGGGGCATGCAACATGCTTTTTGAAGATTGGAGGCGGAATGACCTCTGTACAGCTCTGTAGGGTTACATAAGCAGGCACTTGTGTGAGACTCTGTAGAGGAAACTCTGCTATTCTTCTGTCCCAACATGAACTCCAAACAAACCTCGCTACTTCTGTCCTCTCTCCTTGTCCTCTGTGCCACTGCAGACCTCCAGGGTGAGTAGAAAGTGGATTTAATTATTTTTAACCTACAGTTTTCAATTTTGTTTTCCATCAAATAAGAAACATTCACCTGACTGTTAGTGTGTTGGATTCTCAAAGTGCGGGTATATTTGTTCAAAGTCGAGGGGCATGATAGAACTGGTTTGTCTACTGAAGTCCCTGTACACTCTTGTGTTCCAATCTTTTTAAAGTGGGCCAACCTATCAAAACATTAGAAATAATTTTGAATGCACAAATTATTTCTCACATCAACTGTTGAAGTAGGGTAGGGGGTAGGGGAAGGGTAATTTAAGTTATGCTTCTTTTTTTTTAGCATCACCTAAAAGTCAGAACATTTACAAAACCAATTATTTATATGCAGTGGCGGGCCATGCATTTCACACACAGGCCTTCAGTGGCGCACATTTGAATGAATCCACCTCTCAATAACTACCTTTAGGTTCTTTATATACAACAGGGATCTGAGCATGTACTGTTATAGGTCAATAAGACATTTATCATCAAATGAACATCAGTGCATTATAAGAAATTGAATCAAAATATCACTCCCACTAGTCTGTGTGGTTTCCATGGCAACGACACACAGGCTCTGCATCGCCAGTACCCACCTACCCCTCCAAAACAAACACACACACACAACGTGCTTCAGCGACAAACACACATACGCTAAAGCGACACACACACGCACCACTATTGATCTGATAAAGCGCAACATTATTAAGAAAAAAAGTCATTTACTCACATAGTTCATGTAGGAAATAAATAAATCCTTTTAAACTTGTGAAAGACTCGTCTCGGAGTTAGCATAACTTTCTTAACAACGTCCAGCTTTTCTTGAAAAGATGAGTCTCAGTGCTACCCAATCAGAGGACATGAACGTGTCACCTGTTCAACGTGTTCAGCGTCATAGAAGCTGTGACGCCTGTAGCTTCCTAAGCGCTGACGTTGTGTCTTTAACCTCGAATCTGATTGGTTAACACAATCCTTCGGCTGCCGTTGATTTCAATGGGCAAGGGCCAGCTCTGAAGCGACTGAAGGCCTCGGGTAACACATGCTCAAATATGATTTGATGAAAGCTCTCACGTGAAGGTAGAATCCTGGGAGCAGTGCCCACCTTGCGCAAGCAAGAGGAAAGATATAAAATGAAGAGAAAAGACTATGAGGAATCATTTAATACATATGTATGAAAAAAAAACAAAAAAAACTTTAAATGTATCTTCTCATTATGTGTAGGCCAGAAGAGAAGGCCTTGCTGCCCGCCACTGTTTATGATTCATAGCAGGATTTTACCCACAGAGTCAATTTCTGGATCAATTTAAACACAAAAGCTACGTTATGGCTAATGTAAACGGGCCGTTGACCGTTACTGTCAGGATGCGGAAGGAAACCCAGGAGCAGAAAGTGTAGCAGAAAGTGTCTGTTCGTCAAACTTGACAGATTTATTTAGGAGCAGGCAGAGGGATTGTCAAAGGCAGTCTAGGAATTACAGCAAACAGGAACAGTATCTGAAAAACAGGTCAGGGGCACAGGCAGGCAGAAAGACGAGAAAACGTACCGAGGTCAAAAAACGGAAAGGCAAAACAATCTAGAATCTGGAGTCTATGACGAGAGAAAACACACTAGACTAACATGGGACAGCGATGCTGTGTCTCAAATCTCATACTACTCTTAGTATGCTAGAAGTTAGTATGCATCAGTTTAGTGTACGTACTAACTAGTACGCAAATTCTCCACAGATAGTATGTCTCAAATCAAACACTGCTGCTACACACTAACCGGAGATCACATGACAGCTTCTTCTTCTACTTCTATTTAACGATGTTTCAACCAGCTGTTTGAACGCTATCGCCGACACCTGCTGGCAGCACGTATTGCAACTTTGGAAAAAGAAATAAAGAAAAAATATGAGAATTTAAATAATCACGAGGTATTTAAGCTGGTATCAGCAGCGAAGACGTGTCCTCCTACTGCTGCGGAAAATGCACCTGTAAGTATATGCATATATATGCATTTATATATGACGTAACTTCCGTTTAAAACGTCACTAAGATGGCGGCTGTTTAGTGTGTTTAGTGTCCATCGAACCATGCTCAGTTTTGTGGGCGTGTTAGTACGCCAATTTAGTGTGCATGGCGCACTAAATTTCGCATACTAAGAATTGAGACGTACCAAAGCACTAAAAATATTAACTTTTAGTACACTAGTATGCGATTTGAGACACAGCACGAGTGTGACGAACCGACAAAGACAGAGGGAGAGTGAGCAGAATAAGAAGGCTGCCAGCAATCAGTGGCAGCTGTGGAGCACGAGAACACAAGACAGGTGGAGACGATAACTAATTAGTAGGTTAGGGGACCAGAAACTGGTAGAGGAAACTCACAGACACAGAAGGGAGCAGGTTTCAAAATAAAACAGATAAACCAAGAACGACACACGAGACATAACAGTGACACCCTTTGTTCGGGTCACTTTTCACACACTGACACACCCTGATATAATCAAAGTTTGTAAATCTTTATTGGGTCTAGTGAAGGCAAAGTAATCAATGCTTCGCAATGAAGCTTGAGGGCGTACAAAAGACTTTGGTTCGCATATATTTTTTGGCACTTTAGATCTCGTAATATCATATAAGATGGAAACTCATGGCAGCTAATACATTTATTTTCTCTCAATCTATGGAATATTTTAAGATATAACTTTAAGGCAGGGGTCTAAAATGTTCGACCTGAGGGCCATTCACAGCCTGTGAAATGATATCACGCGGCCCTCTATTTGATTTGACTATGTACTATGTAAGATGGTGAAGAAAGAAATATCACATACATTTTTTTTATAACTTTGATTATATAGTTATATAGAAGGAAACTCGCGCAAAAAAACACGAAACATTAAACAGCATCTAATTTGGAATCAATATCGAATTTGGGGACAAGAAGTGTGGGACCCCTGTCTTCAGGCTTTCCTTATTTCATGGAATAAAAAGCTACGTTTGGTCTTGGAATAGAAATTATAAACAGCTGATCCATTGGTTTTGCATTAACGTATGCTGCTTGTACATCAAGGGTTGTTATAACAGGCTAGTGCCTAAATCAAACCACACCAGTTAGCTATTAAGTCTGAGCCTGACACTAAAAAGTCAAAATGGGTGGTTCCACTAGTTAGTTATTAATCAATCTTGTAATCTCTGAAATAATATATCATCTGAAAATACTAGATGTATGTCTTCAGCAGTCTTAAGGTCTTTTTGCTTTGTGAGCAACTTTCAAACAACCATAACCTCATCCTTGTATTATTATGAAAACAAAATATTTTTCAACACAAACTCAAATCTTTTTTTGTTTTTTTCGTATACTTTTTGTTTTCCCATGTTCATCTATTGCCTTGGTCGAAGAAGCTTTGGAGTTCTTCTTTCCACACTTAAAAAAGCTGATATTTTATGTTTTTGATAACAATACGTTCTTTGAAGTTGGAACAAAATATGTTAATGCAAAAAAAACGCTCGTAAGAAGCATCAAAATACTCAAAATAGCCCACTAGCCCCGCAAACATCCAGTGTTTTTTTTTTTTTATCATTCAGTGAGTTTCTTTTCTTATACATTATTATTATTATTATTACAAAGATTGTTTCAGTCATAATGAGTTTCAGAATTATTTGTATAATTAAATCCTATGTCAGCTAAAAAGTGACCTGTTTGATGGCAGACTTGGACATTATAATATATCCCTTTTCCCACCAGGACCAGTCGTCCACACCAAGCTAGGAGGCGTGAGAGGTCAACTGTTTAATGTCAAGGGAACAGAGAATAAGGTTCATGCCTTTATGAGTGTCCCCTTTGCAAAACCCCCCTTGGGCCGCGCACTGAGACTGTCTGCACCTCAGCCTGTGGAAGGATGGGAGGGAGTCAGAGATGCCACCAAACAGCCACCGATGTAAGAAATATTATCTTTTTGCTGTAGTGATGAACAAAACCATGTCAAATTGGTAAATATTGTTTTTTTTTTTTAAAAGGTGCATCCAAGATAGAGAATTGTCTGTGGAGTTGTTTGACTTGCTTGGACTTCAAATGGAAATCCAAGAAGTGTCAGAAGACTGTTTGTACCTGAACATCTACACACCTGCAACCAGACCTCATGATGCCAAACTCCCGGTAAGAAAGGTTCAACTTCACTTACCCTCTCGCCGGCACCACTTCTTCTTGTTGGTTTACTTTTCTTTTGTGCAGTGTAACATTAATCCAAAAAAGAAAATGACTAGCAATGGTTACCAATATCCTGTACTATAATGGCAAACATAAACATGTTTTGGAAAAGTCAGTCCTTCATGATACATTGGATATTTTTGTCCATAAAGTTACTGACTCAACCCCTTTTAATCCAAAGCCAAAAAAGTGTAAATAGTGTTAATGGGTCTGGTTAAGGTTTTACTATTCGACGAAACGTCTAAACAGTGAGCGAACGCATAACATTCAAAAGAAAAGTAAAAGCTCATTAACACGAATCAGGCAATGGCCCAATGTTTAGGAACCACTAGATTGAATACTCGCTGTGCGATATTTGACAGTCTTTTGTCTGGACAGGTTATGGTCTGGATCCACGGAGGAGCTTTTGTAATGGGAGCAGCTTCAATTTATGATGGGTCTGCCCTGGCAGCCTATGAGAATGTAGTTGTTGTGTCAATCCAATACCGCTTGGGACTTTTTGGCTTTCTCAGGTAAGTCATGTCGAGATGTTAATGAATCAATACTGGCTGACTGAGAAGATCTGCTTTAAAAAATGACTTGAGAAAGAAATGCTTTCTATATCTATGACCCAGCACTGGTGATGAGCACATGGCAGGAAACTGGGGCTTGTTAGACCAAGTCCAAGCCCTGAAGTGGGTCCAGGAACACATTCACAACTTTGGAGGAGCCTCTAATTCAGTCACCATATTTGGAGAGTCTGCTGGTGGAATGAGTGTTTCCTTATTGGTAAGTTTCATTGTTAGATGCAAACTGCCTGCTTAACCGGTTTGAATGTACTTCAGCTGTGATAATGATTTTTGGATTATTTAAAAATAACTAATAATATGTTTAGCACACATGAAAGACTTCTTGCTAAATAACAGTTATTTCATGTGTTCAATCGATCAGCTTCTCTCACCACTGACTGAAGGACTGTTCCACAAAGCTATTGCAGAGAGTGGAACTGCTGCCATGGATGTTCTTGTTTACGAAAATGCTATTGAGATGGCTCAGGTGATAATTTCTAATTATCCGTTAGAAATATTGTGATGAAGCTCTTGTGTGTGTTTCCAGATGATTGCAAACATGTCTGGATGTAGTGTTGACTCCACGGAGAAGATCACAGATTGTATGAAGAACCTGGATAAGGAAACAATTAACACGCTTGTCAAGGTATGAAGATGATGATTTAATTGGTGGAGAGTAATGTTCATGTTACCTCTCCGTCTCAAGGATAAGACATTGAGGTATGCTGTAAGCATCGATGGACACTTTTTGACAAAACCAGTGAAGCAGTTGTTCAAAAACCATGAACTTCACAAGGTACCGTTCATTACGGGAATAAACAGTGATGAAGGCGGTTATATGATGCCACATGTAAGTCATTACACACTTTGAATATATGTTATCATCATATATTTCAGTATTTATGTGTCATTATTAGCACTTTGCACCCCCAAACTGGACTGAAGGACTTGACCAGGAGCAAGTTTCAAACGCGATGTCAATGTTTCTCCCTGATGTAAGAACTGAACCGTTCTGATACTTCAATGCAACTCTGTGTTACTAGAAAAAGCACATTCATCATGAAACAATTTCTTTTACAAGGTCAGAATCAGGGACTGGGTGGCAGAGGAATATGGTGTGACTTATGAAGACCGTGTAGGAAACAGGAATGCCTTTACTCGATACATCGCAGATTTTATTTTCAACATTCCAGCCGTTGTTACAGCAAACGCTCACAGAGGTAATTCTGTGTGCAGGATGATCTAACTTGAATTATGTTTCGTTATGTGATACATGTGTCACTACAACCTCATTTCTGACAGACGCTGGTGCACCCATGTATCTTTATGAGTACCAGTACATTCCATCTTTAATAAGGTCAAGAAGACCAAGCTTTGTGGGAAGTGACCACGGAGATGAACTCTCATCAGTGTTTGGATACTGTTTCATAGAGTCTCTTGTCAAATTACCAGGTGAGTCCACTGTGATATATTGGTTTTATGTTATGCATTCGGTTTGTGTGGTAGTACTTTAGTTTTTCAAGATGTAAACTAATTGTTGGTTCCAGATGCCTGCATAGCAGAAGAGGAACAACTAGGTAGAACCGTGATGAGCTACTGGGCCAACTTTGCTCGCACAGGGTAAGATTCAAGTCAATGAAATTCAAAACATGAAACCCAAAAAATCATGAGGAACAGTAGCAATACAAACTCTTCATGTAGGTCTCCAAATGGAAAGGGTCTGGTTCACTGGCCAAAGTACGACAAAGAAGAAGCTTACCTGGCAATCAGCGAGGATCAGGTAGTTGATCACCACCTCAAGAACGAACACTTTGTCTTCCTGACTGAGACCCTTCCAAAGAAGATCCAACAACTATATCAAGAAAAACAAGATCGCAACGAGCTGTGATCACCTTTGTTCCCTCTAATACAGTTTGGTCTTCTGGTTTCTTTATTGACTATTTTCAATTTTACTTGAAGTTGTCACCAACTACTGACCTTTGTTAGATCAAACTTATTATACACTATACGTATATGCCATACTTATGATTATGCTAAAAGATAATAATAAATAAAGTATAAATTACTTGCTTGATCTAAGAGCTTAAACGTTTGACTACACATTCACAATCAACATTCCACTCCAGAATGATTCACACTGGTTCGAGGAAAGCTTGGATCAGAATTAGAGATACGACACCGGTTATTTAAAACATCCGTTTATCTACAAATCACATATTAAATCGTAGATCAAAGAACGAAGCAAGACACACCCAGGAAAGGGGGGCTAAAAGACGGAAACCCCCACCCGAGAACATTTGAATGATTAGATTATAAGAAAACAAATTAGGATGTCTCTCTGCGGGGGATTGGGACACAGGGAACTTTTTGGCCGGAAAGGGACGACCTCCAGTACCGGAAATTTTCCTTAAATATAGCGATGTTTCTACAGATCGGGGCCTTTTTTCCCGGGACTGTTGACCTGTACAGTCGCCGGGACAAAGTGTGTCCGGTCGCGATCGTAAAGCTTGTATTTTGTTTGACTTGGAGCGGCGAATAAACAAACCGTGACACACTCTTGATTGTTCATCTCTCTCCACAAAGCGAAGTATAAGACCTGGGGCGGACGTGACATCATGTTGGAGCGACGGAAGCGACTCCGTATTTTGATAGTTATACTTTTGAAATGGACAATTTTCAGACTGAACCCAGCTTCTCGGGAAGGCATTTGATTTGTGTGATCTCAGTATCATTCTTAAGAAGAGCAATTTTGGAATGTCCGGGTTGAGGAAGAAAAGCTAAAATTGATCACACATTCCTTCATTTCCAAGATCTTCGTTTTCAGTAAACTGACTAAAATAGTTTCAAGGTTCAATTCTGGCACTATAAAATACCCTGTTATCCTGACAAAGATATGTTGATGGCAGCAGATGTTTGTCAAAAAAATGGTTATGCTAAACCATGAGAACTGGTGGAAACCTTTGTTTATGGCTTCCTTTGATTAAAAAAAAGAAACACAATAATAATGAAGTACACAAGCAGTATACTCTCTACTGTCCTATTACTCTTATTATGTATTAGTGCCCCCTCAGGCTCCCTTTCTCAAAAGTTCCCTCGTGCTGCTAATCCCCCTTTTTCATTAAGCGAGAACAGAGAACATATCAACGATGTACTTGCAACAAAGGGAGAGGGAAGCTTAAAAAATAGGAACAAAACAAGGGGCTGACACTCAAGAGTCAGCACGCCGTGTGTAGACAATAAAAGTAGATGTGGTTGCACAGGGAAAACCACAGATCTGAAGCAGAGAAACAAGAAAAGAGAACCCCCACCAAATTAAAACAGGAAGAGACATTAAAGGGAACAACAAAACGGGGGCATGCAACATGCTTTTGTTTGGAGACGGAATGATCTCTGTACAGCTCTGGAGGAAAGTGTTGGATTAAATAAGCAGGCACTTGTGTGAGACTGTAGAGGAAACTCTGCTTTACTTCCTCGCTGTCACAACATGAACTCCAAACAAACCCTGCTACTTCTCTCCTCTCTCCTTTTCCTCTGTGCCGCTGCAGACCTCCAGGGTGACTGGACAAAAGTTTATTTGACTTATTTTTAATATATAGTTATTCATTTGTATTTTTGATTAAAAAAAAAAAAGTTTCATCTGAACACATTTGATTGGTAGTGTTTTGGTTGCTGAACCTCTGGGGTTATCTGAGGTAAGATCTAAAGCGAGGTTTGACAGAACTGGTGTGTCTACTTCTTCTGTCCCAACACGTTTCTATTTTGAAAATATTTCAAAGTAGCCCACACTATTAAAACATCAATATACCTTGAATACATTGACAAGTAACCAAATTTTTAATTGCACAAATAATTTCTCACAAAAAATTGACCAAAGAAGTATCCGCTTCTTATTAGGTGGAAAAACTAAAAACCTGATCTGATATGAATTTCTCAATCTGAGCCTTCAATACAAGAGGGACATTATAGACAACTACCTCCTCATCCATAATATGCCTCAGAAATCACTTTTAGGGAGGGATCTCATGTGCGGCCCGAACATTATTTGCAGCCTGTAAGATAATATTCTGCGACCTCACAAATCTTTTTACTATGTCAAACGTTTACGAAATTACGCAATTTGAACACTTTATTGTTAAAGTTTCAATACAGTTATAATAAGTTTCAGGATTCATTTAAACATTTAAAACCTTTATCAGCTAAAAGTGACATGTTGGATGGCAAACTTGAACATTGTACTATAACTGGTTACCACCAGCCCCAGTCGTCCACACCAAGCTTGCAAAACGAAGGCATAGATGTTATGGACTGGCCCGCCCATTCCCCAGACCTTAATCCACCGGGAGTTTGTCTGTAGCTTAACATCTTCACACCTGCAACCAGACCTTCATGATGCCAGTCTTCTGTAACATCTGGGATTTCCATTTTTAAGCCCAAACGTTTCAAAACGGTTAAAACACATTCGCATTCTATGCAGCAACTCTGGAACTTTCCCAGGAGAAGAGAGTGTCAGGTTCAATGGTGATTCCACTTGTGAAGATGTTATTCCAAGCAACCCAGGAAGAAATACTGAAGACCACAAATGTAACAGCAACACTACTTGGAAGGAATATCACTGCAACCCTCATAAACAAGTTTGACAACCTCGAGAGCTCAACTGTTCTGTCACTCGCAACACTGCTGGATCCAAGGTTTAAAGGCATTGGATTATACAGTCCATAAAAAGCTCAAAATGCTGCACGGAAACATAGAGCTGAATGTGCAGCAATGGTGACACACACACACGCGCACACGCACGCGCAACAAATTGTTAGATTAAATTAGTTGTATACATATATGCCATACTTATATTAATGCTAAAAGATAATCAAATATAAAGTAAGAGAATAATAAAATATACGTGGTAAAAAAATATTATCTTATTATAAAAATAAGAGCAGGGGAACCTTTTTCCCCCCCACACACACACAATCAACATACATGCATACTGACTTAGAGTCAAATCAGAATAAATATTTATGTCTGCCTGGCAACCCGAGACTCCAGGGGAAATGCGGAAGACAGGATCCAACACCCATAACTAACTGTGTCCTTCGCCTGGGAACATTTGAATTATTAGATTACAGGAGACAACAGGCAATCTCTCCCTGCAGGACACCAGGGAATCAGGTTCAAGTTGAAAGAACAATTTGGCCGGAAGAAGAATAGCGCAAGCTTTCTACAGCTCCACGCTATTCTGTCCTGGACTGTCAATTTGTTGAGTTGCAGGAAGAAGGAGCCCGGTCGACCCCAACATGCTCTGGATTGTTTGTTTCCTCCACGAATCAAAATACAAGACCCGGGACGGAAGTTACCGGTGTCTGTGCGCAGACGTCGTGTTTGACTTTAATAAAATGCACAAAATCCATCGTCCACAGGTAGTTGTAAGTTGGTCACTATGAACACACACACACTGAAAATTGTCTGTGTTCATGACTGTCAAATCTTTTTTTTTTCCCAGCTTCCAGTGTCGATCGAGATGCTGCACTGGCAAGAGCTCACAGGAATCATACATCGGATGCTACAATTGGAGTTTTTAGATACTTTTGTGATGCTCCGTTGCAAAGATCAGAGGATCCTCTGGTCTTCTGGAATGAGCACAAAAATTTGTATCCGCATTTGTATTGTTGGCTTAATAATATTTATGCATACCAGCCCCATCTGTTCCATGTCAACTTTTTTAAAATCTGGAGTTATCATCAAAAAAGGAATCGCCTAAGTCCACAAACTCTTATTCCTAAATAAAAACCTCTGAATTCCCATCCTCAAATGTCATGATTGTCTTGAGTTACACAAACACAACCCACCTTCCCTGCACCTATTTTGTTTCCTAAATAAACATCTGAATTCCCATCCTCAAATGTCATGACTGTCTTGAGTTACACAAGGACAGCAACCTACTTTGTTTGTCCACCCTCTCTCAGTCCCGGATACTAGTCAGCATACAGTATGTCTACTGAATCAGCTGAACATATGACAGTGTTGTCTACTATTTCACCACAAGATGTCACTGAAATGAACCTATGAATGAATGAACCCATGTTCAATACAATTGGCAAAGTCGTTCAATACTGCTTTATAGCATTATTTAAGCAACACTAGACCTAATCCCTGGTCGGGGGGGGGGGGGGAGATTGAATTATCGAACGCCCACTCGACAGATGTGGTGCAGACACACAGGAAAGAGAACCCTCACCAAAATAAAGCAGGAACTGACATGTAAAACAAAACATTTGTGTGCAACATGCTTTTTTTTATTATTAGGAGGCGGAGACAGTGTAATACATAGGCAGGCACTGGTGTCAGAGTCTTTAGAGGAACTCTGCTATTCTTCCCCTCTGTTCAGCCCCAACATGAGCTGCAAACAAACCTCGCTACTTCTCTGCTCTCTCCTTTTCCACTGTGCCGTTGCAGACCGCCAGGGTGAGTAGGGAAAGTTTATTTGACTTCAATCCATGGTTTGCAATGTGGAAATCGGATTTAAAAAAAATGTGTTTATTTATTATTTTGATGGTTAGTGATTTTGGTTGCTCAACCTGCAGGGTTATCTGAGGTTCAATCTAAAGTGAGGGTGTGACAGAAGTGGTTTGTCTACTTCTTCTGAAGTCTGTGGACAGTCCCTTCTGTTATGAAAGTCTTTTGAAAAAAGGCCATGATAGCAAAAAAACAATAGTCCCTAAAAACATTTTGACAAGTTTTTTAAATGCACAAATACTTTCTCCCAAAACTTTGACCCAACCACTGAAGTATCCACATCTAGCGGAAAAATGAAACCTGATCTGATACAGGCAGTGGTGTAACTAAACACCACAGGCTGGTTAAAGGGCTACTAAAGTGAAAATCCAACTCTACCGACTCCCTCGCATGTTTCAAATGTTGAAGTCTATCTCTGCAATTTGCAGCAAGTTCTTCACCGTGACGATGTTTTGATGTTATTACTTCATAAAAATTTCATGTAACGCAAAACGAAACATTTTCAATGGGCCGGTGCTTAAGCACATTTTCTCTTTAGCCACAGCTATCGTGAGCTGGACAAAGAATACACCATGTTCCCTGAATTAAGAGTCAACACAGTTACATCCCATCATGGTGGCCTTTTCGAGCTTCTGCCGTTTGATGGTGGCAACTCCCACAGTAAACCTAAACCACCGCATCCATATATGACATGATCAGCTCTACTAACTCAGATGGGGTAGTTGACCAGTGCCTTTCAGGGTCAGCTAGTGTGGAACACTTGGATAGGCCTTGGCTAGGTCCAACCAAACTACAGAGTGTTTCGTGTTGACTGTGGTTAATTTGGTCAGCCAGTTAATCTCTGTTGTATGCTCTAGAGTCTAGACAGTCAGACTTTGGACACTGGGATCAAGTAACTGGTTGACGAGTAGTTATTTTTCCCCAAAGATGGACCCAAATATTTCCCCCCTGGGTCCAAAAGGAACAATTCCTTAACTGTTCAAGTTTCATGAAATAATAATAATACTAATTTTATTTATATAGCATAAAGTCTTTCCTAAGAGGGGGAGGGTCAGTGGCTTAAAATTAGTGAAATCATTAGAAACGGAGTGGCTTGTGTCAATTATCTTATCAGGGGGTGTTATCAGTTGTCTTATTTCTTGGACTCTGGTTATAAAAATAAAAAAAAGCAGAAATCTTTCTCAGTCTTTCGGGAGTAGCACTTGGGGTGTGGGATTTTTTGGGATTAAAAACATCATCTAAAATCCGAAATAAAATCTGTGGGTTGGCTTGGTTGGCATTTAGAAAAATGATCCCTTTTTGCTTGGACTGCTGTCTGGTAGTGTTTTTTAATTAATTTGTCCACATTTCTTGGATACTTGTAGACCATCTTTTTTCCATTTTCTTTCATTCCTCCGGAATTCTATGAGGAGTTGATTTGTACTTTCATTTATCCAGGGTTGTGGGGGTCAGATATGTTTTTTTTTAATTTGAAGGGGGAACAGTGTGTGGGATGGTGTGACAACTGCTGTTAAAATGAGAGAGTAGCTCTTCTGTGTTAAAAGCAAAAAGTAAAATGCTCTGTAAATGAGAATGTTGACTGAGGGTTAAAATAGACAATTATGATAGCAGTTGGGTCTTTGCCATCTACAGAAAAGACAAGGAAGTTCAAAGGAAGTAAAAGTGCCGTTAAGGATTTAATTTAAAACTCTCTTTATAAATGACAACAACCCCCCGCCCCCCCTGCCAGTAGGCTCAGGAGAACTTTCCTTTGAACCGAGAATAGGAAAAGTCAAAGAAGAGTCAAACAAATGTTGTTTAAAGCCACTTACCACTTAAACTTTCCCACAAAATTTAGTGAATTTCCATCCATAAACCTACAATTTTTTTTGTTTATATTCAGAATTAATTTAAACATTTAAAACCTTTATCGGCTAAAAGTGACGTGTTGGATGACAAACTTGAACATTGTATTATATCTGGTTCCCACCAGCACCAGTCGTCCACACCGAGCTAGGAGGCCTGAGAGGTCAACTGTTTACTGTCAAGGGAACAGAGAATAAGGTTCATGCCTTTTTGAGTGTTCCCTTTGCAAAACCCCCTTTGGGCCCCGCACTGAGACTGTCTGCACCTCAGCCTGTGGAAGGATGGAAGGGAGTCAGAGATGCCACCAAACAGCCACCGATGTAAGAAAAAAATATATTTTTGCTGTAGTGATGAACAAAACCAGGTCAGATTTGTGAATCTTTTTTAACTGTTTAAGGTGTATCCAGAATAGAGAAATTACTGTGGAATTCATTGGGATAACGGGGCTTGACATGGAAATCCCAGAACTTTCAGAAGACTGTCTGTACCTTAATATCTTCACACCTGCAACCAGACCTCATGATGCCAAACTCCCGGTAAGAAAAGTTCAACTTAAAAATGAAGACAAATCATTTTACCATATATGCCCTTATTCAACTTGTCTTCTGTGCAATGTAATTGTCAGGTTAGAAATCTGACTTAACACTTTTACTTACTTAAAAAATAAATAGAAATCAGATCCTGTTTAAAGACACACCTGTATGTTGGTTTGCTGTTATGTCTCGATTACAGTCTAACAAGCTGTTGTGTATTTTAGTCCAAAGGTTTCCACCTAAAACGAGCATGAATTATTGATTGATTTGTCCTTACATTCCTTTCTCACACATGCAGTGAGGAAAATAACAGCAGTGATACAAACATAATAATATTATATGTGTTTAAGTAAATTTAATGAGCATAGTTTAGCTCAGAACTTTCCCATCAGTAATAGCAATACAGACTTTAGTGACAAGTCGAATCTGGCACTGGTCACCAATACGTTATAATACGATAAAATTGGTTCTGACATAAATGTCAGTAACCAGGCTAAAATCAAATTTTGGTGTCATTTAGGTATCATTTTTCCATGTGAAAAATGTGTTGATGTCCAGGTGCTTCTATTTGAGGAGAATATCTAGAGAGTGAGATGAATCAAACCAAAAATTCAAAATAAACAAAACATTTATTTTGCTTCTTTGTGTGGACAGGTCATGGTCTGGATCCATGGAGGAGGTTTTGCAGTGGGAGCAGCTTCAATATATGATGGGTCTGCCCTGGCAGCCTATGAGAATGTAGTTGTTGTATCAATTCAGTATCGCTTGGGAATTCTTGGCTATCTCAGGTAAGTCATGTCGAGATGTCAATAAATCAATACTGGCTGACTGAGAAGATCTGCTTTAAAATCATGAAACGCTTTCTATGTCTATGAGCCAGCACTGGTGATGAGCACATGGCAGGAAACTGGGGCATGTTAGACCAAGTCCAAGCCTTGAAGTGGGTCCAGGAACATATTCACAACTTTGGAGGAGCCTCTAATTCAGTCACAATATTTGGGGAGTCTGCTGGTGGAGTGAGCGTCTCATTATTGGTAAGTTTCATTGTTAGATGCTTAACCGGGTTGAATGTACTTCAGCTGTGATAATGATTTTTGGATTATTTAAAAATAACTAATAATATGTTTAGCACACATGAACGACTTCTTGCTAAATAACAGTTATTTTATGTGTTCAATTGATCAGCTTCTCTCACCACTGACTGAAGGACTGTTCCACAAAGCTATTGCAGAGAGTGGCACTGCTGCCATGGATGTTTTTGTCCAAGAAAATTCTCATGCGGTGGCTCAGGTGATTCATAGGTCCTTTTTATTTTTTATGTTTGTGGTATATTGTTTCTGTACGATAATCTCTCTATTTGTTAGAAATATTGGGATGAAGCTTCTGATTGTGTTTCCAGATTGCTGCAAACAAGTCTGGATGTAGTCTTGACTCCACAGAGAAGATCACAGATTGTATGAAGAACCTGGATATGGAAACAATTAACACACTTGTCAAGGTATGAAGATAATGATTTAATCGGTGGAGAGTAATGTTCATGTTACCTCTCCGTCTCAAGGACAGATCATTAAGGTGTACTGTAGTCGTCGATGGACACTTTTTGACAAAACCAGTGAAGCAGTTGTTCAAAAACCATGAACTTCACAAGGTGCCTTTCATTACGGGAATAAACAGTGATGAAGGCGGTTATTCACTCACACGTGTAAGTCTGAATACATTACACACTTGAATATATTTTATCTTAATATTTCACTGTTTATGTGTCATTATTAGCACTTTGCACCTCCAAACTGGACTGAAGGACTTGACCAGGAGCAAGTTTCAAATATGATCTCAATGTTTCTCCCTGATGTAAGAACTAAACTTCCATGCAACTCTGTGTTACCACAAAAACACATTTACCATAAAACAATTTCTTTTACAAGGTCAAAATGAGGGACTGGGTGACAGAGGAATATGGTGTGACTTCTGAAGACCATGTAGGAAACAGGAATGCTTTCATCCAATACATTGCAGATTTACTTTTCAACATTCCAGCCGTTGTTACAGCAAATGCTCACAGAGGTAATACTGTGTGCGGAGTGATATCATTTTAATGATGTTCAGTGATACATGTGTCACTCTTACCTCATTTCTGACAGACGCTGGTGTCCCCATGTATCTTTATGAGTACCAGTACATTCCATCTTATATGAAGTCAAGAAGACCAAGCTTTGTGGGAAGTGACCACGGAGATGAAATCTCATCAGTGTTTGGATACTGTTTTACAGAGTCTCTTGTCAAATTAATGGGTGAGTCCACTGTGATATATTGGTTTTATGTTGCATTTGGTTTGTGTGGTAGTACTTTTGTTTTTCAAGATGTTAACTCATTTGTGGTTCCAGATGCCTGCATAGCAGAAGAGGAACAACTAGGTAGAACCGTGATGAGCTACTGGGCCAACTTTGCTCGCACAGGGTAAGATTCAAGTCAATGAAATGCAAAACATAAAACCCAAAAAATCATGAGGAACAGTAGCAATAAAAACACTTCATGTAGGTCTCCAAATGGAAAGGGTCTGGTTCACTGGCCAAAGTACGACAAAGAAGAAGTTTACCTGGCAATCAGAGAGGACCAGGTAGTTGATCATCACCTGAATAAGGAACACTTTGTCTTCCTGACTGAGATTCTTCCAAAGAAGATCCAACAACTATATCAAGAAAAACAAGATCGGAGCGAACTGTGATCACCTTTGTTCCCTCTAATAAAGTTGGGTCTTAAATCCTGGTTTGATTTTTAATATTACTTTATTATTCAGTTTTCATCAATTATTGATGGTTCAAAACGATGGATATAAAACTACAAAAGGTTTTGTTATATTTATCAAAGGTTTGGCTAAGACGCATATGCATTCCAAAAAAAAATAATTGTAAAAAGTACATTTTCAGAGAGAAAATGGCTCTTCAGATATTGGTTTGTATGATCCTAGCATTTTTTTTAAGGAGCGCAAACATGGAATGTCCAGGTTGAAGAAGAAAAATCGGAACTGATCAAACAATTGATCACAATCCTGCGGCACCTGATCAGCAAAGCGGATTATCTGCTGCAGATACATTTTACTGGGCCTATGCTTTTTTCTCCTATGTCATCAACTGATATGCTTCTGTGATAGGTTGAATATATGCGTAAAAATGTGTAAAAGAATGGTTAAAAATGGTTAAGAACACTTCAGTATGGTCATGTCATTTAAAAAAAAAAAAAGTTGAAACGCCTTAATATGTTATTCTGTGATCAATAGGCATGATTCTCATTTATTTGTCTTCTCCCAGGTAATAATTCAATATTTCTTTCTGTTGTGTAGTTAAAAGTATGGGTGAATATGTGAAGTGTCATCTTAGGTTTTTTTTTTCAGTCATTGTTTGGTTGCTCCTGTGTGGGTGGATGCCGTTCGCTATTGGTTGTTTGCTGTACAAGTTGCAGGCATGAGCCTATGTATATTGGTTTATTTGAATAATAAATTCTGCCAGAAGTTGGCTGGGTGGAGACATGTTCAAGTGTCGTCTTTTATTTGCACTCTCAAAGACTTTCAGGGCGTTATATTTAGCACCACTGGGAGGAGAAATTTACCTTCTCCAGTTTGGCTCATCAAATTGAACAAGATTTCGTAAGGATTTCCTGAAATCGATTATAGTGGATGCTGTCAGTCGGTCAATAGCAGCAGGCCAAAGAAGTGGAGTCTGGCCTTAAATATGATCCTTTTCTTGAACAGAGTATGTTCCTACATACTGTCATGACAGTCTTGCAAAACAATAACGTTAGAAGTGACCTTTAACCGTACCTTCCACCTTCAAAGTTAAATATTGCATGTTCGAATGAAGCTGAACGACACAGCCAGCAGTACCCAGCAACAGCATAAAACCCCAACTTCAGCGCAGTGACTGTGGTCATTCTAGCAACAAGAGAACAAGTGTGACGTTACCCCTTACATTGTTCTTGATGTGCAAAATTCCACTGAACATGTTGCCAGGAAGAACTGGAAATGGTATCCTACAGCTTGTCTAAGCTGTCTATTCAGTTTACTGTTCAAGATAAACCAAGCAGCTGCCATCAAGTATCAGAGAATCTAGTGAACACACAGTAAGAACAGGTGGATGGCATATCATGGGATCCTCTGATCGACTTACGTCACTTGGAAGAGCCGGAAAGAACTGGTTGTACAGGACATGCTGCGGGAAGATTGCTCCACTTTCTCCAAGCAAGATGACATTATTGGATGTATTGACAACTATGTATATCTTTGAAGATTATTTACACAGTCTGATAACACATTATTGAGTTAAGAAGTCTCACATGTCATTTGCCTAACCGGTTGTCTGTTTAAAGAAGAAGAAAGGAAGCCTGCGCTGTTGCATCGATTTCAGTGGGCTAAACGAAATACAATGCCCTGAAAGACTGAGAAAACAAATAAATGAGGATGTTTGAACATAACGTCTTCATCCAGCCAGCTTAAAGCAGAATTGAATAAGCTAATAAACCAATATGCAAAGGCTCAGACCCCAATGCAATCGATTCCCTATCATAAAAAATAAAACAATTACATTAGACAGACTTTATTAATTCCTCTGAAGATCTCCTTCGGGAAACTAGATTTGCAGTACAGGACAGAGGATAGAAGGTTTAAGCAAGTTTCATAAAAGCAAGAACAAAGTTCAAATAAAATGAACAAGTGTAAAAAGATAAAGTGCAAATATAGAGAGCATAGATCGAAGGGAAAAAAAAGCAAAGATCTTAGGATAAGGTAAGGTAAAGTAAGGTAAGGTAAAACTTTATTGAAATTGTTTTTTTCCAATAGCCAATACATGCATTTGGAACAATCTTCCTCTCTCTTTGCGCTTGATGGAGTCTACTGACTCCTTTAAGAAACATCTTAAGACGTTTCTATTTGTTCAGGCTTTTCCTTGAATTTCTCGAACTCCTGTGTTGTTCTCGGTGTTGTCTTGATCTTTGAAGTATGTACTGTTTTGAGTATTGTTTTGATTGTTAAAGCGCTTTGTGACCCTGGTCTCGAAAAGCGCTATATAAATAGATATTACTTACTTACTTACTTACTTACATACAGCAATTTTTTTTATAAAAAATAAAAAATAAATCAAAATAAAATAAGAACAAGAACAAAGAGAAATAAAGAGAAAGAACAAGATGACACAATCTAAGTCTAAAGATAAAGACAAAGAACATAGATAAAAAAAACAACAACAAAGACAAAGGATACAAAGACTAACATAGAACAGAACATCCAGATATTTTCACTCCACTCCTGCCCCCGAACTAAGAATTGTAGAATTTAATAGCCCGAGGAATGAATGAGTCCTTGAATCTATTTGTTTTGCACCTGGGTAGGAGCATTCGTGCACTCATTCTGCTTCTCTGCTCACTGATGACAGTGCTGAGAGGATGACTGTCATCGTCCATGATGGACAGTAGTTTGTTCAATGATCTCCTCTCAGCAACTGTCACTTGGACAAATTAAGATCTCCTGAGTCTGAAGAGACTTTGTCGAAAGACTGAGCGTCTCTGGAAGTCCACTAAACTTGAGGTGCATAGACTTCACCTCAGGGATCTGATGACTTCTTACAATGAGATGGTAGAAACTGCTAGATCTGATTACATCAGAAAACTGGTAGCAGCAAATAGGAAAAACCCCAAAGTTTTGTTTGACACGATTAATTCTCTCGTGTCTCCTGCTCCTCAAATCACGCCTGTCTTCTGTGAAGCTGACAGTAATGCATTGTTGAGATTTTTCATTGACAAAATTAAATTGATCAAAGAGAAAATCTCTCCCCCTTTGTTTGGAACCCCTACTGTCTCTGAGCCCCTCTCCTCCTCTTGGTCCTCCTTCACTGCTGTATCTTTGGGTGATATTTCGGCACTAGTGAACAAGATGACACCCTCCTCTTGCTCAGATGACGTCCTTCCTTGTAGGCTTCTTATCAAAGTATTTGATGTAATTGGCCCCTGGGTTACCAATATGGTGAACCTCTCCCTTTCCACAGGGGTTTTCTCCAATGCATTTAAACATGCCATTGTGGAGCCTCTGCTCAAAAAACCAGGCTTAGACCCGACTGACCTCAGTAATTTCAGGCCTATTTCTAAGCTCCCTTTCTTGTCCAAGATGTTGGAGAAGGTGGTGTCTGAGCAGCTGTCTTTGTTCCTGGATCAGAGCGACATCCATGAGAAGTTTCAGTCTGGCTTCCGTAAACATCACTCTACGGAGACAGCTTTATTGAAAGTGTCCAGTGACATCATGATGTCGGCTGACTCTGGTAAATTCACTGTTCTGGTTCTTTTGGATCTGTCCTCAGCCTTTGACACAGTTGATCACCAGATCCTGCTGAGAAGACTGAGGGATGAAGTGGGACTGTCTGGGTCTGTGTTAGAATGGTTCTCATCTTACCTTTCTGGGCGCAGTTTTAGTGTATCTGCCAATCAAATGAGGTCTTAATCTGCAGATCTGTTGTGTGGAGTCCCTCAAAGTTCTGTTCTGGGTCCTTTATTGTGTTTGCTGTACTTGATTCCCCTCGGTAAAATCATTCAGAGATTTCCAGATGTTTCTTATCACATTTTTGCTGATGACATCCAGCTCTACTGCTCTTTTGATCCAACTGAGCCCCAAAGGCTGAACAGCTTAGTCAATTGTTTGCTAGAAATCAAACAATGGCTGAGTGAAAACACTCTACAGCTAAATGTGGACAAAACTGAAACACTGGTGATTGCTCCTGATGATAAGATTCCAGGGTTGAGTCAGTACTTGGGTGACTTAGGTCAGTCTGTCAAACTGAGCCTGAGAAACCTGGGTGTTGTATTTGATAAAGACATGTCTCTTGTTCGACACTGCAGAAAACTGACCAGAAACTGTTTCCTTCAACTGAGAAAAATCTCTAAACTTAGGAAAATGTTGTCGGAACATGATCTGGAGCTTGTAATCCATGCGTTTGTTTCTTCTCGTCTGGACTATTTTAACAGTTTGTTTTCATGTCTTAACAAGAAGGAGTTGTCTCGCCTGCAGTTGATTCAGAACTCTGCAGCGAGAATTCTAACCCGCTCAAGTAGAAGAACTCACATTTCTCCGATCCTTAAAACTCTTCACTGGCTTCCAGTTTCTTTCAGGATCAACTTTAAAATTCTGGTTCTTACTTTCAGAGCTATTCATTGTCAGGCTCCACCTTACATCACTGATCTGATCCAGCCTTACACCCCAGCTCGGGCTCTGAGGTCTGTGGATCAGAATCTACTTATGGTTCCACGCACACGACTCAGGACCAGAGGAGAGAAATCTTTTCAGGCTGTTGCTCCTAAGCTTTGGAACAATCTTCCTCTCTCTTTGCGCTTGATGGAGTCTACTGACTCCTTTAAGAAACATCTTAAGACGTTTCAATTTGTTCAGGCTTTTCCTTGATTTTCTTGAACTCCTGTGTTATCAGTATTATCTTGATCTTTAAAGTGTATATACATTTTTGAGTATTTTTTTGTTTGTTTAAGCGCTTTGTGACCCTGGTCTGAAAGCGCTATATAAATAAATATTACTTACTTACTTACTTACCAGTGAGTCCAGCTTCATTCCAACCACAGAGCCAGCCCTCCTGATCAACCTGTCCAACCTGTTGACACTCCTCTTGGACACATTTCCACCCCAACACACCACAGCATAGAACCGGACACTGGCCACCACAGACTGGTAGAACACCACATACAGGTACAGGATACATGTAAACATAGACTACATCATCCCTTCTCTCTGCTCCTGCCCCTAAATTCAGAGTTATAAAGTCTAATTCTGAATTTGGAACTAAATAGCTAAAAAAAAAAAAAAAGAAGAAATACTGTTAACACAATCTTCATAACCTTAAACCACGCAACACCAAACTGACCAAACACCGCCCCCACGTGGCGCAGATGGTGACTCATAGGAAAATTACTAGATAATAATAATAATAATAATAATACTAATAGATCCCCTCTTCTGGTCCAACCAGGCAAAACCAATCAACACCACTAAAAGTAAACACAATAAATAAATCTCAATGTCCAATTCTGGTCCAAGGAATTGTCCTGCAAAGCTATGCTTACCTTTCATGTTGAATAAGAAACACAATAACAACACATGAGCGCAACAAGTCCATATTAATTGGAAATATCCTCTTTCTTGAAGCATGTATTATTATTTATTTAAACATTCTATTGTGCTCACCACCCCCTTTTAAGGAGGAAATCATATTTTAGTTTCAGTTTCACTTCCACTGCGGGTGCGTCAGTGAGTGACACACTTCTATCAGCCTCCAACAAAGACAGTCATTATTCCACCATGAGGACCTGCTTCAAACTCTACTTCTCTCCATCTTTAGTTCTCTTCCTCTGTGCTGTAGCAGAGCCACAGGAGGGTGAGTCAAAGGAATTTATCTTGAGCAAAGCATTTTCTTTTTATAAAGTGCCGGTAACACTTCCTTTAAAGTTCTCGTGTATGATGGTGATCTTATGATGATTTTTTATAAATGTTTACAAGTGGTTGACTAAATTACTATAAATCAAGCATTCATAATGTTTTATAACTCATGACAGAGCTGTAATAAGTGGAGTAGAAACCAGATTCGCTTCAAAAAGACTTCAGTCGTTCAAAGGTTACTGGAACTTTGGAAATGAGGCAAATATTTCAAAAGAATCACAGTAATAATTGGTGGATTGTTCAAGGGAAGAAAGGAGTTTTGTACCCGAGGCACCCGAAAAGGAGCCGGCAGTAACAATATAACCAGGCGATCAGTCAGTAACAGGTCAACAGGAATCAGTAGAACATATTTTGACACAATAATGGCTTCACTCCTTCTCCTGCCCGCTGTTATCACGCCCCCCTTTGGAGGTGGAGACTTCTGGGATTGATGGCACATGGTGAAAAACCCCCATAGTTTTACAAATCACTGCAGAGTGTGGGTGTGGTTGGTAGAAAAGGAGATTTGATCATCAGAAAAACACTGTTTTCAGTGGGCGGGAGCTAAGCACATTTTCTAATGTTAATATAATAGAGTACAATAGAGGACTTGACAGCTTCTTCTTCAACTACTTTTTAACGCTGATTGCAACCAGCCATTGGAACCGTATCGCAAGTTATTAAGTTGTGTTTCAATATGTTATTAGTGTTGTTTTTGCGGTAAAATTAGTGTTTTCTCGAGACATTTACGCCGATATCTGCTCCGAAGACGTGTCGACAGAGACGTAGCTTCTGTTTAGCGTCGACTACGAAACTAAGATGACGGACGTTGAAGGTGGAAAGTGTCCATTGATCCAAACTCAATTTTGTGGCCGTCATACATTTTTGCACACTGCTCAGTGTGAACGCACTTTGTACTCAAAATATATAATGTAAGTGCAGAAGTAAGGGATTTTGAGACACACCACTGTTGTAAAAATCTGCTGATCATGCATTATACACCAAGTGCTACCACATTTCTTTTCACATTATTTATTGCAGGGGTTTTCAATCATACATCTCATATAAGAGACCAAAGTCTTTCGAGGCTGCGGGACAAAATGTAATTATTACCAAACTGCTGTAACAGGAAGTATAAGTCTGGTTGTGACATTTACTTGAAAGGCTTGTCTCCGTTTTTTTTTACTACATGAAAATGTATCTGATTTGATTGTGAGCCAACAATTCGGTGGGCCAGATTTGGCATCTGTCCACATCATCTCATTTGACTTGTTTTATACATTATTTTAACTTGTTATCTTCAACAAGGAAACCACACATGACCTCTAATACACTGTAAAAAAATGAATATATATATATATATATATATATAAGGCAAATTGGCCCAGGGGCAAAATCTGGCTCGTCGGGTCATTTAACATGACTCAAAAACATCATGTGTAAGCTTTACAAATGAGAAAAGATGTTCTTCTAGCGGAGTACAAATGCCAACCAAGACTCTGGTACACACAGATAGGAGGAAATAGGAGATAGAAAAAAAAACTTCTGTTGGTTTCATTGGTTCTATTGTTAAGGTTCAACTCTGGTTCTTATGTAAACTTCAGCAATCGGAAACACTCTACAAGCCAAATTCACTTTAATGTGGGTCAGGTTTCAGTGGAAGCCATGGCAAACAGGTTAAGTCAGGAGGAGCAACAACACATGTAAAAGTGTTCAACTGGATTGGATTTACGTTTCACCCCCTAAAACTCAACCATGATGCCTTATTTTTTAATTTTTGAAACCACAAGTTTGGATTGGATTAAACATTTAGCATCTCTTGTCTAATGAGTAGTCATTGTGTTTCAATAATAACCTTTTTTCCCCACCAGCACCAGTCGTCCACACCGAGCTAGGAGGCCTGAGAGGTCAAATGTTGACAGTCAAGGGAACAGACAATAAGGTTCATGCCTTTCTGGGTGTCCCCTTTGCAAAACCCCCCTTGGGCCCCGCACTGAGACTGTCTGCACCTCAGCCTGTGGAAGGATGGGAGGGAGTCAGAGATGCCACCAAACAGCCAAACATGTAAGTAATTTATATTTATAGAGCGCTTTTCCAGACAAGGGTCACAAAGCGCTTAAACAATCAAAACAATACTCCATAAAATATATGCTAAAAGGTCAAGACACCACCGAGACAAACACAGGAGTCTCAGAAAATGAAGGAAAAGCCTGCAAGAATAAAAGTGTCTTAAGACTTTTCTTGAAGAAGTCAGTAGATCCATCAAACACACAGAGAGAGGAAGATCGTTGCAAAGTTTAGGAGCAACAGCCTGGAAGGATTTCTCTCCTCAGGTCCAGTGAAGAGATTTAAGGATCGGAGAATTGTGAGTTCATCTACTAGAGCGGGTCAGAATTCTCGCTGCAGACTTCTGTATCGACTGCAGGCGAGACAGCTCCTTCTTGTTAAGACATGAAAACAAACTGTTGCAATAGACGAGAAGACACAAACGCATTCTCAAGTCATGATTTTAAAGTTGTAAAGTATGTGTGAAGAAAATAAATGATCTTGGCTATAATGGTGAACAAAACCAGATCAGATTTGTAATTTTTTTTTGTTTTAGGTGTTTCCAAGATAGAGAAACCAGTGTGGTTTTAGTTTCGATGGTACTTGGACTTCAAATGGAAATCCCTGGAGTGTCAGAAGACTGTTTGTACCTGAACATCTACACACCTGCAACCAGACCTCATGATGCCAAACTCCCGGTAAGAACAAGTTTTATTTAAATTTAAATAGCCTGCCTAAGGAATATTTGCCGATTTAGAGTCAACAACTTAAGTTGTTTTTTTTCTATCTCTTATTTAATAGTCTCTCCAATATTCAGCACCACATCCTCATTGTTAAATGACTGACAGATTTTTTTCTGGACAGGTCATGGTCTGGATCCACGGTGGAGGTTTTGAAATGGGTTCAGCTACAATGTATGACGGATCTGCTTTGTCAGCCTATGAGAATGTAGTTGTTGTATCAATTCAGTATCGCTTGGGACTTCTTGGCTTTCTCAGGTAAGTCATGTCTTGATGTCAGTAAATCAATACTGGCTGACTGAGAAGATCTGCTTTAAAGAAGAAACAGTTTCTATATTTATGACCCAGCACTGGCGATGAGCACATGGCAGGAAACTGGGGCATGTTAGACCAAATCCAAGCCCTGAAGTGGGTCCAGGAACACATTCACAACTTTGGAGGAGCCTCTAATTCAGTCACCATATTTGGAGAGTCTGCTGGTGGAGTGAGCGTCTCTTTATTGGTAAGGTTTTGAGCTTTGCTTTTTATGAACTTAAATCATTTATATTAAAATATATCTTAAGGTAGACCTTCTCACGATAGCAGGAGCATATAATATACTGTGTATATAATACATTTCCAGTTTTTTTTAACCCAGTTGGAATATAATAAACAAGGTAATTAGTAACAGAAAAAAAGAACTAAGTTGCATTTGTCATCGATCAGCTTCTCTCACCACTGACTGAAGGACTGTTCCACAAAGCTATTGCAGAGAGTGGCACTGCTGCCATGGATCCCCTTGTTTACGAAACGTCTCTCACGATGACCCAGGTGAGTCGTACCAATACCATTTTGCCTCATCAGATTATTATTATTTAGTATGCATATCTTTTCACATTTGTTAGAAACATTGTGATGAAGCTTCGGTGTGTGTTTCCAGATGATCGCAAACATGTCTGGATGTAGTGTTGACTCCACAGAGAAGATTACAGCTTGTATGAAGAACCTGGATATGGAAACAATTAACACGCTTGTCAAGGTACGACTTTGAATTTAATTAGATGTTATAAAAAATACTTAATTTCCATTTCCTGCTCTCAAGGACAAGACGTTAAAGTATCCTGTAGTCCTGGATGGACACTTTTTGACAAACCCAGTGAAACAACTGTTCGGGAATCAAAAACTTCTCAAAGTTCCGTTCATCGTTGGAGTCAACAGTGACGAAGGTGGTTATTTACTGACAAATGTAAGTCTGAATCCACCATACTCTTCTATTTGAATCCGATGTTATACAGCAATTCAACTACAGATCTATTTATACACATTATCAAGGCACATTACAAGCTATTTTTGTCTTTCCTTAGTTCTTTGCGCCTCCAAACTGGACTGAGGGACTGGACCGGGAGCAAGTTTTAAACATGATGTCAATGTTTCTCCCTGATGTAAAAACAGATGTTTTGAAACAACCCGTGACCATAAACTGATGCATTTGATCCATTTCTCAGGTCAAAATAAGAGAGTTGGTGTTAAAGAAATACGCTGGAACCTCAGACGACCCTGTAAAGAACAGAGATGCGTTCAGTCGGTACATCGGAGATTTCCGTTTCAACATTCCTGCTGTTGTTACGGCCAATGCTCACAGAGGTAACACTGTATCCAGGGTTATATAGTTTGAGTGATGTTCTGTGCTGTGTGACTCTGATCTGTATTCTGACAGATGCCGGCACACCCGTTTACCTTTACGAGTTCAGGCACATTCCCTCTCTTCTGAAGTCAAGAAGACCAAGCTTTGTTGGAAGTGATCACGGGGATGAAATATTTTCAGTGTTTGGATTCTGTTTCACGCAGTCTCATGTCAAATTACCTGGTGAGTCCACGGGGAAATATTTGCAGTTACTGATTTTCGGGATCACGATGTCAACTAATGTGTGGTTCCAGTTGCCTGCTTAGAAGAAGAGGAACAACTAGGCAGAACCGTGATGACCTACTGGGCTAACTTTGCTCGCACAGGGTAGGAAAGGTCAAAACATAAAACATCACAAGGAGAATAACAGTGATTCAAACTGTTCATGTAGGTCTCCGAATGGAAAGGGTCTGGTTCACTGGCCAAAGTACGACAAAGAGGAAGCTTACCTGGCAATCGGAGAGGATCAGGTAGTTGATCATCACCTCAAGAACGAACACTTCGTCTTCCTGACTGAGATTCTTCCAAAGAAGATAGAACAACTATATCAAGAAAAACAAGATCGGAACGAGCTGTGACTCTTGACATTTGTTAAAGATTTAGTAGAATATATAATGCCAAATACACAACAAAGACTATCCTCATATATATCGTTTGATGTTGTAGAAGGTTTTCATCTGAAGGATGTTGTCATGCAAACATGACATTTCAAGGGTGAGGTTAAATGCTTTAATATATTATTTTCAGGTGATTTTTAAGTTTCAGGTTACGGGGAATTCAAGTGGTCTGAGAGTAAACTTTTGACAGAACCTACTTGATGTCAGATCTTCTGATCTATTTTTCATAAAAGAACATTGACTTCTGCATAAAATACACTTAGTTCACTTTACCTTTGTGCACAGTTTTGAAATGAGAATTCAAATTGGTTAAGTCAGAAAGTGATTTAGACAACCTAAAGTCTACTATCAGATAATCATTCTGACCAAAAAACATATTAAATTAAAAGTTCCATTTTAAAGAGCAACAAATCTGAAAAGGAAACCCTACAGACTTACTTACATGTTTCAAAGACTGTAGTCGATCTCACAGTTCTGAGACTTACTTCAGCACATGTGTGGTATGTTTGTATTTGCCGGTTCCTGGGTATCGGTAGTGCTCCTTTAGGTCTGATCGAATAGGTTCTGGATCGCTATATCCCTGAGTCAACTGCTTTCACATCGTTTTCATCATCACTACGCAACAATACTGATGACGTTGAACACATGCCCTCGTTCGTCAAAAATATTAAAATCTTCTTATTGAGGTACACGTGCCACAAATCTCTGAAAATATTTTCCTTTCCTCGACAAAACTGCTTTGCCAAACATCTAAATCAAGTCAAATATTCGTTGGAATCCTTATTAAATATACATTAAAACATTTATACTTGAATCTGCCAAATATCTTTTAAATTGATCGATTCCCATGTTGTTTATTTCTGCCGATCGCCTGGTCACTTGTAGTCTGACTCAAGACAAGTAAGCTTACTGTTAACAGAGATTTCACTTCCGCTTATTTCATGCGTTTAAACAATAGGAATACACCGCAACTGTGCTTTATGTTTCTATTATTTTTTATTTAAACCGCGCTAATTGTTGAATCTTGGATGTTCATTTGTTTTTTCGATGCATATTTTGAGAGCCAAATTTTCTAATTTAACAATAACTAATTGATTCTAAACGATTAACGCCATTATTAGTTTCTTTGTTTAGAAAGCTTTCCAATGAGACCAACCTAAAGTTTGGATTTTAAAAAAGTTCACACCTCAAATATTGAACCCTATTGACGAAGAATATATTAGTGCATTTTCACCCGTTTTAATAATCCATAACTTTCTTAATATTTATCACAGGAAATTATACTTATATCACTAATAAAAAAAACTAATATTTTTTGTTCATCCCAAACATTACATTTAATGCAAATACTAGAATACACGTTTTCTTTCAAATAGTAAAAAGAAAAAAAGCGAATTTTATATACGACTAGATGTGATTTGGTCCATAAATAAACGTATATTAACAGTCCTATCGTTTAACCACTAGGCTACACTATAATCCCACTAGTTTCTGTAACTCTTCTTCCCACTTTCACGGAATATTTCACATGTCACAACAAAAGGTGAAAGTAAGCTGTATTAAATAAATAATATATTTAATATAGTTTACCCTTTAACAGGTTAATTCGTCAGTTATAATGTTGCTCTGGATATAGTTCTTAAATGTGATGCAAAAGTTGAATTCTTACCGGTATTTTTGCAGAGCTTTAAGTCGTGTGTCTCGTTTTTCAATTACTTTTTTTTTAACCAACTACATCTGAACTCTCAACTATCCGCCATTTTGGGGCCTTAATAGAACCCACCTTTAACTATTCTAGGACGCTGATTGGACCACTCTTTGTTGCCAAGTGATCATTTCACGTCACTGATTGGCTGACTGGTGATGAACGGGAAGTTCTTTCCTTTGAAATAAATGGAATTATGTTGTGACATTTGATGATGAAATTCGAACCACAGCAAGTGAGAATAATAATTTGTAAATATGATATTTGGCTTCATGCAAGTGGGATGTTGCCACTGACAGTTACATAATTGTTATATCAAAGAGAAATAATATAAAACTTTTAAAATTGAAATGAAATAATCTAGGAAACACTCAATATTTGTTAGACTTTATGCACAACGTGGAATAAAATATGTGGATTGTTAAACAATGTAAAAGAAAGCGCCTTTACTCATTGTGTTATGCACAGTACTTTTATTTTGAAGGATGTGTATTGTTCGATCCCGGATGTCATGTGTAACTTGCTCCGGGAAAAGTTGATTAACGTGTGTGTGTTCCAGCGGTCGTTCTTGAAGAAAATAAAGCAATGATTGAAGCTGTACTGAAGTGGAGTTTGAATCAAAATCCTTAACATGGATGTATTCAAAAAAATGACCCAAAACCTTTTATTTTACTTGTATTTATTACTGAGAAGAGCAATTAGCTGGAGAGCTCCCTGAAATAGCAGTCAGAGGTCAAACACAAATCACAAAATCTAGTTAGTGGTGTATAAATTAGTAAAAGCAACACATTCAAAATGCAAATTATTTTTAAAAAACAATGCACAGTACAGCTGGTCAACTGAGGAAACTACACAAGAGTACACTTGGGATCTGAGAAATATTCGATGCAATGTGTTTAAAAGGTCAATTTTCTTCTTTTTTTTGTTAATGTCAATAAAGATGCAGTCTGATATAAAAGTGCTGGCCTGTGGTTTTTAAGATTCACAAATACGCCCAGAAAAGTGCACTTGGAGAGGAAAAGCTACCGG
This sequence comes from Callionymus lyra, assembly GCF_982586985.1. Taxonomy (NCBI): domain Eukaryota; kingdom Metazoa; phylum Chordata; class Actinopteri; order Syngnathiformes; family Callionymidae; genus Callionymus; species Callionymus lyra. Next base: position 12,738,613 of record NC_141825.1, on the reverse strand, counting down.
GCACCACCAATAGGCCACGATGAGATACAATGCTATCACTGAGCTGCGTGGTAGGGTCAACTGTGTCCGTTTATACAAATAAGTTAACAAGCAAGCGTAATGTCAGCCTTTTTTTTTTTAACAAACAACAGATGCAATCAATGTCAAAAAATAAAGCGGCAGAACATCAATACACAAGCTGAAAGGTGAGTTCATTCATATTTTGATTCAGATCAGGTGTATAGTCACCTGGGCAACACAGCTTCACCTACTCCCAGTATATCAGTAGGTTTGAAACGACACACTAAGAGCAGTCGACGCAGAACAAATTATAATCTAAAGCGGATTCGAGAGCTTTCGTGAACAAATCATTCTTCTAAAAACTGACGGTAGGACGGATAATAATAATAAATTATTAGAAACTTGAAAACTCACAAGGATCATTAAGGCTGCGACGATTTAAGACGGTAAACTCAGAGCCAAAAGTTTAGGACTGACCACTGAAGGTGATGAACGAAAGGTTGTTGGGATATAAATCTATCTTGCAAGTTTACGATGGAGAAGCTCAAACTGGATGTGAGCTGGAGACACGAGGTCCACGTGGTAGTTCCTTTTGTGGTTGCCAGAGTTCAGATAACCCCCTTTTTGAGCTGCAATAGTTAATAAAGGCACCTGTTAGCTGCCAATGGAGCGAAGTACTAACATGGAAACCTTCTCGAAAAGCTGTGAAAGAGATTACAGGAGTTATTGGATGATGCAAAAAAGCATGACATTGTATAATTATTTTTTTTTTACATGTGACAATACATTTCTTTCATGACTGGCCAACAGCAATATGCTTTATATGAAATCAGCTTCTGATTTTAATTTTGAGCAGTTTACGTCCATCATTTGTCTTTGACAGGTCAGGTCAAAAGGGCAGCAGTCTAAAGAAATCTGGAAAGACTTTTATCTCCTTAGAAACCTCCTTCAACTCTTCTTATAGATGTGTACTCGGGTCTAAAGTTAGTGGAAAGTCAACATGATGGATGGAGGAGGCAGAATTGTAGCCCTTTATCTAATGTGAAAGTAAGAAATAAGCAAAATAAAAACAGATTGGGGCGGTACCAAGAGTTATGTTGATCCTTTAGAGGAGCTCATGTGCCTCCTATTGTCCCCTCAGTTTTATTTACTTTGGAACTCTACCCTCTCAAAGCCACCATTTAACATAAAGGATCTGATCTTAATCCTCAATCCTACATTTAGGAACATCCAAGGAGAAGGACTAGGAGTGATTGTCATCGTGACACTTTTTTTTTGTGTGAGAGGTCATTTCCTGGTTCAATACAGGGTCTTTTTCATGCACAAAATTTTAAGTATTTTTCAGCGTCTCTGAGAGGCCTGGTAAAGCATCTTGCTTGGATATAAGCATTTAACCCATTTTGAAGCAATTAAAAACACTTGACCTGACCCGAAAAACCCTCAAAATCTCACGACAACTAGACTCAACGATGTATCGTCCTCTTAATATAGTCATTCCATTACGAGTTAATCCATCAGAGACTTATGGTTGATTTTTAAAGGAATTCCTGGAGGGTCAAAATGTAGATTATCATTTTAAATAGTTTCAGCACAGTCTTAAACTTTTAGCACAAGATACAATCCGGCCATGCTTCAGCGTGGAATAGTACCTGACCACTACCTTTCAATTGCCATCTAAACCTTTGGCTAAGATAGCTGAGCGCAGCATGCATTGCAACGTGGTGGCCACTGGATTCGGGTATAATACTTTGGGGTTTAATACTTAAAACAACCTTAACACGGGTTAGGATGTGATTTTGAGGCACAATACAGTGTGATCTATGATTAGTGGTTGAGCGTACCATTCTTTCCTCATAAATAAATAAATAAAAAGTGACCTGTTGTCATTGGCACTGGAAGAGTCATTCCGAGTGAGTGCTCGCATGGGTACATCAGCGCGAGTGTGAGGGGGATGAGTGATACAACTGCTTTTTCTGGAACAGTTTAAACGCCTCCGAAGACATCTCTAGAGATTGAAGTCCAACGAACCGATGGGTTGTACCATTCTGCTGCTGCGTCCATCAAGACGTCCAGGACTGCATGTTGCACAGCATGGCCTCGAACCGCTCCATGTTTGGGGCGTGAGCGTGGGCCAGTTGGTCCGTCAGGCGACTGTACAGACTGAAAGACTTCAGCTCGAGCCAGATGAAGCCAAAGCGGTCTTTGTCGAACATCACGAAGAGGCCCGGCGTGCGCTCCGGACTCGTGAAGCCGTGTCCAGCGATGAGGCCGGTACCATAGAAGCTGGAAACGAGACGAGGGACGGAATAAATTATAAGATGATGATTTTTCTTAACATGAAATGCTGAGGTTTACTAAAGAGGTTATGTTCATGTTGACATTGATCTGTATGTTCTCAAACCATTTAAAAATGTCGTTGAAATCTTCAGGGAATGTTGATGATGAAGAACAGATGCACTAAAATGTCAATCAAGTTTTAAACCTACTATATCATACTATAACAACTATTAACGCTTACATTTGTCCTGTAGCTATGGGTTGCTAAAAGTAAAAAACCAAAGCACAGCATTTTTTTTCATTATTTAGAAAATATTTCTCACATTTGACAAAGTGCAACGAAATCTATTATATATAGAGTAGTGTTAAGAATAGTGTTTCTTAACTGTGATTATTTGAGTGATATTTGTAGTTTTTGTAAAGCACTTTGTATCAAATGCTGTTGTTTTTAACGTTCTTTATAAATAAAGTTGAGTTGAGTTGCTGTCCAAAAGTAGCTCATTGCGATCAGTGCCATTTGAAAACACAGGTCAAATAGTTGATATAGGACTGGGGTCCCCAAACAATGGCCCAATCTGCCCGGCCCCCTAAACAATAAAAAAAAAAAATCCAGACTATGTTTTTTGTTATTATAGTCTACCTACATTTTTTTGCTCTCCAAGAAATACTTGAAAGATGTTAAAGGGCAAAAACTGTTGATAACGTTCAACTTTCTCTCTTACAAACTGACCTTTGCCCCCCCGTCAGAAAAGGAAAAAGTTGTTTGGCCCTCACAGGAAAACAAAGGTTTGTGGACCACTGACATACGTGAAACAAACACAATCTGGTGCGCGCTGGAAACTTTTCTTAACCTATAACTGTATGTATAACACCTAGAAAAGGAGGAGGTTCACCATGACTCACCATTTTTGACAGGTCCGAGGGTAAACCTCATTACGAGCCATCACTCCGAGCGGCAGGACAAACGGCTGAGAGTCTGTAGCCTCGTTGCTGGTACCGGGTCCCAGCTGGCACCCGTCTGAACAGGCCCCGCCGAGGTGTTCTTCCTCCATCTCCTCTGCTGCGCTCGCAGCATCACCCTCCTTCTCCTCGGCGGGCGCTGCCGGAGGAGGAGCCGGGTTCTGGTTCTGCTGTTCCGACTCCCTCTGGACCTGCTCGTGGATCCCCAACACCAGTTGTGAGAGCTCCTCTATGTTCCGCTGGCGCTCCAGGTCCGGTAGAATCACCGGTCGACTTAGGTCGACATCCAGAGTGAGTTGACCCGCGGGAACATTGGGGTCGCCCTGGAAATAATAATAATAATCATTTTATAAAAAATAAATATTTATTTGTGCTTTAAGAGCAACTAATGTGTTGATTTAAGTGTATCTTAAAATGATCTCGGACCTCTATTGTATCATCAGTATGAAAACTCTCTTTTCATTGAAATATTTACATTAGAAAATCTGATTAAGCCCCGCCCACTGAAAACACTTTCTGGATGAAATCGGTTTTCCACAACCACGCCCACTTTGCTGTGATTGGTCAAGCATCAATGTTTGTTACCACATGACATCAATCCCAGAAGTCTCGAACCTAACCTAACATGTTGTCTAAATTACACTCTCAGTATAGTATATACTTTATAAACACATTTAAATATTTACACATTTTTTCTTTTATAAATGTAGTTATTTATGTATTTAGTGATTTCAACGTGTATTCATTTATGTATTTATGCATCATTTATTTATTAATGTATTGATACATTTAACAAAAAATAAAATCAGTAGTAATTTATTTATACATACTCACATTTATTTATTAATAAATGCACTTACGTATTTATAAATGTATTTATAATTAAGCCTTTTATTGTCCGTCATAAGTCACAAGGTGAAGTATGGGCTCCATATATAATAGCCCACAAGTGTGGGAAGGTATTTCTACCCTCAGGGACGAGTTCTTACAAGACTTGTCATGCTTACCGTGAGCTTGGTGGCTCTGGCAGACGTCCTATGAAAGCTGAGCATGACGATCTCTAGTCCGTGGCTGCCGTAGGTTCCTTTGAAGAGGCCCGGCTGCATCAGGTAGGACGGCAATTCTGGTGGCAGGTAGATTCTCCGGTATGTCAAGCAGTTGCTGATATAAAAAAAAGCCACTTTTACATTTCAGCCAAAACATTATGACCAGCTAGTCAAGTAGTCCATCTGTAATGACACCCGGAAGTTCGGTAAAGTACGAACGTTATAATATATTTTGATGTCAAACTCAATCACACAAGGGCCAAAAATTCATTAATGGTATAAGTCACGGGCCGAACAAAATGTACATTTACCAGGAAGTATGTGGTTTTGTATTTTTATACTCGCAGGCTTGATATATCTTGATTATCTCCGTTTTTCTCCTTCATCAAATACTTACCTAGCAATTTTCGGGTAAAACAATTGAACTTGTATCTCCACAATATCAACATGAACCTGATACTTCGGCAGAACACATAAAAGGACTTGGCGAGCACCGAGTTTGAAACATGTGGTCTAGAACATTCACAGATTTTCAACTGGACTGAGAACATCAAAATTTGGACTTTAGGTCAAGTGGTGCAGGAGGAGATTGTACTGCTGGTTCGAGCCATTAAGAAAAGATGTTTCCTTGAAAGGGTGTACCAGTCAGCAAAATGTAGATTTACTTTACAGAACCATCCCCTCAAGCATCACGTAGATACAACAAAATGTGGTTTTCTGCCACAAGCTAAATGTTAATTCTCCTGATCGAACCGCCTTGATAAAAATGTGTTCCGCCACTGTCTGTGAATAGTCATAATGCTCTTTGATTAAAGAGTTACCTCCAGTGTAGATGTCAACAGAAAGGTCAACTTTGCATTTTGAAAAACTTAAGATCAATCCAAAAAAAAAAAGGATGTTCTCATCACACGTACTCGTATTGACTTGTGTAAATAAACTTCATCAGGATCAGCTCCTGCATGTGTTCATGGAAGATTTCTTCCAGCGTCCGCCCCCACTCCTCCTCCAACCAGGTTCGAAACTCCTACGAGACACACATGCCAGGACTCTTAGACAAGAAGACACTACAAAACACAGCTTTATCAGAAGGTTGATGTAACAGACCTCCTGTCTGCCTCCTGGCATTCGGTGGTGATCGGTCTGATTACATTTGGTGGAGAATTCATCCAACTTCCCCGTCTAAAAATAACACACACATTAGACGACCCAATTACACAACTCAGTGAATGCAGAATTCAGCTTAAGAAGAAAATCTGGCCAAAAAACAGTGGATTTAAAGCGTTGCAAAATGATAGAAACTACTGTGCAATGACCTATGAAATGGTCAGGATTCACCACTATCACCCCCAGAAGAGAAGTTGTGAAATGGTGTTTAAATAAACATTCATGTCATGAACTAGATATATGTATATATATTAAAAGTTTAATGATTGTCTAGTAAAACAAAATGAGATTATCTTTTTTCCATAACAAGGACCATGACATGTGCACATCTTTGATAACCGTCTATAGAACGTACAATCAGGTCTTTTTAAACTCACTAAAGGAAAACGTGCAACAGAAATCAAAAACCCACATTTTTTTATTCACATCAATCAATTTCCTTCTTTTGTGTACTTAATTCATCGTTTTGCATTTTATATAGTAACGACAACAAAAGGAAAAGCAACAATATCAGGTGGTTTGGATTTAAACTACAATCTAAAATCATTTAATGTTAAAGCGTTAATACTACATGGACGCACAATATTGCCTGACAATGACAACATGAAGTGCTGCCGTCACAACCATGTAGATACACAAACAGTTATCATGTGAGAACAGGTCTGGTTGCGTTAGAAGGTAAGAAGAGGAAGAGACCAGAAAGATAACCATCTAGAAAATAAGGAACCCCTGGAGGAATATTAAGCTCACTTTATAAACTTTTTAAGAGAAGCAGAACGAGTGCACGAATGCTCCTTCCCAGATGCAAAACTAATAGACTCAGGGACTCATTCATTCCTCGGGCTATTAGAGTAGTACAATTCTGAGTTTGGGGGCAGGACTGGAGTGAAAGTATCATGATGTTCTATTCTATGTTAGTCTTTGTATCCTTTGTCTTTATTATTTTTCTTTGATCCATGTTCTTTATCTTTAGACATAGATTGTATCATCTTGTTATTTCTCTTGGTTCTTGTTCTTATTTTTATTTCTATGAATAATTGCTGTATTGCTGTGTCTAATTGGAAAAAAAAACAATTTTCTGACCTCCTGAGGGATCAATAAAGTTCTACCTAACCTAACCTAAAAAATATATTTTGGTGGTCAACCTTCTATGGCTATATTTCTGAATTGTGACGAGCATGGAGGTCCTTAAACATGAGTATAATTTGACAGAACTACGTAGCTTATCACGAACAGGACTTTGTCGCCCCCTTTTGACAAAAACTTTCAGTCGTTTGATGACTTTCGCTTTTTTGTTTTTCCGTAAAGCGCCTTTGTACCTGTATATCTCCTTTGTGAGGCCCCTTGTGTCCATACATGCACTCCACAATGGCCTTATTGCTCTCCCACATATGGATCCGGAACAGTGGACGCCTTCTCATGGGATCCTCCACCCGAGGGTCGTGAGGGGGCAAATACATCCATCCAATAATAAACAGACCGTCCACCTACGGGAGACATATTTTGACAAGGCGTTAAACCCAGGAACGTTGTCAAGGCGGTCTCGTACAAAGAAGGGTCTATATAGCTCACCACCACGTTGAGAAGACCGCCGTACGGGCCAATGTCCGGCTGCCAGAGGCCCAGGATGTGTCTGTAGGGATGAAGCACTGCAACACAACAGTGCAGAGTCATGATGACGCACACTTCCATCCTGTCTGCAACACGTCAGGCTCTCCAAACTAGTTAGGGTCACACGCTAGACAACTTCCGACCGGATAAGTTGTTAGAATTCAGAGCCCGTCAGGCTTCATTTAGAAAGTAGTTCATCACACTTTAATCGGTTATTGACATATTTAGAAATGTCAAATTCCACATGCACACAAAGTCCACGTGCAGAGGTCGCACATGTACATACGGCGTATATACACGTCTCTATACCCCATGTGCACGTAGTCCGGGAGGAGCTTCATAAAGCGTCCAGATTTCACCCGAGGGTTGACACCTGGACAGGTGCGACATGACTGTGTGTGAGATATACACACGGCCACACAACACTCACAAGGTCAGACTAACAAAACTACAAACTGGAAAACTGTTACCACCATTATTATTTTTACTTCAATTGTAAATATAAATTAAAAGTTTTTAGGACTTGACTTTAACTTTTGTTTGTTCTGTGTTCAATGAAAGTAATAAAGCTTTTTTTCTAGATAATATTTTTTCTATGAAAATGGAAATTAAATCGCATAGAACATTTCCTTTTTTTATGATGTCATAGGATAATTACACGTTTGATTTTTCTTTCCAACTGATAAAGACCATTATTTCTTCCGTCTTTTGATGAGTTGATGAGGTTTCACAATAGCTCAGTAGGTGGCGCTATTAGCTTACAAATACCGTTGCTTTTAATCGTCTTTAAAAATGAGGACAGTGGACGATGATATCTCATCAGTAATTTGCTCTAGATTCACGTTATAAAAACGTCACATTAATTTGTGGCCGACATCACGGATTTTAAAGGATGACTTTTAGACACATTGAGTTCATTCAATGATTGTACGGAGAGAGTTCTGTTCAGGCACTTTCATATGAACCCAGCTTATCAGAAACGTTTAGACAGTAAACAAGCAGAGATCAGATGACAAGTGTCTCTTTTGCAAAACTCACGTTTGACGTAGAGATCCCGGCTTGAAACACCTCCGACCTCCATACGCCTGAGATCCTCCTTCATTCCAAACTCTGCATAGAAATAAATACAGTATATTAGTAGATCATTCCAAACTTAGATGGAGACATTTTAGAGCGACTTTCACCGTCTCTTTTAAGGCACCAGCTGCTCCGTTTTTGAGTTTCTACTCTTACTTATTTTACGTTCCTTGTTTTTTAGCAGCACGTGCTAATAAATAAACAACTGATAAACATGATAAACAACATAGATTCTGATTTCTGAACTTTGACACTGAAAAGCAGAAGTCTTGGGTCTTAGGAAGCTGTTTTTTTTCGTACTTCGTTCTAGGCGGGCTGCGACAACACTACATATATTTGTCGGAAAATAACATGAAAAAATGTTAGAAAACTTACCAAGAAACGGTGATAAAGGGACTAGGAACTAGTTCAAACGGATTGGATAAGAAGATTTTGAAAGAACCGTAGTTTAATTCCAACTGCTGCTTTTCACACACCGTTCAAAACTACCAAAAACGTCGCGTTGACCCGTTAGCGTTAATATTTCACACTAATTACATTTTAAAAAGAGGTTTAACCTTGTATTAGGTAGTGGTTTCAAAAGGTTTACATAAGACTTTTAAAACATGTGATTTTCATTCTGTAAAATATTGAAGGACTTTTTTTAACAAATGACCACTCAGCAAATATTCGTACTGATTGTTCTGTCCCGTTAGGAAATAACGGTTGTAAAGTGCAACAAAACCTGAGATGACCCATTCAGCGTGAACGGAGGTGCTTGAGCACACTCAGTCAAAGTCTGGGTCACTATCATTTATGATATGATCAGGGCGTACACTGATGTTACACTCTCCTTTAATTCTTACAAAACTTTCTTCTTCTTCACATAAGACTAACTCAGGGGGTCCAAATTAGAATCCTTTAGCAGTCAACGTTGTAGGCCAAGCAAATGTATATTTAACTAATATAGAAGTTGATCGTCTTTTCATTCTGTAATTCATAATCGTTCTCTTATCTCATCACTGGCACCTACTTAGGTCACTTCCACTATGTTCATACTAAGCCTATCGTAACCGGTTGAATAGACTAGAGATGCTTAACCGGTTGAAATAAGCCTCGTATGAGTTGCATTCAAGAACTCATGTACATTTCAAACTCCAGTTTTGTACATTAAAAACAAATAATAAAATAAGGTTTGCTGCTTAATGTACACATTTCAAAAACACCTAAAGGCAGAAGTAACTCCCACCATGTTTACAGAAATATTTATTTTGTTTTACAATTAACATGTAGGAACTTAACTGATTTAGGGCTTCAAGGGAGGACTTTTCACCAGAGTGACATCAGAATGTATAATTTAAACCGTAATCTCGTTGGGCGAGATTTCAGACGGGAGAGAACTTTATTAAGTAATAACTTCATAACGGAGCAACGTCAAGATGAATGAACTACTGCATCTTGAAGAGGACGACTTCAACTTTTACAACATTTTAATAAGTCAGGAGAGTTTTCACGTTAGGTGCCCTTTAAATAAAATAATCTTGCGCTCTCCATTTTCGATTTGCATCAATGGCAGACGATTTTGGAATCCTCACGATGGAAGCATGGTACACAAACTGGTCTAGAGACAAGGCTTCTTATGAACGTGTATGAACAAGAGGTTTTTAGCTGGTTGAACCCCCCGCTAATTATGCAGAGACTTTTCAACTGGTTACGATAGGCTAAGCATGAACAATTATCTACATTGAGACAACATCCAGCGTCCACATGTAATAGCAGAGTTTGACGTGTTTCGATTTACTTTTACCTACCTATGGGTTGACATTTTTTGAAACCGTAAATTCTCATGTGCAAAGTGAATCACAATTTTCGTGTGAATAAATGTAACAAACCTAAAACATGTCATGTTCAAAATGTTTCTGGAGCTCATGGCGTAAGAAAATGGGAAGGAAGTTGAAGAAATGTATCAGCTAATCTTTTCATCGTGACAAATGAATATGTGTATAAGATTTAAAAAAACGGAACGTTGAGAAGTTCACAGCCTACTTTGACTATAACAAAAACACATTTCAATTCTTTAATGAACACAGTAAATTGTTTTTAATCCATTAGCATCAGAAAAATATGTAGTCTTATTTTTTACACATTATTCAGAGACACATATTACAAGTAGCACAATTGGCGGAACAGCAGTTTTATTTATTTATTAATTTGTTTTGTGTAGGTACTATTTCACATATGTTAACCTGCTTTATCATGATTGCTTCATTCATTTTTTTTTATTAATGATTTATTTGTATTTAATTTTATGGTAATGTATTCCATTTTATTTTAACTTATTGTATTTTTTTTTTTTATTAATTTCTTTGTATTCCATTCATATTATTTAATTTCTATATCATATACGCATCAAAACAAATTGCTGTGTTGTGTTTACAACACTGGCAACAAATGATTTTCTGATTTTAAATGAAGATTATTTTAGAAGGTTTATGTGTTATGGACAAATATAGAATTTACAAAAATGGATGCTAGTTGAGTGCTACTTGTTCTTGTGCTCCAATAAATAAAAATAATTATTCTTTATGGAAAATCAGACTTTGACTTACATTTTATTATCATCCTTAAACACAAAAAGAATCGTTTGTTTAAACAAGAGTAAAACCTGTGCAAGTGTAAGCACCGTCAGTCAAAGGTCATAACACAGTTCAGAGTAGGACATATTCATAGTGCAGAATGTTCTAATAAAGAGGTGTGGCCAACACGCCCGTCTCCACATTTCTATCTCAGCTATTGCGTCACAGAGCGACGTCCCGCCGCCACCGTCGCCATTAAGTTGTGCCACTTTGGAGGATCTTCCACCTGTTGTTTCCTGCCGCAGACCTCTGAGCAAGACGGATTAAACAACACATTTAAAACTCTATTCTAAAGTGTCAGACTGTCGCAATGCAACGCTCTGGTTTTAAATATAAAGATGAACAGATACGTTTGCATTAAAGCAAGCGACGCAGCACAGAAATCATGAAGGAGCGTGAATTAAATATGAACGACACAGCTACATCCGACAGGCCGGTAGAGTGGGATTCTTACTTCTCTGATCGCTCAGTCTAGAAAAACCAGACCCGTCACGAAGCGTAACATCAAAGGAATGCGAGGATAAACTCCATTGGTCTCAGCGGAAAAAAACGTATCTTGTTGTTGACCGACAACAGCAACACAACACACTGAATATCAGTTGAGTGTGTTGTGAAGAGACAGAGCAGCGTCTGCTCTTCCTTATGGAATTCATTTCTCTACAGTAAACCTTAACAAACATCGTGTTTGATGAGATGAAGATGCGTTTCACAAAATATCCCATTTTATTTTATGTTCAATTTTTATTTTTTTGGTCTGTTACCATAATTCCAACACACATCAGGCATCAGGAAAAAAAACAGATGGTTCTAATTAATTATCATATAATATAAATAATAATTAATATATTATATAGCAATTATATTGATGAAGTATATTGTTGAGAAAGTGAAACCGCTGACTTTTAATTTTTATGTATTGCTTGAAGTTATTTTTGTAAAAGTTAAGGCTTCTGTGCTGAGTAATTGTGTTTAAAAATTAAACATTTAACTGCAAAACTAGACAACCTTTTTTAAATAAGTGACATAAATGGTTTGAATATAAAATGATCTTGTTTGACGCACAAAGCGTCTTATGTACATGTGTATAGCCAAACCATATAGACTATGCAACATAAAATACTAGACACTTATTTTTAAAAAATATACGGAATTCTTTACACGCCCAATATATATTGAACTAACTTGTAAGTAAGTAAAGTAAGTAAGTAATATTTATTTATATAGCGCTTTTCCAGACCAGGGTCACAAAGCGCTTTAACAATCAAAACAATACTCAAAAAAGTATATACTTTAAAGATCAAGATGTATGTATTAATGTATCACCACAAGTCAATAAGTTGAGTCAATATTGCACACAACGTTCACCGGAGTAAGTCTGAGGACTTTGACTAGACGGAATAGTTGGGTTGAATCAGCTGTTTTGATTGACAGCTGGTCCATCCAATGAAATCTTTTAGTGGCAATGGGCTGACCTTATGAGTGATGACGAATTTTGACTGTTAAAAGAGTTGACGACCAATTTAGTAATCAATGTTGTAGTTTGTTTTATTATTTAAGCTTTATTATAGCTTTTTAGCAAAGCCTTGGCACACTCATTGTTTTCGCTGTTATTACCGTAATCTGTAACGTTTGAATGAAAGTGTTTCTTATAAAACTGCAATTTCCCAAAAGTCACTAAGATTTACTTCATAATTCAGAATATTATTTCACAATTTAAACATTTAAACCTTCTTTCAGAAGAGCGGGATTTCTGGGATGGATTTTCCCTGTTGTTTTAAAATTAAAGAACTTTAGACAATCAAGCTCATGGTGGATCGGTCAGGCTTGTGTCTTCATCACTATTATGAGACCAGAGAGAGATTCTTTTATATTTGTTTTTTTAACTTCTGAAAAAATTGAAAGCTCCATTTCATATTAATATGTCTTGTTTACTTTTATTCAGTCATTTTTTTCCATGTAAAGTCGATTTAACAATCAAATCGTCTTTATTTTTCGTTGGCACATAAACATTAAAGAGCTGCAACCTTATTATGGTTGTATAAGAGTCAGTTCATGTTGGATTGAAAAGATTCATCTGTGATTAATTGATGATCAAAATAACCATTTTTTTTGTTCGCCCAATTTCCGACCCATTGATAACTCTTAAACCATCAACCATGAGCAGGATGATCCTACATAGAACCAGTAAAGGAAATATAACCACAAAAAAAATACCAAAAATACTTGGGTTCTATTGTCAAAACGGTTTCATATTTAATAGCCGATTTAAGTTTTTTTCTTCTCAGTTGATTTGACATGTGGTTATAAACTGATTCATCAATGACCTTTGCACTCCGATCTAAAACTAAAATTCGTCTCTATCAGTCCGATAAATGGTGGTAAAAAGAGATCAGAGGTCAAAGTTCAACCCTGACACTATATTTTGTGAGTGAGACTAACCGAGACCTACTCGGTTAGGCAGAACTTTATTAGTATGTTTCATTAGTTATTACTATTATTACTAGTCTCAACCAATAGTCTTGTGGTTGACCTAGAGAGGGAGAAGTGACCAGAAATAACCTGTGACTTGACATGGAAATGAAGATGGATTTGAGATTAGTAATATAGTAATATAGTAAGTAAGTAAGTAAGTAATTTTTATTTTTATAGCACTTTTCCAGACCAGGGTCACAAAGCGCTTAAACAATCAAAACAATATTTAATAAAGTATATACTTTAAAGGTCAAGATAAAACTGATAGCACAACAGGAGTTCCAGAAAATCAAGTGAATATATAGTGCATATATAGTAAATATATAGTGAATATATAGTGAATATGTAGTGAATATATAGTGAATCTATAGTGAATATGCAGTGAATATATAGTGAATATGTAGTGAATATGTAGTGAATATATAGTGAATATATAGTGAATATATAGTGAATATATAGTTAATATGTAGTGAATATGTAGTGAATATGTAGTGGATATATAGTGAATATATAGTGAGTATATAGTGAATATATAGTAAATATCTAGTGAATATGTAGTGAATATCTAGTGAATATATAGTTAATATGTAGTGAATATGTAGTGAATATGTAGTGGATATATAGTGAATATATAGTGAATATGTAGTGCATATGTAGTGCATATGTAGTGAATATATAGTGAATATATAGTGAATATTAATAAATATCTAGTGAATATATAGTGAATATATAGTACATATATATAGTGAATATATAGTGAATATATATGGTTTTGAAGATAAGAAAATCCAGGGTTAGCAAGATACACCTGGTCTACATTCTCTTGCTTTGATGTGTGATAAGAGTCAGATGTTTATCAGTGGTTCTGACCGGGCCTGACAAGATAACAGTGACCCAGACTGAGAGCCGATAACATACATGTCTCCGCAGGTCCAAATGAGACCCAGGTTCTCCTGACGATCTCTGTACCTTTCACGCAGCGCCTCCTCCAGATGGTCTCGGTGTTGAGGATCTGCCTGAATTTCTTGCAGACCAGGGCGACGTTGGGCAACACGGTCCCGGGCAGGAGGGAGAACACCTCCACCAGCAGCTCCGGGGGCAGCTCCGAGAGAGACTGCGGGTGTAGCGAGAGTCCGGGGTCGACGCGGGTGTTGACGCGACCGTCGCTGGACGGGCCCCCATGTCTACCTCCTCCTTCTCCTCCGCCATGGTGGCCCACGATCCGCTCTCCCTCCTCCTCGTCCATGTCGGAGTCGCTGGCCTGGTCCTGCTGGTTCTGCCGCTGTCCTCTCCGGCACCGTCGGGACTGCCCTACTCCGCAGAGCCTGGCACAGACCGCCATCTGAAGTCAGCGCTCGGGCCACATTACGTCACTACGACAGAACCCGCTAGTGCAGTGAGATCGCCTCCTCCCTCCCTGGCGTCGTGTTATAAATCTCGCGAGAGTTTTACGTCGAACAAACTCTCGTAGCGGTAAATAATGTTTAAAAAAAAAAGAAAAAGGCGAATAAAAATAAGTATCAGCATATACGTAGAGTCTAGCCCAAAATGAACACAAATTAATTTCTATTTCTTATTTTCTCCTTCAAGAAACTTCTTAAGACGTTTTTATTTGTTCAGGCTTTTCCTTAATTTTCTGGAACTGTGTTATCAGTTTAACTTGCCCTTTAAAGTATATACTTTATTGAATATTGTTTTGATTGATTAAGCGCTTTGTGACCCTGGTCTGGAAAAGCGCTATATTAATAAAAATTACTTACTTACTTACAAAAATAGACTAGTTGTCATTGCACAGGAAAACAGCAGTGAAACTGGCAACGAAATTTCGTTACTTTGCAACCGTTAAAAAAAAACACATCAGAGAGATGTATATATAAAAAGTATAAATGTAAATATTAATAAGTTAAGAATAGTGCAATATAGTATAAACAGAATAAATAGGTTAGGTTAGGTTAGTAAGTAAGTAAGATAGTAATTTTTATTTGTATAGCGCTTTTCCAGACCAGGGTCACAAAGCGCTTAAACAATCAAAACAATATTCAATAAAGTATATACTTTAAAGGGCAAGATAAAACTGATAACACAACAGGAGTTCCAGAAAATCAAGGAAAAGCCTGAACAAATAAAAACGTCTTAAGATGTTTCTTGAAGGAGTCAGTAGATCCATCAAGCACAATGATGTATATATAAAAAAGTATAAATATAAATATTAATAAATTAAAAATTGCAATATAGTATAAACTGAATAAATAGGTTAGGTTAGGTTAGGTAGAACTTTATTGTTCCCTCAGGAGGTCTCCTTCGGGAAATTATTTTTTTCCAATTAAACACAGGAATACAGCAATTATTCATAAAAATAAAAATAAGAACAAGAACAAAGAGAAATAAAGAGAAAGAACAAGATGATACAATCTAAGTCTAAAGATAAAGAACATAGGTCAAAGAAAAATAACAAAGACAAAGGATACAAAGACTAACATAGAATAGAACATCATGATACTTTTGCTCCACTCCTGCCCCCAAACTACAGAATTGTACAATCTAATAGCCCGAGGAATGAATGAGTCCCTGAGTCTATTAGTTTTGCATCTGCTTCTCTGCTCACTGATGACAGTGTTCAGAGGATGACTGTCATCATACATTTTTTTTATTTTTATAAATATTGCATATAATAATTAATGTATATAAAGTATAAAATAGGCAAAACAAGCTTCTCATTCTGATTTACGTATAAACCAAGAGAGGCTAGTTCATTTGTTCAAGAGGAGACAATATTAAAGTCTTTTTTTTTATACAAGTTAACTTTATTTTAAAGGGAAACTAATGTTAAAAGCCAACTCTCCTGACTCAAAAATGTGTTTCAAATGTTGAAGCTTCATTCCTCCTCCAGCCAACTGTTATCCCGGCCTACTTTCTTTATACAACCAGTAGCAAGTAAGTAAGTAATAAGTATTTATAGAGCGCTTTTCAAGACCAGGGTCACAAAGCGCTTAAACAATCAAAAATATACCTCAAAAAAAAATTACTTAAACGGTCAAGACAACACAGATACAAACACAAGAGTCTCAGAAAATCAAGGAAAAGCCTGCACGAATAAAAGTGTCAAAACCAGTCTCCTGCAGGTGGAGACTTCTGGGATTGAAGAACATTTCATCTCAAGAAAAATAGTTTTTCAGTGGGCGGGGCTTAAGGACATTTTTCTAGTGTAAATATTTCAAAAGAGAGTTTTGTACATTAGACACATACTGATGAGTCTAATAGAGGTCAAAATTTTAAGAGACACTTAAATACTCATGTAAGTTTCCCTTTAAATACTTAAAATGATTGTTTAAAAATTGCTTTTATTACTTTGTTTTAATTTATTTTAAGGGAGAACAATCTCTCAAATGCAGAATGAAAAAAATAAATAAATAAAGTAATCTTAAAATATTACTTTAACAAGTTATGTTTATAAATAAACAAACTAAAATAATGTTTTCGCTGTTTTGTAGTTTTGGTTAAAGGCCGTTTTAATACAGTCGTGGGGCCACAGATGACCCCCAGAGCCGTGCTCAGGTCTGGTTTTAGACAAAACAGTTGCATCTGTTTGACTCGACTTGAGTCAAAATAGTTGTGTTAGAAAAAAAACGGTTGAGTTTTATACAATATTAATAATCTCGTCAAAGAAAAATAAAAAAAATTCGAGCTAGCCAGGAGTCGAACCTAGAATCTTCTGATCCGTAGTCAGACGCGTTATCCATTGCGCCACTAGCCCGAAATGGATGCTGCTGTCTCTTTCCTATATAAACTATTGCTGATGATCAGCTAACCCTTATTAAAGATTATAAAGTTAGAAACTAACATGTAAATGAAAAAACGAATCCATGGGTGACGTTTTTAGATCACGTTGAAATCCTTTCATGTTTTGCTCGAGGATACACGGGAGTCTTTGAAGCGACTCGAGTCACCACTATTAAAGCTAGAATCATCCCAGTCGCCATCAGAAACTTAAAAAAAAAAATCATTTAATATGATACGTTTAGGAATAGATTTCACCGTCCAGGTTTGTCACAGGAAGTTCGCCTCTGATCGCAGGAAGTGAACGCTGGCGGGAAGGTTTTCTACGTTACCAAAGCAAGAAGATCTGCAGCAAAGCTCGGAAGATAACAGTAGTTATAACAATAATAATAATGATGCTGAAAGAAGCTTGAGCTGCCAAACTAAAACAAATATTTGTAATATTATTATTATCGCCGAGTTTAACGACACCGGACAGTATCAGGATGAAGTCAAAAGTGGATCAAATCCTCTTGCTTTCTGAAGGAGACCAGACGCCAGAGCTTCAGAAGTATCTGGCAGCTCTTACCAACGAAAAGGTGAACTTGATAGAAATGTGAGATTGTGTTTTACTTGTGTTTCTTTAATGTCTGTATTTTTTTTAGCTCACCACTGAGATAACCAACTGCGCCCTCGCAGGCAAGAGGATCAGTGCTTTTATCAAAAGCATATTTAAAGGTAAGAAGAACATAAACTACACTGTATTCACAATGGCTGACAAAGTCAGTTGTCATGAAGGAAGATCTAAAATAAATGGTACAAAGGATCTTACAGTTCAATGGAGATAGTTTGGAACAGAACTAATAACAAAGCAGTGTTTTTGCTATGGTTTAAATCCAATAATAGTGCAAAAGTTGATGTTAAATACATAATTTTCTGTCTCAGAGATGTTTCGACATTAACTCCAAGCTGACCTTTTAAAGTTATTTATTAAGTCTTAAATGTGAGGTTTATGGACTTGTACGTAGCTTCATTTAATAGTCACTGTCAACCCCATGAAACCTGTCAGATATCTATATGGAGGAATTTCCTCCATTAAACTCTACAAAGTACTTAACGCAGTTATTCTGGGATATGGATTATGGGTTTGTTGTTGTCATGAGCTTCACTGAAACATTACGAAACTGTACGCCTTCCTTTTAGTAAGAAAGTACCAACTTAAAATTGAACTTACTAGATGTTTTTATCACATGTGGTTAAAGAGAAGCGTCTCTGCCTTCATGTGACTTTGTCCCTTATTTCACATATGGATTGTGGTTTAAAAAAAATGCATGTTAAACAGGTGCATTTAAGAAAACAATTTATACCGTAAACTTTACTGCAAAAACAGGATTATTTGAGGATTAAATATCCAACTTCTTGATGGTAGTAGATGTTCCCTTTTAAAAAATCTTTACATATCTACTTTAAATATATTTTTCCAAGTCATATATCACAGTTATATTTTTAACTATATGTAACTTCTGGACCCTTAAGTTGCATTAATATAAATATTTCCTATTCAGGTTCCCCGAACGGTTCCCCTGAAGGGCCCGGCCGCCGACAGCATGTCTATCAAGTGTGTATCTCCCTGTGTGAGTCTGGTGACCTGCAGTCAGAGGTGGCAGCTGATATCATTGGTCTGCTGATGCTTGAGGTAACAGATTATAACATATAGGTCATGTAGATGTTAAACAATGTTGCATGATGTTGTTTTGTATTATCTATTACTGAAAAATCAACGTGTAATTGAAACAAGAACATCAAATAAAAAAATATATAATTAACTAGTTGAGGGTCTTAAGCAGCTTTTAATAACTTATTAATCAAAGCATTTAAAGCTTTAAAGACATGGGATTATGAAACTGTTAAATTCAATTTTTGAATAAAAAAAACAACATTTAACTGTCAAATGTTTTTTTGGTTTTTTGGTTACAAGTTTTTTAATTTGTAGGTATTTTTAACTGTGTATTGCTTTTGATTGTTCAAGCACTTTGTGACCCTGGTCTAGAAAGACGCTCTAAAAAAAATAACCATTACTTACTTACTGATATTAATTGCCTGCTTTAAACGTTTCACCTACATTACATTACATTAAAACAATTTCCCGAAGGAGACCTCCTGAGGGATCAATAAAGTTGTACCTTACCTTACCTTACATTTACTTGGCTCTGATTTCCTTCGCACAGACTCACACGCTGCCTGGTGCGTCGCTGGCGAAGCTGGCTTCCGATTTTGTCGAAGCCATCAAGGTGGGAAAGGTCGGCAGTGGCAAGTCTTTGGAGCTGTTTCCCACGGTTCTGACTGCTCTGGCAGGCTGCGACGCTGTGGCGTACAGCAAAGGTTTGGATCTCACCTTCTTCCGGTTTGTCCTCCTGAATGAAAACCTAAGTGACACAACTGATGTTTTTCAACTGAAGGTGAGCTCAGTGGTGAGGAATACAAGCGGCAGCTCATCAACACATTGTGTTCCAGCAGGTGAGAAGCTCTTAAACTGATGTGCAAACTGATTTGTAACATTAAAATATGTTCTTAATGCAGATGGGATCCAAAGTGTGTGATCCACCTGACAACTATGTTCAGGTAATATTTTGAGCAGCAGCGCAGTGTTCGAGCGAGTGAGTCAGTAGATGGAAAGACTTATGGGTCCAAACTCTTAGTCATCATGTCTATTGTAATATTATGAATGATTATATCATATCTTGGAACGCCCGAGGCTTCTGGGTAAAGAAAAGTCTGGGTCTCTTTGCTCTGGCTGCTGCCCCTGCTACCCATCCTTGGATAAGTGGTTGAAGATGAAGGAATTTTACTAAAACTTAGATCAGACTCGTCTCTGAACAGACCGGTTATAGTTTTGGTCTTTTTACTATCTTGTGTTTTTCTATTTCATTTTAAGGGATGTCCCTCTTTCAACTGAAGAGCTGCAGTTCCTCGTGGAGAAAGTTCTCCGCATGTTCAGTAAGCTGGACCTTCAGGAGATTCCACCATTAGTTTATCAGCTGCTGCTCTTATCCGCCAAGGTCTGGATCGAACAAACCAACATCCACGAGTCGAAACTTTTGTCATATTCAACCTTTTTCCTTTTTTTTTTTTTAGGGTTGCAAGAAACAAGTCCTGGATGGCATCATTGCATACTTCAAGGATCAAGACCTTCACCAGAAAGAGGAGCAGAAACACGGAGAGTAAGTTTGTCTCGAATAGAAGATTAGTTTGGGGTAGAGAAAACAATTGTGAAAATGATATTAGAACCGAAACATAAATCAGAGGATTGACAAAAGTGCATAACTTTCCCATTAGTTTGGTTAAATAAGAATTCAAATATTTAATAAAATGATAATTTTAAAGTAGAAAAATGGCTACAACCAAAAAGTACAAGTTCAATTGAAACTCGACACATAAAAACCAATAAAACCTGTCATGCGAGTGTTTTTAGTGCTTCTAAAGTAGAATTAAAAATGGAATTACGACAAATGAGAAGTAATAGATAATTAGAAACTACATTTAGACTTGGAAAAAACAACCTGACCAACCTTTCTCCAGATTTGCTCCTTTAGCATCTGATACGTCTCTTCCAGGAACTTGGACTTGGAGGTCCAGTCTATTCCTACAGATCAGCTGCGACACGTGGAAGGGACCTCCATTCTTCATGTCGTGTTTGCCATACGACTGGATCACGAACTTGGCAGAGAGTTCCTCAAAAGCTTTAAGGTAGATTTCATTATTTATTTATTTTATAAAGCAGAATAATTCTTCTCTTTCCCACTCCCAGACGTCATACGGAGATCTCTGCCCCTTCAGCGTCGCCCTGCTCTTGTCTGTGGCTCGTATCCAGCGCTATGAGGAACAGGTGTGAGCTTCAAAGACCAGCACATCTTCTCAACGTCACTAGTTTCATTTCTATCTCTCAGGTCTTCGATCTTCTCAAAGGAGCCATCATCAAGAGTCTCAAAGACGAGCAGCTGCTGCACGGCTCCAGGTTCTTGCAGGACCTTCTGTCCAGACACTGCAGTATCGGGCAGATGATCGTGGACACGGTGAAGAACAGGTGAGGAGGTCGAGCGTTTTTTCGAGTGTCACAGGAGTGTCACAGGAGTAATGACACGCGTGTGCGCAGTGTGTTCGGCTGGGACCATGTGACCCAAGGTTTGGTGCAGCTGGGATTCTTTCTGATGGACACGTTTGGACCCAAACCTGGTCCTTTTGGCAAAACCTCCGAGGGTTCCACGACAGTAGCCAGGACTCCTGCGCAGCTGGCTTGCAAACTCGGGGGTCAGGTGCTGCTAGAGGGGTTCAAGGTTATTATCTCAGAAACTACAATATATCACATGTTTTCTTACTTGTATACTTCCATATTCAGATGCACGAGGCCATCAGAGGAGAAATACTGGAGCAAGTTCTGAATCGACTGGTGACAAAGACGGCGTCGCCTGTCAATCATTTCATCGGTGAGTCGTCCGTATGTCGACTGAGCGGCTAACGTGCTAATGCTAACGCCGCCTCGCACCAGAGCTCTTCTCCGACATCGTGACCTTTCGTCCCATGGTCATCCTGGGGTCGTCGTCCAAGCTGACGGAAACCTTCGACCACCTGTCGTACCTGCCCCTGGCCACCGTGCAGGGTCTTCTGAAAGCTGTGCAGGTATGATTCCGTCGGGGGGGAAAAGAATGGGCGAGTTTTACCACTGACCTCTTGTTCCGTCTTCAGCCTCTCCTCAAGGTCAGCATGTCCCTGAAGGATTCCTTGATTCTAGTCCTCAGGAAAGCCATGTTTTCCAGGTAACTGGAAATTCTTATACACTTTAATATCACAATATATTTCTTCACGATTCCTTATAAATAATCAACGGCAACATATCGGCTTGAATAAGAAATGACATTATATTTTTGGCATCACATAGTTATTTGATGATTTATAGTTAATGAAAATGTGCATAAATAAAATGCAAACACTCGCAGTGTTTGTTCATTTTTGTGTTGCAATTAAACGTCCGGCCGCTAGATGGCTGAGGACGAGAGGTCGACTCCAGCAGCTTTCAAAGCTGATGTTTGGACATATTTTGTTTCAAAACGAATTAAATCAGTTACGACTTCGTCAAGATTCACGTGGTCTTTAAATACTGCAACACCAGAGTCAAGTACTCGGACAATACCACAAATGCATCCTTGTTACTACAGTATTACAATATATCACATCAATGCCCCTGTATCATGATAAGAATTGTCAGTAATTGAGCCAAGCTAAGAAACCGAGATAATGGAAGTCGACAATTATACATTTATAATAACATTAAATTTTAATTAGAAATAGAAATAGAAATGTTAATACTTCCTTTTAGAGATAGTTTGATAAAAATGCTGGACCTGTGACCAAGAGTGTTTTAAAGATTTTGTCTCTCTCAAACATTTCCATCCTTCCTAATATGTCCCTTTCTTCAACTTTCTTGTCGTCCGTCACTGTTTTTCCTGTTAGTCAACTGGATGGCAGGAAGTCTGCCGTCACTGGCTTCTTGTTGCTGCTGAAGAACTTCAAGGTTTTGGGGAGTTTGGCCTCCAGTCAGTGTAGTCAACAGATGTCCTCCAGCCAGGTAAGTCACACTGAGCACACACGTCTATGTCCAGCGCTCTAGAATCTGGTTCGTCTGACCCTACCCAACAGGTCCAGGTGGACGTTCATTCGCGGTACAACTCGGCTGCCAACGAGGCCTTCTGCCTGGAGATCCTCAGCAGTCTCCGTCGCTGCTTGAGCCAGCAGGCCGACGTCCGCCTCGTGCTGTATGAGGTATGACGACAATCTTTCAGCCTCATTCACACTCGTGCTGTCCAGGACTCGCTTAATATGGTCTTCACCTCGCAGGGGTTCTACGACGTTCTTCGACGCAACTCCCAACTATCAGGTTCCATTATGCAGACCCTCTTAACGCAGGTACATGTTTGCACTCCTACTGTTTCATCACAAGTTTCAGCTCATATTTTTTTTTTACTGTAGCTAAAGAGATACTATGAACCAGAACAAGATCTTCTGCCTCCGTTGAAGCTGGAAAACTGCATCACTGCACATGGAGATCAAGTCTTCCTGCAGGAGCCTCTGGTATCCAACTTAACCTCTTTTTTATCAGTGCGTGATGATTTATTGTTGGTTTCACTCTTTACTAAAGGCCCACCTGACGAGCTGCACCGTGCATTGCCTGCTGTGGCTTCAAACCATGCACAGATCGGTCAACTCTAATGACAGTGATGATGATGAGGAGGAGGAGGAAGGATATCAGTCTGAACTGCAGACGATCCTGGAGAGCATGGCCAGACGCATGATCAAGTGTGAATTAGAGGATTTTGAGCTTGTAAGTATTTTTTTGGATTTTCATGACTAATAATTATTGTTATATCTCCATTATGTGAAAGCCTCTATAGATAGGATTTCCAATTTCTGGCACTTCCCTGGTGGCGGAGCAGTGTAACTGCAATTGTTTGGTTGGCCATCGCCGATTATGTGTGTACATTTGTTTATAAAACAAGATAAAAGCTCTTGTTGTGTCGTTTTATCGTTTTATTTTCCTCATAAAAAGTCTTGGTTCTTCATATAAAAACACTCGTCTATGTTATGTCCTGTTCGTCTTACAATTTTACAAATTTGTTTCATGTTCCTTTTTTTGTTTTTACATTCTTTCTCAAGACATCTTCTTTCTTAGAAATGTATTTATTCACTATAATAGTACAATGAATTTACACCTTTGCGTTTCTTGTTGTTCATTTATACATACAAAGTAGGATAATATATATTGTTTTTCACATTCTTATTTAACTTTTTTTTTAACATTCATATAAAACAATGGTAGAAGAGTAGAATCATATTCTACAATTAAAAACCTGTATTTTTCCTATTTGTTAACAATATTGTTTTTTGAACAAATTTATTTTTAAATGAAGAAAATCTACCCATTGTGTGCTGCAGGACAGGCTGTAACCTGTCAAGGGTGTCCCAAGCCTCTAGCCCTTAAATCAACTTGTGACCCTCATTAGCGAATAAGCAGCAGTAGTAGTAAATTAAAGTATGTAATTTATTACATTTTGCATAGATAAAACATAATGACCGTCCATGAACCCAGCCATGTCTCTTCCCAGACACTTGTGCCTCTTACTAGAATAGTTTGACATTTCTAATCCTCTTAACATCGTCTCTTTCAGGACAAGTCTGCAGACTTCTCCATGGGATCCGGTGTTGGCGTAAAGAACAACATCTATGCCGTGCTGGTGATGAGCGTCTATGAAGTTCTGATGGAGTACACCTTCGTGAAGGCCAAGTACAGGTACAACACTTTGTGTTTTTTGACAATCCAAACTTGATTTCACGGTGAAAATCTCTTGTCAGTAAAAGCCACTTCGAGGAGGTCATGGAGCTGTTCAACCGCTACCACAAGCTGGCCGAGGTCCTGAAGGAAAAGTCCGGGAAAGGTCGAGCGCTGTCGAACAAGACGCCACGCAGTTTACTCTCCATGGGCTTCACCTCCAGCCTCCTCACTGCACTTTTCAGGTTATAAGTCAAGGTTTAATGATGTAGTGTAAGAAATTAGCAAACTTTTTATGATAAATTAAGTTAGAATATCTTTTTTTTCCTGGACAAATAATGAATATGTCAGTAAATGTGTCTGATATTTATTGAACACGCTTGTGTAAATCGAGGTATTATCATCCCAGCGGCTCCTGATGTGATTATTTCCTCCCATCATCAGGGACAGCGCCCCAAGCAGAGAGGAGGCGCTCTCAGTGCTGCGCTCTAGTGGAGAGTTCGTGCGCTACACCGTCAACGTTGCTGTCCAGAAGATCCAGCAACTGGAGGAGACTGGAAACACGGATGGTCCCGATGGACAGAATCCAGAGAAGACTTTCCGCTTCCTCTGCGACATGACAAGGTCGGCCTCCCTGTCTCAAATAAAGCCGTTTGTTTGTTGATTAAAAGTGATTTTCTGTACCAACAGTGTGCTGATGTGGCGTTACACCAACATCCCGAGCGTGGTGGAAGATGGAGGAAAGAAGGAGAAGCGATCGACTCTGTCTCTTCTCTGTTTGGAAGGACTGCTGAGGATCTTCACCACCTGTCAGCAGCGCTATCCCGAGAAGATGGCGCAGCTCTTGTCCACCATGGGTAAAAAAAAGAAAAGTTAATTTCCCTTAAAAAGCTTAAAAGCTAATTAAAGGAATTACAGAAATCTCAGAGGATGATGCGGAGCCAGACGACGGCGATGCCGCGA
This sequence comes from Callionymus lyra, assembly GCF_982586985.1. NCBI lineage: Eukaryota > Metazoa > Chordata > Actinopteri > Syngnathiformes > Callionymidae > Callionymus > Callionymus lyra. The sequence goes on along the minus strand of NC_141825.1, from coordinate 12,713,351 downwards.
AGATCAACTTCTTTTACATTCGTCAGTTCCAGGTACATCGGTGTGTATTTTCAACGCCTCAGGTTCGATGGTTTGTTGTGCTCCCACCAGAGAGCGCTGTTCCAACAGCTCAGCAAGGGAGAAGAAGACTTCAACACCAAAGAGGCTCAACTGTTGGTGAACATCCTGAGCGTGCTGTCTCTTCAGCTGAAGCCCACATCTGAGCAGGTGAGTTCACGCCACGTCTGCTCGGAACCGTTTGACCGACCACTCGATTGACAGTTTGTTCAGATGATCACGTGGACCGTGAAGATCTGCAAGGAGACCAGCTTCGGTGAGTGAGACTCGAGAGTTGTTTTGGTTTGACATTTTGCTCATCAAAACTTGATTTCAGAGGACTCTGCGTTCTCCAAGGGTCTTCTAACGCTGCTCTTCAACCTCCACGCTCTCTTCAAGAGTCCAGTCGGGGTTCTGGTGGAACTCAGCCAGGACATCCACAGTCATCTGGGAGACATCGATGGGGTACGACGGCAAACACAACTGTGACGCAGATCATGCACAAGAGTATCACTTTATTCATCCTCTGTATATAGAATGGCAACTAGTGATGAAATTGCAAAAAAATGAAATCATTAGTGGCCAAAAAGCTAGTAATTTGCGTGAGTCTGCTACTGCAGCCGCAACACAGTAAGATCACTAAAATAACCAGGGGCCTCGTGTATTAAGTAAGTAAGTAAGTCATTTTTATTTATATAGCGCTTTTCCAGACCAGGGTCACAAAGCGCTTAAACAATCAAAACAATATTCAATAAAGTATATACTTTAAAGGTCAAGATAAAACTGATAACACAACAGGAGTTCCAGAAAATCAAGGAAAAGCCTGAACAAATAAAAACGTCTTAAGATGTTTCTTAAAGGAGTCAGTAGATCCTTCAAGCGCAAAGAGAGGTTAAGAGGTCGTACGCACAAAAAACTCGCGGACATACTTCATGTCAAAGTTCATATGTATTAATGATGAAAAGAGCGTTAAAAAGTTTGTACTTCCCGACACGTGTGTAGGGGGCGTACGTTCTTATTTACTGCTCAGATGCATGTCAGCCTCACTAGTTATGTTAAGATGTTCACATCAGAGATGCATTAATGATCAATATTGATCAAAATTAACGCATACACACGTGTTAGTAGTTGCACGAGTGGATATTAAATTATTCACAAACTTATAAATATATTCTCATTCACCAAACTGATGATCTGTATTTATTAAGACATCGATCGTTTTATAGTGAATATTTTAATCCGCTTTTTCATGCTATTCAGAAAAAATGTACAAGAGTCACAGACGTTCTTGTGAAACAACATCATGTTTTATCAAAGTGAAGTTGCAGAATGAACGCAACTAAAGCCAGTTCACCTCATCACGTGATCAGAGCGATCTTCTTGAAAAACCCTTGTATAAATACACCGTAACACGATTTGTTCATTTGTAATTTGTTAACAAAACGCCTCCATTTTAAAAAATAGAACAGAATATAGAATTATCTTTTTTTTCTTCTTTTTTTCATACATATCTTTATTGATTCTCCTTTAATAAAATATCCGTGTTAATAACCCTGAATGTAAAATATAACATTTAGCCTGGAGCACGTCTGCACTATTTAAATTTAAGTATGTGATCAAGGTCAGAAATGTTTTAAGCGACTGTTAATCCAGTTTATATTCCTACATTTTTTCTGATCGGGGAGTATAAAACCACAGACTCTGGTTAATTTAAATATGTTAATTAGGGCATAGAAAGGGACAAAAAAGGTTGCGATTAATTCCACGTTGATTGTGACGTACAAAGGAAAAGTGCTTGTATTTGTGTGCACGCACATATTCATACATCTGAATATTTTTGTACGTGCACCATTTCTTGGCCCCGAGTGAACGGTGTTTTTAAGCAGAAATCCACAAACTTCTTTGTACATGGCCCCTGGTAAAAAAAACAAAAAAACTTGCCGGGTGCTGCCCCTGTCTTTGAGATCCAGAGTGATGTGTTCAACCACTTCCCCACAAGTTTTTTTTTTTTTTCCTTCCATGTCTGGGGCTCTGTATGAAATAAGATATTTCTGTGATCAAACTTTCACTCTGAATTCATGGGGCCCCACAATTCTAGTCAGAGAACCACACTTTCGAAACATGACTCTTCTTATAAAAGCTTCCATCTAAAACATTTGTAATGGATGCAGGACATCGAGGTGGATAAACATTCGCACTTTGCTCTCATCAACCAGAGGACGGCAACATCAGCTGCTGTAAGTTTCTTCTTTTTCTTGTACTTTCTAACAGAGTTTAGTTGTGAAATGATTCATCTTCTAGTCTTTATGTCCTGCAGCTGCTGGTGCTGTCCCAGGTAGACAGGGTGCTGGATGAGGTGGACTGGCTCGTGGCTCGTAAAAAGAACCAGAGCGCTGCGGATAAATCCCCGTCGAGTGAGTTCGACTGGTGCATCCAGACGAGGGGCTCGAGGGACTGACGTGTGCTTCTCGTTGTCGTGTAGAAGACGCCACACAGACGGAGGGTCAGCAGGATCCGGTGGAGAAAGCGGTGACGCTGCAGCTGGGAACTCTGCTGACGGCGTTGAACGAGTTGGTTCAGTCGTCTCTGCCGCAAGGCACCGGCACCGTCAGCCTGCTCAAAGCGCTGAGCCGCGCCTACACCACTCTCACCACGCTGGTCAAATACGTGCGTTTGTCTCCCTCCGGGACTTCAGTCAAAAACTCCAATATCATGTTTAGACGTTTACTCTTTTTTTTCTTCACAGTACATTCAGACGTGTGGCCAGAATATAGCTCTTCCTTCACGCTTCGAAAAACTGGTGAGTTTGAGACGCTTTTGTATGAAATCTCCCATTTTTACAGAACGTTTTAAACGTTTTGCGTTCAGGTGAAACTGTCCGGATCTCACTTGACACCACAGTGCTACTCTTTCATCACATACGTCCAGGTAACATGACGAGATCTTTGAATTATATTTGCTGGTTTTCAATCAACCCTGTAACTGACTTGAGCAATGTCTCAACAGAACGAAGAAATGGCAGCAGGAGGTGCAGAGGACAAGAAGAAAAAGAAGAAGAACGAGGCGAACACGGCTCCTTCAGTAATAACACTTTCATCAGCCTTTTTTTGTTCTCGTCTACAATGAGACGCGATCACCCGAGCATCTCATCAAGAACATCTCGTTCGACAGGCGAAACTGCTGCGGGAGACCAAGGCGATCCCCAACTTGATTTTCAGCATCGAGCAGTACGAGAAGTTTTTGATCACGCTGTCCAAGAAGTCAAAGGTCGGTGCAAGTTTGTCGAACAACGTTTGAATTAAAGTCACGTTTTCATTTTAGATTTTGATCTGAACACTTTTATTTTAAGCCAATGTTGACATTTCTTTTAATGTTTACTTGTAAGAAGTTCTTATGGACCGTGATTGAGGTTTCAATAAAGTTTTTATGTACATATCTGTCACAACACAAGTGTCAACCACATGGTAAGTAAAAAGTACAAAATAAACGCAGAGCAAATGGAAACCGTTTAACATGTTAACATAAAACTGATCGTCCACGTTAGCACCAGTGAATAAAAGCACTGTGGCGTTATTTAAACATTAGTGTCTGTTCGTCCTGCAGGTGAATCTGATGCAGTACATGAAACTCAGCACGTCCAGAGATTTCCGCATCAACCCGGCCACACTGGACGCAGCTCTGCAGGAGCAGGACAAGAACCAGGTCTGTCGAGCGTTCAGTCGCCTCACATCCGCCTCCTAATGACCGCCTTGCTGTGTTTACATCAGGCTGCAGAGTCTCAGGAGGTGGAGGAAAGTCAAGAACCCAAGAAGAAGAAGCGGAAACGAGCGAACGTGTAGAGGCTTCTCAGGTCTTGTTGTCGTGCAAGTGTGCGCGTGTGTGTGTGTGTGTGTGTGTGTGCGCGCTACCCTCCTTTATTCAAGGAGCCTTTGGTGACGTTGAGGATTTCATAGATGTCCAAGGCTTCTCCTGCAAGAGGAAAACCTTTATTTAAACCAAATATGTTTGAATTGTTAACAGTTTTTATTGTTATGTTAGTATTGTTCACCCAGTTTTGTTCTCATATGTTTAATACTTAAAGAAAATTCAGCTCCAATGCAAGATCTGATTTATCCTTAAGCTCAACGGTTCATATTAAAAGGCATGAATGCTCAACATCTTGTGGTTTAATGACGTCAACAGTTGTTTCGCGTATTTACACCTGCATCCTCTAGATGGCAGCACTGGTACCGTTCAGTCCTATTTTGTTTGCCTTTTATAAAAATAAAAATCGTTTAGAACTGTGAGGCTCTGATGCCTCACAGTTAACATTTATTTTTTCTTGATTTAGTCCTTTTATAGTTTTAAATAAATATTTTAGGTTTGTTATTCCTGGTTATTAAACATTTTTTAGGGGTCGTTTTTTCAGGGGTTTTGTTCTCGCTGTTGCGGGGTCTTTGTTTTCACCCTTGTTTTCCAGACAACAGGTGGTGGTGTGTGTGTGTGTCTAAGGACACACACACACACCAACCAAGGATAACTTGTAACTTGTAACTTGTAACCAAGGATGTTACACTCTCCTTTAATTCTTACAAAACTTTCTTCTTCTTCACATAAGACTAACTCAGGGGGTCCAAACCAGAATCCTTTAGCAGTCAACGTTGCAGGCCTCGCAAAATGTATATTTAACTAATATAGAAGTATGAAGTTGATCGTATTTTCATTCTGTAATTCATAATCGTTCTCTTATCTCATCACTGGCACCTACATAGGTCACTTCGACCCCGTTCATACTAAGCCTATCGTAACCGGTTGAATAGACTAGAGATGCTTAACCGGCTGAATTAAGCCTAGTATGAGTAGCATTCAAGGACTCATGTAAATTTCAAACTCCAGTTTTGTACATTAATACCAAATAATAAAAACAAGGTAAATTAAATTATTCAGAGACACAATTGGTGGAACAGCCATTTTATTTATTTAATTTGTTTTGTGTAGGTACTATTTCACATACGTTAACCTGCTTTATCATGATTGTTTCATTACATTTTTTATTAATGATTTATTTTTATGGTAATGTATTCCACTTATTTTAACTTTTTTTTTTTTTTTATTAATTTCTTTGTATTGTTCATATTATTTAATTTCTATATTATATACGGATGAAAACAAATTGCTGTGTTGTGTTTACAACACTGGCAACAAATGTTTTTCTGATTTTAAATGATGATCATTTTAGAAGATTTGTGTTATGGACAAATATAGAATTTACAAAAATGGATGCTAGTTGAGTGCCACTTGTTCTTTTGGTTCCTACACTACAATAATAAAAATAATTCTTTATGGAAAAATCAGACTTAGACTTCCATTTTATTATCATCATTAAACACAAAAGAATCGTGTGTTTAAACAAGAGTAAAACCCGTGCAAGTGTAAGCACCATCAGTCAAAGGTCTCTTGTCATAACACAGTTCAGAGTAGGACATATACTTGAACTTTAGATGATCAAGTTCATGGTGGATCGGTCAGGCTCGTGTCTTCAGCACTATTATGAGACCAGAGAGAGAAGTTTATTTTATATTTGTTTTTTCATCTTCTGAAAAAATTGAAAGCTCCGTTTCACATTAATATGTTTTGTTGACTTTTATTCAGTCATTTTTTTCCCCATGTAAAGTCGATTCAACAAACAAAAATAATAGCTTTATTTTTCGTTGGCACATAAACACTAAAGAGCTGCGACCTAATAATGGTTGTATAAGAGTCAGTTCATGTTGGATTGAAAAGATTCATCTGTGATTAATCGATGATCAAAATAACCATGTTTTTTGTTCGCTCAATTTCTTAGATAGACCAATAAATCCCCGTAGGTCAAACTGCTGTATAATGACAATAATAACAATCTACTTGAATCCCTGCCCTGCCAATAAAGAACACAATATCAACCATAGAAGACTAAAACACTGAAACACAATATTTAAAAACATTAACATTAACATAATTAACACATTAAGTGCATTGAATTTAATTTGGCAAAAATATCTTATGGCCGTTATTTAGTTAAGAATCGCATGCGTGAACCGAACCATCGATAACTCTTAAACCATCAACCATGAGCAGGATGATCCTACATAGAACCAGTAAAGGAAATATAACCACAACAAAATACCAAAAATACTTAAGTTATATTGTAAAAACAGTTTCATATTTAATAGCGGATTTAAGTTTTTACTTCTCAGTTTATTTGACATGTGGTTATAAACTGATTCATCAACGACCTTTGCACTCCGATCTAAAACTAAAATTCGTCTCTATCAGTCCGATAGATGATGGTTAAAAGGTCAAAGTTCATCCACGGTGGAGGTTTTGAAATGGGTTCAGCTACAATGTATGATGGATCTGCTTTGTCAGCCTATGAGAATGCAGTTGTTGTATCAATTCAGTATCGCTTGGGACTTCTTGGCTTTCTCAGGTAAGTCATGTCGAGATGTTAGTAAATCAATACTGGCTGACTGAGAAAAAACAGTTTAAAAACATGACTTGAGAAAGAAACAGTTTCTATATTTATGACCCAGCACTGGCGATGAGCACATGGCAGGAAACTGGGGGCTTGTTAGACCAAATCCAAGCCCTGAAGTGGGTCCAGGAACACATTCACAACTTTGGAGGAGCCTCTAATTCAGTCACCATATTTGGAGAGTCTGCTGGTGGAGTGAGCGTCTCTTTATTGGTAAGGTTTTGAGATTTGCTTTTTATGAACTTAAATCATTTATATTAAAATATATCTTAAGGTAGACCTTGTCACGATAGCAGGAGAATATAATATACTGTGTATATAATACATATACAGTATTTTTAACCCAGTTGGAATATAATAAACAAGGTAGTTAGTAAAAGAAAAAAAGAACTAAGTTGCATTTGTCATCGATCAGCTTCTCTCACCACTGACTGAAGGACTGTTCCACAAAGCTATTGCAGAGAGTGGCACTGCTGCCATGGATCCTCTTGTTATCGAAACGTCTCTCACGATGACCCAGGTGAGTCGTACAATACCAATTTTTCCACTTCAGATTATTATTATTTAGTATGCAATATCTTTTCACATTTGTTAGAAACATTGTGATGAAGCTTCTGTGTGTGTTTACAGATGATCGCAAACATGTCTGGATGTAGTGTTGACTCCACAGAGAAGATCACAGATTGTATGAAGAACCTGGATATGGAAACAATTAACACGCTTGTCAAGGTACGACTTTGAATTTAATTAGATGTTATAAAAAATACTTAATTTCCATTTCCTGCTCATAAGGACAAGACGTTAAAGTATCCTGTAGTCCTGGATGGACACTTTTTGACAAACCCAGTCAAACAAATGTTCGGGAATCACAAACTTGTCAAAGTTCCGTTCATCGTTGGAGTCAACAGTGACGAAGGTGGTTATTTACTGACAAATGTAAGTCTGAATCCACCATACTCTTCTATTTGAATCCGATGTTATACAGCAATTCAACTACAGATCTATTTATACACATTATCAAGGCACATTACAAGCTATTTTTGTCTTTCCTTAGTTCTTTGCGCCTACAAACTGGACTAAGGGACTGGACCGGGAGCAAGTTTTAAACATGATGTCAATGTTTCTCCCTGATGTAAAAACAGATGTTTTGAAGCAACCCGTGACCGTAAACTGATACATTTGATCCATTTCTCAGATCAAAGTAAGAGAGTTGGTGTTAGAGAAATAGGCTGGAACCTCAGACGACCCTGTAAAGAACAGAGATGCGTTCAGTCGGTACATCGGAGATTTCCGTTTCAACATTCCTGCTGTTGTTACGGCCAATGCTCACAGAGGTAACACTGTATCCAGGGTTATATAGTTTGAGTGATGTTCTGTGCTGTGTGACTCTGATCTGTATTCTGACAGATGCCGGCGCACCCGTTTACCTTTACGAGTTCAGGTACATTCCCTCTCTTCTGAAGTCAAGAAGACCAAGCTTTGTTGGAAGTGACCACGGGGATGAAATATTTTCAGTGTTTGGATTCTGTTTCACACAGTCTCATGTCAAACTACCTGGTGAGTACACGAAATATTTCTCAGTTACTGATTTTCATGTTCAAGATGTCAACTAATGTGTGGTTCCAGTTGCCTGCTTAGAAGAAGAGGAACAACTAGGCAGAACCGTGATGACCTACTGGGCCAACTTTGCTCGCACAGGGTAGGAAAAGGTCAAAACATAAAACATCACAAGGAGAATAACAGTGATACAAACTGTTCTTGTAGGTCTCCGAATGGAAAGGATCTGGTTCACTGGCCAAAGTACGACAAAGAGGAAGCTTACCTGGCAATCGGAGAGGATCAGCTAGTTGATCATCACCTCAAGAATGAACACTTCGTCTTCCTGACTGAGATTCTTCCAAAGAAGATACAACAACTATATCAAGAAAAAACAAGATCGCAACGAGCTGTGACTCTTGACATTTGTTAAAGATTTAGCAGAATATAATGCCAAATACACAACAAAGACTATCCTCATAGTTATCGTTTAATGTTGTAGAAGGTTTTCATCTGAAGGATGTTGTCATGCAAACATGACATTTCAAGGGTGAGGTTAAATGCTTTAATATATTATTTTCAGGTGATTTTTAGGTTTCCGGTGATGGGGAATTCCAGCTGTACAAGTGGTCTGAGAGTAAACTTTTGACAGCACCTACTTGATGTCAGATCTTATGATCTATTTTTCATAAAAGAACATTGACGTCTGCATAAAATACACTTAGTTCACTTTACCTTTGTGCACAGTTTTGAAATGAGAATTCAAATTGGTTAAGTCAGAAAGTGATTTAGACAGCCTAAAGTTTACTATCAGATAATAATTCTGACCAAAAAACGTATTAAATTAAAGGTTCCATTTTAAAGAGCAACAAATCTGAAAACGAAACCTTCCAGACTTACTCACACGTTTAAAATTTGGTTTTAAGACTGTAGTCGATCTCACAGTTCTGAGACTTACTTCAGCACATGTGTAGTATGTGTGTATTTGCCGGTTCCTGGGTATCGGTAGTGCTCCATTTAGGTCTGATCGAATAGGTTCTGGATCGCTATATCCCTGAGTCAACTGCGTTGACATCGTTTTCATCACCTCTATACAACAATACTGATGACGTCGAACACATGCCCTCGTTCGTCAAGAATATCAAAATCTTCTTATTGAAGTACACGTGCCACAAATCTCTGAAAATATTTTCCCTAAGTCTTTCCTCGACAAAGCTACTTTGCCAAACATCTAAATCAACTAATATCCGTTGGAATCTTTATTAAATATACATTAAACAACATTAAACAATTTCCCGAAGGAGACCTCCTGAGGGATCAATAAAGTTTTACCTACCTACCTAAACATTTATCTGTGACTGTGAGTCTGACAAATTTCTTTTAAATTGATCGATTCCCATGTTGTTTATTTCTGGGCCTGCCGATTGCCTGGTTGCTTGTAGTCCGACTCAAGTCTCAAGTTTACTGTTAACAGAGATTTCACTTCCGCTAATTTCATGCATTTAAAAAAAAAGGAATACACTGCAACTGTGCTTTATGTTTCTATTAGCGTTTATTTAAACCACTTATGGTGTGTTTGTTGAATCTGGGCTATTCATTTGTTTTTTTTCGATGCATATTTCGAGAGCCAAATTTTCTAATTTAACAATAACTAATTAATTTCAAACGATTAACGCCATTATTAGTTTCTTTGTTTAGCAAGCTTTCCAATGAGACCAAACTATAGTTTGGATTTTAAAAAAAGTTCACACCTCAAATATTGAACCCTATTGACGAAGAAGATATTAGTGCATTTTCACCGGTAGTAATGATCCATAACTTTCTTAATATTTATCACAGGAAATGATACGTATATCACTGGAATAGTCTTCACCAGATCAGTCTGAAAATACTGGTTTTATAGAGCAATCGATCATCAATTCATCTTTAACATTTTTAGAGTAGCAGTTGGTAAAAAAAACATTTTTTGTTCATCCAAAACATTACATTTAATGCAAATACTAGAATACAAGTTTTCTTTCAAATAGTAAAAAAAAAAGAAAAAAAAAGAAGCAAACTTTATATACAACTAGATGTGATTTGGTCCATAAATAAACGTATTGTAACGTTTGGTCCTCCACACAATGACCAGACGGTTGCCCGCAACATTAATGAACAGAACAAACAGGATCGTTACACTATATTAACAGATGCAGTCCTATCGCTTAACCACCAGGCTACACTATAATCCCAGTAGTTTCTATCTGTAAGTCTTCACTCCACTTTCACGGAACATTTCTCTGGTCACAACAAAAGGTGAAAGTAAGCTGTATTAAATAAATAATATATTTAATAAAGTTTACCCTTTAACAGGTTATTTAGTGCTCTGGATATAGTTCTTAAATGTGAGGCAAAAGTTGAATTCTTACCGGTATTTTCGCAGAGCTTTGTGTCTCGAGTTTCTTTTTAATTAATTATTGAATTACTATTTTTAACCAACTAAACCTGAACTCGCAACGATCCGCCATTTTGGGGCCTTAATAGTAATATTCATAATAACTATTCTAGGACGCTGATTGGACGACTCTTTGTTGCCATGTGATCATTTCACGTCACTGATTGGCTGACTGGTGGTAAACAGGAAGTTCTTTCCTTTGTAATAAATATAATTTGACATTTAATGGCGACATTCGAAACACAGCAAGTGAGAATAATAATTTGTAAGTATGATATTTGGCTTCATGCAAGTGGGATGTTGCCACTGAAAGTTAAATATTTTTTATATCAAGAGAAATAATATAAAACTTTAAAAATTGAAATGACAGATAATCAGGGAAACACTCAATATTTGTTGGACCTTATGCAAACTGTTGAATAAAATATGTGGATGTATTCAAAAAATTACCCACAAACCTTTTCTTTTACTTTTATTTATTACTGAGGAGAGCAATTAGCTGGAGAGCTCCCTGAAATAGCAGTCAGCGGTAAAACATAAATCACAAAATCTAGTTAGTGATGTATAAATTAGTAAAAGCAACACATTCAAAATGCAAATTATTAAAAAAAAACAATGCACAGTACAACTGAGGAAACTACACAAGAGTACACTTGGGATCTGAGAAATATTTGATGCAATGTGTTTAAAAGGTCAATTTTCTTTTTTTTTGTTAATGTCAATAAAGAGGCAGTCTGATATAAAAGTGCTGGCCTGTGGTTTTGAGATTCACAAATACGCCCAGAAAAGTGCACTTGGAGAGGAAAAGCTACCGGGCACCACCAATAGGCCACGATGAGATACAATGCTATCACTGAGCTGCGTGGTAGGGTCAACTGTGTCCGTTTATACAAATAAGTTAACAAGCAAGCGTAATGTCAGCCTTTTTTTTTTAACAAACAACAGATGCAATCAATGTCAAAAAATAAAGCGGCAGAACATCAATACACAAGCTGAAAGGTGAGTTCATTCATATTTTGATTCAGATCAGGTGTATAGTCACCTGGGCAACACAGCTTCACCTACTCCCAGTATATCAGTAGGTTGGAAACGACACACTAAGAGCAGTCGACGCAGAACAAATTATAATCTAAAGCGGATTCGAGAGCTTTCGTGAACAAATCATTCTTCTAAAAACTGACGGTAGAACGGATAATAATAATAAATTATTAGAAACTGACAAGGGTCATTTAGGCTGCGACGATTTAAGACAATAAACTCAGAGCCAAAAGTTTAGGACTGACCACTGAAAGTGGTGAAAGAAAAAAAAAAAAAGGTTTGTGGCATGTAAATCTATCTTACAAGTTTACGATGGAGAAGCTACGAGTTAATCCGTCAGTGATTTTTGGTTGATTTTTAAAGGAATTCCTGGAGGGTCAAAATGTAGATTATCATTTTAAATAGTTTCAGCACAGTCTTAAACTTTTAGCACAAGATACAATCCGGCCATGCTTCAGCGTGGAATATGCAAGATATGGCGTTTACATACTATTTTGTATGATACTGGGAGGAGGAAATGTAAATAGATTAAAATAGCATACGCACTTTGATTAATCAAGATTGCATCTGTTTTTAATAAGTTTTAATCGAAGGTGCAAAGTTAAAGAAATCAACATTTATTGAAAAATGGAATCACTTTCAACATTCAAAACATATTATTACAGAACGATATACTTAAGCTCAATAATATCTACTTGTGTTACACCCCGCAAAATCATGGATGGATTGTCCTGACCGCGCGCTTTACAAACTCGCCACGGACGCCCTCACCTTCACGCGCAAACAGTACACGTGTATCTTTGCCAAGCACACAGACATAGGCTGTATTAAATATCCTACCTGCAGCTGATAATTGAAATTGAAATTAAGAGCGATGTGCGGCGTGTTAATTAAGCTACTGTACCGCTGCTGTGCGTAAATGCGCATTACTCTGAATTAAAGACGCACTTCCAACCTTTCCATATGCATTTTTTCATAACACAGCAGGAAAACTCACCAATTTCAGTGGGAACAGTGTTGTTGGTCTCCCTTTTTGCCAGTGCATCAAAGTCTGGAGTGAGTTTCGTTGTGGCAATTCTCAGGACAGATCTGAGGTGTTGGTCTGTTAACTTGGATCTGTGATGGGCTTTGTTGATTTTCATGACGCTTAACGTCTGCTAACACACGTAGGTCGAGCCAAACAACACCAGCATCTTCTGTGCCGTCCTCCGGAGGTTTGGAAACGTGGTCTCGTTAAGTGAAGCATAAAAGTCATTCAGTTTAAGAGACTTGAACTTCTCCTTTGAGACGGAGTCAGACTGAAGATCGATCAGTTCCAATTGCAGCTCCTGCGGTGCTGATTCGGGGTCTTGACAAGTTCGGCGGGCCGGATTAAAAAGCCTAACGCGCCGTATGTGGCCCGCGGGCCGTAGTTTGCCCATGTCTGGGTTAAGCTCACATTATCATTTACCTTTCTTTTTTTTTTAAATATATATATATTTTAATATACATTTATATAGCACAATCCACAACAAATTGGTGGGCTTGACTGTGGAGTCTTCATACTGATGGTGAGATATGGTTGTAAGTATTTCAAATTCGGGTTCTACTTAACACGTTTATCATTTAACTTGTTTCCAATTTATCTTTTTTATTGTTTTTTTTTTAGTATGCCTTGCAGCACCGTAATACTTCACAGCAGTATGTGCAAATGAAAATATTAACCTCTTTTTTTGTCAAACAAACATTGAGTTCTTCCAATACATATTTGTCTTCCAGTCTGACCTTCCAACAATAAGGAAATGGTGGAGCCTGGTTCTGAGGGAGAACTTTGGGGACTTCCATGAAAGACAAGTCCTACAACATTGAATTACTGTGTGAAGAACCCACTTCTAACCAATTATTGCAGGACAGAAAACTAGAGAGAGATTCGTTTTTTATTTCATAGTTTGGGTTAGAGGGTTTGTTTATTCCTTTTTGTTGTGTGGATGTTTTATGTAAATAAAGTTTTATGAACAGTGCCACTGTGTCTTTCAATAATTATCATTAATATTAATATATATGTGTTGTTAACATCTAAATGAATCTTCACAGCAATGAAAAAATGAATACATCAGATGATAACTATTGTTGCAGGTGTCTCATATTTAAGCATTATTCAGATACGAAGAATGACACTGACAAGATATTGTGTAGGATTTTATACCAATAAACACTCAATCATGTTTGATTTTGAGACAATACGCAAAAACTTTTATCTTAAAACATTGAGGGATTCTCTATAATGGTAAAAAATAAACAAGTGAGTGAATAGTTCATAGCAATACAATAAGTACTTGCTTATGGTAACCCTTGCTGCAGGACATAAACAACGAAAAAAAAAATGGAACGTGTCACACCTGTATTTGTGCCTGTCATGCCCGGTATAGTTTCAAAAAATTGTCATTTGTTTATTTTACCTTGTTGTCCGGTTGTCACAGTTTTAATTATTGTACATTATAGCTCTGAGACCCTTTCGGTTGGGTCAGTCGTGTGTTCGAGTCCCACTCACTCCATCACTAACTCGAACAAACTGTGTGGGACATGGAGAGCCCAGTGATGCGTGAAGCCCTCGGAAAAGTGACCTGGTGGAGTGACTAGAGCAGGTGGCTCTGAGACCCTTTCGGTTGGGTCGGTCGTGGGTTCAAGTCCCACTAACTCGAACAAACTGTGTGGGACATGGAGAGCCCAGTGATGCGTATAGCCCCCGGAAAGTCACTAGACCCTCAGTTTGTGCAAGCTTGTGGCTCTGAAGACAAGTAGTAGAGTACACCAAGTAGTGGTTTGTACTCCCATGGAGTACAAATGGAGTGAAGATGGGAACTTCAGTAGAGTGCTGATTTAACTGCTCATGTTTTCTTCAGTTAGTCTATTCACTATTCTACACTTTTCCAGGGGCTTCACACATCACTGGGCTCCCCATTCAGTTGGTTTTAGAGGGAGTAGTGGGAGCTTAGTAGTAGGGTCTTGGAGCTTCCACCAGGTCACTTTTCCGGGGGCTTCACATTTGTTGATGGAGTGAGTGGGACTCGAACCCACGACCAACCCAACCGATAGGGTCTCAGAGCCACCTGCTCTTGTCACTCCACCAGGTCACTTTTTCGGGGGCTTCACGCATCATTGGGCTCTCCATGTCCCACACAGTTTGTTGATGGAGTGAGTGGGTACTTGAACCCACAACCAACCCAACGGTCTCAGAGCCACCTGCTCCTGTCACTCCACCAGGTCACTCCACGAGGTCACTTATCCGGGGACTTCACGCATCACTGGGCCCTCCATGTCTCACACAGTTTGTTGATGGAGTGAGTGGGACTCGAACCCACGACCAACCCAACCGATAAGGTCTCAGAGCCACCTGCTCTTGTCACTCCACCAGGTCACTTTTCCGGGGGCTTCACGCATCACTGGGCTCTCCGTGTCCCACACAGTTTGTTGATGGAGTGAGTAGGACTCGAACCCACGAAAACCCAACCGAAAGGGTCTCAGAGGCACTTGCTCTAGTCACTCCACCACAGAACTTTCACAGAATCGGTCGAAATAGACCTGTTTTCGAGCCTTCAAAAAAGGCATTTTAAGCATTTAGGCAACAATTTTCTGCGCTCACATGGTGCGTCTGATATCATACTTAAGTATTCCGACCTTTCTTTCCATTTTCGGGCACGTCGATTTTGGGCCATTTTTTAAAGTTTGAGAAAAAAAAATCGGTCGAAATAGACGTTTTTTCGAGCCTTCGAAAAACGGCATTTTAAGCATTTAGGCAACAATTTTCTGCGCTCACATGGTGCGTCTGATATCATACTTAAGTATTCCGACCTTTTTTTCCATTTTCGGACGCGTCGATTTTGGGCCATTTTTTAAAGTTTGAGAAAAAAAAATGGGTCGAAATAGACCTTTTTTCGAGCCTTCAAAAAACGGCATTTTAAGCATTTAGGCAACAATTTTCTGCGCTCACATGGTGCGTCTGATATCATACTTAAGTATTCCGACCTTTTTTTCCATTTTCGGACGCGTCGATTTTGGGCCATTTTTTAAAGTTTGAGAAAAAAAAATCGGTCGAAATAGACCTTTTTTCGAGCCTTCAAAAAACGGCATTTTAAGCATTTAGGCAACAATTTTCTGCGCTCACATGGTGCGTCTGATATCATACTTAAGTATTCCGACCTTTTTTTCCATTTTCGGGCACGTCGATTTTGGGCCATTTTTTAAAGTTTGAGAAAAAAAAATGGGTCGAAATAGACCTTTTTTCGAGCCTTCAAAAAACGGCATTTTAAGCATTTAGGCAACAATTTTCTGCGCTCACATGGTGCGTCTGATATCATACTTAAGTATTCCGACCTGTTTTTCCATTTTCGGACACGTCGATTTTAGCCCATTTTTTAAAGTTTGAGAAAAAAAAATGGGTCGAAATAGACCTTTTTTCGAGCCTTCAAAAAACAACATTTTAAGCATTTAGGCAACAATTTTCTGCGCTCACATGGTGCGTCTGATATCATACTTAAGTATTCCAACCTTTTTTTCCATTTTCGGACACGGCGATTTTTGCCCATTTTTTTTAAAGTTTGAGAAAAAAAAATGGGTCGAAATAGACCTTTTTTCGAGCCTTCAAAAAACAACATTTTAAGCATTTAGGCAACAATTTTCTGCGCTCACATGGTGCGTCTGATATCATACTTCAGTATTCCGACCTTTTTTTCCATTTTCGGACACGTCGATTTTTGCCCATTTTTTAAAGTTTGAGAAAAAAAAATGGGTCGAAATAGACCTTTTTTCGAGCCTTCAAAAAACAACATTTTAAGCATTTAGGCAACAATTTTCTGCGCTCACATGGTGCGTCTGATATCATACTTAAGTATTCCGACCTTTTTTTCCATTTTCGGACACGTCGATTTTTGCCCATTTTTTAAAGTTTGAGAAAAAAAAATGGGTCGAAATAGACCTTTTTTCGAGCCTTCAAAAAACAACATTTTAAGCATTTAGGCAACAATTTTCTGCGCTCACATGGTGCGTCTGATATCATACTTAAGTATTCCAACCTTTTTTTCCATTTTCGGACACAGCGATTTTTGCCCATTTTTTTTAAAGTTTGAGAAAAAAAAATGGGTCGAAATAGACCTTTTTTCGAGCCTTCAAAAACAACATTTTAAGCATTTAGGCAACAATTTTCTGCGCTCACATGGTGCGTCTGATATCATACTTAAGTATTCCGACCTTTTTTTCCATTTTCCGACGCGTCGATTTTGGGCCATTTTTTAAAGTTTGAGAAAAAAAATTCGGTCGTAATAGACCTTTTTTCGAGCCTTCAAAAAACGGCATTTTAAGCATTTAGGCAACAATTTTCTGCGCTCACATGGTGCGTCTGATATCATACTTAAGTATTCCGACCTTTTTTTCCATTTTCGGACGTGTCGATTTTGGGCCATTTTTTAAAGTTTGAGAAAAAAAAATCGGTCGAAATAGACCTTTTTTCGAGCCTTCAAAAAACGGCATTTTAAGCATTTAGGCAACAATTTTCTGCGCTCACATGGTGCGTCTGATATCATACTTAAGTATTCCGACCTTTTTTTCCATTTTCGGACGTGTCGATTTTGGGCCATTTTTTAAAGTTTGAGAAAAAAAAATCGGTCGAAATAGACCTGTTTTCGAGCCTTCAAAAAAGGCATTTTAAGCATTTAGGCAACAATTTTCTGCGCTCACATGGTGCGTCTGATATCATACTTAAGTATTCCGACCTTTCTTTCCATTTTCGGGCACGTCGATTTTGGGCCATTTTTTAAAGTTTGAGAAAAAAAAATCGGTCGAAATAGACGTTTTTTCGAGCCTTCGAAAAACGGCATTTTAGGCATTTAGGCAACAATTTTCTGCGCTCACATGGTGCGTCTGATATCATACTTAAGTATTCCGACCTTTTTTTCCATTTTCGGACGCGTCGATTTTGGGCCATTTTTTAAAGTTTGAGAAAAAAAAATGGGTCGAAATAGACCTTTTTTCGAGCCTTCAAAAAACGGCATTTTAAGCATTTAGGCAACAATTTTCTGCGCTCACATGGTGCGTCTGATATCATACTTAAGTATTCCGACCTTTTTTTCCATTTTCGGACGCGTCGATTTTGGGCCATTTTTTAAAGTTTGAGAAAAAAAAATCGGTCGAAATAGACCTTTTTTCGAGCCTTCAAAAAACGGCATTTTAAGCATTTAGGCAACAATTTTCTGCGCTCACATGGTGCGTCTGATATCATACTTAAGTATTCCGACCTTTTTTTCCATTTTCGGGCACGTCGATTTTGGGCCATTTTTTAAAGTTTGAGAAAAAAAAATCGGTCGAAATAGACCTTTTTTCGAGCCTTCAAAAAACGGCATTTTAAGCATTTAGGCAACAATTTTCTGCGCTCACATGGTGCGTCTGATATCATACTTAAGTATTCCGACCTGTTTTTCCATTTTCGGACACGTCGATTTTAGCCCATTTTTTAAAGTTTGAGAAAAAAAAATGGGTCGAAATAGACCTTTTTTCGAGCCTTCAAAAAACAACATTTTAAGCATTTAGGCAACAATTTTCTGCGCTCACATGGTGCGTCTGATATCATACTTAAGTATTCCAACCTTTTTTTCCATTTTCGGACACGGCGATTTTTGCCCATTTTTTTTAAAGTTTGAGAAAAAAAAATGGGTCGAAATAGACCTTTTTTCGAGCCTTCAAAAAACAACATTTTAAGCATTTAGGCAACAATTTTCTGCGCTCACATGGTGCGTCTGATATCATACTTCAGTATTCCGACCTTTTTTTCCATTTTCGGACACGTCGATTTTTGCCCATTTTTTAAAGTTTGAGAAAAAAAAATGGGTCGAAATAGACCTTTTTTCGAGCCTTCAAAAAACAACATTTTAAGCATTTAGGCAACAATTTTCTGCGCTCACATGGTGCGTCTGATATCATACTTAAGTATTCCGACCTTTTTTTCCATTTTCGGACACGTCGATTTTTGCCCATTTTTTAAAGTTTGAGAAAAAAAAATGGGTCGAAATAGACCTTTTTTCGAGCCTTCAAAAAACAACATTTTAAGCATTTAGGCAACAATTTTCTGCGCTCACATGGTGCGTCTGATATCATACTTAAGTATTCCAACCTTTTTTTCCATTTTCGGACACAGCGATTTTTGCCCATTTTTTTTAAAGTTTGAGAAAAAAAAATGGGTCGAAATAGACCTTTTTTCGAGCCTTCAAAAACAACATTTTAAGCATTTAGGCAACAATTTTCTGCGCTCACATGGTGCGTCTGATATCATACTTAAGTATTCCGACCTTTTTTTCCATTTTCCGACGCGTCGATTTTGGGCCATTTTTTAAAGTTTGAGAAAAAAAATTCGGTCGTAATAGACCTTTTTTCGAGCCTTCAAAAAACGGCATTTTAAGCATTTAGGCAACAATTTTCTGCGCTCACATGGTGCGTCTGATATCATACTTAAGTATTCCGACCTTTTTTTCCATTTTCGGACGTGTCGATTTTGGGCCATTTTTTAAAGTTTGAGAAAAAAAAATCGGTCGAAATAGACCTTTTTTCGAGCCTTCAAAAAACGGCATTTTAAGCATTTAGGCAACAATTTTCTGCGCTCACATGGTGCGTCTGATATCATACTTAAGTATTCCGACCTTTTTTTCCATTTTCGGGCATGTCGATTTTGGGCCATTTTTTAAAGTTTGAGAAAAAAAAATCGGTCGAATAGACCTTTTTTCGAGCCTTCAAAAAACGGCATTTTAAGCATTTAGGCAACAATTTTCTGCGCTCACATGGTGCGTCTGATATCATATTTAAGTATTCCGACCTTTTTTTCCATTTTCGGGCACGTCGATTTTGGGCCATTTTTTAAAGTTTGAGAAAAAGAAATCGGTCGAAATAGACCTTTTTTCGAGCCTTCAAAAAACGGCATTTTAAGCATTTAGGCAACAATTTTCTGCGCTCACATGGTGCGTCTGATATCATACTTAAGTATTCCGACCTTTTTTTCCATTTTCGGACACGTCGATTTTTGCCCATTTTTTAAAGTTTGAGAAAAAAAAATGGGTCGAAATAGACCTTTTTTCGAGCCTTCAAAAAACAACATTTTAAGCATTTAGGCAACAATTTTCTGCGCTCACATGGTGCGTCTGATATCATACTTAAGTATTCCAACCTTTTTTTCCATTTTCGGACACGGCGATTTTTGCCCATTTTTTTTAAAGTTTGAGAAAAAAAAATGGGTCGAAATAGACCTTTTTTCGAGCCTTCAAAAAACAACATTTTAAGCATTTAGGCAACAATTTTCTGCGCTCACATGGTGCGTCTGATATCATACTTCAGTATTCCGACCTTTTTTTCCATTTTCGGACACGTCGATTTTTGCCCATTTTTTAAAGTTTGAGAAAAAAAAATGGGTCGAAATAGACCTTTTTTCGAGCCTTCAAAAAACAACATTTTAAGCATTTAGGCAACAATTTTCTGCGCTCACATGGTGCGTCTGATATCATACTTAAGTATTCCGACCTTTTTTTCCATTTTCGGACACGTCGATTTTTGCCCATTTTTTAAAGTTTGAGAAAAAAAAATGGGTCGAAATAGACCTTTTTTCGAGCCTTCAAAAAACAACATTTTAAGCATTTAGGCAACAATTTTCTGCGCTCACATGGTGCGTCTGATATCATACTTAAGTATTCCAACCTTTTTTTCCATTTTCGGACACAGCGATTTTTGCCCATTTTTTTTAAAGTTTGAGAAAAAAAAATGGGTCGAAATAGACCTTTTTTCGAGCCTTCAAAAACAACATTTTAAGCATTTAGGCAACAATTTTCTGCGCTCACATGGTGCGTCTGATATCATACTTAAGTATTCCGACCTTTTTTTCCATTTTCCGACGCGTCGATTTTGGGCCATTTTTTAAAGTTTGAGAAAAAAAATTCGGTCGTAATAGACCTTTTTTCGAGCCTTCAAAAAACGGCATTTTAAGCATTTAGGCAACAATTTTCTGCGCTCACATGGTGCGTCTGATATCATACTTAAGTATTCCGACCTTTTTTTCCATTTTCGGACGCGTCGATTTTGGGCCATTTTTTAAAGTTTGAGAAAAAAAAATCGGTCGAAATAGACCTTTTTTCGAGCCTTCAAAAAACGGCATTTTAAGCATTTAGGCAACAATTTTCTGCGCTCACATGGTGCGTCTGATATCATACTTAAGTTTTCCGACCTTTTTTTCCATTTTCGGACACGTCGATTTTGGGCCATTTTTTAAAGTTTGAGAAAAAAAAATCGGTCGAAATAGACCTTTTTTCGAGCCTTCAAAAAACGGCATTTTAAGCATTTAGGCAACAATTTTCTGCGCTCACATGGTGCGTCTGATATCATACTTAAGTATTCCGACCTTTTTTTCCATTTTCGGACACGTCGATTTTTGCCCATTTTTTAAAGTTTGAGAAAAAAAAATGGGTCGAAATAGACCTTTTTTCGAGCCTTCAAAAAACAACATTTTAAGCATTTAGGCAACAATTTTCTGCGCTCACATGGTGCGTCTGATATCATACTTAAGTATTCCAACCTTTTTTTCCATTTTCGGACACAGCGATTTTTGCCCATTTTTTTTAAAGTTTGAGAAAAAAAAATGGGTCGAAATAGACCTTTTTTCGAGCCTTCAAAAACAACATTTTAAGCATTTAGGCAACAATTTTCTGCGCTCACATGGTGCGTCTGATATCATACTTAAGTATTCCGACCTTTTTTTCCATTTTCCGACGCGTCGATTTTGGGCCATTTTTTAAAGTTTGAGAAAAAAAATTCGGTCGTAATAGACCTTTTTTCGAGCCTTCAAAAAACGGCATTTTAAGCATTTAGGCAACAATTTTCTGCGCTCACATGGTGCGTCTGATATCATACTTAAGTATTCCGACCTTTTTTTCCATTTTCGGACGTGTCGATTTTGGGCCATTTTTTAAAGTTTGAGAAAAAAAAATCGGTCGAAATAGACCTTTTTTCGAGCCTTCAAAAAACGGCATTTTAAGCATTTAGGCAACAATTTTCTGCGCTCACATGGTGCGTCTGATATCATACTTAAGTATTCCGACCTTTTTTTCCATTTTCGGACGTGTCGATTTTGGGCCATTTTTTAAAGTTTGAGAAAAAAAAATCGGTCGAAATAGACCTGTTTTCGAGCCTTCAAAAAAGGCATTTTAAGCATTTAGGCAACAATTTTCTGCGCTCACATGGTGCGTCTGATATCATACTTAAGTATTCCGACCTTTCTTTCCATTTTCGGGCACGTCGATTTTGGGCCATTTTTTAAAGTTTGAGAAAAAAAAATCGGTCGAAATAGACGTTTTTTCGAGCCTTCGAAAAACGGCATTTTAGGCATTTAGGCAACAATTTTCTGCGCTCACATGGTGCGTCTGATATCATACTTAAGTATTCCGACCTTTTTTTCCATTTTCGGACGCGTCGATTTTGGGCCATTTTTTAAAGTTTGAGAAAAAAAAATGGGTCGAAATAGACCTTTTTTCGAGCCTTCAAAAAACGGCATTTTAAGCATTTAGGCAACAATTTTCTGCGCTCACATGGTGCGTCTGATATCATACTTAAGTATTCCGACCTTTTTTTCCATTTTCGGACGCGTCGATTTTGGGCCATTTTTTAAAGTTTGAGAAAAAAAAATCGGTCGAAATAGACCTTTTTTCGAGCCTTCAAAAAACGGCATTTTAAGCATTTAGGCAACAATTTTCTGCGCTCACATGGTGCGTCTGATATCATACTTAAGTATTCCGACCTTTTTTTCCATTTTCGGGCACGTCGATTTTGGGCCATTTTTTAAAGTTTGAGAAAAAAAAATCGGTCGAAATAGACCTTTTTTCGAGCCTTCAAAAAACGGCATTTTAAGCATTTAGGCAACAATTTTCTGCGCTCACATGGTGCGTCTGATATCATACTTAAGTATTCCGACCTGTTTTTCCATTTTCGGACACGTCGATTTTAGCCCATTTTTTAAAGTTTGAGAAAAAAAAATGGGTCGAAATAGACCTTTTTTCGAGCCTTCAAAAAACAACATTTTAAGCATTTAGGCAACAATTTTCTGCGCTCACATGGTGCGTCTGATATCATACTTAAGTATTCCAACCTTTTTTTCCATTTTCGGACACGGCGATTTTTGCCCATTTTTTTTAAAGTTTGAGAAAAAAAAATGGGTCGAAATAGACCTTTTTTCGAGCCTTCAAAAAACAACATTTTAAGCATTTAGGCAACAATTTTCTGCGCTCACATGGTGCGTCTGATATCATACTTCAGTATTCCGACCTTTTTTTCCATTTTCGGACACGTCGATTTTTGCCCATTTTTTAAAGTTTGAGAAAAAAAAATGGGTCGAAATAGACCTTTTTTCGAGCCTTCAAAAAACAACATTTTAAGCATTTAGGCAACAATTTTCTGCGCTCACATGGTGCGTCTGATATCATACTTAAGTATTCCGACCTTTTTTTCCATTTTCGGACACGTCGATTTTTGCCCATTTTTTAAAGTTTGAGAAAAAAAAATGGGTCGAAATAGACCTTTTTTCGAGCCTTCAAAAAACAACATTTTAAGCATTTAGGCAACAATTTTCTGCGCTCACATGGTGCGTCTGATATCATACTTAAGTATTCCAACCTTTTTTTCCATTTTCGGACACAGCGATTTTTGCCCATTTTTTTTAAAGTTTGAGAAAAAAAAATGGGTCGAAATAGACCTTTTTTCGAGCCTTCAAAAACAACATTTTAAGCATTTAGGCAACAATTTTCTGCGCTCACATGGTGCGTCTGATATCATACTTAAGTATTCCGACCTTTTTTTCCATTTTCCGACGCGTCGATTTTGGGCCATTTTTTAAAGTTTGAGAAAAAAAATTCGGTCGTAATAGACCTTTTTTCGAGCCTTCAAAAAACGGCATTTTAAGCATTTAGGCAACAATTTTCTGCGCTCACATGGTGCGTCTGATATCATACTTAAGTATTCCGACCTTTTTTTCCATTTTCGGACGTGTCGATTTTGGGCCATTTTTTAAAGTTTGAGAAAAAAAAATCGGTCGAAATAGACCTTTTTTCGAGCCTTCAAAAAACGGCATTTTAAGCATTTAGGCAACAATTTTCTGCGCTCACATGGTGCGTCTGATATCATACTTAAGTATTCCGACCTTTTTTTCCATTTTCGGGCATGTCGATTTTGGGCCATTTTTTAAAGTTTGAGAAAAAAAAATCGGTCGAATAGACCTTTTTTCGAGCCTTCAAAAAACGGCATTTTAAGCATTTAGGCAACAATTTTCTGCGCTCACATGGTGCGTCTGATATCATATTTAAGTATTCCGACCTTTTTTTCCATTTTCGGGCACGTCGATTTTGGGCCATTTTTTAAAGTTTGAGAAAAAGAAATCGGTCGAAATAGACCTTTTTTCGAGCCTTCAAAAAACGGCATTTTAAGCATTTAGGCAACAATTTTCTGCGCTCACATGGTGCGTCTGATATCATACTTAAGTATTCCGACCTTTTTTTCCATTTTCGGACACGTCGATTTTTGCCCATTTTTTAAAGTTTGAGAAAAAAAAATGGGTCGAAATAGACCTTTTTTCGAGCCTTCAAAAAACAACATTTTAAGCATTTAGGCAACAATTTTCTGCGCTCACATGGTGCGTCTGATATCATACTTAAGTATTCCAACCTTTTTTTCCATTTTCGGACACGGCGATTTTTGCCCATTTTTTTTAAAGTTTGAGAAAAAAAAATGGGTCGAAATAGACCTTTTTTCGAGCCTTCAAAAAACAACATTTTAAGCATTTAGGCAACAATTTTCTGCGCTCACATGGTGCGTCTGATATCATACTTCAGTATTCCGACCTTTTTTTCCATTTTCGGACACGTCGATTTTTGCCCATTTTTTAAAGTTTGAGAAAAAAAAATGGGTCGAAATAGACCTTTTTTCGAGCCTTCAAAAAACAACATTTTAAGCATTTAGGCAACAATTTTCTGCGCTCACATGGTGCGTCTGATATCATACTTAAGTATTCCGACCTTTTTTTCCATTTTCGGACACGTCGATTTTTGCCCATTTTTTAAAGTTTGAGAAAAAAAAATGGGTCGAAATAGACCTTTTTTCGAGCCTTCAAAAAACAACATTTTAAGCATTTAGGCAACAATTTTCTGCGCTCACATGGTGCGTCTGATATCATACTTAAGTATTCCAACCTTTTTTTCCATTTTCGGACACAGCGATTTTTGCCCATTTTTTTTAAAGTTTGAGAAAAAAAAATGGGTCGAAATAGACCTTTTTTCGAGCCTTCAAAAACAACATTTTAAGCATTTAGGCAACAATTTTCTGCGCTCACATGGTGCGTCTGATATCATACTTAAGTATTCCGACCTTTTTTTCCATTTTCCGACGCGTCGATTTTGGGCCATTTTTTAAAGTTTGAGAAAAAAAATTCGGTCGTAATAGACCTTTTTTCGAGCCTTCAAAAAACGGCATTTTAAGCATTTAGGCAACAATTTTCTGCGCTCACATGGTGCGTCTGATATCATACTTAAGTATTCCGACCTTTTTTTCCATTTTCGGACGTGTCGATTTTGGGCCATTTTTTAAAGTTTGAGAAAAAAAAATGGGTCGAAATAGACCTTTTTTCGAGCCTTCAAAAAACGGCATTTTAAGCATTTAGGCAACAATTTTCTGCGCTCACATGGTGCGTCTGATATCATACTTAAGTATTCCGACCTTTTTTTCCATTTTCGGGCATGTCGATTTTGGGCCATTTTTTAAAGTTTGAGAAAAAAAAATCGGTCGAAATAGACCTTTTTTCGAGCCTTCAAAAAACGGCATTTTAAGCATTTAGGCAACAATTTTCTGCGCTCACATGGTGCGTCTGATATCATATTTAAGTATTCCGACCTTTTTTTCCATTTTCGGGCACGTCGATTTTGGGCCATTTTTTAAAGTTTGAGAAAAAGAAATCGGTCGAAATAGACCTTTTTTCGAGCCTTCAAAAAACGGCATTTTAAGCATTTAGGCAACAATTTTCTGCGCTCACATGGTGCGTCTGATATCATACTTAAGTATTCCGACCTTTTTTTCCATTTTCGGACGCGTCGATTTTGGGCCATTTTTTAAAGTTTGAGAAAAAAAAATCGGTCGAAATAGACCTTTTTTCGAGCCTTCAAAAAACGGCATTTTAAGCATTTAGGCAACAATTTTCTGCGCTCACATGGTGCGTCTGATATCATACTTAAGTATTCCGACCTTTTTTTCCATTTTCGGACACGTCGATTTTGGGCCATTTTTTAAAGTTTGAGAAAAAAAAATCGGTCGAAATAGACCTTTTTTCGAGCCTTCAAAAAACGGCATTTTAAGCATTTAGGCAACAATTTTCTGCGCTCACATGGTGCGTCTGATATCATACTTAAGTATTCAGACCTTTTTTTCCATTTTCGGGCAAGTCGATTTTGGGCCATTTTTTAAAGTTTGAGAAAAAAAAATCGGTCGAAATAGACCTTTTTTCGAGCCTTCAAAAAACGGCATTTTAAGCATTTAGGCAACAATTTTCTGCGCTCACATGGTGCGTCTGATATTATACTTTAGTATTCCGACCTTTTTTTCCATTTTCGGACACGTCGATTTTTGCCCATTTTTTAAAGTTTGAGAAAAAAAATGGGTCGAAATAGACCTTTTTTCGAGCCTTCAAAAAACAACATTTTAAGCATTTAGGCAACAATTTTCTGCGCTCACATGGTGCGTCTGATATCATACTTAAGTATTCCGACCTTTTTTTCCATTTTCAGACACCTCGATTTTTGCCCATTTTTTAAAGTTTGAGAAAAAAAAATGGGTCGAAATAGCCTTTTTTTCGAGCCTTCAAAAAACAACATTTTAAGCATTTAGGCAACAATTGTCTTCGCTCACATGGTGCGTCTGATATCATACTTAAGTATTCCGACCTTTTTTTCCATTTTTGGACACGTCGATTTTTGCCCATTTTTTAAAGTTTGAGAAAAAAAAATGGGTCGAAACAGACCTTTTTTCGAGCCTTCTAAAACCAACATTTTAAGCATTTAGGCAACAATTTTCTGCGCTCACATGGTGCGTCTGATATCATACTTAAGTATTCCGACCTTTTTTTCCACTTTCGGACACGTCGATTTTTGCCCATTTTTTAAAGTTTGAGAAAAAAAAATGTGTCGAAATAGACCTTTTTTCGAGCCTTCAAAAACCAACATTTTAAGCATTTAGGCAACAATTTTCTGCGCTCACATGGTGCGTCTGATATCATACTTAAGTATTCCGACCTTTTTTTCCATTTTCGGACACGTCGATTGTTGCCCATTTTTTAAAGTTTGAGAAAAAAAAAAGGGTCGAAATAGACCTTTTTTCGAGCCTTCAAAAAACAACATTTTAAGCATTTAGGCAACAATTTTCTGCGCTCACATGGTGCGTCTGATATCATACTTAAGTATTCCGACCTTTTTTTCCATTTTCGGACACGTCGATTTTTGCCCATTTTTTAAAGTTTGAGAAAAAAAAATGGGTCGAAATAGACCTTTTTTCGAGCCTTCAAAAAACAACATTTTAAGCATTTCGGCAACAATTTTCTGCGCTCACATGGTGCGTCTGATATCATACTTAAGTATTCCGACCTTTTTTTCCATTTTCGGACACGTCGATTTTTGCCCATTTTTTAAAGTTTGAGAAAAAAAAATGGGTCGAAATAGACCTTTTTTCGAGCCTTCAAAAAACAACATTTTAAGCATTTAGGCAACAATTTTCTGCGCTCACATGGTGCGTCTGATATCATACTAAAGTATTCCGACCTTTTTTTCCATTTTCGGACACGTCGATTTTTGCCCATTTTTTAAAGTTTGAGAAAAAAAAATGGGTCGAAATAGACCTTTTTTCGAGCCTTCAAAAACCAACATTTTAAGCATTTAGACAACAATTTTCTGCGCTCACATGGTGCGTCTGATATCATACTTAAGTATTCCGACCTTTTTTTCCATTTTCGGACACGTCGATTTTTGCCCATTTTTTAAAGTTTGAGAAAAAAAAATCTGTCGAAATAGACCTTTTTTCGAGCCTTCAAAAAACGGCATTTTAAGCATTTAGGCAACAATTTTCTGCGCTCACATGGTGCGTCTGATATCATGCTTAAGTATTCCGACCTTTTTTTCCATTTTCGGACGCGTCGATTTTGGGCCATTTTTTAAAGTTTGAGAAAAAAAAATGGGTCGAAATAGACCTTTTTTCGAGCCTTCAAAAACCAACATTTTAAGCATTTAGGCAACAATTTTCTGCGCTCACATGGTGCGTCTGATATCATACTTAAGTATTCCGACCTTTTTTTCCATTTTTGGACACGTCGATTTTTGCCCATTTTTTAAAGTTTGAGAAAAAAAAATGGGTCGAAATAGACCTTTTTTTCGAGCCTTCAAAAACCAACATTTTAAGCATTTAGGCAACAATTTTCTGCGCTCACATGGTGCGTCTGATATCATGCTTAAGTATTCCGACCTTTTTTTCCATTTTCGGACGCGTCGATTTTGGGCCGTTTTTTAAAGTTTGAGAAAAAAAAATGGGTCGAAATAGACCTTTTTTCGAGCCTTCAAAAAACAACATTTTAAGCATTTAGGCAACAATTTTCTGCGCTCACATGGTGCGTCTGATATCATACTTAAGTATTCCGACCTTTTTTTCCATTTTCGGACACGTCGATTTTTGCCCATTTTTTAAAGTTTGAGAAAAAAAATGGGTCGAAATAGACCTTTTTTCGAGCCTTCAAAAAACAACATTTTAAGCATTTAGGCAACAATTTTCTGCGCTCACATGGTGCGTCTGATATCATACTTAAGTATTCCGACCTTTTTTTCCATTTTCGGACACGTCGATTTTTGCCCATTTTTTAAAGTTTGAGAAAAAAAAATGGGTCGAAATAGACCTTTTTTCGAGCCTTCAAAAAACAACATTTTAAGCATTTCGGCAACAATTTTCTGCGCTCACATGGTGCGTCTGATATCATACTTAAGTATTCCGACCTTTTTTTCCATTTTCGGACACGTCGATTTTTGCCCATTTTTTAAAGTTTGAGAAAAAAAAATGGGTCGAAATAGACCTTTTTTCGAGCCTTCAAAAAACAACATTTTAAGCATTTAGGCAACAATTTTCTGCGCTCACATGGTGCGTCTGATATCATACTTAAGTATTCCGACCTTTTTTTCCATTTTCGGACACGTCGATTTTTGCCCATTTTTTAAAGTTTGAGAAAAAAAAATGGGTCGAAATAGACCTTTTTTCGAGCCTTCAAAAAACAACATTTTAAGCATTTAGGCAACAATTTTCTGCGCTCACATGGTGCGTCTGATATCATACTAAAGTATTCCGACCTTTTTTTCCATTTTCGGACACGTCGATTTTTGCCCATTTTTTAAAGTTTGAGAAAAAAAAATGGGTCGAAATAGACCTTTTTTCGAGCCTTCAAAAACCAACATTTTAAGCATTTAGGCAACAATTTTCTGCGCTCACATGGTGCGTCTGATATCATACTTAAGTATTCCGACCTTTTTTTCCATTTTCGGACACGTTGATTTTTGCCCATTTTTTAAAGTTTGAGAAAAAAAAATCTGTCGAAATAGACCTTTTTTCGAGCCTTCAAAAAACGGCATTTTAAGCATTTAGGCAACAATTTTCTGCGCTCACATGGTGCGTCTGATATCATGCTTAAGTATTCCGACCTTTTTTTCCATTTTCGGACGCGTCGATTTTGGGCCATTTTTTAAAGTTTGATAAAAAAAAATGGGTCGAAATAGACCTTTTTTCGAGCCTTCAAAAACCAACATTTTAAGCATTTAGGCAACAATTTTCTGCGCTCACATGGTGCGTCTGATATCATACTTAAGTATTCCGACCTTTTTTTCCATTTTTGGACACGTCGATTTTTGCCCATTTTTTAAAGTTTGAGAAAAAAAAATGGGTCGAAATAGACCTTTTTTTCGAGCCTTCAAAAACCAACATTTTAAGCATTTAGGCAACAATTTTCTGCGCTCACATGGTGCGTCTGATATCATGTTTAAGTATTCCGACCTTTTTTTCCATTTTCGGACGCGTCGATTTTGGGCCATTTTTTAAAGTTTGAGAAAAAAAAATGGGTCGAAATAGACCTTTTTTCGAGCCTTCAAAAAACAACATTTTAAGCATTTAGGCAACAATTTTCTGCGCTCACATGGTGCGTCTGATATCATACTTAAGTATTCCGACCTTTTTTTCCATTTTCGGACACGTCGATTTTTGCCCATTTTTTAAAGTTTGAGAAAAAAAAATGGGTCGAAATAGACCTTTTTTCGAGCCTTCAAAAACCAACATTTTAAGCATTTAGGCAACAATTTTCTGCGCTCACATGGTGCGTCTGATATCATACTTAAGTATTCCGACCTTTTTTTCCATTTTCGGACACGTCGATTTTTGCCCATTTTTTAAAGTTTGAGAAAAAAAAATCTGTCGAAATAGACCTTTTTTCGAGCCTTCAAAAAACGGCATTTTAAGCATTTAGGCAACAATTTTCTGCGCTCACATGGTGCGTCTGATATCATGCTTAAGTATTCCGACCTTTTTTTCCATTTTCGGACGCGTCGATTTTGGGCCATTTTTTAAAGTTTGAGAAAAAAAAATGGGTCGAAATAGACCTTTTTTCGAGCCTTCAAAAACCAACATTTTAAGCATTTAGGCAACAATTTTCTGCGCTCACATGGTGCGTCTGATATCATACTTAAGTATTCCGACCTTTTTTTCCATTTTCGGACACGTTGATTTTTGCCCATTTTTTAAAGTTTGAGAAAAAAAAATCTGTCGAAATAGACCTTTTTTCGAGCCTTCAAAAAACGGCATTTTAAGCATTTAGGCAACAATTTTCTGCGCTCACATGGTGCGTCTGATATCATGCTTAAGTATTCCGACCTTTTTTTCCATTTTCGGACGCGTCGATTTTGGGCCATTTTTTAAAGTTTGATAAAAAAAAATGGGTCGAAATAGACCTTTTTTCGAGCCTTCAAAAACCAACATTTTAAGCATTTAGGCAACAATTTTCTGCGCTCACATGGTGCGTCTGATATCATACTTAAGTATTCCGACCTTTTTTTCCATTTTTGGACACGTCGATTTTTGCCCATTTTTTAAAGTTTGAGAAAAAAAAATGGGTCGAAATAGACCTTTTTTTCGAGCCTTCAAAAACCAACATTTTAAGCATTTAGGCAACAATTTTCTGCGCTCACATGGTGCGTCTGATATCATGTTTAAGTATTCCGACCTTTTTTTCCATTTTCGGACGCGTCGATTTTGGGCCATTTTTTAAAGTTTGAGAAAAAAAAATGGGTCGAAATAGACCTTTTTTCGAGCCTTCAAAAAACAACATTTTAAGCATTTAGGCAACAATTTTCTGCGCTCACATGGTGCGTCTGATATCATACTTAAGTATTCCGACCTTTTTTTCCATTTTCGGACACGTCGATTTTTGCCCATTTTTTAAAGTTTGAGAAAAAAAAATGGGTCGAAATAGACCTTTTTTCGAGCCTTCAAAAACCAACATTTTAAGCATTTAGGCAACAATTTTCTGCGCTCACATGGTGCGTCTGATATCATACTTAAGTATTCCGACCTTTTTTTCCATTTTCGGACACGTCGATTTTTGCCCATTTTTTAAAGTTTGAGAAAAAAAAATCTGTCGAAATAGACCTTTTTTCGAGCCTTCAAAAAACGGCATTTTAAGCATTTAGGCAACAATTTTCTGCGCTCACATGGTGCGTCTGATATCATGCTTAAGTATTCCGACCTTTTTTTCCATTTTCGGACGCGTCGATTTTGGGCCATTTTTTAAAGTTTGAGAAAAAAAAATGGGTCGAAATAGACCTTTTTTCGAGCCTTCAAAAACCAACATTTTAAGCATTTAGGCAACAATTTTCTGCGCTCACATGGTGCGTCTGATATCATACTTAAGTATTCCGACCTTTTTTTCCATTTTTGGACACGTCGATTTTTGCCCATTTTTTAAAGTTTGAGAAAAAAAAATGGGTCGAAATAGACCTTTTTTCGAGCCTTCAAAAACCAACATTTTAAGCATTTAGGCAACAATTTTCTGCGCTCACATGGTGCGTCTGATATCATGCTTAAGTATTCCGACCTTTTTTTCCATTTTCGGACACGTCGATTTTTGCCCATTTTTTAAAGTTTGAGAAAAAAAAATGGGTCGAAATAGACCTTTTTTCGAGCCTTCAAAAAACAACATTTTAAGCATTTAGGCAACAATTTTCTGCGCTCACATGGTGCGTCTGATATCATACTTAAGTATTCCGACCTTTTTTTCCATTTTCGGACACGTCGATTTTTGCCCATTTTTTAAAGTTTGAGAAAAAAAAATGGGTCGAAATAGACCTTTTTTCGAGCCTTCAAAAAACAACATTTTAAGCATTTAGGCAACAATTTTCTGCGCTCACATGGTGCGTCTGATATCATACTTAAGTATTCCGACCTTTTTTTCCATTTTCGGACACGTTGATTTTTGCCCATTTTTTAAAGTTTGAGAAAAAAAAATGGGTCGAAATAGACCTTTTTTCGAGCCTTCAAAAAACAACATTTTAAGCATTTAGGCAACAATTTTCTGCGCTCACATGGTGCGTCTGATATCATACTTAAGTATTCCGACCTTTTTTTCCATTTTCGGACACGTCGATTTTTGCCCATTTTTTAAAGTTTGAGAAAAAAAAATGGGTCGAAATAAACCTTTTTTCGAGCCTTCAAAAAACAACATTTTAAGCATTTAGGCAACAATTTTCTGCGCTCACATGGTGCGTCTGATATCATACTTAAGTATTCCGACCTTTTTTTCCATTTTCGGACACTTCGATTTTTGCCCATTTTTTAAAGTTTGAGAAAAAAAAATGGGTCGAAATAGACCTTTTTTCGAGCCTTCAAAAAACAACATTTTAAGCATTTAGGCAACAATTTTCTGCGCTCACATGGTGCGTCTGATATCATACTTAAGTATTCCGACCTTTTTTTCCATTTTCGGACACGTCGATTTTTGCCCATTTTTTAAAGTTTGAGAAAAAAAAATGGGTCGAAATAGACCTTTTTTCGAGCCTTCAAAAAACAACATTTTAAGCATTTAGGCAACAATTTTCTGCGCTCACATGGTGCGTCTGATATCATACTTTAGTATTCCGACCTTTTTTTCCATTGTTGGACACGTCGATTTCTGCCCATTTTTTAAAGTTTGAGAAAAAAAAATGAGTCGAAATAGACCTTTTTTCGAGCCTTCAAAAAACAACATTTTAAGCATTTAGGCAACAATTTTCTGCGCTCACATGGTGCGTCTGATATCATACTTAAGTATTCCGACCTTTTTTTCCATTTTCGGACACGTCGATTTTTGCCCATTTTTTAAAGTTTGAGAAAAAAAAATGGGTCGAAATAGACCTTTTTTTCGAGCCTTCAAAAAACAACATTTTAAGCATTTAGGCAACAATTTTCTGCGCTCACATGGTGCGTCTGATATCATACTTAAGTATTCCGACCTTTTTTCCCATTTTCGGACACGTCGATTTATGCCCATTTTTTAAAGTTTGAGAAAAAAAATTGGTCGAATTAGACCTTTTTTCGAGCCTTCAAAAACCAACATTTTAAGCATTTAGGCAACAATTTTCTGCGCTCACATGGTGCGTCTGATATCATACTTAAGTATTCCGACCTTTTTTTCCATTTTCGGACACGTCGATTTTTGCCCATTTTTTAAAGTTTGAGAAAAAAAAATCGGTCGAAATAGACCTTTTTTCGAGCCTTCAAAAAACGGCATTTTAAGCATTTAGGCAACCATTTTCTGCGCTCACATGGTGCGTCTGATATCATGCTTAAGTATTCCGACCTTTTTTTCCATTTTCGGGCACGTCGATTTTGGGCCATTTTTTAAAGCTTGAGAAAAAAAGATCTGTCGAAATAGACCTTTTTTCGAGCCTTCAAAAAACGGCATTTTAAGCATTTAGGCAACAATTTTCTGCGCTCACATGGTGCGTCTGATATCATACTTAAGTATTCCGACCTTTTTTTCCATTTTCGGACGCGTCGATTTTGGGCCATTTTTTAAAGTTTGAGTAAAAAAATGGGTCGAAATAGACCTTTTTTCGAGCCTTCAAAAAACAACATTTTAAGCATTTAGGCAACAATTTTCTGCGCTCACATGGTGCGTCTGATATCATACTTAAGTATTCCGACCTTATTTTCCATTTTCGGACGCGTCGATTTTGGGCCATTTTTTAAAGTTTGAGAAAAAAAAATCGGTCGAAATAGACCTTTTTTCGAGCCTTCAAAAAACGGCATTTTAAGCATTCAGGCAACAATTTTCTGCGCTTACATGGTGCGTCTGATATCATACTTAAGTATTCCGACCTTTTTTTCCATTTTCGGGCACGTCGATTTTGGGCCATTTTTTAAAGTTTGAGAAAAAAAAATCGGTCGAAATAGACCTTTTTTCGAGCCTTCAAAAAACGGCATTTTAAGCATTTAGGCAACAATTTTCTGCGCTCACATGGTGCGTCTGATATCATGCTTAAGTATTCCGACCTTTTTTTCCATTTTCGGACGCGTCGATTTTGGGCCATTTTTTAAAGTTTGAGAAAAAAAAATCGGTCGAAATAGACCTTTTTTCGAGCCTTCAAAAAACGGCATTTTAAGCATTTAGGCAACAATTTTCTGCGCTCACATGGTGCGTCTGATATCATACTTAAGTATTCCTACCTTTTTTCCATTTTCGGACGCGTCGATTTTGGGCCATTTTTTAAAGTTTGAGAAAAAGAAAATCGGTCGAAATAGACCTTTTTTCGAGCCTTTAAAAAACGGCATTTTAAGCATTCAGGCAACAATTTTCTGAGCTCACATGGTGCGTCTAAAATCATACTTAAGTATTCCGACCTTTTTTTCCATTTTCGGGCACGTCGATTTTGGGCCATTTTTTAAAGTTTGAGAAAAAAAAATCGGTCGAAATAGACCTTTTTTCGAGCCTTCAAAAAACGGCATTTTAAGCATTTAGGCAACAATTTTCTGCGCTCACATGGTGCGTCTGATATCATACTTAAGTATTCCGACCTTTTTTTCCATTTTCGGGCACGTCGATTTTTGCCCATTTTTTAAAGTTTGAAAAAAAAAATGGGTCGAAATAGACCTTTTTTTGAGCCTTCAAAAAACGGCATTTTAAGCATTTAGGCAACAATTTTTTGCGCTCACATGGTGCGTCTGATATCATACTTAAGTATTCCGACCTTTTTTTCCATTTTCGGGCACGTCGATTTTGGGCCATTTTTTAAAGTTTGAGAAAAAAAAATCGGTCGAAATAGACCTTTTTTCGAGCCTTCAAATAACGGCATTTTAAGCATTTAGGCAACAATTTTCTGCGCTCACATGGTGCGTCTGATATCATACTTAAGTATTCCGACCTTTTTTTCCATTTTCGGGCACGTCGATTTTGGGCCATTTTTTAAAGTTTGAGAAAAAGAAAATCGGTCGAAATAGACCTTTTTTCGAGCCTTTAAAAAACGGCATTTTAAGCATTTAGGCAACAATTTTCTGAGCTCACATGGTGCGTCTAAAATCATACTTAATTATTCCGACCTTTTTTTCCATTTTCGGGCACGTCGATTTTGGGCCATTTTTTAAAGTTTGAGAAAAAAAAATCGGTCGAAATAGACCTTTTTTCGAGCCTTCAAAAAACGGCATTTTAAGCATTTAGGCAACAATTTTCTGCGCTCACATGGTGCGTCTGATATCATACTTAAGTATTCCGACCTTTTTTTCCATTTTCGGGCACGTCGATTTTTGCCCATTTTTTAAAGTTTGAAAAAAAAAATGGGTCGAAATAGACCTTTTTTTGAGCCTTCAAAAAACGGCATTTTAAGCATTTAGGCAACAATTTTTTGCGCTCACATGGTGCGTCTGATATCATACTTAAGTATTCCGACCTTTTTTTCCATTTTCGGGCACGTCGATTTTGGGCCATTTTTTAAAGTTTGAGAAAAAAAAATCGGTCGAAATAGACCTTTTTTCGAGCCTTCAAATAACGGCATTTTAAGCATTTAGGCAACAATTTTCTGCGCTCACATGGTGCGTCTGATATCATACTTAAGTATTCCGACCTTTTTTTCCATTTTCGGGCACGTCGATTTTGGGCCATTTTTTAAAGTTTGAGAAAAAAAATGGGTCGAAATAGACCTTTTTTCGAGCCTTCAAAAAACGGCATTTTAAGCATTTAGGCAACAATTTTCTGCGCTCACATTGTGCGTCTGATATCATACTTAAGTATTCCGACCTTTTTTTCCATTTTCGGGCACGTCGATTTTGGGCCATTTTTTAAAGTTTGAGAAAAAAAAATCGGTCGAAATAGACCTTTTTTCGAGCCTTCAAAAAACGGCATTTTAAGCATTTAGGCAACAATTTTCTGCGCTCACATGGTACGTCTGATATCATACTTAAGTATTCCGACCTTTTTTTCCATTTTCGGGCACGTCGATTTTGGGCCATTTTTTAAAGTTTGAGAAAAAAAAATCGGTCGAAATAGACCTTTTTTCGAGCCTTCAAAAAACGGCATTTTAAGCATTTAGGCAACAATTTTCTGCGCTCACATGGTGCGTCTGATATCATACTTAAGTATTCCGACCTTTTTTTCCATTTTCGGGCACGTCGATTTTGGGCCATTTTTTAAAGTTTGAGAAAAAAATATCGGTCGAAATAGACCTTTTTTCGAGCCTTCAAAAAACGGCATTTTAAGCATTTAGGCAACAATTTTCTGCGCTCACATGGTGCGTCTGATATCATACTTAAGTATTCCGACCTTTTTTTCCATTTTCGGACGCGTCGATTTTGGGCCATTTTTTAAAGTTTGAGAAAAAAAAATCGGTCGAAATAGACCTTTTTTCGAGCCTTCAAAAAACGGCATTTTAAGCATTTAGGCAACAATTTTCTGCGCTCACATGGTGCGTCTGATATCATACTTAAGTATTCCGACCTTTTTTTCCATTTTCGGACACGTCGATTTTGGGCCATTTTTTAAAGTTTGAGAAAAAAAAATCGGTCGAAATAGACCTTTTTTCGAGCCTTCAAAAAACGGCATTTTAAGCATTTAGGCAACAATTTTCTGCGCTCACATGGTGCGTCTGATATCATACTTAAGTATTCCGACCTTTTTTTCCATTTTCGGGCAAGTCGATTTTGGGCCATTTTTTAAAGTTTGAGAAAAAAAAATCGGTCGAAATAGACCTTTTTTCGAGCCTTCAAAAAACGGCATTTTAAGCATTTAGGCAACAATTTTCTGCGCTCACATGGTGCGTCTGATATCATACTTTAGTATTCCGACCTTTTTTTCCATTTTCGGACACGTCGATTTTTGCCCATTTTTTAAAGTTTGAGAAAAAAAATGGGTCGAAATAGACCTTTTTTCGAGCCTTCAAAAAACAACATTTTAAGCATTTAGGCAACAATTTTCTGCGCTCACATGGTGCGTCTGATATCATACTTAAGTATTCCGACCTTTTTTTCCATTTTCAGACACCTCGATTTTTGCCCATTTTTTAAAGTTTGAGAAAAAAAAATGGGTCGAAATAGCCTTTTTTTCGAGCCTTCAAAAAACAACATTTTAAGCATTTAGGCAACAATTTTCTTCGCTCACATGGTGCGTCTGATATCATACTTAAGTATTCCGACCTTTTTTTCCACTTTCGGACACGTCGATTTTTGCCCATTTTTTAAAGTTTGAGAAAAAAAAATGTGTCGAAATAGACCTTTTTTCGAGCCTTCAAAAACCAACATTTTAAGCATTTAGGCAACAATTTTCTGCGCTCACATGGTGCGTCTGATATCATACTTAAGTATTCCGACCTTTTTTTCCACTTTCGGACACGTCGATTTTTGCCCATTTTTTAAAGTTTGAGAAAAAAAAATGTGTCGAAATAGACCTTTTTTCGAGCCTTCAAAAACCAACATTTTAAGCATTTAGGCAACAATTTTCTGCGCTCACATGGTGCGTCTGATATCATACTTAAGTATTCCGACCTTTTTTTCCATTTTCGGACACGTCGATTGTTGCCCATTTTTTAAAGTTTGAGAAAAAAAAAAGGGTCGAAATAGACCTTTTTTCGAGCCTTCAAAAAACAACATTTTAAGCATTTAGGCAACAATTTTCTGCGCTCACATGGTGCGTCTGATATCATACTTAAGTATTCCGACCTTTTTTTCCATTTTCGGACACGTCGATTTTTGCCCATTTTTTAAAGTTTGAGAAAAAAAAATGGGTCGAAATAGACCTTTTTTCGAGCCTTCAAAAAACAACATTTTAAGCATTTCGGCAACAATTTTCTGCGCTCACATGGTGCGTCTGATATCATACTTAAGTATTCCGACCTTTTTTTCCATTTTCGGACACGTCGATTTTTGCCCATTTTTTAAAGTTTGAGAAAAAAAAATGGGTCGAAATAGACCTTTTTTCGAGCCTTCAAAAAACAACATTTTAAGCATTTAGGCAACAATTTTCTGCGCTCACATGGTGCGTCTGATATCATACTAAAGTATTCCGACCTTTTTTTCCATTTTCGGACACGTCGATTTTTGCCCATTTTTTAAAGTTTGAGAAAAAAAAATGGGTCGAAATAGACCTTTTTTCGAGCCTTCAAAAACCAACATTTTAAGCATTTAGGCAACAATTTTCTGCGCTCACATGGTGCGTCTGATATCATACTTAAGTATTCCGACCTTTTTTTCCATTTTCGGACACGTCGATTTTTGCCCATTTTTTAAAGTTTGAGAAAAAAAAATCTGTCGAAATAGACCTTTTTTCGAGCCTTCAAAAAACGGCATTTTAAGCATTTAGGCAACAATTTTCTGCGCTCACATGGTGCGTCTGATATCATGCTTAAGTATTCCGACCTTTTTTTCCATTTTCGGACGCGTCGATTTTGGGCCATTTTTTAAAGTTTGAGAAAAAAAAATGGGTCGAAATAGACCTTTTTTCGAGCCTTCAAAAACCAACATTTTAAGCATTTAGGCAACAATTTTCTGCGCTCACATGGTGCGTCTGATATCATACTTAAGTATTCCGACCTTTTTTTCCATTTTTGGACACGTCGATTTTTGCCCATTTTTTAAAGTTTGAGAAAAAAAAATGGGTCGAAATAGACCTTTTTTTCGAGCCTTCAAAAACCAACATTTTAAGCATTTAGGCAACAATTTTCTGCGCTCACATGGTGCGTCTGATATCATGCTTAAGTATTCCGACCTTTTTTTCCATTTTCGGACGCGTCGATTTTGGGCCGTTTTTTAAAGTTTGAGAAAAAAAAATGGGTCGAAATAGACCTTTTTTCGAGGCTTCAAAAAACAACATTTTAAGCATTTAGGCAACAATTTTCTGCGCTCACATGGTGCGTCTGATATCATACTTAAGTATTCCGACCTTTTTTTCCATTTTCGGACACGTCGATTTTTGCCCATTTTTTAAAGTTTGAGAAAAAAAATGGGTCGAAATAGACCTTTTTTCGAGCCTTCAAAAAACAACATTTTAAGCATTTAGGCAACAATTTTCTGCGCTCACATGGTGCGTCTGATATCATACTTAAGTATTCCGACCTTTTTTTCCATTTTCGGACACGTCGATTTTTGCCCATTTTTTAAAGTTTGAGAAAAAAAAATGGGTCGAAATAGACCTTTTTTCGAGCCTTCAAAAAACAACATTTTAAGCATTTCGGCAACAATTTTCTGCGCTCACATGGTGCGTCTGATATCATACTTAAGTATTCCGACCTTTTTTTCCATTTTCGGACACGTCGATTTTTGCCCATTTTTTAAAGTTTGAGAAAAAAAAATGGGTCGAAATAGACCTTTTTTCGAGCCTTCAAAAAACAACATTTTAAGCATTTAAGCAACAATTTTCTGCGCTCACATGGTGCGTCTGATATCATACTTAAGTATTCCGACCTTTTTTTCCATTTTCGGACACGTCGATTTTTGCCCATTTTTTAAAGTTTGAGAAAAAAAAATGGGTCGAAATAGACCTTTTTTCGAGCCTTCAAAAAACAACATTTTAAGCATTTAGGCAACAATTTTCTGCGCTCACATGGTGCGTCTGATATCATACTAAAGTATTCCGACCTTTTTTTCCATTTTCGGACACGTCGATTTTTGCCCATTTTTTAAAGTTTGAGAAAAAAAAATGGGTCGAAATAGACCTTTTTTCGAGCCTTCAAAAACCAACATTTTAAGCATTTAGGCAACAATTTTCTGCGCTCACATGGTGCGTCTGATATCATACTTAAGTATTCCGACCTTTTTTTCCATTTTCGGACACGTCGATTTTTGCCCATTTTTTAAAGTTTGAGAAAAAAAAATCTGTCGAAATAGACCTTTTTTCGAGCCTTCAAAAAACGGCATTTTAAGCATTTAGGCAACAATTTTCTGCGCTCACATGGTGCGTCTGATATCATGCTTAAGTATTCCGACCTTTTTTTCCATTTTCGGACGCGTCGATTTTGGGCCATTTTTTAAAGTTTGATAAAAAAAAATGGGTCGAAATAGACCTTTTTTCGAGCCTTCAAAAACCAACATTTTAAATATTTAGGCAACAATTTTCTGCGCTCACATGGTGCGTCTGATATCATACTTAAGTATTCCGACCTTTTTTTCCATTTTTGGACACGTCGATTTTTGCCCATTTTTTAAAGTTTGAGAAAAAAAAATGGGTCGAAATAGACCTTTTTTTCGAGCCTTCAAAAACCAACATTTTAAGCATTTAGGCAACAATTTTCTGCGCTCACATGGTGCGTCTGATATCATGTTTAAGTATTCCGACCTTTTTTTCCATTTTCGGACGCGTCGATTTTGGGCCATTTTTTAAAGTTTGAGAAAAAAAAATGGGTCGAAATAGACCTTTTTTCGAGCCTTCAAAAAACAACATTTTAAGCATTTAGGCAACAATTTTCTGCGCTCACATGGTGCGTCTGATATCATACTTAAGTATTCCGACCTTTTTTTCCATTTTCGGACACGTCGATTTTTGCCCATTTTTTAAAGTTTGAGAAAAAAAAATGGGTCGAAATAGACCTTTTTTCGAGCCTTCAAAAACCAACATTTTAAGCATTTAGGCAACAATTTTCTGCGCTC